>NC_052146.1:235737826-236337826 GCF_902713615.1 Scyliorhinus canicula | reverse complement strand
GGGGGGGGGAGATCCATGGCAGTTTTTTCACCCAAGGATTTTTTGTTCTTCTCCCATGTGCACAAAGTTTATTGTTCGATCCTGTCGGCGTTCCTAGATGGGTTGTCCTTTCCGAGAGAGAGGTGAGGAGCTAGAGGCCCCATCGAGTCCTGAGGAAGTACTGAAGGGTATTGGAATGATGCAAACAGCCCCGGCCCTTTTGAGCTTCCCATCGAATTTTACAAGAAGTTTGCAAGCCAGTTGGCGCCATTAATAATGGACATTTTTAATGGTTCCTTGTCACGGGGTTTCTCACCTGCCACACTTTTACAGGCCTCTATATCTCTCATTTTGAAGGACAAGGACCCCACGGAATGTGGATCACCAGACAGAGCTGCCAACTTTTCCCAAAATAAATCAGTATTCCAGATACCAAAAATCAGTATTTTGGCAGTAAAATACGGATTTTCATTTCAACGGAAAATTGCCCTCCAACCTGAAGTACAGCTTTACACCTTTATTCCACAAATCTAAAATACAAATGGAAAATGAAAATCCAATGCTTCATACATGTATACCATCATGAGTGGGTGTTTTCAAATTAAGTTTCAAACATTCAGCAAATCTGAGAATGAAAATGTGAACAAAACTTTCGCCTTTTTACATGAAGTTCAAAATTGTCCTGAACGCTTGATTAACATGATTGAATTCTTACAAGAAACTACACAGGCAAAAGGAACCCAGCATTTCTTTCTTTCAAAAAATATTTTCATGAAGTTGCACTAACAGATTTGATGTTCAAATTAGAGTTTATGATAGTAAGGTAAAAGAGCACAAAGAAAAGAATGGCCACAAAAAGTAGAAAGCAGAAGGTATGGTTAAATAGATGCATGATGATTCAGGTTTACTTTTTCAGCATTTTTGTTTCATGCTCACAGCAAAAAGCGCAGCTTCCACAAGTAAAACATGGATTTATGAACCAAATCCTGCTGAAACTTAATAATGTGCAATCATAGAATTTACAGTGCAGAAGGAGGCCATTAGGTCCATCGAGTCTGCACCGACTCACTTAAGCCCCCACTTCCACCCTATCCCCGTAACCCAATAACGCCTCCTAACCTTTTTGGACACTAAGGGCAATTTAGCATGGCCAATCCACCTAATCTGCACGTCTTTGGACTGTGGGAGGAAACCGGAGCACCCGGAGGAAGCCCACGCAGACACGGGAAGAACGTACAGACCCCGCACAGACAGTGACCCAGCAGGGAATCGAACCTGGGACCCTGGCGCTGTGAAGACACAGTGCTATCCACTTGTTCTACCGTGCCGCCCTCTTATCCACTTCCAACATCTCATCTATTAACCTTTGCCGTTCCACCCTCTCCTCCTTATCCACCTTTGCCTTAAACAAAACCACCTTCCCCCTCACCACCGCCTTTAGAGCTTCCTATACCACCGCCTGCGAAACCTCCCTTGTATAATTAAACTCCACAATGACTTTCCCAATCTTATCACAAAACCCTCGAACCCCAACAGCCCCACATCTAATCGCCACCCCGGCCTCTGCACTGCCCCCTTCTCCAACACCATATCCACTCAATGCGGTGCATGATTCGATATTGCAATTGCCGAATATTCCGACCTCTTGACCCCAGACAACAGTGCCTTCCCCCCCACAAAGAAGTCAATCCATGAATAGACCTTATGAACCAAAGAGAAAAATTAATACTCTCACTTCCCCAGGTGCAAAAACCTCCAAGGGTCCATTCCTCCCATTTCCACTATTAGACCAACCAACGCCTTTGCACCCCTTTTGCATCAAGTTCCAGACTCCACCCACTATTAATTCATGCGAATCCAAGTCGGGGTGGTCCCATACACCTTCTTTACAAACCCTACATTATCCCAGTTGGGACCATACATGCTTACCAGCGCCACCAACCTCCCCTACAATGCCCCTATCACTATCACACACCTACCTCCTTGGTCCGCTACCACTTTCTCCATCTGGAATCTCACTCTTTTACTAACCAGGACTGCTACCTCCCGCACCCTGCCATCAAATCCCGAGTGAAACACCTGACTAACCTAGCCCTTTCTAAGCTTCACCTGATCCTTCACCTTCAAGTGAATCTCCTGCAGCTTCGCCACATCAGCCTTCAAACCTTTCAGATGCGCCAGCACCCTCAATCTTTTGATGGGGCCTCCCAACCCCCCTCACATTCCACGTAACTATCCTAACCAGGAGTCTCTCACCCCCTCCTTCCTATCCAGCATCATCATAACTCCGGGCCCTGCCCCCTCCAAGAAACCCCCCCAACACTTCCTTTCGAAAAATCCTCACGCAGTATCGATCCCCTCCCTCCCCATCTTTTCACACCTCCTAGGCCACTGAAACCTGTTCGTCAGGCTCCAATGTCCGCAGCCCCTCCTCCCACCACACCTCCGTTCACTTAAGTTTGCTACTACGGGAGTCCTAGCCCAGGATCTCCCTTCCCTCCCCCACCATCCAGTCCCAAGAAAAATAATCAAACACAAACATCTCAGCAAAAAAAAACATTGCAACAAAGAATAACACTAAAAACTTAACCTCTATAACAGCGTGAAGTAAAAGTAACAATATAGATCAAAACTGCATTTATGCACTCTCCCAACTCCCCTTTCACAGTCCACACCCCTCTTCAGTCACATCCTTCACTTCTGCCCCAAGCCTTCTGCCTTCACAAATGCCTCTGCCGCCTCGAAATAGAAGTCTCTGGTGTTGTAGGTCACCCTCAGCTTCGCTGGGAACACTACTCCAAACCACACCCCACTGTTGTACAATGCCGTCTTCACTCGGCCGAAAGCCGCTCGCCTCTTTGCCAGTTCCACCATCAAGTTCTGACAAATGCGAACATCAGCACCAGCCCACTGCACCTCCCGCTTCTGCTTTGCCAAAGTCATTCAACTTTGACATAGGCCTCAGCGACCGATGAGCTTGGTCCAGTTCATACTGAGAGGGTTCCTCTCCCTCCCCCATCAGTTCCGTCAACTTCTTGGCGAAGTACTCAGTCGACCTTGAGCCCTCCATCCCCTCGGGCAGGCCCACAATCCTCGTATTTTGCCGCCTCGAGCGGTTCTCCAAGTCCTCCAGCTTTGCTTGCATCCCCTTATTGGCCTCAACTACACTCCGCAGCTCACCCCCCTTCGAGGTGAGCTGATCGCTGTGCTGCGACATGGCCTTCTCCACTCCCTTCATCATCTTGCCCTGCTCCCTCACCTTGGCCGATGTCTTCGCCACAGCCATCCTCACCGGGGCAATTGCCTCCTCCACCAATGCCTTTAAAGCCACCACCATCTCATTTCTCAACACCTCCATATGTTTTGCGAATTGCTTCTCCGACTCCAAGGACATCACGTCAGTCATCGTCTCCACCGTAAGCAGTGGGGCCCCACCCAGCAGTCCAGCCTCCGCCATCTTGCCAGCTCCCAGGCTGGCCCTCTCACTCGATGGTGGATCCTCACTCCCTCCCTTCTTCTCGGCTGTTTTCCTTTGACTTTTTGACATTCTTTGCCTTCGTTATACCTTCCTACACCCAATCATTTGCAAATTTCCCCCAGGACCGGACATTAAAATGCCTAAAAACACGGCTCAGCATGCGACTTCTCTTCCCCTCTACATGCCACCACCGGAAGTCCTCCTTCTGCCTATTTCAATGACAGAAAGCGTACTTCCATATTTGAATGGATTTTCTGTATAAAGTACGGAAAATCCGTCCTAGTTGCCAATTCTGTATCGACCCACATTTCTTTTGAATGCTGATGCCAAACTTCTAGCTATGGCGTTGGTGCTGCGATTGGATGGAACATAGGATGTTTTCATATGCCGATGACCTGTTTCTGTATATTAGGAATCCAGTCTCCTCTAAGGATGAAATAATGAAGTTACTCAGGAGCTTTGGCTCCTTTTCGGAGTACAAGCCGAACCTGGAGCAGAGTGAATATTTTCCGGTTAACTCCTGACGAGGGGAATCAATCTGGGGGTATTACCTTTTTATCTTGCCAGAGGTAGCTTTTGTTATTTGGGTATCCAGGTGGGCCATGATTGGCCATCACTCCATAGATTAAATTTCACTAGACTAGTGAGCAGGGCGAGATCCGACTTGCAGCAGTGGGATAACCTCCCTCTGTTCTTGGCAGGCATGATCCAGACTATGAAAATGAATATCCTCCCAAAGTTTTTATTTATTTTTCAGTGTCTCCATATTTTTCTCCCTAAATCTGCTTTTGCTAGGATTAATAAATTAGTGGCCTCCTTCATTTGGGCTGGGAAGATGCCAAGAATTGGAATTGGAAGGGCATTCCTTCCGAGGGAACAACAGTCGGGAGGGATGGGGGTTAGTAGTACCCAACTTGCTCTTTTACAATTTGGTGGCCAAAATTGCGAAGGTGCTGGAGTAGATTGGGGAGCCGAGATCCATATGGGGACAGGTGGAGGCGAGCTTTTCGAGGGGCTCTAGCTTAAGGGTTTCACTTCTCTCCAGTAAAGTATTCTTTGAACCCGGTGGTGGTGGTTTCTGTTCGGGAGTGGAGGACAGTGTTCTCTGGGGCCAGCTAATCTCACCCATATGTATTGGTCGTGTCCCAAGATGGTAAGCTTTTGGATCTCCTTCTTTAGCAACATGCCAGCTATTCTTTTTTTAAATAAATTTAGAGTGCACAATTAATATTTTCCAATTAAGGGGCAATTTAGCGTGGCCAATCCACCTACCCTGCACATCTTTGGGTTGTGGGGGCGAAACCCACGCAAACACGGGGAGAATGTGCAAACTCCACACAGAAAGTGACCCAGAGCAGGGATCGAACCTGGGACCTCTGCGCTGTGAGGCAACAGTGCTAACCCTCTGCGCCACTGTGCTTGCCCTTTGCCAGCTATTTTTAATATTTATCTGGAGCCTTGTCCTTTGATGGCCATTTTCAGGTTATCAGACCTGCCGGGGTTGCAGACAGGGGTGAAGGCAGATATTCTTGCGTTTGCCTCGTTACTAGCCTGCAAGCGAGTTCTGCTGGGATGGAGATCTGCAGCTCTGCCCAGTGCAGTGTACCGTCCTCCCCGAACAGGCGCCGGAATGTGGCGACTAGGGGCTTTTCACGGTAACTTCATTTGAAGGCTACTTGTGACAATAAGCAATTTTCATTTCATTTTCATTCTCATGGTCTGCTTGGGTGACCTCTTGGAATTTCTACATCCGGAGAAGGTCAAGTACACCATCATGGAGTTGGTCGGGGGGGGGGGGGGGGGGGGGGGGGAATTAGTTCTTATTGTTGCGGAAAGGGTGTTTCGCTGTTGGGTGGAATTTACATGGCTGGTTGTGTTTTTCTTATATTGCATTATGTAGCATGTGCTTTCTGTGTTGCTAGTGTTTTTTAAAATAAATTTAGAGTACCCAATTCCTTTTTTCCAATTAAGGGACAATATGGCGTGGCCAATTCACCTACTCTGCACATCTTTTTGGGTTGTGGGGGTGAGACCCAAGCAGACGTGGAGAGAATGTGCAAATTCCACACGGACAGTGACCTGGGGCCGGGATTGAAACTGGGTCCGCCGCGCATTGAGGCAGCAATGTTAACCACTGCATCACCATGCTGCCCTGTGTTGATATTATGTTTGTTATAAATTAATAAAAATAAAATAAAAACATATTTAAATTTTTTTACTAACAAGTCTATTTTGTCAAATAACTACCTCTCCTTTAATCCATCAAAGAATTTGTGCTATTCCTCTGGCAAATATATGCTGGCTTTCAGTTATCAGCCCACAATTTTCCAAATGCCAATTAATTTTGTCCCAGATTATTGTCTTTAAATATTTCCCATCATCGACATTACTCGCTTTATTCCTTCCTCTCCGCTTTTTTAAAACATGGTTGTAGCAATTGCAATTGTTTTGTCCTCTGGGATCACCCACATATCCAAGAAAGATTGTAAGGAATTGTGGCCAAAATTTCTACTTCTGCTTAATCCCAAAATGCATACCATGTTTTAGTCATTCCCAGCCTTGATTATTCTAATGCTTTCTCTGGTGGCCTTCTTTTAGCCACCTTTCCAAAATCTGAATTTATCCAAAAAAGGAGCTGTTGTTGTACTTCCATTTGCTCCAAGGGCCAACCTCGCACAGCTTTCTGATCATTCTCCAATGCATTACATTTTGAATCTTTTGTTGCAAAATCTCTCCATGGCCTTACTCCACCCTAACTCTGCATCCTTCGACAAACTTTACTCCCTTCCTACTCCATTTTGTCTGGACTCTTGTACCCTCCTTCGTGGCATTTTAGGGTGGCTTAGCCCCGCCCTCTGTAATGCCCTCTCTAAATCTGTCTTCCTATTTTTCGGAGTAAGAAACCTTCTCAAAACTTATTTCCATGCTCAAGCCTTTTGTCATTCTTCTAAATCTCTCACTTGGCTCGGTGTTACTATAGTTGACCCATTATTCTGTGAAGTGCTTTGGAACATTGTGTAAACACATGACATAACTTAATTCTTACCAGTTTGAGCCTGAAGTTTTCTTAGGTTGTAACCACCTGGGCCAACAAACCTAGCTCTTTTTGACACTGGCACTGTCACTGTTTCTGAAAAATACAAATAAATGCACCTCCTGATTTTCAAGTTTTACTTTTTCCTGAATTGAAGTCCAAAGAAAACTGGCAAAAATCAGACAAAAAGCAAGTACATGCTTTTTGGAATAAAACTGAAACAAAAGGTTGTTACAAATCCTTACATTTAATCAGCAAAACAATTTTGGAAGGAACAAATGAAATAATTTTAAGGTAAATAGTTGTCCTCACAAAGTCTAATGGTCAAGAAAGTGAATGTAGGTCTTTAGCTGCATTCTGATGACCTTTTGCCATATGGACCTTTGTTAAAAGAAATAAAACCTATAAACGTTGATGTTCAGATATTGAATAATTGGAAGGCAAATAGGTCTTACTTGCCAGCAGATTGGAGTATAGGAATTGGAAGTCTTGATATAATTTTACAGGGCTTTGGTGAGACCACACCTGTGTAGTAGTTGTCTCCATACTAAAGAAAGGATATACTTGCACTGGAGGCAATACAACAGATTGGTTATTGGGATGAGAGGGTTGGCCTATGATGAGGGGCTGAATAAATTGGGTCTATTTTCTTTGGAATTTAGAAGGACGAGAATTATCTCAGTGAAACTTAGAGGATCCTTAAAGGGTTTGACAGGTAGACACAGGTTGTTGCCACTGGCTGGTGAATCTAAGAATATAAAAACTAGGAATGATTCAGCCCCTCGAGCCTACTCTGGATTGCAATGAGGAGAGATTTATTCACTTAAAGGGTTGTGAAACTTTGGAATTCTCTACCTCCGGAGGACTATGGGTGCTCCATCGTTGACAGTATTTAAGCTGGGATGGACTGATTTTTCGTATTTCAAGGGATCAAGGGATATGGCAAGTGGTCAGGAAAATGGAAGCCCAAGGTCAACTATGATCATATTGAATGGTCGTATAGTCTACTCCTATTACTTGTATTCGAGTGTATAGTCACTTGGATGCAATGCAGATGACTGGAGGTGTGCCCTGTTGATGCTGCCCCTTATTCTTGACAGATGAAGTGCTCTTCGCGCAAAACAGGAAAAACAGCTGGATGTGGCACAACAGAGTTGCATATGCCAACATTGACATGTTTCACCAGAATTAAGCCTAATTTCTTTCAATTTTTAGAGAATTCTTGAGTTTAATCTTAAAATCAGAAGATTAGAAATAAATGCAAAATGGAGAATGTTCAATCCCGAACAAAATTAATCGATGTATAACTAATATTTTACTTTAAAAATTAGATGTTAATTTCATAAATCTCAAATGCACGCGACTAAATGTTTTTTGACTTACGGTCAGAATTATATGAAAAAGGAAGTATTCTTCAAAGCATCACATGTTGACCAAGTTAGATATTTATTTTTATTTTGCAGCTAGATACCATTTTGTAGGTATGAACATCCTTTTAAAAACACACTTTAAAAATTATACTATTGCACCTAATAATCACATTAACAGATGATAAAACAGAAAGGTAATTTTGTATTGAAAGTGAGAGTTATAAACTTACCTACAACGGGTCCATTTTCTTTTCTTTTTTCTCTGGGTTTAGTAATTGCTTTACTCATTATGCTCAAAATCTCCTTCTTGGCAACTAGTTGAAAAAGCAACAATATTAGAACAATGCAAATTGCAATTAAAACCAGTTATATTGTGAGATGAATGGCAGGTTTACCTGAAGCTTGTTGGATAGCTTCCATTATAATTTTCAATGGCAGTCCTGCTATTTTAATGTCTGCCTAAGGAAAAATAAATGACATTTTTCAGTGGAGCACTAAAAACTATAAGAATCAAATCCACAGGGGAGGAATCGAACCTGGAGCCCTGCCACTGTCAAGTAACAGTGCTAACCACTGAGAGCTACCGTGCCGCCCTCACTGCCATGGTCCCTCACTGCCAAGTTAAACTTATAATGTTGGAGGATAACCGAGGGCTTTGGGTTGAAATTTCTTTAACCAATTTTACTGTCTGGTCAAGGATCTTCCAATCGGGTGTCTCTGGGGATGTGAGATTCCTCATCAAATTATACGTTTGGGACATGCAAGCTGTCAGAAGTATCACCTTCTGCTTGATCTTGCCCGTGATCTCGCTCGTGGTAAAAAAAGATTCAATGTACTACTGACTCCAATTGTCAACCCTCAAGTCAAATGAGTCGAATTTATCAATTATAAGCATTTTCACTCACAATTTAAATGATTCCAACTCTTGCTGGAGCTTCACTACTTTCTCAATTGTTCCTTCCGTCCCCCCTCAGTCACAACAACTGTCGGCAGTGATCAAAAATTTTTACTTTGTCACCAATGTGGTGGCTTGAGACATACCCTGGAGGCTACCAGCAGTTAACAAAGGGATTTATTGATGAAAGGCAAAGGCAGATAGATAGCAGGTACAGAATACTAAACAGGTATTAACACTTCGCTCCTTGGTCCGCACTAACCGAAGTCTTGCTCCCAGGGCCCTGCTCAAACTCCCTATTGGCTGTGGTTTGTGCTCTCCCCGCGCGATTAGACTTGAGACAGTCACATGGTCTGTGGAGTCCCCTCTTAAACAGCCACGCTACCACAGAAATTTTTCAACTTTCTTTCTTTGACTGCTACACAGTGTTTCATTGATTTCTAAAAGGGTTAAAACAAATATAGGTGACATTATCCCAAAATCATTCTTGTATCCCAACTCAACATTCAGTAACATTGATAAGGTGTCTCAGCTTGTTACAAAATTCAGCAGTACAAGGGAAAATTAGCAGCATAGATGGAAATTTGGATGATGGATGGATAGGAAATACAGAGTTAGGGCAATTATTACTTGGAATAAAGAAGGTTCTAAAGCACTTAATCAGAAAGAGCCATGTATTGATAGGACTGGAAAAAATGATCTCGGGCAAGTGAATGACAGCTTTGGCTCAGCAGGAGTGCTGTTGCCTCAAAACCAGAGAGTTGTGAATTTTGCTCCAGGGGTTTGTGCGCATATTGCAGGATGATATTTCAGTGCAGAACTGAGGCAGTTTTGTATCATCGGAGAAGACATGACACGTAGATTCCACGAGCCCTTTCGTAAAAGATCATATGACATTATATGAAGAGCAACCGAGAGATTATCTTCAGTTATCGGATTGATTTTATCTCTCAACCATCATCACTGAAACAAAAATTGCCAGCTATGATATTTCACTAATGTTTGCAGGATTATTCTGGAAGCAAATTGGTTGCTGTGTTCCCTAAAATACAACTTTGAAGTGTTTTGGGGCATCTTGTTGTGAAGGTGAAAGGTGTTATGCAAATGCAAGTTCCTTTCATCTTTTTTCTTAGCTTGAATTTAAGGTGCAAGACCATGAGGTAGTGTACTCTGGGATGAAATACAATTTGAGAGAGCATAACAGTGGAAATATCCCAAAAGGTGTGGAGGGACAGGGACCTGGCGTGGTATTTAATGGAAAGCTGGTGAAAGTTTTTTGTAGCCTCTTTTAGGGAAGGCCCACCGTATTAAGTGACATGCATCTGCCCTTCCTCGTGAACAATGACCTTGGGGCCTAAGCCCACAGAGGACTGTTAATGTATTACAGGCCAGCAAAGCTATTGAATGATAGTGCTCCTGAGGAGGTGGTAGCAGCTGTCATTACAACTTCCACCCAGGTCCGGTATCGTTGCTGGATCCCAGGACACAGATGAGTGATGGTAGGACAGGGGTCATTGCGGGTGGCGGTGGGAGATGGGGGTTTAGTAGCAAGGGCTGGCTCTCAGCGCGCCCCCTTCCCCATGCCAGGTTCCTCCGAGTGCCTCTGAATAAAGGACCCCCCCCTTGCTGTCCCCAACTCTACAGAAACCCGCAAGCAATCCCATGATGGTTCGGTTGCTGTTTTCCCCAAATGGTGAGCCACCCATCACTGAACTGCCAGAGCAAGGTGCATTAATTTCTGCCCTTGGAGCGCAAGCACATTATATATAATGCAGTTAAAGCTGCTAAAAAATGGCTTTTGAACTTATAAATTAGAACATAAAGCAATAGCAAAAATAAAATCAAGAGATACAAGTAATTGTTAGGTCATAGTTGAAGCACTATTTACAGTTTTGAGCACATTACGGAAAGGACATTAAAACTATAGAAAACACACAGTGTAGATTGACACTGAACCAGCAATGATAAACTGGATGATTTTTATTGGGACAGAGAAGGCTAAAAAGAGATTCCATAGTTTTTTTCCCCAAGATTCAGAGCTATGATGAAGCAAACAGATAGTGTATTTCCTCTGGACTGTGACATGGGGTCATCAATTTAAAATGATCAACAGTAGAGCAAATGCTACAATTACCTGTAAAGCAGTTATTCCTTTGTTTGTGCCCGCCATCTTGAAGTCCATATCTCCATTATAATCCTCAATACCCTGCAAGAGTCATGTTTTTGAAAAATGTTGTTGAATGGGCATAGATATAAGTCAATAACTACACGTGTCTGGTGGGGAAGGTTAAAGACGACCTGCAAAGGTGGGACAGTCTCCCACTATCCCTGGTGGCCGAGTCAATCGGTTAAGATGAATATCTTGCTGAGATTTCCCGGTGTTCCTGCCTAAAGCATTCTTCAGAGAGATCAACCAGCTTGCGACTGGGTTTATTTAAGCGGGTGAGGGCCTGAGGATCAAGAGGACGGTACTCCAGAGGGAGAGACAAGTAGGGGGTTTGACCGTGCCAAACTTTCAATTTAATATTGGGCGGACAATGCTGAAAAAGTGCTAGAGTGGTGTTGGGATTCGGAGGAGCGGTGGGTCCGGGTGGCAGCGGAGTCTGAGAGAGGTGCACGCCTGGGAGTGTTGGTAACGGCTCCACTCCCGGGTGCTGAAGAAACACTTGACCAACCCGGTGGTTATAGCCACATTAAAAATTTAGAGGCAATTCCGTCAACATTTCAGTTTGAAAGCTGCCTTAAGGCTCACTCCCATTTGTGCAAATCAGTTATTCGAGCCTGCCCGGTCAGATGTGAACTTTAGGGAGTGGAAGGAAAAGAGGTGGGAGATTTGTTTTTGAGGGTTGGTTTGCTAGCCTGGGAGAACCGAAGCAGAAATAAGGGCTGATGGGTTCAGGTATCTCCAGGTACGTAGTTGGGTCAAAAAGCATTTTCCAGCCTTTTCAGTGAATCAGCAGACTCTCTTGCTCGAGCGGAGTTTAACTTCCTCAGCGTCAAAGGTGGCCAGTACTTCGGTATATACCAGTGGATAGTGGGCGGGGGGAGAGATGTGCTCGGTTGAGGGTGTGAAGGCAAGGCGGGCAGAGGATCTGGAGCTGTTCTTCGAGAGGAGCCTTGGAGTAAGGCACTGAGGAGGGTGAATGTGACCTTGTCTTGTAGTGTTTTAAGCACACTTCACAAAGGCCAGAATTAGTAGTTTTTTCGATGTGGAGGAGGATAGATGTGACTGGTGTTTGAGGGGGCCAGTGCACCACATTCACATGTTTTGATTGTGCTCAAAGCTGTTGGATTTCTGAAAGTCTTTTTTGATACCATGTCAGCAATTTTGGGCATTGGATTCGAGCCTTGTCCACTGGTGGCGATTTTTGGGGTTTTGGATGTGCTGGAGCTCCGGATAGGGGCAGGCGAAGACGTCTTGGCCTTTGCCTCACTTGTGGCATGGAGGCAGATCCTCTTGAGCTGGAGGTCGGCTACACCGCCATACGCCTTGGCGTTTCTGCACCTCGAGAAGGTTACGTTTACCGTCAGAGGGCCGGTGGAAAGGTTTTACCATGGATGGTGGCCGTTTGTTTTCTCAGGATGTTCTGGTTTCCTCCCACAAGTCCCGAAAGACGTGCTGTTAGGTAATTTGGACATTCTGAATTCTCCCGCTGTGCACCCGAACAGGTGCTGGACTGTGGCGACTGGGGGATTTTCACAGTAACTTAATTGCTGTGTTAATGTAAGCCTACTTGTGACAATAAAGATTATGATGTATATTAAAGAGTTGGCCACTGTCAACTATTCAGGAGTGGGGGGGTGGGGTGGTTTAGTGATGAAGTTATAATGTTGAGGCGGCATGGTGGCACAGTGGCTAGCACTGCTGCCTAAGGTGCTAAGGACCTGGGTTCAATCTCGGCCCCGGGTCACTGTCCGTGTGGAGTTTGCACATTCTCCCTATGTCTGCGTGGGTTTCACCCCCACAACCCAAAGAAGTGCAGGTTAGATGGATCGCCGCGCTAAATTGTCCCTTATTTGGAAAACAAATAATTGGGCACTCTAAATTTCTATTAAAACAAGGTTATAATGTTGCAAGGGGAAGGGGGAGGTTCTTACTGTTTGGTTGTTATTCTGTGTTATTGTACGCTTTGTACAAAAATGGTTAAAAATTATAATAAAAACCATTTCCAAAAAAAAGATGCAAGTCAATATGGGTCATAAAGCAAATGTTGTAACAATTCTTAAGAAAAAACAAACCAAAATATCAGTCAGGAGACGGTAATCTTCGATTTCAGTAGGTTTGTCTAGATTTTTCTTTGTGATAAGGCCGACAGCCACACCAGCCACAGGAGCTGAAATCGGAACACCTGTCGGATAAATAGAACGACAAAACGAAATTAGATTGTGACCCCCACCCAAGTGCAAAACAAATACTTAGGGGCCAATTTTCCAGCCACGTTGCGCCTGGCGCAAATCCCTCTATGTCGGGAAAATTTGGCGTAGACTAATGATTCGCACCAGGCGCAAAACAGTTTACAATCTCCCAGGGTTCTTCCTGCTGGCGGGAATGGGATCACACCCAGAAATGGCGAGAAGCAGATTTAAATGTATTTGAATGAATTTCAATCTCATTAACAAGGTTGAAGTTAGATCTTCTGGCCTTGCACAACTTTCCCGCCCACCAGCAGGATGCCAGCTGGGCGCCAATTAAAACTGGTCCTTACAAACATGGACCAGATGCGATGGACTACAAGAGGGAGGAAGGAGGAGAACCCCTCTCCACTTACTTCCAGGGAGCACAAGAGTACAACAGCTACTGGCCAGATGTCATGGGAAAGGGGGGTCCTTCAAGTGAGCACGGTCAGGGGTCTCACTCGGGATGGGATAGCAGTGGATCTGTGCAGCCTGCTTTCTTTTATGTTTAACATCCCATAACAGTGCAAAGCACAGTTGCAGCCTGTCTGTCCTAAAAGCCTCTCATAGGACACAGCAGCATGTCTCTTGGAGAAGCTTTTCACTCCAATGGACTCTGTAGTTTCAATGTTGTCGGTATGTCTGCTTTTATCCCTTTGTACTTGCTTGTTTACATTCAATTTCACACCCCATTGATTTTTAATTTTTAGGGGACCCTTTGGTTTAGCCAGCTGCTGCCTGCTTCATAGGACCTATAGAGATTGTTTATTTACGCCCCATTAACTCTCAAGGGCTGCCTCGATTGCACACCTGAGGCCTGGCTGACCTCAGTTTCTTTGACTCTCCATTATGACAGAGCTCTGTGGCTTGCTTGAAAAACTTCCTCAAATGCACACCTGGTATCACCGAAGGCGGCTCGGAGGTCATTGTAGCCCCTTGGCAGTCGCAGTGCTGAAGGGCTGTGTCCTATTGGGAGAACCACAACACCAGTAATTCTTGGCTGGGGTGAGGCGGGGGAAGAGAAGGGGTTGATACTGGTAAACATTGATGGATGGGGGTATTGCGGGATCCTGATGTCTGTGATGGTGGTGCGGGGGGGGGGGGGGGGGGGGGGGGGGGGGTCTTCAACATCATCTTGAGAACAGGGCGCCCTGAAGTCAGGTTTGTTGGTGTGTTTGGGCCCCGCCATCACAATGCTGGGGAAATCATGCCCCCCTCCAAAAAAATGACCAAGTGTGGGAAGATTGTGAATGGAAGCACGGTAGCATGGTGGTTAGCATAAATGCTTCACAGCTCCAGGGTCGATTACCGGCTGGGTCACTGTCTGTGCGGAGTCTGCACGTCCTCCCCGTGTGTGCGTGGGTTTCCTCCGGGTGCTCCGGTTTCCTCCCACAGTCCAAAGATGTGCGGGTTAGGTGGATTGGCCATGCTAAATTGCCCGTAGTGTCCTAAAAAGTAAGGTTGGGGGGGGGGGGGTTTGTTGGGTTACAGGTATAGGGTGGATACGTGGGTTTGAGTAGGGTGATCATTGCTCGGCACAACATCGAGGGCCGAAGGGCCTGTTCTGTGCTGTACTATGAATCATGGCATTTGCATCAATTTTCCGTGTCCAAAATGAGTTAGTCACTTTTGAGGAAAATCCCACCTTTAAAGTCACTAGTCTTTTGTATATTCTAGCAGTATTTACTGCAGAAAAGAAACATTCAGTTCAGCTTAAAATGAAGATATTAAGAACTTTACCTGCATCCATCAAGGCCATGCTTCCTGCACATACTGATGCCATGGAAGATGAACCTAAACATTAAAAAAGACAAAGCTAACGATTCAACAGACCACTAGACTCCTAATTCCAACTCCAAACACCACAACCGCAAAGACAAGATTAAAGTACTATGTCTGCTGGAAATGTGAAAAAACAGAAAATACTGCAAATACTTTAAGCTGTATATATGCACACTGAAAAAGAGTCGATGTTTCATGCCAATGATGCCTTGTCAGAACAGAGTACTTAGTGATGTTACAGTTTTAAGGAAATCAGGAACTTTCTAAGGTTCCAAACATTCCTTAAGTGAAAAATTATAATATCAAGAAGTGAGGGCTATTTTGCCCACTGAGCTACTCCGCAATTCAATAAAATTATGCTAACCAGATTGTGGCCTTAATGACACTCTCCCCTCACTGCCCTCCGACCTCCTCCACAGCACCTCCTTGCCCGTCATCCCTACCCAGAGCCCCCCTCCCAATCCAGACCTCTAGTTCCTGCCTCCAAATTCCCCCGTCTCCCCATCCCGGAGTCCCCCAGTCTCCTCTCTCCAGATTCTGAAACCCCCAATCTCCCCATTGTGGACTCCGAAACCCCAGTCTCCCTTCCATAGACTCAAAAACCCATCTCCAGTCTCTCTTCTCCGGACTACAAAATCTCTTGTTCCCCCCTCCCCGGACTCTGAAACGCCATCTCCAGGGTGTGGGATGGTGTTCAGTTTCTCCAGACACCGTTACATCAATCACAGCACAGAAGAGCAAGCCTTGACTATTTCAGTCTTCAATACAACAGACTTACAACTCTCATCTATGTAAAACAAAACAGAGGTTTATGAACATTGTTCCATTAGATAAATAAAGGGATTTAAATAAAAGGGTTTAAAGAAAACAGGGTGTTATTGTTTGAATTTATGGCCAATCCATTTAATAACTTACCATTAGATTCTAGTACTTCTGCAGTTACTCTTATTGTAAATGGATATTCCTTTGGAACCACAGATTTCAACGCTTTTTCTGCAAGAGCACCTAATTCAATAAGAATTTTAATAGAAATAAATATTTTAATAAAGGCGTACAATAAATTTTAAAAAGTAATTCTGTGAATTAAATGGAATGTTTCATTCTCACCATGGCCTAGCTCCCTCCTATTCTGACCAACTAATTTTCCGATTTCATTAGTTGCATAAGGCGGAAACTGAAATAACAAATACGATGCTATTAGAATAGGACAAACATGCTTCACAAGGACATTACAAACTTGCATAATTGCATTCAAAGCAAGCATATCAAAAACAAACATTAATGCATTTTTCCCACTCTTGGATGATACTGAAGAGGTGATGGGGGTCTTGTCTGCCAGCTGAAGAGCTGGTGGGAGCTCACATTGTCTCTTTTCAGGAAGGCCTGCCAAATTAAGTGGCAAGCACGTAGATCACCGTAGCTCTCCCTAACTACCGACTACAAATCACTAGAAATTTGGTATTATCCTCTTTTCGCCACATGCATATGTTAATGGCAGGAATTTGCAGTCTGTGGCGGTGAGGGTGATTTACTAATAACCATGAAGTATATATTGCCACTCTCGTGAGAATTTCATCTCTCTCTTGTGTTGTGGTACTGCAACTTTCTTTACTGGACATTCACAGCATGGAGTAGTCATGATGTCACCAGGCTGCTCAACAGTGAATTACATGGAAGGGCTTTAAACACCCCCGCAAACTGGGAAACAAAAAAACAACTGGGGTTGGGGATGTGCTGGATAGAGGCAATGTCATAGGAACCCTGAGTGACAGACTGCAACTGCAGGCTTCTGCACTTATCTGCACATACAAAACATTCCTATATTCTGAAGATGCGATTTGTTTTAGAGGGGTAATAACAGCAAGTACCAACAATTTGCTGTCAATCCGGGGGCCGGTTTCGCTCAGTGGGCTAGACAGCTGGTTTGTGATGCAGAACAAGGCCAGCTCCGGTTTCCTCCCACAAGTCCCAAAAGATGTGCTTGTTAGGTGAAATGGACATTCTGAATTCTCCCTCAGTGTACCCGAACAGGTGCCGGAATGTGGCAACTAGGGGATTTTCACAGAAACTGCATTGCAGTGTTAATGTAAGCCTACTTGTGACACTAATAAAGATTATTATTAAACAACTGCTGAAAATATGAAATATGTATATAATACATAGGATTTGTAAGATGGGCAAATATTTTTATTCAAATAAACATTTGTTGCAGAGGCTGGATACGGAATGGTATAACAAAGTCACTAAATAGGTTTCAGCCATTTTATTCACTATGTTGGATTTTAACCAAAGAAAGCAGAAATGAGGGATCCTTGACCCGAGGGGTCAACTCTTTGTCTCCAAAGAAGCTGCCCAATCTGCTGAGACTTTCCAGCATTTCCTGTTTTTATTGAAGCAGAAGTGAGATCTGCATTACCAACTTCTCACTGTTGCTCAGTGGAATCAGTTGAAAGATGTCCCTCCATTTAAAATCTTTTGCTAACTTGTCCGATGAGGAATGGATTTCTTTTGTGTACATATCTCTAAATGCAAATGCATTTACACTGGGAAATCTGCTATCTATAGGAAACTTACAGGGAAAAATTATGCAAACAAATGTCAGGGTATGAATCTATGGATATGGTGCAGGTTACAAATATTAGAGTTTGCTTTAACAAAACAGAGCACTGATCGATCACATCCAGTGAAAGTTCAACTGTACTTTATGATTGAAACAAATTAAAATCTATTGCAGTAATCTTGAACGTTGAAGAAGGTGACAATACCTCATAGTGCAGCATGAAATTTTTTTCTTTCACCCCACTGTGGAAGTAAAAAGTAAAACATTAGTTTGGGTAAAGCATAACAATTTATCAGGAAAATTTGAAACTCACAATCTGCAGACACAAGTCAGGATTTTCTCTGTGGGCTTCAGAAACCTACCACCATGGTAGAATTAGAAGCCCAATGCATGTGGGGAACAACCTCTCGGTTGTGTTTACTCCAACTTGGCCAATTAATGGCCAGAGGATGGGCTTGTCATCCAATGATGAATGGCGGGCAGGTTCTTGAAGCTGGCTGATCGATAAGAAGCCCTCCAACACTAAAGGAGGAGGAGTTGGCCTTTTCAGGTAAATGAGAAAGTGGGAGCTCAAAGATGCAGGCACCCTCTCTCCAAATTTTAATGAAAAAGTGGGCTCAATAGCCAGGCCACCACTGTGAAACCAGGCAATCTCTCCCTCAATGCCAGCAAAACTAAAGAGCTGGTCATTGACTTCAGGAAGCAAAGTGCTGTACACACCCCTGTCAGCATCAACGGGGCCGAGGTGGAGATGGTTAGCAGTTTCAAATGCCTAGGGGTGCACATCTCCAAAAATCTGTCCTGGTCCACCCACGTCGACGCTATCACCAAGAAAGCACAACAGCACCTATACTTCCTCAGGAAACTAAGGAAATTCGGCATGTCCACATTAACCCTTACCAGAGGGGGATGGATACCTCCTAAAATAAGTTTGTGCGAAGAATAATGAGCTGGACTAAGCTCAAGAAGGAAAAATTAGGGGATTGGAAGTGATACACACCTTGGATGCAAGACAATACGCCACTGTACTTACCTTTCTTGCCCTGTGGACTTCACAAAATGCTCACTGCACTGGACCCAAGAGTACAGTACAACGGTCCTGCTGTTTACACCTCAGCAATCTCCAACTACACCTGCTTTGGCCCAGTTGGTATCTTCCGCTATCATAAGGGAAGACCATTGCCTCCAGGCTCTTGCAGCCCCCAACAACACATCTAAAGAGGTGCTGCAGAAATAAGCCCATCTCAAATCCACAGGAATAGGTCAGTGGCTGCAATGACAATTCTAAACTCCTTCAACTTAGCTGGTTGGGAACTCGGCCGGGCGGCGAGCAAGGAGGTCGCAGGGAGAGGGGCTCCCGCAAGCGCCAAACAAGGAGAACACCCCCCCCCCCCCCGACAGGCCGGACGGCAGCGGAGGAGCCGGAGCGGAGGAGCCGGAGCGGGAGCGGAGGAGCCGGAGCGGCAGCGGAGGAGCCGGAGCGGCAGCGGAGGAGCCGGAGCGGAGGAGCGGCAGCGGAGCGGCGACGGCAGAGGAGAGGCAGCGACAGGGGGGCTTATTTACGTTTTGGTATGCTGTACCCAGCAAAACTCTGGGTCACATACCAACACAAGGAATATTTCTTTACAGCCCCTGCCGAGGCGAATAGATTCGTCGAGGAGCACGGGCTGGAAAAACGCCATGGGAAGTAGGGACGAGGGGCCCATGGCAAGGAGATACGTCATGCCGACGGGGGGGTGGGGAGGGGCGAGGCAAAGCCAGCCCCCTCCCCCCTGGCAGGAACACCCAGAACGAAAAACAACCCAATGCCCAAGGGCCCGCTCCAGGTGGGAGGCCAGGCCCCGGCACGAGGGAACGGGAGTACTGGAGAGGGGAGAGGGGAAGCGGGACAGCAACCTCCGAGAGGGGAGCCACCGTGCTAGCAGGAAAGCTAGCGAAGGGGGCGCGCAACAGAGCAGGGCCACAGCGCACCCCCAACAGGGGGGAAGGCGCCAGGCAGGGGAGGGGGGGGGATCACCCATCAAAGGTGGGAGAGCAAATGGGGACAGGAATGGGGGAGAGAGGGGCAATGGAGGGGTATACAGGGGTATCCCCGAAAGGGATAGAGCGGGGGGGGGGGGGGGGGGGGGGGGGCACTCGGGGGGCGAGAGACCAGGGAGGGGAAATGCAGGGACGAAGGGACAAAAGAGGCCAGTAAGGGAATAGGGCCACAAAGTGCCACAGACAAGTGCTCGAAACAGGGAACTGCTGCAAGCACCCACCCAGTACGGTCTGTGGGTGAAGGGGCCCCCCGGAGTGCAGGGGACTACCCGCGTGGCGGACACACAGTGGACGGCCATGGCGGGTGTCCCCGGGACAAGGGGGAACCCCGGAGCGCAGGGACCCGACCGCATGGGGAGAGCAGTGATAGTGGACATCCTGGACGGCCCCCTAACAAAGGGAAACCCCAGAGGGCAGGGGCGCGTCCACCGGACAAATATGGTTAACCCCACAGGAGCAAGGGGGCAGAAGCCCCCCACCAGAATAGTCACCTGGAACGTAAGGGGACTTAACGGCCCAGTGAAGAGATCTAGAGTCCTCACCCACCTTAGAAACATGAGGGCCGACATAGTCTTCCTCCAAGAGACGCACTTGAGGGAGCAGGACCAACTGCGGGTAAGAAAGGGCTGGGTGGGACAAACCTATCATTCCTGTTATGGGGCAAGGGCCAGGGGGGTGGCGATCCTGATTGGCAAGAGGACAATGTTTAGGGCGACAAAGACGGTTACGGACCCAGGGGGACGGTATGTCATGGTCAGCGGGGCCCTGGATGGGGCGCCGGTAGTTCTAGTTAACGTGTACGCGCCCAACTGGGACGACACGAGCTTCATCCAAAAGACCATGGCAGAAATCCCGGACATAGCGACGCACCGACTAATCATGGGGGGGGACTTCAACTGTGTACAGGACCCAACGACGGACAGATCAAACCCCAGAACGGGGAAAACCTCAAACATGGCAAGGGAACTCAGCCACTATATGGAGCAGATGGGAGCAGTAGACCCCTGGAGATTCGCCCACCCGGGGGAGAAAGAATTCTCTTTCTTCTCCCCAGTACACAACGTGTACACCAGAATTGACTTCTTTGTGGTGGGGAAAACGGTGCTTCCAGAGATAGACAAGGTGGAATACTCCGCAATTGTGATATCAGACCACGCTCCACACTACATGGATGTGCGGCTAGAGACGGGAAGGGCCCAGCGCCCCAAATGGAGGTTGGACGGTGCCTTACTAGCTGACAAGGCCTTCAGCGAAAGGATAGCGCAGGCCATAGCGGAGTACACTGAGATCAACCAAAACGGGGAGGTCTCACCCTCCACGTTCTGGGAAGCGCTTAAGGCCGTACTAAGAGGGGAAATCATAGCCTACAAAGCGCAAAGAGATAGGGAGGAAAGGGTGGCTAGGCAGAAGCTGGTCGACTCCATACTGGAGGTAGACCATAAATACTCCGAGGCCCCGACTGTAGAACTCCTGGCGGAGAGAAAAGAATTACAAAGGAACTTTGACCTGCTCTCCACCAGGAAAGCAGTACACCAACTCCGCCAGGCACGCGGGGCCCTATACGAACACGGAGACAAAGCCAGCCGCCTGTTGGCCCACCAGCTGAGAAAGCAGGCAGCCAGCAGAGAAATTGCGCAAATCAGAGATACCAGAGGCACGTTGGAAACAGAACCAGAGAGGATTAACAAAACCTTCAAGGCCTTCTACCAAGAGCTGTACACCTCAGAGCCCCCAACGGGGAAGGCTGGGATGAACCGGTTTCTTGACGGACTGAACATACCAGTTGTGGGAGAGGGCAGAAAACGGGATCTGGGAGCACCACTAGCACTGGGAGAGATCATGGAGAGCATTAGCTCCATGCAGGCGGGGAAGGCGCCGGGACCGGACGGATTCCCGGCGGACTTCTACAAAGAATTTGCGACAGCGCTGGCCCCGCACCTGCGGGAGATGTTCACAGACTCGCTAGCTAGGGGCACTTTGCCACCCACGTTAGCACAGGCCTCAATCTCGCTGATACCTAAGAAAGACAAAGACCCAACGGAATGTGGGTCATACAGACCCATATCTCTGCTGAATGCAGACGCCAAAATACTGGCCAAAATCCTAGCCAAAAGGCTAGAAGACTGTGTACCTGAGGTGGTCACAGAGGACCAGACGGGCTTTGTCAAAGGTAGACAGCTGACCGCAAACATCAGGCGCCTGCTGAACGTGATAATGACCCCCTCCGGGGAGAGAACACAAGAGGTGATCGTCTCCCTGGACGCAGAAAAGGCCTTCGACAGAGTCGAGTGGAAATACCTCATAGAGGTACTGGAGCGGTTCGGGCTTGGAACAGGGTTCACCGCTTGGGTAAAGCTCCTGTACAACGCCCCCATGGCGAGTGTACAGACCAACAATACCAACTCCCAATACTTCCAGCTGCACAGGGGCACCAGACAAGGATGCCCACTGTCCCCGCTGCTGTTCGCACTAGCAATTGAACCGCTAGCAATCGCGCTCAGGGCAGCAAAAAATTGGAGGGGGATCCGAAGGGGAGGTAGAGAGCACAGAGTCTCACTCTATGCGGATGATCTGCTCCTCTATATCTCGGACCCACAAAGCAGCATGGACGGAATCATCGCGCTCCTGAAAGAGTTTGGAGCCTTCTCGGGCTACAAACTCAACATGAGCAAAAGTGAGATCTTCCCAGTACACCCGCAAGGGGGGGGGCAGCAGCACTAAAGGGGCTGCCGTTCAAACAAGCCCGACATAAATTCCGCTACCTGGGGATCCAAATAGCCCATGACTGGAAAGGGATCCACAAATGGAACCTCACCAGCCTGACGGAGGAAGTTAAAAAGGACCTGCAAAGATGGAACACACTCCCGCTCTCCCTCGCGGGGAGAGTTCAGACGATCAAAATGAACGTACTGCCCAGGTTCCTCTTCCTGCTTAGATCCATTCCGATCTACATCCCCAAGGCCTTTTTCAAAGCGCTGGACAAACTCATCATGGCGTTCGTATGGGGGGGTAAAAATGCTAGGATCCCAAAGAAGGTCTTACAAAAAACAAAAACCAGGGGAGGGTTAGCCCTCCCGAATCTACAATTCTACCACTGGGCAGCAACAGCCGAGCGAGTAAGGGGATAGATCCAGGAGCCAGAAGCTGAGTGGGTGCGTGCGGAGGAGGCCTCCTGCATGGGAACCTCCCTCCGGGCCCTCGCCACGGCAGCACTCCCATCCCCACCCAAAAAACACTCCAGCAGCCCAGTGATGACAGCCACCCTCCAATCCTGGAACCAACTGCGGCAGCAACTTGGCCTGACCAAAATGTCGAACAGGGCTCCCATCTGCAACAACCATAGGTTCAAACCAGCACTGACCGACGCCACCTTCAAAAGGTGGAGGCAGGACGGGGGGACACTGACAGTCAGGGACCTATACACGGACGACAGGATCGCAACACTGGACGAACTGACAGAGAAATTTCAGCTAGCTGGGGGGAACGAGCTACGGTACCTGCAGCTCAAAAACTTCCTACGAAAGGAGACAAGGACGTACCCACAACCGCCACGACAGACACTACTGGAAGACCTACTGGACGCAAGTATCCTAGAGAAAGGGAACTGTAGTGACATGTATGACCGACTGGTAGATAGGGACGACACCGTACTGGACGCAACAAGGAGGAAATGGGAGGACGACCTGGGGATGGAGATCGGGTGGGGACTCTGGAGCGAAGCACTGCATAGGGTCAACTCCACCTCCACGTGCGCAAGGCTCAGCCTGACGCAACTAAAAGTGGTACATAGAGCCCACTTAACAAGAACCCGTATGAGTAGGTTCTTCCCGGAGGTGGAAGACAGATGTGAACGGTGCCAAAGAGGCCCGGCCAACCACGCCCACATGTTCTGGTCTTGCCCCAGACTCGTGGAGTACTGGACAGCCTTCTTCGAGGTTATGTCCAAAGTGGTGGGAGTGAGGGTGGAGCCATGCCCGATAGTGGCGGTCTTCGGGGTTTCAGAACAGCCAGATCTATTCCTGGGGAGGAGGGCGGACGCCCTTGCCTTTGCCTCCCTGATCGCCCGCCGTAGAATCCTGTTTGGCTGGCGGTCAGCAGCACCGCCCAGAGCTGCGGACTGGCTGTCCGACCTCTCGGAATCTCTCCAAATGGAGAAAATCAAATTTGCCATCCGAGGGTCGGACGACGGCTTCCACAGAACGTGGGAGCCATTCATGCAACTGTTCCGGGACCTATTTGTGGCCAATGTACAAGAGGAAGAATAGTCGGGGGAAGGTAGCGGGAGGGGGGGGGGGGGGGCTACAGGTTCGTTACGGGGGTTCGATGGCTAGCTAAGGCCCAAAACCAAACTAAATAAACATGTTGAGGGGGGGGGGGGCGCAGTTACTACTACGAAGATGCTTACCTGTAAATATGTATGTTAATTTTTGCGTGTTTGTTTTTTTTTTTTTCTCTCTCCTAACAATTTGTAATTTGTTCAATATAAAATATGAAAACTGAATAAAAACATTTATAAAAAAAAACTTAGCTGGTTGGAGTGTCCTGCTAAATACTGAAGTCATGCGCATGACCATCTCATCTGCAGTCACTAATTAGATGTGAAAGTAAAATGACAATGAGGTGACTCATGAAACAGATGATTAAAAAGTAATGAATCTTGACTAAGTTATTAGTGAATTTATGTAATTAATAAGTACATCGGAAAGATGGAATTTTTCTTCAAAGATAACTACACTATAAATGTGAATGTTTCTGCAACATGCTACTATCAGAAACTGTTCAGGCAACGGAATCTTTCTAACTTTTAACAAGTTACAGGACGCCACAGCCTGTCAATGACTGCCTCAAGAATAAAGTGCATTGTTCATAATCTGATTGTTAGTAAATAAGGAAGCTATTGCATTCCATGGATGTCCTTTTGAACTGAGGTGTTACCAATAGAAGGTGTAATTAAAGATTAACTAAATTAACGTAACAACGGCGAGAACCAATCAATAAGCTAACAGGTGCCTGACCGAGAGCAGTATTAAAAGGGATAAAAATGGGATCCTGTAAGGGTTCATTGTAAGCCACGATTGGAGACTCAGGAGTACTTACTTTGTGACAATTTCCACAAGTCAATTAAAGAGCAAAAACCATGCACCAGAGGGATTGCGGTAGTAACCAGCATTTCAAAGGGATTACGCAACTGATTGGCATCGTAAAAGAAGTTGCCCAAAGGTTTGATAATATATCTTTCTTTAATAAACTTTCTGAATTTATTTCATCACAAAGAGAACTGTCTTGCCTTAATTCATTAAGTCTCGTATGAACAAAAGTAAATTAAAAAGTGAGTTAATTTGAAGCTGATTTACAAACAGATTGAAAACAAAAGGGCAATAGAAATTGTTACATTAAAATCTTAATAGTACTGGGACCTCAGCTTTTCATCATATATATATATCACAGACTTGAAGGAATGGAGATTTGAACATCCAAGTTTGTAGATTGATATTAGGTTGAGAAGCAGGAAGTTGTGCAGATGAGAACAGAAAATTACAAAGGAACATAGACAGATTAAGTGGATGCGAGGTTGGGGGGTGTGGTGGTAAACCTACATATGGCGATCAGTGTGGGTAAGTGTGAGGCCATCTGCTCTGGAATTTATTCAATGTAATCAGATTCATTTTTTTTTTAAGGGTGAGAAAATCAGAATTGTGGAAGGGCAATATGATTTGAGTGTACATGCACACAGATCACTAATAGCTTGTAGACAGATCCAAAAATAATTAAAGAAAAGACAAATGGAGGTTGGCTTTACTTTCAAGAGGTCTGGAATACATTGGGGAGGAGGTTGTGCTTCAGTTATACAGAGCCTCGATAGACCAGTCTGGAGTATTTTCATTCAGTTTTGGGACTGCGCCTCAGGATGGATCGCCATGAGGCCACACCCCTTTAATTTGGAAAAGATGATTTTCCGACTTTCAACTGACTGGAAATTTTGCACTTTGAAAACGAGGCAGAACAAGCTACTTAAAAATGCAAACCCACCTTCTAAGATGGAGGTGAAAAATTAAAAAAAAATACTCTCAGGAGAGTGTGAAGGGGGACACATTACCTCTAATTCAGAGATCCATCAAAACTTGTCATTGCATTTTAATGCCTTTACCTTAGACAAAGTGCTGGATATTGAAACAATGGCTGCCACAAACAGACTCCTTGAAAATACCAATTGGATGAAGTTTTTCAGGCCAGGCTGCAGTGAGATTGCAAGAAAGTTGGCAGCAACAGAAATAGCTTGAAAGCTGGTGTCTCTCTTTTGGAACAAGTGAATTAGCCAGTTCAGAAGCCAACTTTACTATAAATCTACCACCAAACCGAGATCTCTTAATAATTGCATCATCCTCTACATCTGACCATATCTACGAAACCAACTAATCCAGATCAGCTCCAATATTTAAAAATCTATGCCTCCGGGACAATCAAAGGACATTTAACAATATATTATTTTTACTGACTCTTAATTTCCTTTATCTGATACATATGTGCATGGCATCGGGTTTAGTGGTTAATAAATTTGCTCTTTTTGTGACTTCAGTAAATCTTTTTTGATTGGCTCCTTATCGCTTAGTTTAAACAGTGAAAAAGAAACCTATACCATTGTTGTGATCAACTGAAACTGAATAGAGTTGAGTCATTTCACCCCTTCTCACCTGGTCATAACAGGATATATATGCCTTGCAGGGAGTACAGCACAGGTGCACCAGAATGATACCACGACTTACAGGGTTAAAAACAGGCTGCATAAGCTTGGCTTGCATTTCCTAGAGTATAGAAGTTTGAGTGGTGATGATATTGAGGTGTTGAAAGTGTCAAAAGAATTTGATAGAGAAGGTATAGATATTTCCTCTGTGCTTAATCCGGAAAAGGAGGGAAATTCCTAAAATTAGAGCAAGGACATTCAACAGTGAAATCAGGAAGCACTTCTTCAAACAAAGGTAATAGAAATATGGAAGTCTCTCCCTAAAGTGACTGTGGATGCTGGGTCAATTGAAAGTCAAGATAGGATTTGATACCGTGCTCCACGGGGTGGTAGAGGAGGCAGCGTGGGGAGGGCGTGGGGGTGGAGGGGGCCGTGTGGGGGTAGAGGTGGCAGTATGGGAGTGAAGAGGGTAGTGTGGGGGGGGGGGGGGTTGAAGGGTTGGTGGTCTATGTGGGTGGAGGTGGAGCGGTGGTGGTGGTGACGCACATGCCATGAGGAACTGCAACTCAATGGGGTCTCACTTGCTTGATAGATTTTTGCAAAGTAAGGATATCAAGGGATAGAGATCAAAGGCAGGCAGATGGAATTAAATTACAGATCAGCCATGATCTCATTGAAAGGCAGAACGTGCTCTCGCTATTGAATGGTCTGCTGTACCCATGCAAAGAGGATTGGCAAGTTTACATTTACGATCCAGACCAAGGCTCTGAAATGTGATTGCTAGGATCAGTCAACGTTAACAGTTTACACAGGCTCAGGACTGAATCAGAAATATGTAAATATACTTCTCAGTTGGTCCCACATTTCAACGTTAACAGCTTTCTGCAAGATTCTTGACTGATATTCTTTCCCTCCTACATTTGGGACCGAGAAGCACCAGGTTTTGAATAAAATTATGGTAAATGCTAGAGTGGAACAAGTCTGGAACAACTGGGTGTTGTTTTTTGCAGAATCCATTTCAGTGAGGGATTAAAACAGCTAATAAAATCCTGCCATGACCCCTTCACCAAAAATGTTTCAGTGAATTATTTTTATATAGTAACCTGGCTAAGGTGTTTTGTAATTTCTGAATCTAACACATTGCACATTTTATAAATAAATAGCTAGGTACAATGCAATTATTTTCAATAGCAGGGAAGCAAAATACACTGAGATGTGCCTGCAAAGCTCACCTTATAAGAGTGGTGATAAGATCAGTTTTAATACTTGATTCCACAGAATCGAAGGCTACTGTGCAAAGAACCTAGAAGGAAAGGTAAATAATTTGAAGACATTGTTTGTGGTACCCAAAATAAACCTTTTGTAAAAATAATGCAATAAATATATTTTGATGAAATTTCTGCACACAAGTTGTTCTTTCTCTACCCAATTTTCTACCCTTCTATCCTGAAGATTTGAAATGCTTGCTGGGGTACAGGGTTCAAGAGGTGCTCGCAGCTCTCTGCTATCTCATCTAAAAAAAGCCCATTCTTCATGTGAGAGTTTTAGGAGTCCACTCTATTAGAGAATATATCACAGTTAAGCCTGAAACTGTTATTTCCAAACACCCACATGAGTAGCAGGAGTTATTAATGATAGTATAATCTTTATTGTCACAAGTAGGCTTACATTAACACTGCAATGAAGTTACTGTGAAAATCCCCTAGTCGCCACATTCATACACCTGTTCGGGTACACGGAGTGAGAATTCAGAATGCCCAAGTCACCTAACAACACATCTTTCGAGACTTGTGGGAGGAAACCGGAGCACCCAGAGGAAACCCACGCAGAGACAGGGAGAATGTGCAGACTCCGCACAGACAGTGACCCAAGCCGGGATCGAACCTGGGACCCTGGCGCTGTGAAGCAACATGCTAACTACTGTGCTGCCATGCTGCCCAAAATAGCTATCCAGAGTATGATACTGGCTGATTGTTAATTCCCTGCATTTGAAGCTAATCCCAATGGGACATGCTCTCCACTGACCTCGACACAAACTGGGGAGCAAACCTGGAAGTCACATAGCATTTATGGTATAGCCAATCTGCATGAGGGCACTGAGCCATGAAGAATCAAAATAATGCTATCTTACACTTCAAAGATACCACCTGCAATTTAAAAAAATAATATTTCCTCCTAAAATTTTTATTGATTGTGACAAGCCAATACCATATCGTTGATTTGGCTAAATTATTATGTAAGAAAACATTTGCGCAAGTTAGTAAAAATATTTAGTAACAGCATAGATTCGACAATACCTATAGCATAATCTTGTATATGGGTTTACTTTCAATAATTTAAATGTTTTTAAAAAAAATGTTTTTTGCACCGTAAAACTCAACTTATGCACAAATTCAAATTAGCCCAAGTAGAACAGCAATGTGGAAATATTGTACTCAGAAAATTGAAACTTTCAAGTCAGACAGTCCAAACTAACTTTGAGGAATAGAGGGTACATTAAAACTGTTACGATCCCAGTTGGCTTTTTAACTGCACGGGAAGATCCCAGAATGGAACCATGGCTCAAAAGATCGTAACTTTTACTTTTTTTCCCAAATAAAACATGGAGGAGCAGAGTTGTAGGATTGTTAATTAGTTTTAAGAAGATAGAAACATTTATTGAGCCTGAAAAACATGGATTATGATGCAAGAGGCCTTTTCTCCCCTTTTTGCTTACCAATTACACACAGTTTTTAGGATTAACACTTATTACAAAGTACATCTTAGTTTACAATGGTCTTGTTAACACAAAGGGTCTTTTAAGCACACAAGATGGCTGTGGGCAAATATGCTCCCCACTCTGAATGTCAAGTGAATGTTTGTGGATGTCCACTCAGAATTCCCCCAGATGATTGTCATGTGAGAGTTTCCGAACCCACTCCCAAAAACACACAAAAATCTTCTTTCATAAGTATGCCTTCCCTTAGCGGTTTACATCCTAAATTCCGGACCAGGTTTTTCAAATTACACTTTCAAACAAAGATTCCACTCCACTTTTAACAGCTAATCCAGTCCAGGATTTCACACCAACCCCTTTAGAATTTTGTTGTCTTGACTGCTGTGCAAACTGTTCACAATTACTTTAACTCTTGATTTCCAGACTGCCATGAAATGGCATCAGACGTTTGTTTTACCTTTGAAGGCTGCTGTCCCACTTTAAATCTGGCCACTGCAATTCTCTCTTTAATCAAGAACACTTTATTTACTCTGCCTTGAATTCTTCTGAACAATATCTTGTTCTCTGTTTACTTAACTTCAGTCGTCTTAACTACTTTTTCTGTCCCAATTTCCTGGTTATCTGGACTGTAACTTGTACTTTAGGAAGCCAACCTCTTTGCAACTCCTGTCCTGTCCAGTCTTCCTTCTGGTAGAGTTGAGAGACGTTCACTCCCCAAGATCCTGTCTCCAACTGCCCACAAATTCAGTTAAAACTAAAACAAAAAACTTTTTTAAATGCTTACAATGACCTCCAGTTGCTAAGCAACCCCATGTGCTTATGCCTTTTATTTATTCTTCATGCCAAAGCCCTCTCCAAGCACAATAGAACACAGTTGGAACTTAACCAACCGCCCACACATACAAACACCTCTGTTTAACAAGAATCTAACTATAGATTTCACCCTTCCAGGCACTGAAACATTAAATTAAAGCCATTTAAAACTATACCTTGTTTCTAATGTTTACCAATTTAAACTACCTTTGTTTTCCTAACAAGATCAAATATTGGCATGCACATGTTGGCAAAGGTACATTTTTCTCCTGGATAGAATTTTAGTTTATTTAATACCTGTGTCTGTCCCCTCTGAAACAGTGCAGATCCATGAAGAGGTTTATACATATCAACTTCACAACTGATGTTCCTAAGCGATCTCAAGTCTCTACCATCACATCTGCAATACAATGGAAAGTGCTAAGCCTTTGGAGATTTAAACAACATTTTAATATTAAAAATAAGGTTACAACATAGAAATTTTCTAAGGTTATTATGAATCAGTTCTTTATATTTTTTCTAATTATATCTGACAACATTCATTTAAGCGCAGAATAATTTTTGACCTGTTATATTATAAAATACACAACTCCTTTCTGATAAAATCGACTTTATGCCATGAACCCAAAGGGTTAACCAAGCCAGTCAGTAATGAGCAGCAGTTTAAAGAGAGTGGGTGTGGTACAATGTACAAACTGTGCTTTCAACTATGGAACGCAGGTTGAAATTCATTCCAGATAAAACAATCGCCTAAGGTCTCGTGTTACTCATGTGTACTTCCAAACAGTTTTTTACGGTGTTGACAGGAGAATTAATCTCTTAATGTCAAAGTAGTAATTTGATGAACATCAAACAACAATTAATATTCTACCTAGTAATAGAATTCTTGTTTTTCTTTTTAAATTATTGTTCTCTTTTCTTTGATTTTGGGCTGTGGGCCCGAGGACATTAAGAGTCAATCATGTAATGTGGAACTGGGATCACGTTTCCTTCCGTTTTCTTTTCCCCACAGAATCCATCATATTTCCTTGCCCTGTTCCTGGTGCCAGATTAATTTAATTCAAATTTTCAACATGTCAATGTGGGATTGCTAGCCCAGTAACACAGCCACTTGGACAATACCCATGCTTGAGCTGGCATGTGGCAAGTAACATTTGTGCCACACAAGTGCTGGGCAATAACCATCACCAATAAGAGATAATTAAATCATTGGCCCTTGACATTCAATGACATTACCAGCATTGAATCCCCCACTATCAACATCCTGAGGGTTGCCATTGACCAAAAACTGAACTGGACTAGCCATATAAATGCTGTGGCTACAAGAGCAGGTGGGAACCCCGCCACCTGGATGTTCCCCTCCAAGTCATTCACCTTTCTGACTTGGAAATTTATTCGCCGATTCTTCACCGTCGCTCGGTCAAAATCCTGGAATTCCCTCTAAAGCACAGTGGGTGTACCTACACCACACGGACTGTAGTGGTTCAGGAAGCAGCTTACCACCACCACTATCTCAAGAGAAATTAGGGATGGGCAACAAAAGCTGGCCGAGCCAGCGATGCCCACATCCCGTAAAAATGAAATAATGGAAAAATTGCCAGTGCCCGTTCATTATAACAAAGCCAAGTGCAAAAGCAGATTACCTTCCAAGTCACATGCAATGCTATTTTAAGATTATTTGGCAGAAGATGTGCAAAAAAAAAAGTTCTATCTGTTCATCCGAAGGTGTAACACCTTCGGCGGGATTCTCCAAGCCGAAATCGCACTCGGCGTGGGGACGGAGAATGGGCGTCAGACCCGTGATCGGGTCCGACACTGCTCCCGTGATTCCGGTCGGGGGCCATTGAAAGAGGCCCCCGCAGCGATTCTCCAGGTGCAGCTGGCCGAGTTCCCGCCGGCGTGGTTCTCTCATGGTTCCACCCGGCATGGCAGCTGCGGACTCAGTCCGCGGCAGCCCTGGTGGGGCGAGGGGGGATCATTCACTGGGGGGGGGCCTCCAGGACGGCCAGGCTGTTGATCGGGAGGCACTGATCCACGGGTGCGTGCGATCTGGAGGGGGCCTATCTTCTTGGTGCCGGACTGCGGTGTGGGTCGGCCATGTCGTGCGTGGCGGCGCACCCATGAGCGGACCCCGACCGGAAGTGCAGGGCCCAGTATCGACAGCCACAGCTGCGAGGAGCACTCCGGGGCCCTGCTAGCCCCTTGCAAATCGCAGAATCACCCTGGACTTATTCCAGGTAAGTCCAGAGTGATTCACGCGCATTTGTCCGCGTGCATGGGGACATAGCCCCATTATTGGAGAATCCCGCTCCTTATCTCTGTTCAGTGTGTTTGCTGCTGACAGTCCAAAACACATTTGGGTACCTGAAGTTGCAAATTTTGAGCAATTATCTCACTCAACCAATTGATGGATTTAGTAAGATTTTTTTCAAACCTTAAGTTTTAGTGAATGAGCAATGAGCCTAGAGTTAAAAACAAATTAAATTTAGCATGAATCACATAATTACTATCTGAATGACAGCCAGTTATTACGTTAAGGAGTAACTCAATTTTTGTGACAAATTACATATCTACGAAGCTGTATTTTAGTGTTCGGCACCAGATTTGTTGTTAAGTGGATTTATATGTTTTCTTGCTTATATCATAATTATAGAACAATCTTCAAGCATTACTCATTTATATGACAATACTTTAAAGTTGAAATACACCATACTTCAATCAACACTTTGCTGCTATAAAAAGGCAAATACGAAGAAGCCCCGAACAGACCAGTGGGAGAGTGGTGAACTGTTCCTTTAAAATGTATTTTAATGCCCAAAAACTATTGTTCTTTTGAACATATTATAATGTAGTAAAATAACCATTAAAAATGTTTTACCTTAGTAAAATAACCAAAGAAATGTTTTACCTTAGATATTCATTCATAATAATATTTCGAAAAACTTCTCTGGAAACTACATTAAATGCCTCCATTACTTCATACGGTTCTGCCTCAGAAAATTTATCTGGAAGAGAAAATGGATTTAGCAACATATTACAAGGCTATTATTAGATCAGGGAATAGTTCAAAACCCAAAGCTTAAAGTAGAAAAATAGTCCTTAAAATGTAAATTGGTAATGCAAATGTTTCATGGAAATAACATGATTGCTGTTTCGAATTATGAAAGGAATTAGATAATGTGCACCATTGGTGGTATTTAATGGAGGCAATGGGATTTTGGTCGCCAACTTAATGCTTTCCACCCTTGGGATTATTTTAAAACTTTGTTTTTGGGATGTGTGCATCGTTGGCAAAGCCAGCATTCATTGTCTATCCCGAATGGACCTTGAGCCTCCCCGGACAGGCGCCGGAATGTGGCGACTAGGGGCTTTTCACAGTAACTTCATTGAAGCCTACTCGTGACAATAAGAGATTTTCATTTCATTTCATTTTTCAGCAGGTGGTGGTGAGTCAACTCCACCCGAGTGGCTCGCTAGGCCACTGCAGAGGAGATTTAAGTCAACCATATTGGTCTGAAATCACATGTATGGGTCAGGATGAGAGATTTGCTCCTTGTAGGATATGTGAATCAGGTGGGATTTATGACAATCCGATAGTCTCATATGAGACTAATATTTTATTCCAGATATATGTATTAATTAATGGGACGTGGGTGTCGTTGCCTGGGCCAGCATTTATTGCATACCCATCCTAATTTGCCCTCAAGGTGGTGGCGGCAAGCTACCTTCTTGAACCGCCACAGTTCATGCGGTGTAGGAACACCCACAGTGCTTTAAGGGATTTTGACCTAGCGACACTTAAGGAATGGCAATATAGTCTCAAGTTAGGATGATGTTTGGTTTGGGCGGGAAATACCAGGTGGTGGTGTCCCCATACGTCTGCTGCACTTGTCCTTGTAGATGGCAGTGGTTGTAGGTTTGGAAGGTGCTGTCTGAAGAGTCTTGGGGTCTTAAATAAATTTAAATGCTCCCTAACTGCCACAGCTGGGTTTGAAGTCCAGTAACATTACCACTACATATCGTCCCCAGTCCTCATATCATATCTGGGTTTGTTGCAGACTATTGCTGCGATTTTAAATAGAACATTGTACAACAATTATCATTCTATTATGCTAAAACAGTGCTCAATAAATTGTTGGCTTTTCTGATTACAAGCAAAATCATACCTCTTAACTGTTCTTCTGTCTCAAGCCTGACTTTATTAATGGCATCATCTCTTGAAACCTTAATTATAAAGTAAAATCATTTTAATTTTAAAAACCAAGTTAGGTAGTTAAAATTAACACTTAGCATTACAAGTGAAGAGTGACTCACTTTGTCATGAGTGAAATCTGAAAATACTCCACGGACCTTCTCAGAAGCAAGCCTGAAGAACAGAAGCAAATTATTTTACAGCCTTTGCTATAATATTTCATGAATGATAAACCTCACTGTAACTTATTTTTAATTGGAATACACTGTTACGATCCTGGACTAGGCTGCCCAAAGCTTTTGGTTCAATCCAATTAAGAACCAAAACTTTTTGTTTAAAGTGGACAAAATTTAAGATTCAAGACACTGGCCAAGAGAATAAAGCCATAAGATTCCAGTTTTTTAACAAAGAAAATAAACTTTACTATACATGGTCAGAAAAATAAAATAATTTACAATATCTATCTTATTTGCTAACATTCAGGGTTAACATGAGGTAAATGTGAATTAACAAGTAATCTGTGGTCAACACTGCACACTGAATGGCAGATGGACCAAGACGGATCCCACAGATCTCTCCGCAAACCCACCCAGAGATCAATGTTTACGGAGTTACGACTTCCGGCAACGGTGACGTGTTGAGCAGTCACACATCAGGTGGCTCTCCTCCAGACCACAAGAAGATAGGCATTTTTAGTCGAAATTAGCTTGAAAATTCGCACTTATCTCACCCACAATTAAGAAAGGGAGAGGATCCAAGGGCGATAATTGCTAAACTACCTCATTACCAGGATCAGGAGAGGATCCTGCAGTGGGCAAGGCAGACGAAGGTAAGCAGCTGGGAAGGACATAGAATCCGGGTCTACCTGGGACAGACCTGGCAAAGCGCAGGGCCGATTTCAACCTGGCGAAATCGGCCCTGTACAAGAGCAGAGTGAAATTTGGAATGCTGTTCCTTGCCAGGCTCTGGGTCACGTTCCAAAACAAAGAACACTATTCAACAGCCTGGCAGAGGTGACGCATTTGTTCAGATGAATGGCCTGGACAAGGGGCAGGAAAGGCAGCATAGAGGACGAAGCTGAGGAGGAAAAAGGGCAAAAGAACTATGATGGACATACACTATGATCATGTGGGACAGCACTGCCTCGCTCTGAACAGAAACGTCAGACCAGAGGGAAGGGCGAGGGCAGCGGAAAGCAGGAGAGGGTGAAGAGGAGACAGAGGGAACAGCTAATTAGCGGGCATTGGAAAGGAGCAAGATCAGCCCCGGGATGGGGGTCAACATACAATGGAGAAAGCCAGCGCTAAGAAGCACAAAAGCAAGGGGCGGGTTGCAGCGCTTCTGGCAAGGGGGGAGGGGGGAAACACAGGGACAAGGATGGGGATCAAAGGAGAGAAGGGGAATCACAAGGATAAGAAAGGGATGTTTCTCAGATTGGCTTCATCAGGTAAGGTGCAGGTTGAGGGAACAAGATGGCGTCGCAAGCAACCACGTTGGGGAGTCTCTGAGCAAAGGGAAACCCCAGAGAGCAGGGGCACACCCACGTGTGTACAGAGTTGGCGGCCACATTGGGTGCCCCCGGACAAAGGTAAATTCCTGAGCGCAGGGGACCCGGCCTCATGGTGAGAATGCTGACTGCAGCCATTTTGGACAGCCTCAGAACAAAGGGAAACCCCGGAGTGCAGTGGCGCCTCCACCAGGTAAGTATGGTTGATCTCGCGGGGAGGGGACAGAAACCTCCACGCCAGGATTATCACCTGCAATATTAAGGGACTTAGGGCTCAGTGAAAAGATCCAAAGTCTTCGCCCATTTGAGAAGTTTGAAAGCCGACATAATCTTCCTCCAAGAGACGCACTCGAGGGAGAAGGACCGACTGCAGGTGAGGAACAGCTGGGTGGGACAGATGTACCATTCATATTACGGGACGAGGGTGGTGGGGGGTAGTTACCCTGATTAGCAAGAGGACGGTTCCTGATCTAGGGGGACGATACATCATGGTCAGCGTAGTCCTGGTAAACGTGTACCTACCCAAAGGGGACGACACGGATTTTATAAAGAAGACCATGGCGGAAATCCCAGACATCAGCACACACCGACCGATCATTTTGGGGGGGGGGGCATTGCCGGACTGATCAAACCCCAGAACAGAGAAAAAGACAGGTATGGTCATGGGACTGGGAGCATTCATGGAGCAGATGGGGACAATGGACCAATGGTGTTTCCTACACCCCGGTGAGAAGGAATTCTCGTTCTTTTTACCGGTACACAAGGTATATACCCGTATCGACTTCTTGTGTGGGGAAATCTGTGCTTCCAGAAATAGTAAGAGTGGAATACTCCGCGATAGTCATCTCCAACCACGCTCCACATTACATGGATGCAAGGTTGGAGACGGACCGTGCCCAGCGCCCCACATGGAGGTTGGACATGGACCTTTTCGCCAACAAGGTCTTTTGCCAGAAAACACCATAGGCCATAGGCTAGTACATTACCACCAGAATGGGGAAGTCTCACCTTCCACGTTCTGGGAGGCACTGAAGGTGGTGATTAGGGGAGAGATTATTGCCTACATAGCTCATAGAGACAGGGAAGAGAGGGAAGCCAGATAGCAACTGATCGACTCCATCCTGAAGGTCGACAGTGGATATTCCGAGACCCCGACCGTAGAGCTTCTGGCGGAGAAAAAAAAGCTACAAAAGGACTTTAACCCGATTCCACCAGGAAAGCAGTGCACCAACTCTGCCAGACACAGGGAATCTTTTATAAACACAGAGGGAAGGCTAGCCACCTGTTGGCTCACCAACTGAGAAAGCAGGCAGCCACGAGGGAGAAAGCCCAGGTAAAAGGATAGCAGATGCGGTCTGGTAACCGAACCAAAAAAGGAAAACCAAGCATTTGAGGCCTTCTACAGGGGACTGTTCACCTCTGAGCACCCCCGACGGGAACTCGGGATGAAACGGTTCCTCGATCGATTGGACATGCCAGTTGTGGGAGACGATAGACAGAGGGAACTGGAAGCACCAATAGGACTGGGAGAGATCATACAGGGCATCAACACCATTCTGGTGGAGAAGTCGCTGGGACCAGACAGGTTCCTGGCGGACTTCTATGAAAAATTTGTTCCAACTCTGGCCTCTCACCTAAGGGAGATGTTCGCAGCCTCACTAGCAAGGAGCACCCAGTCTCCTCCGCTAACACAGGCCACCATATAGAATTTATAGTGCAGAAGGGGGCCATGCGATCCATCGATTCTGCACTGGCCCTGACAAAGAGCACCCTACTGTAGCCCACGTATCTCCCTTATCCCCGTAACCTCCACTTAACATATTTTGGACACGAAGGGCAATTTAGAATGGCCAATCCACCTAACCGGCACATCTTTGGACTGTGGGAGGAAACCGGAGCACCCGGAGGAAACCCACGCACACACGGGGAGAACGTGCGGACTCCGCACAGACAGTGACCCAAGCCGGGAATCGAACCTGGGACCCTGGAGCTGTGAATCAACTGTGCTAACCACTGTACTACCGTGCTGCGTAGATACACAAAGACCCGACGGAATGCGGCTCATATAGACCCATTTTGCTCATTAAAAATTTTTTTTAGACTACCCAATTATGGGGCAATTTAGTGTGGCCAATCCACCTAACCTGCACATTTTTGGGTTGTGGGGGTGAGACCCTCGCAGACAAGGGGAGAATGTTCAAACTCCACATGACAGTGTCCCGGGGCTGGGATCGAACCCGGGTCCTCAGCGCAATAGACAGCAGTGCTAACCACTGCACCACCGTGCAGTCCACTCATTTCGCTGCTTAACGTAGATGCAAAAATACCTATGAAAGTCCTGGCCAAGAGACTAGAGAACTGTGTACCAGAAGTGGTTGCAGAGGACCAGACTGGTTTTGTCAAGGCTAGACATCTAATTGCGAACATCAGACGGCAGCTGAATGTGATACTGACCCCATCTGAGGAGAGAACACCAGAGGCGATCGTCTCTCTGGACACAGAAAAGGCCTTTGAAAAGTACCTCATAGAGGTACTGGAGTAGTTTGGGCTAGGGACAATGTTCACCTCATGGGTGAAACTCCTGTACAACGCCCCCAGCTCTGAATACTTCCAGTTGCACAGAGACACAAGGCAGGGATGCCCGCTGTCCCCACTCCTGTTCCATTTGGTCGGTGAACCCCTGGAGATCACTCTGCGAGATGCGAGAGTCTGGAAGAGCATTTAAAGAGGAGGCAGAGAGCTGAGTTTCACTCTATATGGATGACTTGCTCCTCTATGTCTCAGATCTGCAAAACGGCTCAAAGGAAACCATGAAGCTTCTGGAAGAGTTCAGGGCCTTCTTGGGCTACAAACTCAACCTGGGTAAGAGTGAGGTATTCCCGATGAACCCGAACGGGGGAGGGACAGAGCTGGAGGGTCTACCTTTCAAACTAGCCTAAAATAAATTACGCTACCTTGGGATCCATGACTGGATACGGATCCACAAGTGGAAACTGACCAGTCTGGTGGAGGAAGACAAAAGGACCTACAGAGATGGGATGCACCCTCACTCTCCCCGGCAGGGAAGGTGTAGACGATCAAGATGAACGTAGTGCTAAGGTTCCTTTAGATCCATACCAATCTTCATCACCAGATAAAATGATTATGCCGTTTGAGTGTATGTGTGTGCACGCGTGTGTGGGGTGGGGAAAAGGAAGAATCCATGAATCCCCATACCCAAGACAACACTGCAGAGGAGAACAAACGCGGCTGTCCTAGCCCATCCGAACCTGCAATACTACCACTAGGCAGCCACAGCTGAGAGAGTGAAGGGATGGGTAAGGGAGCCGAGCAAAGAATGGGTGAAAATGAAGGTGTCTTCCTGCACAGGAACAATTCCTCCAAGCCCTCCCATTCCCCACCGTCAAAGTACACGTCCAGTCCAGTGGTGGTAGCCATGCTAAAAACCTGGAACCAGATGAGACAACATTTTGGCTGAACTGAGGTGTCCACCATGGCCCTCATTTACAGTAACCACAAATTGCCACCGGCCATGCTGGACGCCACTTTTAAGAGTGGAGACAGGATGGGGTGGCGCTAGCAATCAGGGACTTTTACATGGAAGACAAACTCGCAACCCCAGACGAGCTGACGGAGAGACTGGAACTATCGAATAGACAGGAGCTCCAACACTTACAAATTAAAACCTTTCTCCACAGGAAGACGACAAGGTACCCTAGGGCCAAAGAGACACAGTGCTGGAGGAGCTGCTTGAAGCAGGCAGTATGGAGAAGAAGGGGACATTTACTGACGACTTTTAGAAAGGGCGGGAACACCACTAGACGGAGCAAGACAGAAATGGGAAGCCGAACTAGGGACGGAAGTAGGGTGGAGACTCTAGAACGAAGCACTAAGTGGGGCTAACTCCATCTCCTCCTGCACAAGGCTAAGCCTCATGCAGTTTAAAGTGGTGCACAGAGTTCACCTAACCAGAACCCGAAAGAACAGGTTCTTCCCGGAGGTGGAGGACAAGTGTGAACGATGCCACGGAGGCCCGGCCAACCACACCCATATGTTCTGGGCCTGACCCAGACTTGTCGGGTTCTGGGCAGCTTTATTTGAGGCGAGGTCCAAAGTTGTGGGGGTGAGGGTGAAGCCGTGCCCGAGAGTGTTAGTCTTCGGGGTATCAGACCAGCCAGGACAACATTTGGGGAACAGGGCAGATACCCTTGCTTTTGCTTCCTTAATCGCACGCTGGAGAATCCTGCTCGGCTGCCGATCAGCAGCACCACCCACAACTGCAGACTGGCTGACAAACTTGTTGGAATTTCTCCACCTGGAGAAGATCAAATACACCATCTGAGGGTCGGACGAGGACTTCCACAATGCATGGGGGCTATTCATCAGCCTGCTGCAAGACATGTTAGAGGCCAATAGTGGATAGGAAGGGAAGGGGGAGCGGGTGGGGGGGCACTGGGGGCAGACAGGACCACACAGAGCCCATAGGAACAAAGGAGGGGGGCAGCAAGGAAGGAACCCAGGAAAATATCAGGAGGAGACATGGGAAAAGAGTGAGGAGGGGAGTCAGAGGGCACCCCTCCAAAAAAGCAATGGGGCAAAACAAGAGACTGCAACATATATGATGGAAGAAAGGGCCCAAGATGGAGCCCGAATAACAAAAAAAAGGGGGGGTCAAAACGTTTGCTCCCTTCTCTCTCCACAGATGATGTCAGATCTGCTGAGATCGTCTAGTATTTTGTGTTTTTGGCATCAATGGAGAATAAATTGTCTACAAATATCGAAAATTATTAATTTAAAAAGCTCATATTATGTAACATTGTACTATTTTACATTCCGCTTTGTAAACATTTAAACTTCATCAGCTTCATCATAAACTTCATTATGGTTATGTTTTAAAATAATTCTTGCATAAACTACAAGTGCAGGTAACAAGGGAGCGAACTGTGTTGTTAGGGAGGTTGCATCAATCCAACTGGTAAAAATGAATACACAGAACTACAAAATGTCACGCAAATCAGCTCCTCACATTGATGAGCAGATTTGTGGATAAGTATAAAAGAAAAATAAACAATATTTATGGAGTGGAGGCAAAGGAATAAACTATAGTTACTGTTCAAAATGTTGTCTGAGGGTAGGTTTCCCTGCATTTTTGGTTAAAACAGCAATCCTATGCAAAGATCACTGTCCCTTTATGTTTTTAAATAATTCTTGCACAAAACTACAAGGGCAGGTAACAAGGGGGCAAACTGTGTTGTTCAGCCTATCAATGTACAGGAGGTAACTTCCCATCAGATAGTTAACAGACTTTGACAATTTTCTCATTTCAAGCACAAATGTTTGTTCAGTATATGTGGTGCATTACTTCCTGATTACTTTCTCATTCCCTCATAGATCTCCATGTCCTACTAAGAGGTATGCAAGAATAACCCACTGACAACTCTTCCTCTTTTATTGCTTCTGCATTCAGGAGAACAACTGACTTTGGAAACCTCTATTGGATAGATTCCCAAGTATAAACAGCAGAACCTGCAAGAGATATACGTACAACTACAAAATTGCCCACAGGTTAAGACAGTCTCCTCCAGGAAAATGAATGCAGAAGTTGCTTTGTGCAGTTGCACCCTGGATTTCAGAACTGTGGTGACGCCTCACATTTATGAATACACCGTATCCTCGGATGCCAACTTGAAGGCACCTTTGCTCATGAACTATTGAGTGCAAAAGCACCATGCAAATGTTCCTATTTTCTATGGCAAAGCAACTGGTTGATATTTGGTACTTCTCTGATGAGCAGTATCAGGGATTTCAGGCACAAACTCAGAGGCCACTAATCCATGGTACAATCGGTTGCAACACCATTATGATATTCTGCTCAAGGGTCTACATTCACTCCTCTAAAACAGTTCTTCCAAGGATGTTGACCAAACACAGAAAAATGGAAGCAGAATCCTCCACAAAAGTAAAAATAACAAATTTTCAAAAGATGGTTTCATTTTGTTTCGATAATAAGGTGGTATGGATAGTTACATTCTGTTTTCAAGACCATAATGCTGCTCGTGTCTGAACATGATTATATCTTCACATTAATTATTTCACTGGGCAGCAAGGTAGCACAGTGGGTAGCACTGTTGCTTCACAGCTCCAGGGCCCCGGGTTCGATTCCCGGCTTGGGCCACTGTCTGTGTGGAGTTTGCACATTTTCCCTGTGTCTGCGTGGATTTCCTCCGGGTTTTCCAGTTTCCTCCCACAAGTCCCGAAAGACGTTTTGTCAGGTGAATTGGATTTCTGAATTCTCCCTCTGTGTACCCGAACAGGCGCAGGAATGTGGCAACTAGGGGCTTTTCACAGTAACTTCATTTCAGTGTAACTGTAAGTCTACTTGTGACAATAACGATTATTATTATTACATTTAACAGTTCCTCGCAGTATTTGGTGCTTCAGGTTGGAGTCACTCAGTAGTAATGGTCAGAACATTCCTTAACTGGTGCAAAATACCCTGACAACTTGTGTCTGCAATTCTGTGGATATAGGTCATTCACATTCATGAAGTATTGCAATTTTCAAGCACACTGGGCTAAATCGCTGGCCTTGAAAGCAGACCAAGGCAGGCCAGCAGCACGGTTCGATTCCCGTAACAGCCTCCCCGAACAGGGGCCGGAATGTGACGACTAGGGGCTTTCACAGTAACTTCATTGAAGCCTACTCGGGAAAATAAGTGATTTTCATTTCATTTCATTTTCAGAATCCCAGAACTTACTGCCTTGCAATTTCCACTATTTCCGTAGAAGGGACAAACATCTTCTGCGGTGTCCTTTTGGGATTTCCGTGCTCGCTTACTAGTTGCTGAATGGCCAGTATGATTTGTTGCGTGTGTTTGATGCCCATTTTGACAGCGTGGCAAAAGTCCTGTTGCAACACATTTTCTGCTGCTGCCTCCATCATGACTGGCAAAGGGGGAGAAAATGATTTGAAACTTTATTTGATTTATTTATGTATTGGAGAAGGTCAGAATGGCAAACATAGGAAATATCATTATTTCTTCAACAGGTTTTCAAAATTATTTGAAGTATCAAACACTACTGCCAATATACAAGAATGTGTAATTGGATTTGCATAAGGTTTAGGCAATCAAAACTGAACAAACAAATTGAACTCTGTATGGTGGAGAGTCAAAGTATTTTGGTGCTTTGCAGGACTTTAAAACAAAATGAATAGTTGTATTCTGACATTATGCACTGATGAAGTGCCCCAAAATATTTCCTGCACTGCATGCAGGATTCAAAATCACGTCAGAATGGTGTATAGAGTATACAGTCAATCGCATAACTGTTAACATTTTTAGATTTATGCGATCATTCCACCATGCATCCTGCCCAAAATGACTGGACTGAAAGGCAATTTATCCACCAATGAGAAAACTGAGTCAAACTGCATAACCCAGATGATTTGGCTGCTTTTTCTCCCCCTTAATTCTTTCTATGGAGAAAGCAACTAATCACCCCAAAAATGTGGGGGAGATTTGAGATTTATCAAGTAGAAAAACAAGATAGTGAACTCCTACACACTCTATAGCGCTTCATGTTAGTACATAAATGCTCTACACTATCCAAGTTCACTGCTTAGGACTAATTTTAAATTGCATAAATATTACAATACTGCTTAGCATTTTTTCTTGTGTACTACATTTGCAATTAAAATCTCCTCCTCACTTAATGGATGTAACAAAATAGTACATTTAAAAAAATAAAATAAAAACAGTCAAACTAATAAATGGAATATTAAGTGCACAGTGCTGCCAGATTTTATAATGATTTAAAAACGCACTAAATGCCATAAAACGCAACCTCAAATCTCTCACCATCCATTCGGACTTTCAAAACAGAGCAATACAATTTTTATGTAGTTAGAAAGCCTAAAAGGGTGCAATTATTTTACTGCATATACAATTTTTATTAGCAGACAACAAGTGCCTAAAAAAGATCAAATGCTTACCAACTTGGTTGTGAAGTCCACCAGTCAGCACCAGGTTTAAAGTGCTTAACGTCATCTCTTTTTGAGTTGGGTTAATTACAACTTCTCCATCTACAAGACCAACTCTCACAGCACCTGCAAGAGATGTTGCAGAATACAGTGTCACTTTTAAACAACCCACTGCAGATGTTATGTGCAAAGTAAAGTTAATAGTAATGGCAATAAATGCCGATATAGTATTAATGAAAATTACTCGCAAAGTAAATATTTCAGTGAATGCATATTAGTTTCCCAAGCAGCTATATTCAAAGCTTGTAGGTGTTGGCTTATTGACAACTTATAATAATAATACTAATCTTTATTAGTGTCACAAATAGGCTTACATTAACACTGCAATAAAGTTACTGTGAAAAGCCCCTAGTTCCCACATTCTGCTCGGGTACATGGAGGGAGAATTCAGAATGTCCAAAATACCCAACAGCATGTCTTTCGGGATTTGTGGGAGGAAACCGGAGCACCTGGAGGAAACCCAGGCAGACACAGGGAGAACGTGCAGACTCCGCACAGACAGTGACCCAAGCCGGGAATCGAACCTGGGACCCTGGCGCTGTGAAACAACAGTGCTACCCTAAAATAAAAACTTGAAAAAAAAAAATCACTGGAACTTGAAATCCAAATTCATTGTCATAACTGCACAGGAGGCCGCCATTTAGCCCATTGAGTCCATGCTGGCTCTCTGTAGACCAATCAAATCATGCCGGCTTTCTGAAGAGCAATTAAATCAGTCCCATTCTACCCTGTGACCCTGCAAGTTTCTTTTCCTCAAATACCCATTTAATTTCCTTTTGAAATAATTTATCATTGCTGCTTTCATCACTCTTATATGCAGCAAATTCCAGGTCATTACCAATCACTGCGTAAAATGTCTTTCTCACATCCCTTTGAGCATTTCTTGCACAAAACCTTAAATATTTGCCCGTTAGTCCTTGTACCATCAGCTGATGTGAACAACTTTTTTTTGTCCACCTTATCTAACCCTGGCATAATCTACTCGGCCGCTATCAAATCTCCTTCACTCTCAGGAGACCGACACCAACTTCTCCAACCTAACCCTGAAACTAAAATCTCTCATCCCCAGAATCATTCTGGAAAATTTCCTCTGTACTATCTAAATGCCTTTCACATCCTTCCTAAAGTGTGGTGAGCAGGACTGGATTCAATATTCTAGTTGTGGTTCCAACCAGAGTTTTATAAAAGTGCAGCATAACCTTTCCTATTTTTGTACTCAAAAAACGTTATTAACAAAGCCAAAGATCTCCTGCAGGGTTCTTCATTGGTGGGATTCTCTACTTCGCCGACAGTACACCTACACCCACGGGTTTTCCGACAGCGTGGGGTGGACACAACGGGAAACCCCATTGGCTGGCTGCGGGAACGGAGAATCCCGCTGCCGGTGGGGGCGTGCTGCATTGGACAATGGGGCTGGCTGGGAAGGAGAATCCCGCTGCCGGTGGGGGCGTGCTGCATTGGACAATGGGGCTGGCTGCGGGAACGGAGAATCCCGCTGCCGGTGGGGCCGTGCTGCATTGGACAATGGGGCTGGCTGCGGGAACGGAGAATCCCGCTGCCGGTGGGGGGCGTGCTGTATTGGACAATGGGGCTGGTTGGGAAGGAGAATCCCGCTGCCGGTGGGGCCGTGCTGCATTGGACAATGGGGCTGGCTGGGAAGGAGAATCCCGCTGCCGGTGGGGGCGTGCTGTATTGGACAATGGGGTTGGCTGGGAAGGAGAATCCCGCTGCCGGTGGGGGGCGTGCTGCATTGGATAATGGGGCTGGCTGGGAAGGAGAATCCCGCTGCCGGTAGGGGCGTGCTGCATTGGACAATGGGGCTGGCTGGGAAGGAGAATCCCGCTGCCGGTGGGGGCGTGCTGTATTGGACAATGGGGCTGGCTGGGAAGGAGAATCCCGCTGCCGGTAGGGGCGTGCTGTATTGGACAATGGGGCTGGCTGGGAAGGAGAATCCCGCTGCCGGTGGGGCCGTGCTGCATTGGACAATGGGGCTGGTTGGGAAGGAGAATCCCGCTGCCGGTGGGGGGCGTGCTGCATTGGACAATGGGGCTGGCTGGGAAGGAGAATCCCGCTGCCTGTGGGGGCGTGCTGCATTGGACAATGGGGCTGGCTGCGGGAACGGAGAATCCCGCTGCCGGTGGGGGCGTGCTGCATTGGACAATGGGGCTGGTTGGGAAGGAGAATCCCGCTGCCGGTGGGGGCGTGCTGCATTGGACAATGGGGCTGGCTGCGGGAATGGAGAATCCCGCTGCCGGTGGGGGGCGTGCTGCATTGGATAATGGGGCTGGCTGCGGGAACGGAAAATCCCGCTGCCGGTGGGGGTGTGCTGCATTGGACAATGGGGCTGGCTGGGAAGGAGAATCCCGCTGCCGGTGGGGGGGCGTGCTGCATTGGACAATGGGGCTGGCTGCGGGAACGGAGAATCCCGCTGCCGGTGGGGGCGTGCTGCATTGGACAATGGGGCTGGCTGCGGGAACGGAGAATCCCGCTGCCGGTGGGGGCGTGCTGCATTGGACAATGGGGCTGGCTGGGAAGGAGAATCCCGCTGCCGGTGGGGGCGTGCTGCATTGGACAATGGGGCTGGCTGGGAAGGAGAATCCCGCTGCCGGTGGGGGCGTGCTGCATTGGACAATGGGGCTGGCTGGGAAGGAGAATCCCGCTGCCGGTGGGGGGCGTGCTGCATTAGACAATGGGGTTGGCTGGGAAGGAGAATCCCGCTGCCGGTGGGGGGCGTGCTGCATTAGACAATGGGGTTGGCTGGGAAGGAGAATCCCGCTGCCGGTGGGGGGCGTGCTGCATTGGACAATGGGGCTGGCTGCGGGAACGGAGAATCCCGCTGCCGGTGGGGGGTGTGCTGCATTGGACAATGGGGCTGGTTGGGAAGGAGAATCCCGCTGCCGGTGGGGGCGTGCTGTATTGGACAATGGGGCTGGTTGGGAAGGAGAATCCCGCTGCCGGTGGGGGCGTGCTGCATTGGACAATGGGGCTGGTTGGGAAGGAGAATCCCGCTGCCGGTGGGGGCGTGCTGCATTGGACAATGGGGCTGGCTGGGAAGGAGAATCCCGCTGCCTGTGGGGGCGTGCTGCATTGGATAATGGGGCTGGCTGGGAAGGAGAATCCCGCTGCCGGTGGGGGCGTGCTGCATTGGACAATGGGGCTGGCTGGGAAGGAGAATCCCGCTGCCGGTGGGGGCCGTGCTGCATTGGATAATGGGGCTGGCTGCGGGAACGGAGAATCCCGCTGCCGGTGGGGGCGTGCTGCATTGGATAATGGGGCTGGCTGCGGGAACGGAGAATCCCGCTGCCGGTGGGGGCGTGCTGCATTGGACAATGGGGCTGGTTGGGAAGGAGAATCCCGCTGCCGGTGGGGGCGTGCTGCATTGGACAATGGGGCTGGCTGGGAAGGAGAATCCCGCTGCCGGTGGGGGGCGTGCTGCATTGGACAATGGGGCTGGCTGCGGGAACGGAGAATCCCGCTGCCTGTGGGGGCGTGCTGCATTGGACAATGGGGCTGGTTGGGAAGGAGAATCCCGCTGCCGGTGGGGGGCGTGCTGCATTGGACAATGGGGCTGGCTGGGAAGGAGAATCCCGCTGCCGGTGGTGGCGTGCTGCATTGGACAATGGGGCTGGCTGGGAAGGAGAATCCCGTTGCCGGTGGGGGCGTGCTGCATTGGACAATGGGGCTGGCTGGGAAGGAGAATCCCGCTGCCGGTGGGGGGTGTGCTGCATTGGACAATGGGGCTGGCTGGGAAGGAGAATCCCGCTGCCGGTGGGGGGCGTGCTGCATTGGACAATGGGGCTGGCTGGGAAGGAGAATCCCGCTGCCGGTGGGGGCGTGCTGCATTGGACAATGGGGCTGGCTGCGGGAACGGAGAATCCCGCTGCCGGTGGGGGCGTGCTGCATTGGACAATGGGGCTGGCTGGGAAGGAGAATCCCGCTGCCGGTGGGGGCGTGCTGTATTGGACAATGGGGCTGGCTGGGAAGGAGAATCCCGCTGCCGGTGGGGGGCGTGCTGTATTGGACAATGGGGCTGGCTGGGAAGGAGAATCCCGCTGCCGGTGGGGGGTGTGCTGCATTGGACAATGGGGCTGGCTGGGAAGGAGAATCCCGCTGCCGGTGGGGGGTGTGCTGTATTGGACAATGGGGCTGGCTGGGAAGGAGAATCCCGCTGCCGGTGGGGGGCGTGCTGCATTGGACAATGGGGCTGGCTGGGAAGGAGAATCCCGCTGCCGGTGGGGGCGTGCTGCATTGGACAATGGGGCTGGTTGGGAAGGAGAATCCCGCTGCTGGTGGGGGGCGTGCTGCATTGGACAATGGGGCTGGCTGCGGGAACGGAGAATCCCGCTGCCGGTGGGGGCGTGCTGTATTGGACAATGGGGCTGGCTGGGAAGGAGAATCCCGCTGCCGGTGGGGGCGTGCTGCATTGGACAATGGGGCTGGCTGCGGGAACGGAGAATCCCGCTGCCGGTGGGGCCGTGCTGCATTGGACAATGGGGCTGGCTGCGGGAACGGAGAATCCCGCTGCCGGTGGGGGCGTGCTGTATTGGACAATGGGGCTGGTTGGGAAGGAGAATCCCGCTGCCGGTGGGGCCGTGCTGCATTGGACAATGGGGCTGGCTGGGAAGGAGAATCCCGCTGCCGGTGGGGGCGTGCTGTATTGGACAATGGGGTTGGCTGGGAAGGAGAATCCCGCTGCCGGTGGGGGGCGTGCTGCATTGGATAATGGGGCTGGCTGGGAAGGAGAATCCCGCTGCCGGTAGGGGCGTGCTGCATTGGACAATGGGGCTGGCTGGGAAGGAGAATCCCGCTGCCGGTGGGGGCGTGCTGTATTGGACAATGGGGCTGGCTGGGAAGGAGAATCCCGCTGCCGGTGGGGCCGTGCTGCATTGGACAATGGGGCTGGTTGGGAAGGAGAATCCCGCTGCCGGTGGGGGGGCGTGCTGCATTGGACAATGGGGCTGGCTGCGGGAACGGAGAATCCCGCTGCCGGTGGGGGCGTGCTGCATTGGACAATGGGGCTGGCTGGGAAGGAGAATCCCGCTGCCGGTGGGGGCGTGCTGCATTGGACAATGGGGCTGGTTGGGAAGGAGAATCCCGCTGCCGGTGGGGGCGTGCTGCATTGGACAATGGGGATGGCTGGGAAGGAGAATCCCGCTGTCGGTGGGGGGCGTGCTGTATTGGACAATGGGGCTGGCTGGGAAGGAGAATCCCGCTGCCGGTGGGGGCGTGCTGCATTGGACAATGGGGCTGGCTGGGAAGGAGAATCCCGCTGCCGGTGGGGCCGTGCTGCATTGGACAATGGGGCTGGCTGCGGGAACGGAGAATCCCGCTGCCGGTGGGGGGCGTGCTGCATTGGACAATGGGGTTGGCTGGGAAGGAGAATCCCGCTGCCGGTGGGGGGCGTGCTGCATTGGACAATGGGGCTGGCTGCGGGAACGGAGAATCCCGCTGCCGGTGGGGGCGTGCTGCATTGGACAATGGGGCTGGTTGGGAAGGAGAATCCCGCTGCCGGTGGGGGCGTGCTGCATTGGACAATGGGGCTGGCTGGGAAGGAGAATCCCGCTGCCGGTGGGGGGCGTGCTGCATTGGACAATGGGGCTGGCTGGGAAGGAGAATCCCGCTGCCGGTGGGGGCCGTGCTGCATTGGACAATGGGGCTGGCTGCGGGAACGGAGAATCCCGCTGCCGGTGGGGGCGTGCTGTATTGGACAATGGGGCTGGCTGGGAAGGAGAATCCCGCTGCCGGTGGTGGCGTGCTGCATTGGACAATGGGGCTGGCTGCGGGAACGGAGAATCCCGCTGCCGATGGGGGGCGTGCTGCATTGGACAATGGGGCTGGCTGGGAAGGAGAATCCCGCTGCCGGTGGGGGCGTGCTGCATTGGACAATGGGGCTGGCTGGGAAGGAGAATCCCGCTGCCGGTGGGGGGTGTGCTGCATTGGACAATGGGGCTGGCTGGGAAGGAGAATCCCGCTGCCGGTGGGGGGCGTGCTGCATTGGACAATGGGGCTGGCTGGGAAGGAGAATCCCGCTGCCGGTGGGGGCGTGCTGCATTGGACAATGGGGCTGGCTGCGGGAACGGAGAATCCCGCTGCCGGTGGGGGCGTGCTGCATTGGACAATGGGGCTGGCTGGGAAGGAGAATCCCGCTGCCGGTGGGGGCGTGCTGTATTGGACAATGGGGCTGGCTGGGAAGGAGAATCCCGCTGCCGGTGGGGGGCGTGCTGTATTGGACAATGGGGCTGGCTGGGAAGGAGAATCCCGCTGCCGGTGGGGGGTGTGCTGTATTGGACAATGGGGCTGGCTGGGAAGGAGAATCCCGCTGCCGGTGGGGGGCGTGCTGCATTGGACAATGGGGCTGGCTGGGAAGGAGAATCCCGCTGCCGGTGGGGGCGTGCTGTATTGGACAATGGGGCTGGTTGGGAAGGAGAATCCCGCTGCTGGTGGGGGGCGTGCTGCATTGGACAATGGGGCTGGCTGCGGGAACGGAGAATCCCGCTGCCGGTGGGGGGCGTGCTGCATTGGACAATGGGGCTGGTTGGGAAGGAGAATCCCGCTGCTGGTGGGGGGCGTGCTGCATTGGACAATGGGGCTGGCTGCGGGAACGGAGAATCCCGCTGCCGGTGGGGGCGTGCTGTATTGGACAATGGGGCTGGCTGGGAAGGAGAATCCCGCTGCCGGTGGGGGGCGTGCTGTATTGGACAATGGGGCTGGCTGGGAAGCAGAATCCCGCTGCCGGTGGGGGGTGTGCTGCATTGGACAATGGGGCTGGCTGGGAAGGAGAATCCCGCTGCCGGTGGGGGGGCGTGCTGTATTGGACAATGGGGCTGGCTTGGAAGGAGAATCCCGCTGCCGGTGGGGGGGCGTGCTGTATTGGACAATGGGGCTGGCTGGGAAGGAGAATCCCGCTGCCGGTGGGGGGCGTGCTGCATTGGACAATGGGGCTGGCTGCGGGAACGGAGAATCCCGCTGCCGGTGGGGGCGTGCTGCATTGGACAATGGGGCTGGTTGGGAAGGAGAATCCCGCCCCTCATGTTTTGCTAATTACTCGCTCAATAAAAGATCCATGCACTTGAACCTCAAAGTCCTTCCATTCCTGTACACTCTATAGAACTGTCATTTACCTGCCCCTATTCCTTCTGCAAAGTACATTACCTCACACCTCCTTGCATCAAATTCCATCTGCCACTTGCCTACCATTCTGCTAACCCATCTATGTCCTGTTGCAGTTGGTATTTTCCTCACTGTCTGCAACACTTCCAAGTTTGGTATCATTGGAAAACTTTTAGACTTCACACCATGGGCGGGATTCTCCGACCCCACGCAGGGTCGGAGAATTGGCGGGAAGCGGCGTTATTTCCGCTCCCGCAGGTTTTCGAATTCTCCCGCCGGTAAAAAACCGGCGTTGTGCAAATCCCGCCGGCAGCCTGTGAAAACAGCTGGCGCCGGCGGGATTTCATTTTATTTGCACTGACCTTAAATCTCCGGCCCGGATGGGCCGAAGTCCCGCCGACGTGGCCACGGGTCACGTCGGCGAAAATCACAGTTGATTTAAAACGGCGTCAACCATTGATGATGGTTGACGCCGTTCAGTGTCGGGGGTGGGTTGCGGCATGGGGGGGGGGGGGGGGGGGGGGGGGGGGGTGGGTTGCGGCATGGGGGGGGGGGTGTTGCGGCCATCGGGGGGTTGCGGCCATCGGGGGTGTTGCGGCCATCGGTGGGTTGCGGCCATCGGGGGAGTGGGTTGCGGCCATCGGGGGGTTGCGGCCATCGGGGGGGGTTGCGGCCATCGGGGGAGTGGGTTGCGGCCATCGGGGGGTTGCGGCCATCGGGGGGGTTGCGGCCATCGGGGGGGTGGGTTGCGGCCATCGGGGGGTTGCGGCCATCGGGGGGGTGGGTTGTGGCCATCGGGGGGGTGGGGTGTGGCCATCGGGGGGGGTTGCGGCCATCGGGGGGTTGCGGCCATCGGGGGGGTGGGTTGCGGCCATCGGGGGGTTGCGGCCATCGGGGGGGTTGCGGCCATCGGGGGAGTGCGGCCATCGGGGGGTTGCGGCCATCGGGGGGGTGGGTTGCGGCCATCGGGGGGGTGGGTTGCGGCCATCGGGGGGGTGGGTTGCGGCCATCGGGGGGGTGGGTTGCGGCCATCGGGGGGTTGCGGCCATCGGGGGGGGTGGGTTGCGGCCATCGGGGGGTTGCGGCCATCGGGGGAGTGGGTTGCGGCCATCGGGGGGGTGGGTTGTGGCCATCGGGGGGTTGCGGCCATCGGGGGGGTTGCGGCCATCGGGGGGGTTGCGGCCATCGGGGGAGTGCGGCCATCGGGGGTTGCGGCCATTGGGGGGGGTGGGTTGCGGCCATCGGGGCGGGGTGGGTTGCGGCATCGGGGGGTTTTGGGGGCAGCGGCGGGCAGAGGGGGGGGGGCGACGGATGCCCGGGGCCAACGCACCGTCGCCCCCCCCCCTCTGTACGCCGCTGCCCCCTACCCTAACCACCCCCCCCCTCACCACCCCTACCTCCCTCCAACGCCCCTACCCACCACCCCTACCCCCCTCCAACGCCGCCCCCCATCTCTCGCAACGCCGCAACCCCCCCCCCTTAATGCCGGGTCCCCCCCCCCCCTCAACGCCGGGTCCCCCCCCCTTCAACGCCGCAACCCCCCACCCTCAACGCCGCAACCCACACCCCGTCCCCCTCCCTCTGAAGGCCGGTACCCACACCCCCCCCCTCTCTCCTCCTCCCCCCCCCTCTCCTCCTCCTCCCCCCTTCCTTCCTCCTCCCCCCTTCCTTCCTCCTCCCCCCTCCTCCCCCCCTTCCTTCCTCCTCCCCCCCTTCCTTCCTCCGTTAGTGGGGGGGGGGGGGGTGCGGCGTTAGTGGGGGGTGGGTGCGGCGTTGGAGTGGGGTAGGGGTGGTGAAGGGGGTAGGGGTGGTGAGGGGAGGGGGTTGGGGTAGGGGCAGCGGCGTACAGAGGGGGGGGGGGGGGCGACGGTGCGTTGGCCCCGGGCATCCGTCGCCCCCCCTCTCTGCCCGCCGCTGCCCCCAAACCCCCCCCCCAAATGCCGGAACACACCCCCCCCCCAATGCTGGAACACCCCCCCCCCCAATGCCGGAACACACCCCCCCCAATGCCGGAACACCCCCCCCCCCCCAATGCCGGAACACACCCCCCCCCCCAAATGCCGGAACACACCCCCCCCCCCCAAATGCCAGAACACACCCCCCCCCCAAATGCCAGAACACACCCCCCCCCAAATGCCAGAACACACCCCCCCCAAATGCCAGAACACACCCCCCCCCAAAATGCCAGAACACCCCCCCCCCCAAAATGCCAGAACACACCCCCCCCCCAAAATGCCAGAACACACCCCCCCCCCAAAATGCCAGAACACACCCCCCCCCCAAAATGCCAGAACAACCCCCCCCCCCAAAATGCCAGAACACCCCCCCCCCCCCAAAATGCCAGAACAACCCCCCCCCCCCCAAAATGCCAGAACACACCCCCCCCCCCCAAAATGCCAGAACACACCCCCCCCCCCAAAATGCCAGAACACACCCCCCCCCCCCCAAAATGCCGGAACACACCCCCCCCCCCCCAATGCCGGAACACCCCCCCCCCCCCCAATGCCGGAACACCCCCCCCCCCCCCCCCCCCCCAATGCCGGAACACCCCCCCCCCCCCCCCAATGCCGGAACACCCCCCCCCCCCCCAATGCCGGAACACACACACCCACCCCCCCCCCCCCAATGCCGGAACACACACACCCACCCCCCCCCCAAATGCCGGAACACACACACCCCCCCCCCAAATGCCGGAAACACACACACCACCGCCCCCCCCCCCCCCCAAATGCCGGAACACACCCCCCCCCCCCCCCCAAATGCCGGAACACACCCCCCCCCCCCAAATGCCGGAACAACCCCCCCCCCCCCCAAATGCCGGAACACAACCCCCCCCCCCCAAATGCCGGAACACACCCCCCCCCCCAAATGCGGAACACACACCCCCCCTCACCCCCCCCAAATGCCGGGTCTGTCTCTCTCCTCTTTATCCTCCAAAAAACGCCGGGTCTCACCACTTCCGCAGCTGGTGAAACTGACGCGTATCGCGTCAGTCAGCTGCTAGCCCCTCCGGGAACGGAGAATAGCGGCCTTAAAGAAGGCCCCGACGCCGGAGTCATTAACACCGATTTTTCTCGCCGGAAACCCGCGTTACGACGGGCAACGGAGAATCCCGCCCCATATTCCAACATCCAAGTAACATACATATTTCTTAAAAAGCAGTGGTCTTAGCCCTGAAACTTGGGGAACGCCATTGTCTACCAACCTTCAGTTTGAAAAACACCCATTTACCAGGACCTACTGTTTTTGTCCTGAGAAGTTTTTGGCTTGGTTTACAGGAAGTCCCCATTTTAGTTGGGTGGCAGAACACTATACATTCAACTAGCTTTCCAAGCTTTGTTTGCTGAGAAATGGATAAACAACCTGATCCTAAAACTCTGCCAATTTTGCAATCAATTGGCCATCAGATTATCTTAAGGTCTATATTCTGTACTTCAATTGGACAATTTGCAAACTTTTCTTCACTGAGTTTTTGATGAGAATTGGAATTTGCTTCATGGGGTAATTGCAAACATTATGCAGCATCTCATCATCTTATAACACAATGGCATGTCCATCAATATGGTATTCCATGAATGCAGGTCGAACTCACAAGCGCCTGTTTAAAAGTTTACCCACCTATGGGACCATTCCACGGTATGTCAGACAATGCCAAGGCTGCAGAGGCTGTCAAAACAAAGAATGGAAGAAGTTTGAGAATGGCATATCTGGAAAAAACCTCTTGGCTGCATTAAAAATAACATGAAACCAATCAACTAATTATTTATATTTCAGTATTATCAGGGCTGCTGCAAAAATGAAAAGCAGTGCAAAGATAATTTTTCTCTTCAAAACTTGGGCTATGACACAGAGCTTATTTTTGGCTTTATAACCGTAGAATTCACAGGCGCGACTGGTAGTGTGAGAAATTTTAAGTGAAAATTACAGAGATGCAGAGTTTTTACTTTGAGCACGATTGATGATTCCAGCACAAACTGTCCTTCATGAAAAGCGTTTCCGCTAAACTAATTTGCGTAGCAGCCAACAAAAATCTGAAAGAAATCTGCCCGATCGAACTGGATTTTTTAAAGAAGTATTTTTATTGACGTTTTTCCATTTTACCAAATAACGCAACTAAACCAAAGGAACGGTACAGCACAGCAAAAATGACTCAACACACATTGACACAGGGGAGCAGAGCACAGCAATGCAGTTGGCCCAGTGCAATCATTTTTTTCTCAAATTTAGAATACCCAATTATTTGTTTTCCAATTAAGGGGCAATTTAGTGTGGTCAATCCACCTAACCAGCACATCATTGGGTTGTGGGGATGAAACCCACGCAGACAGGGGGAGAATGTGCAAACTCCATAAGAAACAGTGACCCAGGGCCGGGTTTCGAACCCGGGTCCTCATCACCGTAGTCCCAGTGCTAACCACTGCCCCAACGTGCTGCCCCCGGCCCAGTACAATCATTGGACTCAAATTGGTGCCCCTATATGTATTACTAGAGAACAAGGGAGGAGAAAGATAAGGTCATGGAAACATGGCAAAATGGTGCACACCTTCCCATGCAGCGATTGCGCACAATGACCATGTGAATTCAGGATAAGACCTACGTGCCATGGTCAGGCGTGCACCAGAACATACCTCTCTCAAATCCAGCAATACCAGAGGCACCAATAACATGCTGTAATATCATCCACTTGCATATCAGGCCTATTTGTGCCCTTGTAAGAGCCCATCACTGATTCTTGAACCCCACAATAACAGAAAAAAAAATCCAGGGAAAATTCACGAGAACAATAGTTCGAAAAGGTTATTATACATAATGCCCCACAACGCAACAAAGCCCCAAACGCAGGCGCAGTACAGAGCGATCATCATTCCACATATTTCAGAATCAGCAAATATTCATGCAATAGGTTTGGATTATAGTCAGTGAGGTCAGCCCCTCCCACCAAACGGACCGAGACAGGATAAAAAAGGAAAACTACCAGGAGCTGAGGATCTCAGGATAAAAATGACAAGGACACAGCCACCAACCCATGATGCTCCATGGCACGTCCCTCACCATAAGACAATGAAGAGAAAAATCTGCTTGTTCAAACCTCATTCAGCTTCTTGTAACATCCCGGCTAAGAAGGAACGCCCCAAACATAACGAGGTAACAGGATACTGTAGCCATTTGGGATGGCCACTTACAACTAGGTACAGAGAAACTCGCAAAGCCTGACGGGTAAAATGGACAAGGCAAGACTCAGGCAGGCTCAGAGCCTGAAATGCATATTTGCAAGCAAGAAGTCCAGACGATATCGAAACTCTGACCAATTAGCATTTTAGTGGGGCCGATTAACATTTGATGGCCCATCTTCACCAAAACAAAGGATTGGTACTCGAGCGACCGGTACAGTCCCAGACATTTGGGCGCCACTCCCTGTTCAAGGGAAACCCAAAATACGGGGTCAGTGACCACTTGGGACACACCCAGCCATCCAGATCCCCGCCCACTTATTGGTTAGGAATCGAACACAGTGATCGGGGATCTCACAATTAGTGGGGCCCAAACTGAAGGACTGCCCAAAAGAGCGCGAAAACCCTAAGCATAAGAAGAAGAGTTCGCCACATGTTCGTCCTCTCTTGGGCCTGGTGCCCCGGTCACGGCCATCTCCAATTGTAGCAACAAGAGCAGCACTTCCTCAACAGAGATAAAAACACAGCCTCCCCATGGAAGGCCCGACTACAATGAGGTGAACATTCAGGAAGCCACCATACAAGACCACTTGGAGGAGGGCACCTATCTCCCCCATTAAGCCTACCCTCAAAACAAAGAAGGGCTCCAGCAACGCAGATCCACAGCATAGAGGCTCTCACACAGACAAATTGAGCACGGATCAATCGACAACACCCAGGACGTGTCACCACTCATTTTTCTCTGCTCCAACAACTCCAGAGATGCCAACAACAAAGAAGAATCACAGGGAACGCAGCCCTCTCTTGAATACGTGGCCTGTCCGGGCTTTCTCAGAAGATAAGCACGGATTCTCAATAATAAAAATGCAAAGTAAAAACCAAACACAGATAGCTAGAACTGGAGGCTTTCCTCAATCCAAGTGAAGCCTTATCTAACCCTATCACCCACCACCACACAAACCCATCCACCCACCATCCTGCCGTGGCTCGGCTCATCTTCTTTATAAACGAGGTAAGAATTGTTTAAAATGCACTCCCTCCTCATAACTGCAAGGATTATAGCACAAAAAAGGATAAGTCTATGCAAAAATCAAATGTCACATTACTGACTCAATATGGATTTTGCCAAACCAGGATGACAGGTGACCCTCACGCTCATATATCATACATCCTTCAAAGGGAAAAAACAATGGGTGTGATTAAACGGTCTCTTTGCTCCCAACCTGGTGGCGGAAGGAGGCCGATGAATTTTGCAAGAGGCCTCTTGCGAGATTCTCAAAGCTCGAGATGTCTCGTGAGATTCATCCAAACCTCGTGAACTGGATCCAGATTAACATATTTAAATGAGCCATACCGCTCATTTAAGTATGCATGCGCCGTATTGTCCCGGGGCTCAGGAACTAATGGCCACGCCAGCAAGGTCTAGACCAGGCACTGCATAACAGCACCTGGGCGGGAGGGGACCCCTAGATGGTCGAAGGACAGGGCACCGGGGGGGGGGGAGGGGGGGGGGGGGGGGGGGGTGGAGGAGAAGAGAGACCCCTAGGTGGTCGAAGACAGGGCACAGTCAACCCCTCATGTACTTACCTAGCTTCTTCTGAAATGGATCGATGCTATTCACCACAACCACTCTATATAGTGGTATGTTCAACATTCTCAGCACTGTACCAAACTATATCAAGTTCTTAGTGTTTACAAGTTCATAGCACAAAGTCTGACATACATTAAAATTGCTATGTAATACTTCATTTCAAATTGCTTTGTTAGACCTTGACATAAGAGACTTTAAAGGAAGTGTCTTCAACATTTATCATCATCAGCGATGCATATAGGGTGGTAAAGTCCTGTCACCTTTGGTACTCTTTACTGGTACAGTGTTTTTGCTCCAAGGGTCACTTACAGAAACATTGGCTGACAGTGCAGGAATGCAAGATTTCACCATTTGTTCAGCTTTCCTATTTCTGAGTAGTTTGTTTAATAAGCCTTCTCCCACCTGAACAATAACAAATAGAAGTAACTACTCCCAAGTACGTTCTTACTTACCTCCATTTATTGCAAGTATGTCAGGATCATTGACACCATCCACAGCGAGCAGGTTACAAACAATCTGACACAAAGAAAGAAACATGAATGGTTACGTTCTTAGACCTCTGACTAGTGACATTTCTGCAAATAAATGTTTATGCTTTGTATGTGCAGTAACAGGCAATTCCAAGGAGGCTGCAAGCAAGTACAGGGGTACTTCAAGTATACATTTCAATGTTTTAAAATATCATCTGAAGAACTTGTGCAAATGTGATTAAGTTTGGCATTGCCATTTATTAAAAAAGTCAATAAGTTTTCCTTTTTTTTATACAAAGGCACTTTACTTTGAATTGAAACTCTTCTCTGGCACCTTTGCAATGTAGAAAAGCTTTAGTTAATCCATTAAATTGGGCAGCGTGACAAACATATTACAACAGCACTGAAGATTATTTTAATATGATTTGAGTCAGAAAGATTTATTGAACGGTACTGGAATTTATATAATTTCTCAGGCCACTGTAGAATTCAGAGCAACATATTGAAGCTTGCGTGGTAGGAATCAGAATATTTGGATACAGACATTGAATACATGAGGATCGACAATGAAGGGCAACAATGATTCCTAGTCAGCTCCCTGGGTCACGGGTGAGGGAGGAGGAAGTATTAAATGTTTTGTCAGATATTAGGCAGCACTGACATTTTAATCTTGTGTGAGTGGGAAGTCTATTTGTTCCTTTGGCGGTTAGGCCAGTGGGTATGTCTGTAGGTAGGGAATCCACATGGTCAGGTCCAGCCAACACATCATTTACTGTTGGCAAATAATTCCTATATGTATTGTTGTTGAAGAGGGGCAGAAGGGTGACCTTTAGAGTTAAGATGCTGCTGCTTCTCAATTTTTGGAGTGAATGCGAAGTGAATGTACTTATGTTGGGGGTTTGTTTGCCCTGCTGGTAATAAACATTTCAGCCTAGTTTACCTGGTCTACAGTACCTCTCCCAGAACGATGGAGGAAAGACAACAATATATATATTTTTTTAAAGTGCTCTTTTGGTCCCAGTGTGAGCAATATTTGTGTGATTGAATGGTAGAATTTACAGAGTTTGTGTAGGATTAATTAAGCGCTGCATTCCTGCCCTTTAGGACAAACCTGAGCTAAGATTTTCTTAACTGTTATTGGAATATGTAAAATATATACAAAATATTTTTATAAATATGCTGAACATATTTCTTCTGGATGGACGGAAATCCATCAGACAACCATTGAACTAGCTGCAGGTCAACTAAGCAGCCACGGCGATAAACAAACCATTAAAAAAAAATATATAATTTCATCCTTTTTGACAAGTACATAACACTAAAACAGAAAAACAAAGAAAAACAATACTGTCTGTACCCACAACACCCCCAAAACACTAGCCCACTCTTCCTAACAGTTGACGGTGACCAGCTCTTTAGAAGTACAAAAATTAACAACTGCCATCTTTTGTTGAACCCTTCAATTGCACCCCTCACGGTGAACACTTTCTCGAGGTGTAAAAACTCCATAAGGTCCCTCACTTCAACCAAAGCATCAACTCAACAAAGAAACTACAGGCCTGACGCAAAAGAGACTGAGACAATCATTTTTTTCCAATTAAGGGGCAATTTAGCATGGCCAATCCCACCTAACCTGCACATCTTTGGGTTATGGGGGTGAAGCCCACGCAGACATGGGGAGAATTTGCAAACTCCACAGACAGTGACTGGCACCGTGATCGAACCCGGGTCCTCAGTGCCGTAGGCAGCAGTGCTAACCACTGCGCCACTGTGCCGTCCTCAAGACTGAGACAATCTTAATGTGTAAATGTACTGTTTTTATCCTCATCTGTCTCTAATCTTTGTGAGTGACAGTGTTGGAGAGATGATTTAGTGAAATGTCACATTTTATTTTAAAACAGGCAAGTATGTGATAATAAATAACAGTACTTATTTACTTTTAAATTCACAAAAACCTCGCTGCTGGAATTATTTAAAATGGGATAATAATTCTGATGGTAAGAGAACACACACTCGTTACATACAAAACACACCTGATAATAATAATCACGGGCAGTATGAAAGCACAAATATTTCTGCCCCTGGCAGTTTCAAAGTAGTCTAGCCTAACAATATGGCAAAACTATTAATTTTATCCACAACTTACCTGTGTATCATAAAAGTAGCCTGAAGGAAATAGTGGTCTGATTGAACGGTCTGAAGAATGCAACAGAAAACAAATAATTGGTAATGTTTTCAATATCGTAAATTAAGACAGCCTTGAAAATTCACAAAAACCTCGCTGCTGGAATTATTTAAAATGGGATAATAATTCTGATGGTAAGAGAACACACCCTGGTAATTATAGACCTGTGAGCCTTACTTCGGTTGTGGGTAAAATGTTGGAAAAGGTTATAAGAGATAGGGTTTATAATCATCTTGAAAAGAACAAGTTGATTAGCGATACTCAACACGGTTTTGTGAAGGGTAGGTCATGTCTCACAAACCTTATTGAGTTTTTTGAGAAGGTGACCAAACAGGTGGATCAGGGTCAAGCTGTTGATGTGGTGTATATGGATTTCAGTAAGGCGTTTGATAAGGTTCCCCACGGTAGGCTATTGCAGAAAATAAGGAAGTATGGAATTGAAGGTGATTTAGCGGTTTGGATCAGTATTGGCTAGCTGAAAGAAGACAGAGGGTGGTGGTTGATGGCAATGTTCATCCTGGAGTTCAGTTACTAGTGGTGTACCGCAAGGATCTGTTTTGGGGCCACTGCTGTTTGTAATTTTTATAAATGACCTGGAAGAGGGTGTAGAAGGATGGGTTAGTAAATTTGCAGATGACACGAAGGTCGGTGGAGTTGTGGATAGTGCTGAAGGATGTTATAGGATACAGAGGGACATAGATAAGCTGCAGAGCTGGGCTGAGAGGTGGCAGATGGAGTTTAATGCGGAAAAGTGTGAGGTGGTTCACTTTGGAAGGAGTAACAGGAATGCAGAGTACTGGGCTAATGGCAAGATTCTTGGTAGTGTAGATGAACAGAGAGATCTCGGCATCCAGGTACATAAATCCCTGAAAGTTGCCACCCAGGTTAATAGGGCTGTTAAGAAGGCATATGGTGTGCTAGCCTTTATAAGCAGGGGGATTGAGTTTCGGAACCACAAGGTCATGCTGCAGCTGTACATAACTCTGGTGCGGCCACACCTGGAGTACTGCGTGCAGTTCTGGTCACCACATTATAGGAAGGATGTGGAAGCATTGGAAAGGGTTCAGAGGAGATTTACTAGGATGTTGCCTGGTATGGAGGGAAGGTCTTACGAGGAAAGGCTCAGGGAATTGAGGTTGTTTTCGTTAGAGAGGAGAAGGCTGAGAGGTGACTTAATAGAGACATATAAGATAGTCAGAGGGTTAGATAGGGTGGACAGTGAGAGTCTTTTTCCTCGGATGGTGATGACCAACACGAGGGGGACATAGCTTTAAATTGAGGGGTGAGAGATATAGGACAGATGTCAGAGGCAGTTTCTTTACTCAGAGAGTAGTAGGGGTGTGGAACGCCCTGCCTGCAATAGTAGTAGACCTCGCCAACTTTAAGGGTATTTAAGTGGTCACTGGATAGACATATGGATGAAAATGGAATAGTGTAGGTCAGATAGGCTTCAGATGGTTTCACAGGTCGGCGCAACATCGAGGGCCGAAGGGCCCGTACTGCGCTGTAGTGTTCTATGTTCTATGTTCTAAAATAAATCTTACATTTGGTCCTATCTTCCTGCTTTACTAAACCTTCATGCTCTTCCTCCCACTGGGTAAATCTGGGAAAATAGTCTGGAATGTGCCAAAGATTTCACTAACTGCTACTGTAAGTGCTGCTTTGTATCTGCCTTTGGCACACACCTTGCAGCCGCTTTCTACTCAAATTATCTGTCTTTTCCTCTGCTCTCAAAAGTGCTAACTAAAATCATAAAAGCTAACCCATGTAGAGCAACTGACTGTAGGTAGTTAAAAGTGGAACCGTAGTTATTCTATTGGGATCACTGGGTTCACTGATAGAGGTAATTATTATCAAATCCAGCATTTTTGTAGTTCAATCCAATTTTGTTTTGCTGAAGTCCACAAAATGTACCCAACAAATTTCAGTAATAAAATATGTTTCGACATTTAGAAATAATTTTCATTTGGAAAACGAAGCATTAGAAATATAAACATTTCAGAAAATACATATCTATAAAATGTTAATTCTTTGCGTTCATTGGATACAAAAATGTAAAACTGTCACTGTAAGTACAAATGATTTGTAGAAATATACTTGAAAATATTGCTGCAATAAGCCTACTCTATATTAGGTAATCTTACCAATTACTCTGCTGGTCAAAATCTCATTATCCGTGTAGCCTATTTCTCTTCGTAAATAGGTTGTTGGTATTCTTCCTGCTGCAGCAGCTTTCTGACGGTAATCAACCTGATAAGAAAAATGAGTTAGTCTCCAGCACATTCTGCAATATCAACCAAATACAAAATATTATGAAAACTTACCACCAATGGCATAAATTGGGATGAAGTAGGCTTTGTTTTACTGACAGCTGTAACCATCACTGATGTGTCTCCTAACTTCAAAGTGAGAAAGAAAAAAAATCACCAACTTATAATCTGAACGCTTTTCCAGATTGTCAACGAAGCAAACAAATATTATCATACGTCGGTTAGAGGCTCCTTTCAAACTTCATATTAATTGCAACTTCTCTCAATTTTATTGCCAATCATTTGCTTTACTTATTCTTAATTGTTCTGGACTGCACAATTTGGCGTTTCTTGGCCATCAGAAAGCTGAGCACTTGGACAAGTTGATACAATATCCTTCATCAATCAGCTTAGCTGAGCCCTAAGTGGCAATAGTGAGTGATTAATTTGAACCTACAGCCAGCTTTTTGCAAAGCAGACACTTCACTAATGGATTTCAAACCAAAACCTTACATGATAACGTAAGAACATAAGAACTAAGAGCAGGGGTAGGCAATTCAGCTCCTTGAGCCTGATCCGCATTCAATACAATCATGACTGATCTCATCTTGGCCTCATTGCCAACTTCCTGCCCGTTCCCCACAACCCTTCATCCCACTACTAATTAAAAACCGATCTATCGGTTGCTAATACTGGGTGGCACAGTGGTTAGCACTGAGGATCCGGGTTCGATCCTGGCCCCGGTCACTGTCCGCTTGGAATTTGAACATTCTCCCTGTGACTGCATGGATCTCACCCCACAACTCAAAGATGTGCAGGGTAGGTGGATTGGCCACGCTAAATTGCCCATTAATTGGAAAGAAAAGAATTGGGTACTCTAAATTTATAAAAAAAAAGAAATTGCCAATACAATTGGAACCTTGTTACATTTTCCTTCAATTTTTCTCTGTTCGCCAAATTTTGAACAGATCAATAGAGCAAGGATTTTTCAAACTGTTCACTTTATTGCTGAAACATAGTAGCAATTGTACACTCTATTGTGATATTTCTCAATTAAACATCACAATTCACCACAAATTAACAAATGTAACCAGCAGTGCTTATGAAATTGCAATGCTTCAACTCCTACTGGTCAGAACCAAATTAATTTAACTCTATACAGAAATTCTAAAGATTAGTTTACCTGCACCATAGCACAGCCATCTGCAAACCTGGCAAGCTTCCCTGTGGAGATTTCAAGCTTTCTGTTGTAACAAAAGGATGAAATACAGTAAACAAAGCAGTATTTATCTTTAGTTTATTACAAAATTAATTGGGATAATCTTTCAGGTCACGGAAACGTTTCACTCATTCTCACAGAAAATAGGCCCCATAGAAAGTAGGCCATTCAGCCCCTCAAACCTGCTTCATCATTCAATATGATCATGGCTCATTCTATATGTTAACAGCATACGCATGCGTTCTCTCCATATACTCTCCATATACTCTCCATATACCATATACATCTTTCGTGTCTGGAAATCTAATGTCTTCTTAAATATATTCAATGGCTTGGCCTCCACGGTCTTCTGTAGTAGAGAATTCCACAGGTTCACCACCCACTGAGTGAAGACATTTCTCCTCATCTCAATGGCCTACCCCATGTCCTGAGACTGTTACCCCTTGTTCTAGGCCTCCTAACCAGGGGGAACATCAACCCTGCAAGCAGTCTGTCCAGCTCTGTCAGAGTTTTATATGTTTCAATGAGATCCTCTCACATTTTTTTAGATACCGGTGAATACAGGTCCGGCCGACCCAATCTCGCCTCGTACGACAATCCTGCCATCCCAGGAATTAGCCGGCTGAACCTTCGCTGCACTCTCTCTGTAGCAAGTATATATCTTCTTAGATAAGGAGACCAAAGCTGAACAGAAGGAAGGCAAATGTATTGTTAGCATTCATGTCGAGAGGGCTAGAATACAAGAGCAGGAATGTACTGTTGAGGCTGTATAAGACTCTGGTCAATATTGTGAGCAGTTTTGGGGCTTGTATCGAAGGAAACATGTGCTGGCCTTGGATCGGGTCCAGAGGAGGTTCACAAGAATGATCCCTGGAATTAAGGACTTGTCATATGAAGAGCGATTGAGGACTCTGGGTCTGTACTCAATGGAGTTTAGAAGGATGAGAGGGGATCTTATTGAAACTTAGAGAATACGGAGTGGCCTAGCTAGAGTGAATGTGGAGAGGATGTTTCCACTGGTAGGAGAAACTAGAACCCGAGGGCACAGCCTCAGACTGAAAGGACGATCCTTTAAAACAGAGATGAGGAGGAATTTCTTCAGCCAGAGGTGGTGAATCTGTGGAACTCTTTGCCACAGTAGGCTATGGAGGCCAAGTCATGGAGTGTCTTTAAGACAGAGATAGATAGATTCTTGATTAATAAGGGGGTTATGGGGAGAAGGCAGGAGTATGGGAATGAAAACCTATTCGCCATGATTGAATGGCAGAGCAGACTCGATGAGCCGTACAGAAGAGTTGGGAGGATAATTGTCTTGCACACAAGGATTTTGGTGATAGCATAGATATCGCAGTTGTCAAAACCCTCGTCCTTGGGCATCCGAAGGAGGTACTCGAGGATTGGATACGATATTGGATCTCCGCATTAATGTCAGCCTTAGAGGACAGGTGGCTCCCCAGGCATGGAAAATGTTTCATGTTTGGTAGCTCCATTGATCTTGGAGGGAGAGACCGGATATTGCCCTGGGGTGAATTGGTGGCTGTGACCGATTCTTTGGTGGGCTTCCATGAAAAGATTGATAAAGAAGGAAAAATTACAAGAGTACAGGCTGGCTAAAAACAAAGACAGACAGTAAGAGTTTCTAGAAACAGTTACTATTTAAAATAGGGATAAAAGAGTTGAAGTGAGCAGTGCTTCTAGAAAAGGTGAGTCTGGGGAATTAATAATAGAAAATAGGAGATGGCAGATGAACTGAATAAGGAGATGGCAGATAAACTGAACAAGTAATTTGCAACGGTCTTTACTAAAGCGGATATAATAATACCTCAGAAATAGTTGTAAATCAGGAAATGGAAGCGAGGTGTAGCCATCTGGGATGGCCACTTTCAGAATACAAAATGGACGCTCACAGAGACTCTAGGGAAATGTGGACAATACTAAACAACAGCAGGACAGAGCCTGAATGTATATTTGGGAAGCAGTTACCAGACGGAATCGAAACCATGGATCGATTAGCATATTGATGGCCCATCTCCGAGGAACAAAGGACTAACACTCAGGTAGTTGATATTGTGGCAGACATCCCGGCGCCAGTACCCCAACCGAAAGACACAAACAAAGCAAGGCCAACGGCCACTTAAGACATGACCAGTCATCAGGGCACCCACCCCTTTATTAGTTTAGATCGATGGCAATGATCAAGAAGCTGCCCAATTAATTGGGACCAAGTTTAAGGCCCACCTAGAACCCCCACGAGAGATTTGCTCACTTGGATTTGGCTCTCAAGTGGAGAGACCCATCCACCAGCATCACCAGAAGCAAGTAAGTTCAAGGTCAACGCTCGCTACCAGACGGACGACCTTAGCTGTTCTCCTGTTAGCTCTTCGAACCCAACAGCCTCAGATCGGAACAATGGCTATTGTTCCTCTGACTGAGTGGGCACCCGAAGTTAAGCATAGGCGTTAGCGTAGGCGATAGTTTAGTTTGTAGTACTGTTGTGCATGAGTAGATCTTACTGTGTGTGTATAAATAAATAGTATTGACTTTGAACTAACTGACTGGTGTATTGGCTCTTTGATCGGTATTCGGGTTGAACCTTGTGGCAGTATCGAGAGATACCTGGCGATTGAAAGTAAACATAATTAGGATTAAGGAAGGCGACCATATTGACCGCCATATTTATAGCAAGTAAACAGAGGGAGGAACTCAGAAAAAATGCAATCACTAAGGAAGTGGTACTGGGAAAATTGGATCTGCAGGCTGACAATTCCCCGGGTCCTGATGGATTTCATCCGAGGGTCTTAAAAGAAGTGGCTAGAGAGAGAACTGATGTGTTGGTTTTAATTTTCCAAAATTTCCTAGAATTGGGGATTGGAAAATAGCGAATGTAACTCCCTTATTCGAAAAGGGAAACAGAAAAGTAGGCAACTAAAGACCAGTTAGCTTAATATCTGTCATAGGGAAAATGCTAGAAGCTATTATAAAAGGTGTTATAGCAGGGCAGTTGGAAAAAAACAATCAGGGTAATCAGGCAAAGTCAATATGGTTTTGTGAAAAGCAATCAAGTTTAACTAATTTACTGTGGATAAAGGGAAACTGGTGGATGTACTGTATTTAGATTTTGAGAAGATGATTTTCAGAAAAGGGGCTGGATTCTCCGCATCCCGTGCAAAATTGCGTTTGGCGCAGGGGCGGAGAATCCATTTTACGCGGAGATCGTGGCCGGCGCCGGAGAATCGCCCGCGCACGGATTACGCGGCGGGGCTGGGGGGGCCATTGACAGATGGCCCCCCCCCCCCAGCAATTCTTTGGGCAAAACTGGGCGAGTTCCCGACGGCGTGATTCTAACCAGTGATTTTAACTGTCGGGAACATCGGGTGGCAGCTGCGGACTCAGTCCGCGGCCTCCCTGGTTGGGGGGGGGACGATCAAGCAGCAGAGGGGGGGCCTCATGGGCGGCCGGGGCGGCATTCGGGCAGCTCAAATCCGCGGGCATGCACCATCTCGGAGATGCCGACATTTGGGATGTCGCTCTGCGGTCCGAGTCCGCCATGGTGCAAGGGGCGGCCGCTGCAGGTCACCGCCAATTGTATGCGCGGACTCCGGACCGGAAGTGGGGCCTGTATCCATAGCTAGAGCTGCGAGAAGCACTTTGGGGCCCTGCCAGCCCCTTTCAGTTAGGAGTATCGCTCTCGACCATTTGAAGGAAAGTCAAGAGTGAAACGCCCACGTTTTTACGCTGGCGTGGGGACATAGCCCCATTTTTGGTGAATCCAGCCCAAGGTACCTCAACAAAAGTTATTGCAGAAATTAAAAGTTAATGGTGCGAGAGGTCACATATTAGCATGGAAAGGAGATTAGCTAACAGGATACAAAGGGTAGGCATCAAAGGGTATTTTTCTGGTTGGCAGGATGTAAAGCGTGGCGTGCCACAGTGCTAAGGTCTCAATTTACAATTGATATATACTGATTTGGATGATAGGTAAAGTAGTCACAGATGACCATAGGCTCCTTTCCTCTTTGAAGGGGGAGAGCTGACTGGTGGTGATTTAACCTGAGGATCACCACGCCTCAGGTGAGGGACAAGGTTGAGAAGACATAACCTCAGCCGGTATGAGAATTGAACCCGTGCTGCTCTACCTTGCTCTGCATCACCAACCAGTTGTCTAGCCAAGTGAGCTAAACCGGCTCCCCTAAAGTGACAGGAATTACTTGGATGAAGGGACCAAATGTATAGTTGCTAAATTTGCTGATGCCATAAAGGCAGGTCGGAAAGTAAGATGTGAAAAGGACATAAGGAGGCTACAAATGGATTTGAAGTCATATGGACTCAAAACATTAACTTTGTTTCTCTCTCCACAGATGCTGTCAGGCCAGCAGAGTTCATCCAGCATTTTCTGTTCATATTTCAGATTTTCAGCATCCGGGGTGCTTTACTTTTATCACAAAGGGGTTATAGATAGGTTAAGTGAGTGGACAAATATCTGGCAAATGGAATAGAATGTGAAATTGTCGATTTTAACAGGAGAAATAAAGCATACTATCAACATTGTGAGAGATTGCAGAGCTCGGAGAGGCAGATCTCGGTGTCTAGTGAATGAATGCACAGGTCAGTATGCAGATCCAGCAGGTAATTATGAAAGCAAACAGAATGTTATAGTTTATTGCGAGGGGAATTGAATGCAAAAGTAGCAAAGTCTAGTTTAATTTATGTAGGGCATTGCGAAACCATGCCGGGAGTACTGTGCACAGTGTTGGCCTCCATATTTAATGAAGGATGTCAATGGCAACCAATTCAGAGGTTTACAAGGCTAATATCTGGAATGGGTGAGCTGTCTTATGACGAAATGTTGGATGGGCTAGGCATGTATCCGCTGGAGAGGCAACTTGGATTGAAACCTTCAAGACCCTGTAGGGTCTTGACAGGGTGGATGTCGAGAGGATGTTTCCTCTTGTGGGAGAATCTAGAACCAGGGTTGAAAAATAAGGGCGTGCCCATTTAAGACAGAGATGAGGAAAACATTTTTCTTTCAGAGGGTTGTGAGTCTTTGAAACTCTCTTCCTCAAAGGGAAGTGGAAGCAGAGTCTGAATATTTTTAAGGCAGAGGGAGATGAATTCTTTATAAGAAAGGGGGAAAAAAGTTATAGGAGGTAGGTGCGGAAGTGGAGCTGAGGTTACAATTAGATCAGTGATGATTTTGTTAAATGCCAGAACAGGCTCGAGGGGCCGAGTGGCCTACTCCTGTTCCAAAATTATAAGTAACTGTTGGAAAGCAAATTCTTTGTTGAATTTTGAGTCTTTTGGAGTTCAGAATTCTAAAAAGATTTTTTTTAAAATGTTTTCCTTCAAACATCCTCTCCATAGTATCAGCACAGGTAGCAGCCATTGGGCCCTTTGTGCCAGATCTTTGGTCGAGCTATTTAATTAGACCCTGTCCTCTGCTTTCCCCACCCAGAGCCCTGCACAGAGTCTTTCACTTCAAGTTTTATATAATTCCTTTATGAAAGTCATTATTGAATCTGTTTCCATCTGTTTCCAGGAAGTACTTTCCACACCTTAATAGCTCGCTATTTAAAATAAAAGGTTAATGCAAGTTGCCACGGGTTTGTTTACGAATCACTTTAAGTCCATTCTCCTCCTGGAAACGGTCTCCCTTTATTTAACCAATCAAAATTTTCATGATTTTGACCACCTGTATAAAATCTCCTCTTAACATTGTCTGCTTCTCCAATTCTTCATTGAACTGAAGTCCCTCATCCCTTGCATCGTTCAAGTAAAATGTTTCTACAACAACGGCTTTGATATCCTGCCTAAAGTACGACATCCAAAACTGAACACAGTATTCCAGCTCAAAACGAAACAGTAGTTTACAAAATGTAAGCATAATTTCCTTGCTTTAGCACTCGAGAGGGCGCGATTGACTAGCCTCATTGTGCCAGGTGCGAAAATCAGCAGCCGGCTGGATAGCGGGAGAGGCCGAAATCACACCAGGCGCCAATAGTTTCCGGTTTAACTGGCCTGCTCCCGTTGGCGAGATCAGGATGCTGCCGCGGTGTGGTGAGGAACTAATAATCACCAATTAAATTCAATTCCAATACTATTACCGGGAAGGACCCCCTATTGAATGGCCATGTGTGATCTAACCGCCTCCACAGTGGGTGGTAACACGGGCACCGTTCAGCACAGCAATTTAAAAACGTGAAACCAGCGGAACGGCTGCTGTGGGGATCCGAGGTAGTGAGTAGCCAGAACAACGTGACGGAGGCTTCACATGTCTCGGGTGTAACCCGTTTTAATGGTGTACAGTACAATAGTGACCTCAACTGTCCCTAGCCTCTGATGGTGCCCCCCCCCCCCTCCCTCCCAACCTGTGCCCTATCAGTGATCCTCAATGTGTTTAGCCCACTGTGCTCTACCACTGCGTATAGGTGTGTCCCCAGGGTGCACATCAGGGGCGGAAGCAGCCTGGTGCTTACCACATCCTGTGGCCTTCAATGCCCCTACTGGACATCCCCTGATGGCCTGGGGTTGGAGGGACATGGCTGAAGTAGTGGTGGCACATGCCTGGCTGTGCCACCCTGTTCTGCATACTGACCCCAAGATATACTGTTGTCAAGGGTGGGGGGTTGGACTTGGGAGAGCTGGCGGCTGTCGTCATCTCCATGTAGGGAAGCTCTGGGTCGACCTCCAGCGCTTCCTCCTTCCGATCGGTGCCGGTAGGCCCCTGGGGGGAGGGGTCACCTCGGAATGGAAGAGCAGCTGGATTGAGCACCAGATGCCCCTGCGTCATCTGGCTCTGCTAGGCCTGGCGACTCCTCAATGTCTGCACCATGGTACCAATGCCCTCCTCGATGTCTCTCTGTGAGCGGGCCGTGCTCTGCAGCGCGTCGCCAATGTCCATCTGTATCTGGAACATGCTCTGCAGTGCCTCGGCATTGCCCACCGGAGACTGATACATGCTCCGTAGCTCCTCAGAAATGTCCACCCGTGTCAGGGACGTCCCCCAGCATCCGGGGCATGCTGTCGAGGCCCTCGTCCATGACCATCACAGACTGAAAATCGCCTTGGATACCACCACTCCTGCTGCTGACGCGTGCTCCAAGCTCTCCACTATGGTCATCACCCTAGCAATGTTGGCCTCGGTGCCATGCATTGCTGGTGCTATCTCCTGCGCCCATAGCCTTTTGGACTTTCAATCGGCTATGGACCTGGAATGTTGCTGACATCCCTCTCTAAATCTCACGGCTACACCCTATCGACTGCATCAGTTCCGGAATAGCCTGGTCCAAAGGCTCAGCATCTGACTGGGATTCAGCTGGATCCTGGGATCCAGCAGACCGATGAGTGCCGCCTCACCTGGGCATTCCTGCCTCCACCTAATGTGCATCTGCAACTGTGAGGTGTTCGCCGGAATGTGCCCCAGAAGCCAGTCCACTGCTTTCGCCCACCGAGGTGTGTCTCTCTGCGCTGGTGGAGGGTTGGGATGACAGCCATGATGCATTGATGGTGGCATCCCCGGGTCTCTTCTCCGTTCTCTTGGGAGATGGGGAAGGGAAGGGGCGGTATTGCCAGCTGGAGATCCTGTGTGAGAAAGGACATGTCGTCAGCGAGAGGGAAGGATCATCATACTGGCATGAACAACCTCCCATAGGGGGTGAGGAGGTCCGGCAGCCTGCTGCCCATTGGGCCCTTTCCCGCTGATTGTGTGCCAAGTTCTCCTACGAGGACAGAGAGATAGTGGGCATTGTAAGCTACATGCTTCGTGGGCGAGCAGGGGCATGGCAATGGACAGATATGTGCAGCACTGTCGGCATGGGTGGGGTGTGCTGATGGGTGCCATGGTGTGCTGGGGCATGGATGCAGCATTGTGTTGGGAGGGTGGGGGAAAAAAAAGAAAAAAAAAGATTGCTGGCGGAACTGATGCCAGGGGACCAGTGACTACTCAACCATGCGGTGGGGGTCGTTGAGCTTCTTGTGGCACTGGGTGGCGGTCCTACTGGCCATACTCCCCAGGCTGACAGCCGCTGCCTCTATCTCCCAGGCAGCACTGGCTGCCCTATGGCTGACCCTCTGATCCCCTCGGGAGAACAGGGTATTCCTCCTGGACTCCACAGTGTTCATAAGCCTGGCCAGGGATGCATCCTAGAATTGCAGCACTGGTCTGTGCAGTGGCATGGCTGGGTGCTGTCTGGGGTTTACTCTGCAGGGAAGGTTCAAATGCTGCTCCCCACCGTTCGCGAGGACCTGCCGGGTGTAGTCCTGGCAAATAAACTGGCGGGACAGAAATTTGCGGTGTAAAGCCACGGGGTATCGTTAAGTGGCCTAATTCATGTTGGACACCAGTGATAGCCTTACCGGGTCGGTCGTCGAGAAACACCCGACAATTCTCGTTCGCTACCACACTTAGAATGAATTTGGTTAGATTGGGCCCTCAAGTCCATTTTTGAAAAACAACCTCCACACCCTGACCCGTCACCTTCAAAGTTTGTGCACATACACCCCAGATCTCTCTGTTCCTGCATACCCTTTAAAATTGTACCATTTAATTTATATTGTCTGTCCTCATTATAATAATCTTTATTATTGTCACAAGTAGGCTTACTGTGGAAGTTAATGTGAAAAGCCCCTAGTCACCACATTCCAGCACCTGTTCGGGTACACCGAGGGAGAATTCAGAATGTCCAAATTACCTAACAGCACGTCTTTCAGGACTTGTAGGAGGAAACCGGAGCACCCGGAGGAAACCTACGCAGACATGGGGAGAACATGGAACTCCGCACACACAGTGACCCAAACCGGGAATCAAACCTAGGGCCCTGGCACTGTAACGCAACACTGTGCTACCGTACTGCCCACTTCACACTGTCACAGTTGAGATATGAAGAAAAAAATATAAAAGCAAATCACTGCGGACGCTGGAATTGGAAATCAAAAGAGAAAATGCTGGAAAATCTCAGCAGGTCGTACAGCATCTGTAGGGAGAGAAAAGAGCGAACGTTTTGAGTCCAGATGACCCTTTGTCAAAGCTCAAAAGAAAAAAAAAATCTTTTGTCAGCTGGACGATTTTATAATTGTCTTTCTGTGCTTTTCAAAATGGGCAATTGCTGAGCTGATAAGATGGCTCCAGTAGTGCACATTGCTGCCTAGGTGGATTGACCATGTTAAATTGCTCTTTTTGTCCAAAAATAAAGGTTAGATGGGGTTACTAGTTGCAGGGATAGGGTGGAGGTGTGGGCTTAGGTAGGGTGCTCTTTCCAAAGGGCCAGTGCAGACTCAAATGGGCTGAATGGCCTCCTTCTGCACTGTAAATTCTATGATATGAGTTTTACCCCCCCCCCCCCAAAAATTATTAAACATGAAAAATCTGGATGATACAATATGCTTTACTCCCCCTTTGCTTAACAATTACACACAGGTTACTCCCCCACTTTGCTTAACAATTACACACAGGTTTTAGGGTTAACACAGATTACTAAATCATTTTAATCTACAATGGTCTCATTAACACAAAGTCCCTTTTAAGCACACAAGATGACTGTGGACAAATACCCTCTCCACTCTGAACCCCAAATGAATGCTTCCCCAGAATCCCCCCAGATGATTGTCATGTAAGCGTTTCCAAGTCCATTCCAAAAAAATAGAAACATTGAAAATAGAAGCAGGAGGAGCCAATTCAGCCCTTCCAGCCTGCTCCGCCATTCATTATGATCATCCAAATCAATAGCCTAATCCCGCTTTCCCCCCATATCCTTTGATTTTGGGGTGAAGAAATGTCTCCTTATCTCTTTCCTAAAATGGTATATCCCCTATCCTCAGACTGTGACCCCTGGTTCTGGACACACCTGCCATCGGGAACATCCTTCCTGCATCTACCCTGTCTAGCCCTGTTAGAATTTTATAGGTTTCTATAAGATCCACTCTCATTATTCTGAACTCCAGTGAATACAATCCTAACTGATGAATCTCTCCTCATACGCCAGTCTGGCCATCCTGGAATCAGTCTGGTAAACCTTCGCTACACTCCCTCTCCAACAAGAACATCCTTCCTCAGATAAGGAGACCAAAACTACACACAATATCCCAGGTGTGGCCTCAGCAAGGCCCTGCATAATTGCAGCAAGACATCCCTGCTCCTGTACTAGAATCCTCTTGCTATGAAGGCCAACACATTATTTGCCTTTTTTACAGCTGCTGTACCTGCATGTTTACCTTCAAGGTGTATGAGGACACACAGGTCTCGTGGCACATTCTCCTCGCTTAATTTCTGGCCATTCAGAGAATAGTCTGCCTTCACATTTTTCCTACCAAAGTATATAGCCTAGTATTTCTCCAAATTATACTGCGTCTGTCATTCCTTGCCCACTCACTCAACTTGTCCAAATCACACTGAAGCATCGCTGCATTCTCCTCACAGTTTACCCTCCCACTCAACATGGTGTCATCTGCAAATCTGGACATATTACATTCCCTCATTTAAATCATTTTACACACTAATCACTTCTGTGGGACCTTGTCAAAAGCCTTCTGAAAGTCCAGATGTACCACATACACTGGCTCCCCCTCGTCAACTCGACTAGTTACATCCTCTTCTAAACACACTTTAAAATCTTCTCTCATAAAAGGTTCCGTTTAACGATTTGCATTCCAAAATCTGGACCAGGTTCTCTAAATGACACTTTTAAGCAAAGCATCCACTCCACTTTGAACACAAAATCCAGTCCAGGATTTCACACCAACTCCTTAGGGTTCCTGTAATGAACTCCAATTGGCTTTATTGTTGGCCATTGGAGTATGAGCTCCCTCAATGATAGCTCATTGAGGGGGCCCATATAATCACCTGTGTAGGCTTTGTGAGCCAGTCTTAAGTTGACTGGACTGCTAGGAGCACTGTTTGTAGCTGCTCCTGTAATATCGTTATTGTAAATAAATATTGGTGTGGTGACGGAACTCCTGCCTCCCGTGGATTACTACAGTTCCTTTGTCTTGACTGCTTTGCAAACTGCTCACAATTGCTTTAATTCACCATTCCCAGACTGCCTTTAAATGGCATCAGACATTTGTTTTGGATTGGATTTGTTTATTGTCACGTGTACCGAGGTACAGTGAAAAGTATTTTTCTGCAAGCAGCTCAACAGATCATTCAGTACATGGAAGAAAAGGGAATTAAACAAAATTCAAGAAAATACATGAGAAAACATAATAGGGCATAACAAGATATACACTGTAACTACATAAGCATTGGGGGAGAGCTTGCAGAGTCGCCTTGCTCCGGCGCCATCTTGCTGCCTTTTTTTCCCTTTGAAGACTGCTGAACCACTTTAAATCTGGCCATTGCAATTCTCTCTTTAACTCAGAACACTTTGTTCACTCTTCCTTGAATTCTTCTGAACAATACCATTGCCTCTGTTTTCTTGACTCCAGTTGTCTTAACCAGTCCCAATTCCCTGGTTATCGGGACTGTAACTTGTACTTTAGGAAGCCTGCCTCTTTGCAGCTCTTGTCCTGTCCGATTTAGCTTCGGACAGAGTTGAGAGATGCTAACATCCTCAATCCTGTCTACAACTGCCACAAATTCAGCTAAAACTTAAAAAGATTCGGGGCAGCACAACTGGATAGCACTGTGGCTTCACAGCGCCAGGATCCCAGGTTTGATTCTCCACTGGGTCACTGTCTGTGTGGAGTCTGCACGTTTCCCAGTGTCTGCGTGAGTTTCCTCCGGGTGCTCTGGTTTCCTCCACAGTCCAAAGACGTGCAAGTTAGGTGGATTAGCCATGATAAATTACCCTTAGTGACCAAAAAGGTTAGGGGCGGTTATTGGGTAACGAGGATAGGGTGGAAGTGAGGGCTTAAGTGGGTCAGTGCAGACTCGATGGGCCGAATGGCCTCCTTCTGCACTGTATGTTCTATGTACCTTACTAGGTCCCAATTGCTAAGCAACACCCACATGCTTCCGTCTTTTATTTATTCTGCGTGCGTAGTCCTCTCCAGGCAATAGAAACACAGTTTGAACTTAACCAATTCCCATACATACAAACACCGTTGTTCAACATGAATCTAACTATAGGTTTACGCTTCTGGGCACTAAAACATTAACTTAAAGCCATTTAAAACTATACCTCATTTCTAATGTTTACCAATACAATATGCTGATGATACTAAAATTGGAAGCATTGTAATTTATTGAGGATGATGACGGCAAAACCAGCAGTTATTGCTAGCCATACTGTGCTTAGCAAGGTGGCCTCGAGCTGCCATCTTGAACCATAAGACGTGGGAACAGAAGTAGGCCATTCAGCCCATTGAGTCTGCTCCATCATTGAATCAGATCATAGCTCATTTTATATAATCCTAGAGCAATATGTTGTGGATTCAACCAGGGATCAGGCTATTTTCGATTTGGTAATGTGCAATAAGAAAGGTTTAATAAAAAAATCTGAGAGCAAACGATCCCCAAGGAAGCAGCGATTGTAACACGGTAGAATTTAGCATTCAATTTGCGAGTGAGAAACCTGGGTCAGAAACAACTGTGCTACACTTAAATCAGGGTAATATAAATGAATAAGGACAGAGTTGGCAAGAGTGGACTGGGAAAGGAGTTTAGCAAGAAAGACGGTTGACTAGCAATGGCAGACATTTATGAAAATATTTCATGACTCACAACAAAAATGCATCCCAGTGAGGAAGAAGCATTTTAGGATGGGGATAAGTCAACTATGGTTAACCAAGAAGTGAAGGATAGTATTAAACTGAAAGAAAAAAAATTAAATATGGCAAAGATTAGTGGTAAGCCAGAAAAGTTAAAAAAATCAGCAAAAGATTAACAAAAAAAAATAAGGAAGGAGAAGCTAAACTATGAAGGGAAACCAGCAAATAATATAAAAATGGACGGCAAGAGTTTCTTTAAATATATAAAAAGGAAGAAAGGCCAAAGTGAAAATAGGCCCCTTAGAGAATGAGATTGGGGCAAACAGTAACAGGGAACCAGGAAAATGGCAGAGGAGTTAGAGAAATGTGGTGGAACATTGTGGAAGACACCAATAACATTCCAAAAATAAATAATCTAGGGCCAGAAGAAGGAGGAGGAGGAAATAAATGCAATAAAAATCACTCGGGACACTATTGGGTCTGAAGGCCGATAATTCTCCTGGACCTGATGGGTTGCATCCCAGGATATTAAAGGAAGTGGCTACAGAGATTGTGGATGCACTGGTCGTAATCTTCCAAGAATCCTTAAATTCTGGAAAAGTCCCAGAGGATTGAAAAGCTGCCAATGTAACACCTTTATTCAAAAAAGGAGGGAGAAACAAAAACTAACAATAGGTCAGTTAGCTTGTGTCCTTGGGAAAATGTTAGAATATGTTATAAAGGATGTAATAGCAGAGCATTTAGAAATGCATAACATAATCAAGCAGAGTCAGCTTGACTTCATGAAGGGGAAATCGCGCCCGACAAATTTATGAGAATTATTTGAGGTGGTAACGAGCAGGGTAGATGAAGGGTAGCAAGTCGATGTAATACACTTGGATTTCCAAAAAGCATCTGATAAGGTACCGCACAAAAGCCTACATAATAAGATAAGAGCCCATGGTGTTATGGGTAGTATTTTGCCATTGATAAATGACTGGTTAACTGATAAAAGACGGAGAGTTAGGATAAGAGGGGGATTTTTTAGGATGGCACCCTGTATCAATCCAGTATTGAGGAAGGAACGGTGGCGATATATTTCCAAGTCTGGATGATGTGTGACTTGGGGGTAGTGGGGGGGGGAACGACGACATGTAAATGATGGTGTCCCCATAAGCCTGCTGCTCTTGCTCTCGAGGTGGTAAAGGTCGATGTTTTGGAAGGTGCTATCGATGGAGCTTTGAGGAATTGCTGCAGTACACTCTACTGTCCTGGTGCACTGGTGGTGGAGGAAATGAATGTTTAAAATGGTAAATGGGATGCCAATCGATGGGGTGCTTTGTCCTGAATGGTACAGAATTTTTAAAAAGAATTTCTTGGAGCTGCAGTTATCCAGGCAAGTGAGGAGTATTTCATCATACTCCTGACTTGTAGATGGTGGGCTGGCTTTGTGGAGCTACACAATTTCCAGTCTCTGATCTGTTCTCATAGCCACAATATTTATGTGGCTGGTCCAGTTACGTTTCTGACAATAAATCCTCAGGATATTGGGTGTGGGGACTCAATGCTGGTGATACTGCTACTAAATGTCAAAGGAGATTGCTAAGTTTTCTTTGAGACATGATACTTGTTTGGCATGAATATCACTTGCCACTTTTCAGCCCAAGCTGGAGTCCTGTCCAGGCCTTTCTGTCCATGGGCACGGACTACTTCGTTGACTGAGGAATGGTGAATGGCACTAAACACTATGCAATCATTAGCGAACATCCCTATTTTGACCCCACGAAGGGAAGGTCATTAATGAAGCAGCTGAATGTGGTTGGGCCTGGAACCAAGAGGTTGGTCATGAGACACATCACTTCCATACTCCCAGAATGCTTTGGTCCACTGCAATTCGCATACCACCACAACCGGTCCACAGCAGATGCAGATAGAACCCTAGTGTTGTGGTGTAGCGACAACAATCTCTCTCTCAATGCCAGCAAAACAATGCCGCTGTTACCAAACTCCTGAATGAACCTCTTATGGATTGAACTGATCTCTCCACGCATCTTCTCTACTGAGTAGCATTACTCTATGTTTCACCCGATGTTTATGTCTATGTATTTACTTTGTGTATTTATCGTGTGTCCTATGTTTTTCATGTATGGAATGATCTGTCGCGACTGTACGCAGAATACTTTTCACTGTACCACAGCACACATGACAATAAATCCAAATCCAATCAGCATGCGGAAGAGCTTTGACAAAAGTCATCCAGACTCAAAACATTAGCTCCTTTCTCTCTCCAAAGATGCTGTCAGACCTGCTGAGATTGTTCAGTAGTTTTGTTTTAGATTCCAAGTGAAGACTCAAATGTTGCCTTGTGAGCGGAATAAAAAATATGAAGGAAGTTTTAAATATATAAGCTGTTATTATTAGAGAAGATTCGGAGATGGAGGGGATGGTTTGATAGAGGTGTTTAAAATTACTAAAGGGTAAAAGGTACCTTCAATACAACATCATGCCAGGGCAACACAGTGGTAGCACTCCTGCTTCGAAGCACCATTGACCCAGGTTCAATTACCGGCTTGGTGATTGTCTATGTAGAGTTTGCATATTCTCTCTGTATCTGCAAGGGTTTCCTCAGGGTGCTCCGGTTTCCTCCCACAATCCAAAGATATGCAGGTTAGGTGGTTGGCAAAGCTAAGATTGCCCTTTAGTGTCCAAAGATTTGTGGTTTAGGTGGGGTTACGGGGATAGGGTGCTCTTTCAGAGGGTCGGTGCAGACTCAATGGGGCGAATAGCCTCCTCCTGCATTGTATGTATTCTATCAAGTGAACTAAGCTAACTATCACAATCGCCAAATACTATGTACCTTTTCTTTTCGTCTCATCAACCTCCATGCCAGCCCACTCAGACGAAGGTCTTTGGAGCACAAGCTCATCTCCTCAACCCTCAATAACCTTTCCATCCAACATCCCTTTGGTTACCAGGAGTGCACTCTTATTCTTGGAACATTGAACATAAGAACTAAGAGCAGGAGTAGGCCATCTGGCCCCTCGAGCCTGCTCCGCCATTCAATGAGATCATGGCTGATCTTTTGTGGACTCAGCTCCACTTTCCGGCCCGAACACCATAACCATTAATCCCATCCACTCTGTCCTTCCGAATAGTTTGATACCCTCGGATATTTAACTCCCAGTTGTGACCATCCTTTAACCATGTTTCAGTAATGGCCACTAAATCATAGTCATTCACGATGATTTGTGCCATCAACTCATTTACTTTATATCGAATACTACGAGCATTCAGGTAAAGTACACTTATGTTGGGTTTTTTTACCTCTGTTTTGAATCTTAACATCTCCAGTTTTATTCCTTTTAGTATTACTGGGCCTATTGACTGAGCTCCCCTCAGTCACTGTACCTTGTACTGTCGCCCTTTTTGATTTTTGACTATGTCTTCTCTGCCTTGCACTTTTCCCCTTACTTCCTTTTGCTTCTGTCCCTGTTTTACTACCTTCCAACTTCCTGCATCGGTTCCCATCCCCCTGCCACATGAGTTTAAACCCTCCCCAACAGCTCTAGAAAACACCCCCCCTTGGACATCGGTTCCAGTCCTGCCCAGGTGCAGACCGTCCGGTTTGTACTGGTCCCACCTCCCCCAGAACCGGTCCCAATACCCCAGGAATTTGAATCCCTCCCTCTTGCACCATCTCTCGAGCCACGCATTCATCCTATCTATCCTGACATTCCTACTCTGACTAGCTCATGGTACTGGTAGCAATCCTGAGATTACTACCTTTGAGGTCCTACTTTTTAGTTTAACTCCTAACTCCCTGAATTCCGCTTGTAGGACCTCAACCTGTTTTTTACCTATATCATTGGTGCCTATGTGCACCACGACAGCTGGCTGTTCACCCCCCCCCCCCCCCCCCCCCCCACACACACCCAATGTCCTGCAGCCGCTCAACTTTCCTCTTATTTATCAAAATACTAAATCATATTTCCATAAGCATTGATATCCAAATACACACCCAGGTTTTCCCTTGCACAAAGTCTCACATACTGTTAACTTTTGATTTTTCCGAGCCAGACACGACAACAGCAAGAATCACATATCCAGTATCGACCACTACAATGATCCCTGCAATTAGGTATTCCCCAAACACTGTCCATTCACCTGCCTGCTCGATCAGTTCTTGCTCGGCTCCTTACCTGCTCCATACATCCACCTCGCCTCTCTATTAAAAGATCCTGCCCTGAACAGGATCGTCCCCAGTGCCTCACACTGACCGCTCTGTTGCACTGAGGCGCCGGACTTTCCCAGCCGGGCTCACTCACCTGCTGCCTTGATCCACAGAGACTCGGCCCTGGACCGCGTTGCTGGCCCACAAATGCTGATGCGTTCGCCTCAACGGCTGCCGTCTCCATCCCGTGCTGGACTTCCAGAGCAAGGGGCTCCTGAGCGCTGACAGCCTCCAGGGTGACGAGCTGCAGAATCCCGAGAACTTCAGCAACTTCATGGCCCCAACACAGGGCGCCGCCATGACACACACCTCCCAATAAACCCGCCTCCCATTGGCTCACTCACATCCAATGAAACCCTGATAACATCTCCCTACTCTCTCTTTAATTTTCTAATTCCCATTTCCTCATCTCTGTAATTTAATTTGCTTCCTTTGTATTTTTTCCGAGACAAAAATACATTTCTGAAATGATAAAATGCAACTTTCAGTTTTTTGGTTTAGAACAATAGAGATGTGGTTGCTGCTGAGTGTTACAATATGGTTATTGTATGGTAAATGAAGGTTTAACAATTTTATATAAATGCCTCCAACCACCAGATGGTGATCAACCTTGACTCTGGGATTAGGTGGGATAGAAGGTACTTGTGTATTCAGGAGATCTGCGGATAGAATTATAGTTTAGTTTATTTAGAAACCTTTGTATCTTAATAAGATGTTTGAATCTAATTATGAGTAGTTTTAATAAATTAGCTTTGTTAATCAACATAGCTTGATGTTCTTTGTTGAACACTACACCTCAAAGCTATCTTTTACCAAGAAAGCAAAGAACATCACACTGAGCATATTCACTCCCCATTGCATGGTAGCACAGTGGTCAGCATTGTTGCTTCACAGTGCCAGGGTCCCAGCTTCGATTCCGGCTTGGGTCACTGTCTGTGTGGAATCTGCACGTTCTCCCTGTGTCTGTGTGGGTTTCCTCCGGGTGCTCCGATTTCCTCCCACAAGTCCTGAAAGACGTGCTTGTTAGGTGAATTGGACATTCTGAATTCTCCCTCAGTGTACCTGAACAAGTGCCGGAGTGTGGCGACTAAGGGATTTTCACAGTAACTGCATTGCAAGTATTAATGAAAGCCTACTTGTGACACTAATAAAGATTATTATTATGAATTGTGAAACACTTTATTAGTGATTCAAGCAAAAGCTGCCAACATTCAAGATTTGGTTTGGATAGGAGGACGAAGGATAATTGTGGGTGAGAAAATAAAAGCAGAATATTTTGGAAATACTCAGCAAGGCAGGCAGCATCTGGAGAGAGAGAGAGAGAGAGAGGGGGAGAGTTCACGTTTGTTTTTGGTAACTTTTCATCAGAACTGGAACTGCATTGGTATGCATACAGTGCTAAATAGAGTTACAATTGTTTGCTTGAGGGCAGAAAGGCGCAGTGGTTTGCACTGTTACCTCACAGAGTCGAGGACCCAGGTTCAATCCCGGCCCTGGGTCACTGCCCGTCTGGCGTTTGCACATTCTCCCCGTGTCCATGTGCGTCTCACCCCCACAACCCAAAGACGTGCAGGGTAGGTGGATTGGCCATGCTAAATTGCCCCTTAATTGGAAATAAAAGATTGGGTACTCTAAATTTAAAAAAAAAGAATTGTTTGCTTGCATGGAGGGCAAACACTGAATGGCCTATTTCTGTGTTATACCTTCGAGGAATTTTTATGGTTTTGTATTTCTTTATAATCAGTGCCTGAGTAATTGACAATTTTTCTGGAGGGGTTAGCAAGGGGCAATGGCTTTGAAACCTTTTGCATGCGTTGCATGTTGTGTTGCCAATTTACTTCTCCATGAAAGGAGTGTGAAAGGAGCTGGCAAAAGTAAGAGTTAGATTTCCTCTTTCTAAGCTGAGCCCTGATTTGCCACTTTGGAGGCTGACTCACCTGACTGATATGGCACTAACCAAGCCCAAAAGTTTTAGGGCTGGCAGGATTTACTAGAAAATCACCCTTTAATTTCTGGAATTTAAACTGAATCCAGCTAGACCAAAAAGATGACAGTTTCATCTCATTTCTGCTTTCTGTAATAGTCATATCACAAGCATATTTAGTGTACCTCAGCTTGTAGGAACATGTGCGTGGCATAAAATCATTGTAATTCAGCAGTCTGAATTCATCAAGATGGCTGTTATGTGGTTTTAAAATTCTTTTAAGTATTGGACATGGAGGTCACTGATGGCTGAATTATCTTTGTATGGCATTAAGGCAAATAGGAGTCATACCTTTCTGGAAAGTGGCATATGTTGTGTTTGGTCTTCTATGCCTTGTTAAGGAATCCACCAAACACACAGAATTGTCCAAACCAGGATCTTTATTGAATCACACATGGTAAGATAGCGACCTGTTACAGGGTATGTTATCATGGAGTTTCTTTGTACTCCTCTGGAACTACATCTAGCACGACTGTTCAGATCTATGTCCTGCAACCATCTGCCGATGGCGGATGTGTCTCCACTTATATGAGAGTCCCTGGTCACATGACCATGGTTTTGAGACCCCCATGGTGTGTCTGCAACACCACCTGCTGTTTGGAGGTCGCACACCATCCAACTATGATATTGCTTACAGGCATATCACCATATTCCTCACAAAACATTGAGATATGTTTACAAGCAACATTGATCTTTTAACTTTAAACAAGCATGATATTTGCCTAACAAAGTGAATGAGTTTTACCAGGGTGTTCATAAACATGATATGCTTGGTCAGTGTCCGTCTCCTTTGCACAGATCATTGTGCATTCCTCAAGCTGTTGCTAACATCTTCGAAGACTGTTTTATGTTCCGGCCTCTTGTTTTTCTTCCTTTTTGCTCTGTGCCTCGACTAGATTCAGGGATGGCCGCCTCTTCCATTTCCTCCGGGTCCCCTTTGGCGTCACGAATGGGGTCTCGGTGTTCCAACGAGCAATGGACCGAATGGTGGACCAGTACGGGCTGCGGGCCATGTTTCCGTACTTGGATAATGTCACCATCTGCGGCCATGACCAGCAGGACCACGATGCCAACCTCCACCAATTTCTCCAAACCGCCCAAAATCTCAACTTCACATACAATAAGGAGAAATGCGTTTTCCGCACAACCAGACTAGCCATCTTCGTCTACATCGTGGAAAACGGGTTCCTAGGGCCTGACCCTAACCATATGCGCCCCCTCTTACAACTCCCTCTCCCTCACCGTCCCAGGGCCCTTAAGAGATGCCTTGGAATTTTCTCCTACTACGCCCAGTGAGTCCCCCAATATGCAGACAAAGCCCACCCACTATTTAAGACTACACTCTTTCCACTGTCAGCCGAGGCCCGCCAGGCCTTCAACTGCATTAAGGAGGACATCGCCAAAGCCGCCATGCGGGCGGTGGATGAATCCGTCCCCTTTCAAGTGGAGAGTGATGCCTCAGAGGTCGCTCTCGCTGCCACTCTAAACCAGGCAGGGAGACCAGTAGCTTTCTTTTCCCGAACCCTCTCCGCTTCGGCGCTTCGACACTCCTCATTCGAAAAAGAAGCTCAAGCCATTGTGGAAGGTGTACGGCACTGGAGGCACTACCTCGCAGGTAGGAGGTTTACCTTCATCACCGACCAGAGATCGGTTGCCTTTATGTTCGACAACTCGCAACGGGGCAAAATTAAAAATGACAAAATCTTGGGGTGGAGGATCGAACTCTCCACCTATAATTATGACATTGTATATCGTCTGGGGAAGCTCAACGAGCCCCCAGATGCCCTGTCCCGCGGCACATGCGCCAGCACGACCGATTACAGGCTATCCACAATGACCTCTGCAACCCGGGGGTCACCCGGCTTGCCCACTACATCAAGGCCCGCAATCTGCCTTTCTCCACCGAGGAGGTTAAAGCTGTCACCAGGAATTGCCCGATCTGCGCGGAGTGTAAACCGCACTTCTATAGACCAGACAAGGCCCACCTGGTAAAGGCATCCCGGCCCTTTGAATGACTGAGTATCGATTTCAAAGGGCCCGTTTCCTCGACCAACCGTAAAGTGTACTTCCTTAACATCATAGATGAATTCTCTCGCTACCCCGTTTGCCATCCCGTGCCCCGATATCACCTCCCGTACAGTCATCAGAGCCCTGCACAGTGTCTTCACCCTGTTCGGTTTCCCTAACTATGTCCACAGCGACAGGGGTTTGTCCTTCATGAGCGACGAGCTGCGTCAGTACCTGCTCGACAAGGGCATCGCCTCGAGCAGGACTACCAGCTATAACCCCAGGGGGACCGGGCAGGTGGAGAGGGAGAAAGCGACGGTCTGGAAGTCCGTCCTACTGACCCTACGGTCCAGGAATCTCCCGACCTCCCACTGGCAGGAGGTCCTCCCCGACGCGCTCCATGCAATTAGGTCCCTCCTGTGTACGGCCACTAATCAGACTCCTCACGAGCGATTATTTGTTTTCCCTGGGGGTACCACTACGGGGGCCTAGCTTCCATCCTGGTTGAGGACACCGGGCCCTGTCCTCCTTCGGAAGCACGTCCGGACACATAAAACAGACCCGCTGGTAGAGAGGGTCCTACTACTATATTCAAACCCCCACTACGCATTTATCGAACACCCCGGCGGCCGGCAGGACACCGTTTCCCTCCGGGACCTGGCGCCTGCAGGATCCACCACCACCACCACCGCCGAGGTACCCCTCACACTACACCCCACCCGACCCCCCACGCCCTGCGCCCCGCGCCTACAGGTTTCCTGCGCCCCCTTTCACCCGTCACACCGGTCAGGAACGAAGCTCAGAAAGAACCACCCCCGGAGTCCACCCTCAGATTCACACCGGACATCAGCACACAGCCATCCGAAGCGGCTGCAACCCCGGTGCTCCACCGATCCCAGCGAACGATTCGAGCACCGGACCGACTCAACTTATAGACCCGTCACCCCCGCCGGACTTGTCTGCCTTCAGTTCATCTGGTCGCAGGCAGGCTCAGTTGCAAGTCGATTAAAGCCACAGTTTACTTCTACTCGTGTCTTGAGTGAATTGATGGTCGCATCAGGGTCAAAGTCACATTGTATTAGAGAATTGTTTAGTGCTACCATCGATTTATATTTAGATTTAAAGGTTTCCAGAAAGTTCTTACTAACTTCAGTCTTCCTTAAGATTTTGTTTTCATCATTCTTGTTTGGACTCTTCTGGTTCCTTGCTGCAATGAGATTGATGAAAAACTGTTCTTCAGTAGTTATCTCATACACTGCATGCACCGCTCGTGCATCGTCCATTGTAGAGCGCGCAAAACATTGTTTTGCAAAATACCCAATGCGGCTGCATCTGGAGCAAACTTTTCCAAAGGCCGGACATTGCTGTGGGGCATTTCGAGTGCCACACCTTTGGCACAAGATTTTTTTTTTTTTTTAGAACAGTACAGCACAGAACAGGCCCTTCGGCCCTCGATGTTGTGCCGAGCAATGATCACCCTACTCAAGCCCACGTATCCACCCTATACCAGTAACCCAACAACCCCCATTAACCTTATTTTTTAGGACACTAAGGGCAATTTAGCCCTTTTAGATGATAGCGCCAATTAGATGATGGCGGCGGCACCTGGTCGGCTGCTTAAAATGGCCGTCTGCACTGAGAACACATTTCTTCATGACGTGCTTCACAGCATCAATAGTGCTTACTTCTTCTTCCGAGTTGGTGCCAAAATCTTTCAAGCAGAGTGCGTCTATTTTCTGTGCAGCTAACCCGGTCGCCTGCCAAATGTTCACTGCCTGTTCCAGCACTAAATCTTCTTCCTGCAATAACCTTTCTCGAAGCTTATCATCAGCTACACCAAAGACAATTTGGTCATGGACCAACAAAGATTTCAGGTTGCTGAAGTTGCATGACTGGGCCTTCAGTCTCAAATCAGTGTCAAAACTGTTAAATGATTCACCAGGTTTTTGGGTACACATACCGAACATGTATTGCTCAAACGTGTCATTCTTTTTAGGGGAACAATGTTTATCGAAGTGCCTCACAACTTCATCATATTTATTGCGATCCTCCTCATTATCGAACAAAAACAAGTGATACAGTTCAATTGCTTGTGGACCTGCCACCGTTAACAGTACGCAAGTCGCCTTTCCTCCCACAGTCCAAAGATATGCAGGTTGGGTGGATTGGCCATGATAAATTGCTCTTAGTGTCCAAAATTCTATGATTAACCTAGGATAAAAGTTCGGCACAACATCGTGGGCCTAAGGGCCTGTTCTGTGCTGTATTTCTCTCTCTCTCTCTCTTCATCAGGCTGGGCCTGTAGACCTAGGGCCGAAACATAAAGTTTGAACTGCTGCTTCAATAGCCACCAGTTCTCATCTACATTACTGGACATCTGAAGCTGGTAGGAGGCTCTCAGTCTGTTCATCTCGAGCTTCAGCATCTTCTAGCGCGTTGAATCGCCTCAGGCTGCAGTTCACCAGTTTGGTCTTCCAGCCGAATGCCTAACGCTGTCACTACCGTCATTATCTTTAAATCTTCAACACTCTTGGTACTATATTGTGTTTAGTCTTCTGTGTCTTGCTAAGGCTTCCACCAAACATGTCGACTTGTCTGATGCACTATCAATTACGTTGAGACGAGAGTAGAATGTAATTGAGGCTTTATTACACAGAGATGTATGGCCTCCTACAGCAGCTGACGAAATGGCTGCTCTACAGAGAGCAGACATATTATACTCCACCTACTAAGCGGAGCCAGCAGGCAGGGATCTACCCCCATACCTGTAGTACAGGGGCCTTACTGTAAAACCCATATATACAATATAATACATCAGTGGTGACTACCACTTTGTCCAAATCAGGATCTTTATTACACGTGGTAAGATAACGATCTGTTACAGAACACGTTATCATGGAGTTTCTTTATAGTCCTCTGGAACTACACCTAGCATGACTTTTCAGCTGTATATTTTACTACCATCTCCTACAACCATCTGCTGATGGCCAAATGTTTCTCCACTTATATGGTCACATGACCACGGTCTTGAGACCGCATGGTGTGTCTGCACCGCTACATCATCCAGCTATGATATTGCTTACAGGCATATCACTACAGTAGGCTTACCCCCCAGCCTCTGCTTCAGACTATTGATGGTGACTCACATTTGCTCGCAGTAGGAATGGCCGTCTGATCAACAGTGACTCCTTGTGTAAATAAGTTTGTACTATGGCACCGTTGATTTAATGATTGCATCACTCTCAAATTGTCAATCAGGGTATTGCATTCACCTGCTGATACTATCAGATCAACATACCCGGGCCACGATATAGCTGAAGTATTGCCACATTTTGTCCCCCAAAGTAAGATTTATGAATCCAGAAAAAATGATGGATGACCAAAACCAAAGGCTAGGTGTCGAATAAGTTAGTGGGTAGCACTGTTGCTTCACAGCACCAAGGCCCCAGGTTCGATTCCTGGCTTGGGTCACTGTCTGTGCGGAGTCTGCACGTTCTCCATGTGTCTGCGTGTGTTTCCTCCGGGTGCTCCAGTTTCCTCCCACAAGTCCCGAAAGACGTGCTTGTTAGGTAATTTGGACATTCTGAATTCTCCCTCCGTGTACCCGAACAGATGCCGGAATGTGGTGACTAGAGGCTTTTCACAGTAACTTCATTGCAGTTAATGTGAGCCTTCTTGTGACAATAACGATTATTATATTATTATAAGTTACCTCGATTTGAAAAATGAGGTAAGTGGTCTTTTGTCGGATTTTTTAAAACAGGTCCACTCCTATTAATGATTCTATCCCATCAGAGCCCATATGTACTTGGAGATACCAGGACTTGACTATCAAGAGCAGTAGTTTTAAAAATAACACCACTGTATTCTAAACCACCCATGAGAAATGCCATAAAACATCCACTAGCACCCTGAAAATAAATAAATAATGGAAAGGACTTTCTGATTGCTCAGACTATAAATTCATTACATAATGTGGTCTGAACCATACAGATCAGCAAGCTTCTAGGTTTGTTCCCTGCTCACTGCTGGTTTCTCTCAGCTTGGACAGCAGGAATTGTGACCTGCTGGAAATGACTTGCATGTGGATGAGATGATAATTGGGCTGAATTTGGTGTCAAGCATTTCTCAGTGATAGCATTATAACCTCTGAGTCAGAAAGTTGTGGGAGTGCCAGTGATTTAAGTGTAAAATCTAGGCTGACATTTCAGTGCAGTACCATCATTGTGCTGAACTGCTGGAGGCGCCTTTTTTGGATGAGATATTAAACCAGGACTGTGCCCTCTGTTGAACATAAAAAAAACATCCCATGGCAGTATTTGAAGAACAGGGATTTCTCCCAGCATCTCGGACAATATTTCTTCTCAACTAATGTCACTTCAAGAAGAAACCGTTCATGAATCTCATTGCTGTTTATTGACCTTGCTATGGACAAATTGACTGCTTTGCTCTCCTTTGTTACAACAGTGATGATGTTTCAAAAATTACTTGACTGATTATTTTTTTAAAATAAATATTTTATTGAGGTATTTTTTGGCATTGTAACAGCAGCAATATAAACAATGTACATGAAAATATAAACATAGTGGAAATACCACCTCCCTCCGCAACAGGTCCCACCATTAATTAACTTAATTAACCCCCTAATCTACGCTAATCTGACTCTACTCAACGCGTCTGCCCAAAGGCCCTCCTCTATCTCTCCCCCCAGCTCCTCCTCACACTTTCGCTTCAGCTCCTCGGCCTGCGTCTCCTCTGATCCCATAAGTTCCTTATAAATGTCAGAAATGCTCCCCTCACCTATCCATCGTCTGGAAACGACCCTGTCCTGAATTCCCCTTAGCGGCAGGAGTGGGAAGGTTGGTACCTGTCTACGCAGAAAGTCCCCAACCTGCAGATATCGAAATTCGATTCCCCCTCCGCCAATGCAAACTTCTCCTTCAGCGCTCTCATTTTCGGAAAGGTCCCCTCTATCCTCCAGCGTCCTCATATTCGGAAAGGTCCCCTCTATAAACAAGTTCCCCCATCCTCTCAATCCCCGCTCTCCGCCATATTCGGAACACTCCGTCCATCCTCCCCAGGGAAAACCGGTGGTTATCGCAGATTGGGGACCAGGCCGATGCTCCCACTGCTCCCACATGTCTCCTCCATGGCCCCAGACTCTCAGGGCTGCCACCACCACGGGGCTGGTGGAGTACCGCGCCGGCGGGAATGGCAGAGGCGCAGTTACCAGCGCCCCCAGACTTGTGCCGCTGCATGAAGCCGCCTCCATATGCTCCCATGCCGACACCCCCACCGGCCACTTCCTAATCATGGCTATGTTAGCCGCCCAGTAACCATTGCTAAAATTCGGCAGCACCAGCCCTCCCTCTCCCCAACTCCGCTCAAGCATTAGAACATAGAACATAGAACGATACAGCGCAGTACAGGCCCTTCGGCCCATGATGTTGCACCGACATGGAAAAAAACTAAAGGCCATCTAACCTACACTATGCCATTATCATCCATATCCTTATCCAATAAACTTTTAAATGCCCTCAATGTTGGCGAGTTCACTACTGTTGCAGGTAGGGCATTCCATGGCCTCACCACTCTTTGTGTAAAAAACCCACCTCTGACCTCTGTCCTATATCTATTACCCCTCAATTTAAGGCTATGTCCCCTCGTGCTAGCCACCTCCATCCGCGGGAGAAGGCTCTCGCTGTCCACCCTATCTAACCCTCTGATCATTTTGTATGCCTCTATTAAGTCACCTCTTAACCTTCTTCTCTCTAACGAAAACAACCTCAAGTCCATCAGCCTTTCCTCATAAGATTTTCCCTCCATACCAGGCAACATCCTGGTAAATCTCCTCTGCACCCGTTCCAAGCTTCCACGTCCTTCCTATAATGAGGCGACCAGAACTGTACGCAATACTCCAAATGCGGCCGTACTAGAGTTTTGTACAACTGCAACATGACCTCATGGCTCCGGAACTCAATCCCTCTACCAATAAAGGCCAACACACCATAGGCCTTCTTCACAACCCTATCAACCTGGGTGGCAACTTTCAGGGATCTATGTACATGGACACCGAGATCCTCTGCTCATCCACACTACCAAGAATTTTACCATTAGCCAAATATTCCGCATTCCTGTTATTCTTTCCAAAGTGAATCACCTCACACTTCTCCACATTAAACTCCATTTGCCACCTCTCAGCCCAGCTCTGCAGCTTATCTATGTCCCTCTGTAACCTGCAACATCCTTCCGCACTGTCTACAACTCCACCGACTTTAGTGTCGTCTGCAAATTTACTCACCCATCCTTCTGCGCCCTCCTCTAGGTCATTTATAAAAATGACAAACAGCAACGGCCCCAGAACAGATCCTTGTGGTACGCCACTCATAACTGAACTCCATTCTGAACATTTCCCATCAACTACCACTCTCTGCCTTCTTTCAACTAGCCAATTTCTGATCCACATCTCTAAATCACCCTCAATCCCCAGCCTCCGTATTTTCTGCAATAACCATGTAATAACTAATAGCCGACCGTGGGGAACCTTATCAAACGCTTTACTGAAATCCATATACACCACATCAACTGCTCTACCCTCGTCTACCTGTTCAGTCACCTTCTCAAAGAACTCGATAAGGTTTGTGAGGCATGACCTACCCTTCACAAAACCATGCTGACTATCCCTAATCATATTATTCCTATCTAGATGATTATAAATCGTATCTTTTATAATCCTCTCCAAGACTTTACCCACCACAGACGTTAGGCTCACCGGCCTATAGTTACCGGGGTTATCTCTACTCCCCTTCTTAAACAAAGGGACCACATTTGCTATCCTCCAGTCCTCTGGCACTATTCCTGTAGCCAATGATGACCTAAAAATCAAAGCCAAAGGCTCAGCAATCTCTTCCCTGGCTTCCCAGAGAATCCTAGGATAAATCCCATCAGGCCCCGGGGACTTATCTATTTTCACCTTGTCCAGAATTGCCAACACTTCTTCCCTACGCACCTCAATGCCATCTATTCTAATAGCCTGGGTCTCAGCATTCTCCTCCACAATATTATCTTTTTCTTGAGTGAATACTGATGAAAAGTATTCATTCAGTATCTCGCTTATCTCCTCAGCCTCCACACACAACTTCCCACCACTGTCCTTGACTGGCCCTACTCTTACCCTAGTCATTCTTTTATTCCTGACATACCTATAGAAAGCTTTTGGGTTTTCCTTGATCCTACCTGCCAAAGACTTCTCATGTCCCCTCCTTGCTCGTCTCAGCTCTCTCTTTAGATCCTTCCTCGCTTCCTTGTAACTACCAAGCGCCCCAACTGAAACTTCACGCCTCATCTTCACATAGGCCTCCTTCTTCCTCTTGACAAGAGATTCCACTTCTTTGGTAAACCACGGTTCCCTCGCTCGACCCCTTCCTCCCTGCCTGACTGGTACGTACTTATCAAGAACATGCAATAGCTGTTCCTTGAACAAGCTCCACATATCCAGTGTGCCCAACCCTTGCAGCCTACTTCTCCAACCTACACATCCTAAGTCATGTCTAATGGCATCATAATTGCCCTTCCCCCAGCTATAACTCTTGCCCTGCGGGGTATACTTATCCCTTTCCATCACTAACGTAAAGGTCACCGAATTGTGGTCACTGTTTCCAAAGTGCTCACCTACCTCCAGATCTAACACCTGGCTTGGTTCATTACCCAAAACCAAATCCAATGTGGCCTCGCCTCTTGTTGGCCTGTCAATATATTGTGTCAGGAAACCCTCCTGCACACATTGTACAAAGAACGACCCATCTAATGTACTCGAACTATATCTTTTCCAGTCAATTCCAGTCATTATCCTCCTCACTTGCCGGGACCTGTCACCCCCCCCCCCCCCCCCCCCCCCCCCCCCCCCCCATACAAAGCCCGCTATAACTTTATTGACCCGCTTAAAAAAGGACCACGGAATGAAGATGGGGAGACATTGAAATACAAACAGGAATCTCGAGATTTTCACCGTTTGGACTCGACCAGCTAGAGACAAGGGGAGCGCATCCCATCTCCGGAAATCATCTTTCATCTGATCCACCAACCGGGCCAAGTTCAATTTATATAGCCGGTCCTAATCCCGCGCCACCGCGATACCTAGGTACCTGAAACTGTCCCCTACCAATCCAAATGGCAGTTCCCCCAGTCGCCTCTCCTTACCCCTCGCCTGTACCGCAAACATCTCGCTCTTCCTCATATTAAGCTTATACCCTGAAAACCGGCCGAATTCCCCTAAAAGTCTCATGATTTCTCCCATCCCCTCAATTGGATCTGAAACATACAGAAGCAGGTCGTCCGCATACAGCGAGACTCTGCTTCACCACCCCCCCCGGACCAGCCCCTTCCAGCCCCTTGAGGCCCTCAGAGCAATTGCCAGCGGCTCTATAGCCAGCGCAAACAACAGTGGGGAGAGGGGGCATCCCTGTCTCTTCCCCTGTGCAGTCTAAAATAGTCCGAAGCCGTCCTGTTCGTCCATACACGTGCCACAGGAGTCTGGTACAGCAACCTGACCCAGTCAATAAAGCCCATCCCAAATCCGAACCGCCCCAGAACCTCCCATAAATAATCCCACTCAATCTCGTCAAAAGCTTTTTCCGCTTCCATCGCGACCACTACCTCCGCCTCCCTACCTTCTGGTGGCATCATGATCACGTTTGACAGCCTTCTTACATTGGCCACCAGCTGCCTGCCCTTAACGGACCCTGTCTGATCCTCCACAATGACATTCGGTATGGGCAGCACAGTGGCATAGTGAGGGCAGCACGATGGCATAGTGATTAGCCCAATTGCTTCACAGCGCCAGGGTCCCTGGTTCGATTGCCGGCTTGGGTCACTGTCTGTGCGGAGTCTGCACGTTCTCCCCGTGTGTGTGTGGGTTTTCTCCGGGTGCTCCGGTTTCCTCCCACAGTCCAAAGATGTGCAGGTTAGGTGGATTGGCCATGCTAAATTGCCCTTAGTGTCCAAAATTGCCCTTAGTGTAGGATGGGGTTGCTGGGTTACAAGGATAAGGTGGGGGTGTGGGTTTGGATGGGGTGCTCTTTCCAACAGCCGGTGCAGACTCGATGGGCCGAATGGCCTCCTTCTGCAGTGTAAATTTATGATACACAATCCTCAATCCTGGAGGACAAAATTTTGGCCAACAGTTTGATGTCTACGTTCAACAGGGAAATCGGCCTGTGAGACCCACATAGCTCCAGGTTCTTGTCCCGTTTCAGGATTAGCGAAATAGTGGCCTGTGACATCGTCTGGGGCAGAACCCCTCTTTCCCTTGCCTCATTAAACACCTTCATCTGCACCGGTCCCAATATCCCGGAGAACTTTGTGTAGAACTCCACTGGGTACCCATCCGGCCCCGGAGTTTTACCCGACTGCATGGCCTTCAAGCCCTCCACTATCACTTCGAACCTGATTGGGGCCCCCAGTCCTTCTACCAGCTCCCTGTCCACCTTCGGGAAAGTCTGCCCCTCCACGAAGTTCCTCATCCCCTCCTGCTCCGCAGGGGGTTCCGACCTGTACAACCTGCTGTAAAAATCCCGAAATGCCTTACTCACCCCTGCCAAGTCCCCAACTAAGTTCCCATCCCCGTCAATAACTTTCCCTATTTCTCTAGCTGACTCCCTCTTTCTGAGCTGTTCTGCAAGCATCCTGCTAGCCTTCTCACCATGCTCGTAGATCACCCCCCTCGCCTTTCTGAGCTGCTGTGCAAGCATCCTGCTGGCCTTCTCACCATGCTCGTAGATCACCCCCCTCGCCTTTCTGAGCTGCTGTACAAGCATCCTGCTGGCCTTCTCACCATGCTCGTAGATCACCTCCCTCGCCTTTCTGAGCTGTTCCACTGCCCTCCCTGTATGTAACAAGCCAAACTCCGCCTGTAGCCTCAGCCGTTCCCTTAAAAGCCTTATCTCTGGAGTCTCCGCATACCTCCTGTCGACTTGTAGCATCTCCTTTACCAGTCGGTCCACCTCTGGCCTGTCTGTCCTGTCCCTGTGAGCCCAGATCGAGATCAGCTCTCCTCTCACCACTGCCTTCAGCGCTTCCCAGACGACTGCTGCTGAGACCTCCCCCATATCATTTACCTGCAGGTAAATTTGTATATGCATTTCCTCAGCCCCTCGCATACCGCTTCGTCCGCCAATAGCCTACATCTAACCTCCATTGCAGGCGCTGATTGCTATCTTTACTAACCTGCAGGTCAACCCAGTGTGGAGCACAGTCCGAGATTGTGATCGGGGTGAGTACCCCGTGTCCATCACCCCTGCCAGCAAGGCCCTACCCAAAACAAAGAAATCCATCTGAGAGTATACCTTATGCACGTGGGAGTAGAAGGAGAACTCCTTCACCCTCAGCTGCCTAAATCTCCATGGATCCACCCACCCTACCTGCTCCATGAACCCTTTCAGTTCCTTTGCCATTGTTGGCACCCTGTCCGTTTTCGAGCATGACCGATCCAGGCCGGGATCAATAACTGTATTAAAGTCCCCTCCCATGATCAGCTTGTGCGAGTCCAGATCTGGCATCTTCCCCCACATCCTCTTTATAAATTCCACGTCATCCCAATTTGGCGCATGTACATTAACCAGCACTACCTTCATCCCCTCCAGCTTACCACTAACCATAATATATCGATCCCCCAAAACCGAAACTATTCTACCCACCTCAAATATCACCCGCTTATTAATCAAGATCGCAACCCCTCTAGTCTTTGTATCCAGCCTGTTGAAGACATGACTGACCTAGCCTTTCCTCAATCTAACCTGGTCCACTACTCTTAGATGCGTCTCCTGCAGCATTACCACGTCTGCCTTCAGTCCCCTCAGGTCCGCGAACACACGTGCCTTCTTAACCAGCCCATTCAATCCTCGAACATTCCAGGTGATCAGCCTAGTTGCGGGGGGGGGGGGAGGGGGGGGCCGGGGCGGGGGGGCTCCCCTCCGTCGATCAGCCATCCCCTTTCTTGGGCCCGCTTTCAGCCCATGCACTGCGACTCCTCCGTCCCGCCCCCCAGCAGCACCGCCACCGACCTCCTCTTTGTCCCTCAACCGAAGTCCCTCCCTCATCAGCAGAACAACTACCCCCACTTCCCCCTCTAGTAACACCACTCTGAAACCTAACCCATTCAATAAACTAAACTTATGCACACCCCCCCACTGTGCTTCTGTGAGCTAGCTTATCCAGTTAGCTTGGTGGCCCCCGCCCCCGGCGCCAAAAAGTCTCCCACCTATTGTTCCCTCACTCCCCCCCCCGCTCATACAAACAAATTCCCTCATCTAACAATCCCCACACAATCACCCAGCTGAAAAAAAAACAAACATCGAAACCCAAACCTCCATCCCATAAAAGTGCACATCAAAGAAAAAGACATTGCCAACATCCATCAAAAAGAAAACCCGAAAACGAAAAAACTTCCCTCCCTTCTTGAACAGAACTTAAAAACAGAACAGAAAAAATAAAAAAGAGACCCAATATAAGCCAACAAGTTGCATCAAAGTTCAAGAGTTCTCAGCCCCCCACCAGTCCTTTTCTTTTTGCGAAGTCCAGCGCGTCTTCGGGCGACTCAAAATAATGATGCTGGTCCTCATATGTGACCCAGAAATGAGCCGGATACAGCAGTCTAAACTCCACCTGTTTCTTGAAGAAGATTGACTTAACTTGGTTGAAGCCTGCCCTTTTCATAAGAACATAAGAACTAGGAGCAGGAGTAGGCCATCTGGCCCCTCGAGCCTGCTCCGCCATTCAATTAGATCATGGCTGATCTTTTGTGGACTCAGCTCCACTTTCCGGCCCGAACACCATAACCCTTAATCCCTTTATTCTTCAAAACACTATCTATCTTTACCTTAAAAACATGTAATGAAGGAGCCTCAACTGCTTCACTGGGCAAGGAATTCCATAGATTCACAACCCTTTGGGTGAAGAAGTTCCTCCTAAACTCAGTCCTAAATCTACTTCCCCTTATTTTGAGGCTATGTCCCCTAGTTCTGCTGTCACCCGCCAGTGGAAACAACCTGCCCGCATCTATCCTATCTATTCCCTTCATAATTTTAAATGTTTCTATAAGATCCCCCCTCATCCTTCTAAATTCCAACGAGTACAGTCCCAGTCTACTCAACCTCTCCTCATAATCCAACCCCTTCAGCTCTGGGATTAACCTAGTGAATCTCCTCTGCACACCCTCCAGCGCCAGTACGTCCTTTCTCAAGTAAGGAGACCAAAACTGAACACAATACTCCAGGTGTGGCCGCACTAACACCTTATACAATTGCAACATAACCTCCCTAGTCTTAAACTCCATCCCTCTAGCAATGAAGGACAAAATTCCATTTGCCTTCTTAATCACCTGTTGCACTTGTAAACCAACCTTCTGTGACTCATGCACTAGCACACCCAAGTCTCTCTGAACAGCGGCATGCTTTAATATTTTATCGTTTAAATAATAATCCCGTTTGCTGTTATTCCTACCAAAATGGATAACCACACATTTGTCAACGTTGTATTCCATCTGCCAGACCCTAGCCCATTCACTTAACCTATCCAAATCCCTCTGCAGACTTCCAGTATCCTCTGCACTTTTCACTTTACCACTCATCTTAGTGTCATCTGCAAACTTGGACACATTGTCCTTGGTCCCCAACTCCAAATCATCTATGTAAATTGTGAACAATTGTGGGCCCAACACGGATCCCTGAGGGACACCACTAGCTACTGATTGCCAACCAGAGAAACACCCATTTATCCCAACTCTTTGCTTTCTATTAATTAACCAATCCTCTATCCATGCTACTACTTTACCCTTAATGCCATGCATATTTATCTTATGCAGCGACCTTTTGTGTGGCACCTTGTCAAAGGCTTTCTGGAAATCCAGACATACCACATCCATTGGCTCCCCGTTATCTACTGCACTGGTAATGTCCTCAAAAAATTCCACTAAATTAGTTAGGCATGACCTGCCTTTTACGAACCCATGCTGCGTCTGCCCAATGGGACAATTTCCATACAGATGCCTCGCAATTTCTTCCTTGATGATAGATTCCAGCATCTTCCCTACTACCAAAGTTAAGCTCACTGGCCTATAATTTCCTGCTTTCTGCCTACCTCCTTTTTTAAACAGTGGCGTCACGTTTGCTAATTTCCAATCCACCGGGACCACCCCAGAGTCTAGTGAATTTCGGTAAATTATCACTAGTGCATCTGCAATTTCCCTAGCCATCTCTTTTAGCACTCTGGGATGCATTCCATCAGGGCCAGGAGACTTGTCTACCTTTAGCCCCATTAGCTTGCCCATCACTCCCTCCTTAGTGATAACAATCCTCTCAAGGTCCTCACCTGTCATAGCCTCATTTCTATCAGTCGCTGGCATGTTATTTGTGTCTTCCACTGTGAAGACCGACCCAAAAAACCTGTTCAGTTCCTCAGCCATTTCCTCATTTCCCATTATTAAAACTCCCTTCTCATCCTCTAAAGGACCAATATTTACCTTAGCCCCTCTTTTTTGTCTTATATATTTTTAAAAACTTTTACTGTCTGTTTTTATATTCTGAGCAAGTTTACTCTCATACTCTACCTTTCCTGGCCACCTCCACACTCAGGTCCTGGTACACCCACAGGATACTGTTGTCCTTTATAGCTCTGCGTTCGCTTGGCCCTTCATTCCTTGTCCAGGAACCTGTGGAATCTCACCACCATTGCCCTTGGAGGGTCCTCTGTTCGCGGTTTCCTCGCAAGTGCTCTGTATGCCCTGTCCACCTCCAAGTGTCGGGAGAATGTCCCCTACCCCAGCAGCTTTTCAAACATACCGCCTACGTATGCCCCAGCATCAGCTCCCTCAGACCCCTCTGGGTGCCCGCCAATTCTTAAGTTCTGCTGAAGGGACCTATTCTCTAGGTCCTCCACCTTCCCCAGAAGCCGTTTCTGCTGGTCCCGCAGCATCCCCACCTCCAGCTCCACCGCTGTTGATGTTCCTCCTGCTCAGCCCAGCCTTCTCAACCTTCTGGATCTCCCGATCCTGGACGTCCAATCTGTGCTCCAGCCCATCACTTGACTCTAATCGGGTCCAGGCAGTCCCGTTTGTGCTTGGCAAAGCCGTCCTGGATGACCTGCATCAACTGCTCCGTTGATCGCTAAGCCGACACCCCAGGGGTCCGGTCGTCGGCCATGCTAACTCCAGCTGCAGCTTCAGCACAGCTCTTGCCCACCTTTCTATTTCTGGCTTTTTGTGCACTTCTGGTTCTTTTCTCCATACACCGATACATGGAAACGGTTCCCAATTGCCTCAGCCGTCGAATTTACCATTTAAAACCAGAAATAGGTCCGGGGGAAAGGTCCAAAAGTCCGACCAGACCGGGAGCCACCAAATGTGCGACTTACTCCTTCATAGATGACACCGGAAGTCTACTTAACTGATTATTAAATGCTTTGTGACATTGTGAGGCTGTGGCTCGAGATAAGTCATCTTTTTCTCTCAATGGATACGTTTCGTTGTTGAATACAGAACCCGTATACCGAGTAGGTTCCCATTTGAAGACTGGTAGACCGATTAAAATTGGGGTGCTCAATCTGCTGGAATAAAAACTGTGCAGACATCTTGGGAGGTTATATGCCAGGAGGAGATTAGAAATGAGGATGGGCCTGTGGTAAACCACGTTATTGTATTATATACATTGCACTGTATCATACATGCCTGGGCTTGTCCAGGCTGGCTCCGCCTGTGGCTCCTCCCCTCGGGCTTCTGTATAAAAGTGGCAAGTCTCCACCTCTGGACCCAGTTCAGGTCCAGAGGTAGGAGGATTGCTGTCTCGTGTATTAAAGCCTCAGTTACATTTATCACTCGTCGTCTATTATTGATGGTGTATCAATTTAATACATTAAACTTCTAAAGATGGACTCTTCACTCAAGATGAACTCCTCACTCAAGCCTGATCGCTTGCAACTGGACCCACAAGCAGCCGACACTACAGAGACACTACGCTGGCTCAGCTACTTCGAGGCGTACCTCGCATCCTTCAATGAAGACTTCACAGACCTCCAGAAGAAGCAGGTCCTCCAGGCACGGGTGAGCCCAAGAGTCTTTAACCTCATCAGGGACGCCCTCTTGTACGCGGAGGCAATAACGCTGCTAAAAGTACATTTCGTGAAATCTGTTAACCAGTATATGCTAGGCAGCTCCTCGCCAAGAGACGCCAATGCCCTGGGGAATCATTCGCGAAATTCCTGCGTGCCTTGCGCATCCTCTGCCGGAACTGTGACTGCCGGGCGATATCGGCTACCCAGCACACAGAGCTGCTGATCAGGAAACGCCTACGTCGCGGGCATGCACTCGAACTATATCCGCCAGCGATTATTAGAAGGGGGGATACTCGGCTGTGGTATTGTGTGAAGCAAATAATGGCATGATGGGAAAACTAGTCAAGTCTTCTTGGTACAATTGAATTTAACCTAAGGCACAGATTCAAAATACACAGATATACACAGCCGAGGTCGACTTGACCTAAGAATCGAGTGACTCTAAAATTCTAAGATAAGGTGTTTTCATCATGAGCCTAAATGTAGTCTCAATACATAACAAGCTGAACAACTATTTCTTCCTGTTCCTAAACAACTTCTTCCCTTTCTTAAAACAAAGACAAGATAATGATATGAAACTCAAGTCCCCTAAAGGTCAGCAGGGTGACGCCATTGTAACGATTATTACTCATGTTTTACTTTCAATCAAATTCCTGACCAAGCTGTATTCATGTTATCTTGATCCTATAATGTATAAGAATCGCCTTCTTTTCTGTAATATCGCAGACTTGGGACGGACTCAGCAGTTTGTAATTGACTGCTTTCCGACTCCAAGTATCAGCCATTTACTGCTAGCAGTCAGTTCAAATTCGGAAATAAAGTTCAGTTTTGCTTACCTAATGAATCATGTTTGTATTTCTCTATCACAGTCAAGACGCGGGGAAAATATAAAATACAACAGGCCTTCCAGAGACAGTCCAACTCTCCAACTCACTGGAGCTGGCCTCCCAGAACATGGGGGCCTACACCTCCGACCGCGCAGCACCCTCGTGGGCCTCGTGGGCGCAGCCATCAACCGACCCGGGTGAAACACAAGCCTGCGCCACGCAGAGGCCCGCCAATGCCGGAGGCCCGAGGTGCTACTTCTGCGGCCAGAGTAATCACCCCTGACAATGCTGCCCGGCACGGAACGCAACCTGTAACGGCTGTGGGAAGAAGGGCCACTTCGCAAAAGCCTGCCAGGCCCGACCCCCCACCCCCCCAAATCTTCTAGGCCCAGCAGCGCTGCCTGTTGGGGCCACCCCCAGCTGCCGCGCCACCCTCCATGTGCGATCCATGGGCGCCGCCATCTTTACTTTCGGCAGACATGTGCATCCCACGGGGGCCGCCATCTTGGACACCATCTTGCACCTCACCCGCCACGTGCGACTCATGGGGGCCGCCATTTTGGCACCACTCCGCAGCCTCCTGGGAGCCTTCCTTACCCGACTGTACGCTCGCCGCCGCTACCTCTGACCGGCCTGCCGATCGCCTTCCGAAATTCGCCTCCTTCACACTCAACCAGTCCCAGCCGCACCACCTCGCGAAGTTCACAATGACTGTCTGGATCAACGGGCACGAGACGGCCTGCCTTTGCAACTCCGGGAGCACAGACAGCTTCATACACCCAGATACGGTAAGGTGCTGCTTCCTTCCCATCCTATCCGCGACCCAGAAAATCTCCCTGGCTTCCGGATCCCACGGAGTGGAAATCCGGGCTTACTGTGTCAGCACCCTCACTGTGCAAGGCGTAGAGTACACCAACTTTAGGCTCTATGTCGTCCCCCCAGCTCTGGGCTGCCCTATTACTGGGGCTTGACTTCCAGTGCCATCTCCAGAGCCTGACCTTAGAGTTCAATGGACCCCTGCCCCCCCCCTCACCGTCTGTAGCCTTGCGACCCTTAAGGTCGTCCCACCCTCCCTCTTCGCAAACTTCACCCCGGACTGTAAGCCCGTCGCTACCAGAGGAAGACGCTACAGTACCCTGGACAGGGCCTTCATCAGGTCGGAGGTCCAACGACTCCTGCGAGAGGGGATCATTGAGGCTAGTAACAGCCCCTGGAGAGCCCAAGTGGTGGTCGTCAAGACTAGGGAGAAGCACCGGATGGTCATCGATTATAGCCAGACCATCAACCGGTACACGCAGCTTGATGTGTACCCCCTCCCCCGCATATTTGACATGGTCAATCAGATTGCGCACTATTGAGTCTTCTCTACAGTCGACTTAAGTTGGCTGGTGAGCAGAGGTGTTGTGGGGGGCGTGGGTGCGGACATTGGAGCCTGGTGAGCAGGTTTCAATGGGCCTAGGAGGTGAGAAAAGGGAGGGAAGGGGACCGACATGGAGTGGGGTTTCTTCAAGAGGGAGTGTAGGGGAGTTTCTGGGAGGGGGGATGGGTTTCGATGTCAACAATGGATAGAGATGGGTCAGGCTCTGTGGGTAGGGCCCGAAATTATGATGATGGTGGATAAGCGGGGGTGGGAGGGACACACCCCTGTTAGGATAGTTTTGTGGAACATGAGGGGGTTGGGAGGCCCAGTGAAGAGGTCGAGGATGTTTGCGAATTTGAAAAGTTTGAAAGCAGATGTGGCGATGCTGCAGGAGACTCACTTGAGGTTGAAGGATCACTGGAGGCTTAGAAAGGGCTGGGTTCGCCGGGTGTTTCACTCGGGTTTTGATAGTAGGGCATGGGGGTGGGGTTGCGATTCTGGTGAATGAAAGAGTGAGGTTCCAAATGGAGAAAGTTGTGCCAGATCAGGGACGTAGATACGTAATACTGACAGGGGCACTGGAAGGGAGGTTGGTGGCGTTGGTAAATGTGTATGGTCTCAACTGGGATGATGCAGCGCTTGTAAAGAAGGTGTGTGGGACCACCCCCACTTGGATTAACATGAATTGATAGTGGATGGAGACTGAAATATGGTGCAGGAGCCAAAAGTAGACAGGTCACGACTGCGATCGCTTACCCAGTCAGGGGGAGCGAAGGCGTTGGCTGGGTTAATGGTGGGAATGGGAGGAGTGGACCCTTGGAGGTTCTTGCACCCGGGGGAGGGGGAGTATTCTTTCTTCTTTTCAGTTCATAAGGCCTATTCGCAGATAGATGTTTTTGTGGTGGGGAAATCACTGTTGGCCAGGGTCAAGGGGTCGGAATATTCGGCAATTGCGATATCGGACCATGCGCCACATTGATATGGTGTTGGAGAAGGGAATAGTGCAGAGGTGGAGGTGGTGATTGGATGTGGGACTGTTGGGGACCGAGGGATTTGTGATAAGATTGGAAAAGTGATTGAGAAATATGTACGGTTTAATTGTACGGGTGAAGTCTCGCAGGCGGTGGTATGGGAAGCTTTGAAGGCGGTGGTGGATAAGGAGGAGAGGGTGGAATGGCAAAGGTTAACAGATGTGATGTTGGAAGTGGATAGGAGGTATGCAGAGGATGTGGAGCCAACACTGTTGGGAAAGGGGAAGGAGTTGCAGGCGAGTTTTAACTGGCTGTCCACAAGGAAGGCGGTGCGCCAATTGAGGCGGGCGAGGGGAGCGGTCTACGTGTATGGAGAGAAGGCCAAACACATGCTGGCAGGTCAACATCAGAGGGAGGCTGCGGCGAGGGAAATTGTTCAGGTGCGGGATAGGACAGGGAAGTTGGTGGTGGCTCCAGATCAGATTAATGGGTGTTTGAGGAGTTTTACGAGAGATTGTATAGGTCGGAGTCACCTGGGAAGGATCGGGAGATGCAGGAATTCCTGGATGGTTTGGAATACCCGAGGCTGGGGGAGGGGGACAGGACCATATTGGAGGGGACAATAGTGGAGCAGAAGATAAAAGATGCGATTGGGAGGATGCAGTCGGGGAAGGTAGCAGGGCCAGATGGGTTTCCGGAGTATTACAAAATATTTAAAGATAAGTTGGTGCCGCTGATTGAGGAGGCAATAGGGGAGGGAGTGTTGCCACAGACTCAGGAAGGATAAGGATCCAACACTTTTGAATGTGGATGCAAAGGTGTTGGCGAATGTATTGGCGAGTAGGTTGGAGGAGTGCCTCCCGAAGGTGATAGGGGAAGATCGGACGGGGTTTGTGACGGGGAGGCAGTTCTTTTTGGAGATTAGGGGAGTATTGAATGTGGTTATGGCGCCGCTGAGGGGAAGGAGACAGAGATAGTTGTGGACTTGGATGCTGAGAAGGTTTTTGACCCAGTAGAGTGGGGGTATTTGATGGCAGTTCTGGAGCCGTTTGGGATTGGGCCACGATTTGTAGTTTGGGTACGGCTGCTGTATACGGAGCCGAGGGTGAGTGTCCGCACAATAACATGAATTCAGGATATTTTGCTCTGCACCGTGGGACCGCAGGGATGTCCTATGTCCGTCCTGTTGTTTGCAATTGCAATTGAGCCGTTGGCCATCGCGTTGAGGAGTTTGGAGGTGTGAAAAGGGATAGTAGAGCATAGGGTATCTTTGTGCGTGGGCGACTTGCTGTTGTATGTATCGGAACCGAGTGTGTCAATGGGGGGCATATTGGAGTTGCTTTGAGTATTTGGGTCTTTCTCAGGGTATAAACTAAATTTAGACAAAAGTGAATATTTTGTGGTGTCTCGGCCGGGGGTGGGGCAGGGGTGGGGGGGGGGGGGGGGGCTGCCATTCCGTAGGGCAGGGACTCACTTTAGATATCTGGGGATGCAGGCGGCACGGGATTGATGGGGGGGCTCCGTAGATATAACATTACTAGTCTGGTGGGGAGGGTGATAGCGGATCTGGCAAGGTGGGATGGTCTCTGTCACTGGCGGGTCGGATAAAGGCAATTAAAATGAACTTGTAGCAGAGATTCTTGTTTATTTTTCAGTGCCTGCCGATCTTCCTGCCACAGGCATTTTTCAAGGAGGTCGAAAAGACGATTACCTCATTTATATGGGGGGGGGGGGGGGGGGGGGGGGTGGAAGGTGGCTGGATTAGGAAGGTGCTGTTGCAGAGAGGACATCAGTCAGGGGGTTTGGGTCTTCCGAATTTACTATATTATTACTGGGCGGCGAACGTGAAGACGGTGAGTAACTGGGTTAGAGAGGGGACTCCCAGTGGGTTAGAATGGAGTTAAGTCTGTGTCGGGGGTCGCGGCTGAGGGCGTTGGCAATTGCACCACTCCCGAAGGCCCCGGAGGGCGGGGTCATGGGAAATGCTGATTTGGAGGAATCACAGATTTGAGCCAGGGAAGTAGGATGGGGGGTTTTTGGAGATGGGAGGAGAAGGGAGTCAGGGTATTAAAGGATTTGTTTCTAGGGGGTCGGTTTGCAGGATTGAAGGAGCTGGGGGAGAAATATGGGTTGGGGCAGGGGGAAATGTTTAGGTATATGCAGGTCGGAGATTTTGCTAAGAAGGAGGTACAGAGCTTTCCGGTGGTGCCGGCCTCCACACTGTTGGAGGAGGTGCTGATGGCAAGGAGAATGGAGAGGGTGGTGTCAGCGATTTATGGGGCGATTCTGGGAGGAGAAGGCACCGCTAGAAGGGATTAAGGCAAAGTGGGAGGAAGAGTTGGGAAAGAGCATCGAGGAGGTGTTGTGGTGTGAGGTGCTCTGGAGGTTGAATGCCTCAACTTTATGCGTGAGGTTGGGGTTGATACAGCTGAAGGTGGTGTATCAGGCGCATTTCCCAAATGTGATGATGAGCCGACTCTTTTAGGGGGTAGAGGATGTTAGTAAAGGGGAGTGGGCCTAGGTAAGGTGCACTTTCTGAGGGTTGGTGAAGACTCGATGGGTCAAATGGCCTTCTTTTGCACTATAGGGCTTCTATGGATACCACTGTAATTGGTATTATTAGAATTAGAAAACATTTGAAAATAAATGAAATCAAAATGAATAGAATGACAGCGAATGAATAGCAGAAAAATGAAAAGGTCATTAGAAACTGGACACAGCACTGGAAAAAATAGATTTTGAAGCAAACAGTGCTTAATGCAAAACCTCTCATTGTTCATTGTTTACTTCAGATATGCTTCTGACCTCTGGGAACTTTTGTTGCACCAGCAAATTTATTTTCCGTTTTTGCCGCAGCACACTAGCAAAGAAGACTTTTCCTGTTTTGATCGTCATTTTCAGCAGCTATAACAGAGCACTGTGCTGTATGGCAATGTAGAAAATGTCAAACATGAATGCTACCCAATCTTTAAAAATAGGATTCCTACATTTTGTTGGTATATTTGAAAGAAGGTATAACATTAATCCATTTTGAACATTGAGAGATGGACATTTCATTGGCTGCCATCTACAATTCTCTGTTGTTGCCCCCTCTTTGGTATCAGTTGTTCATCTTAAACCTCCACAAGATGGCACTATAATAACATTTTTATTTGTCCAAAAGTTGATGCATTAAAACAAAATTTATTAGACCAAGAGTTCGAAAACAGCACAAATAGATTTAAAAAATATATATTTGGACCAAATTAGTTGCCAAGAAATTATAAAAAAAATGTAAACTACCAATGTTAGAAATTACATCTTTTATAACTGTGACCAAGGCAAACTATCCCTTTCCAGCCTTCTCGACCTGTTGCCACGGTTGATCACACCATTCTCGGGCAGCCCTGCCGTCCAGCTTTATTTTATTTATTTATTTGATTTATTGTCATGTGTACTGAGGTACGGTGAAAAGTATTGTTCTGCGTATAGTCCAGACAGATAATAATAATCTTTATTAGTGTCACAAGTAGGCTTTGATTTGATTTGATTTAATTTATTGTCACATATACTAAGGTACAGTGAAAAGTATTTTTCTGCGGCCAAGGGAACGTACACAGCACATACATAGTCGACAAAAGAATAATGGATAGAGTACATTAACAAATGAACTCTCATATGATGAGCGATTGAATAGGTTATGATTGTTCTCGCTGGAGTTCAGAAGAATGAGGGGGGATCTCATAGAGACTTATAACATTCTAACAGGACAAGGCAGGGTAGATGCAGGGAAGATGTTCCTAATGTCCAGAACCAGGGGTCACTGTCTGAGGATTCAGGGTAAACCATTTTGGACTGAGATGAGGAGACATTTCTTCACCCGAAGAGTGGTGAGCCTGTGGAATTCATTACCACAGGAAGTAGTTGATGCTAAAACATTGAATATATTCAAGAGGTGGCTAGATATAGCACTTGGGGAGAATGGGATCAAAGGCTATGGGGAGAAAGCAAGATTAGGCTATTTAGTTGAATGATCAGCCATGATCGTGGTAAATGGCAGAACAGGCTCGAAGGGCCAAAAGGCTTCCTCCTGCTCCTATCTTCTATGTATCTGTGTATCAACAAACAGTGATTGGTTACAGTGCAGAACAAGGGGTCAATCAAAGCCAATAAATGAGCAAGAGCAGCATAGGACATCATGAATAGTTTTCTTACAGGGAACAGATCAGTGCAAGGGAGAGTCGTTGCGGAGTCTAGTGGCTGTGGGGAAGAAGTTGTTCCTGTGTCTGGATGTGCAGGTCTTCAGACTTCTGTATCTTCTGCCTGATGGAAGGGTCTGGAAGAAGGCAATGCCTGGGTAGGAGGTGCCTCTGATAATGCTGTCTGCCTTCCTGAGGCAGTGGGAGGTGTAGACAGAATCAATGTGCAGGTGGCAAGCTTGTGTAATGGGTTGGACTGAGTTTACCACACTCTGCAGTTTCTTGCGTTCTGGGCCAAGCAGTTGCGTCCATGCTGCTCTGTGGGTCCGAGATGTAGAGGAGCAGGTCAACTGCATGGAGTGAGACTCTGTGCTCTCTGCCTCCCCTTCGGATCCCCCTCCAATTTTTTGCTGCCCTGAGCGCGATTGCTAGCGGTTCGATCGCTAGGGCGAACAACAGCTGGGACAGTGGGCATCCTTGTCTGGTGCCCCTGTGCAGCTGGAAGTATTGGGAGTGGGTATTGTTGGTCTGTACGCTCGCCATGGGGGCGTTGTATAGGAGCTTTACCCAAGAGGTGAACCCTGTTCCAAACCCAGAACCGCTCCAGTATCTCTATGAGGTATTTCCATTCGACTCTGTCGAAGGCCTTTTCTGCGTCCAGGGAGACGATCACCTCTTGTGTTCTCTCCCCGGAGGGGGTCATTATCACGTTCAGCAGGCGCCTGATGTTCGAGGTAAGCTGTCTACCTTTGACGAAGTCCGTCTCTGTGACCACCTCAGGTACATAGTCTTCTAGCCTTTTGGCTAGGATTTTGGCCAGTATTTTGGCGTCTGCGTTCAGCAGTGAGATGGGTCTGTATGACCCACATTCCGTTGGGTCTTTGTCTTTCTTAGGTATCAGCGAGATTGAGGCCTGTGCTAGTGTGGGTGGCAGTGTGCCCCTAGCTAGCGAGTCTGTGAACATCTCCCGCAGGTGCGGGGCCAGCGCTGTCGCAAATTGTTTGTAGAAGTCCGCCAGGAATCCATCCGGTCCCGGCGCCTTCCCCGTCTGCATGGAGCTAATGCTGTCCATGATCTCTCCCAGTGCTACTGGTGCTTCCAGGGCCCGTTTTCTGCCCTCCCCCACGACTGGAATCTCCAGTCCATCAAGGAACCGGTTCATCACAGCCTTCCCCGTTGGGGGCTCTGAGGTGTACAGCTCTTGGTAGAAGGCCTTGAAGGTTTTGTTAATCTTCTCTGGTTCTGTTTCCAACATGCCTCCGGTACCCCTGATTTGCGCAATTTCTCTGGTGGCTGCCTGCTTTCTCAGCTGGTGTGTCAACAGGCGGCTGGCTTTGTCTCCGTGTTCGTACAGGGTCCCGCGTGCCTGGCGGAGTTGGTGCACTGTTTTCCTGGTGGAGAGCAGGTCAAAGTTCCTTTGTAGTTCTTTCCTCTCCGCCAGGAGCTCTACGGTCGGGGCCTCGGAGTATTTACGGTCTGTCTCCAGTATGGAGTCGATCAGCTGCTGCCTAGCCACTCTTTCCTCCCTATCTCTTTGCGCTTTGAAGGCGATGATTTCCCCTCTTAGTACGGCCTTAAGCGCTTCCCATAACGTGGAAGGTGAGACCTCCCCGTTTTGGTTGCTGTTCGAGTACATTGAGGGAGATTTCAGAATGACCAATTCACCTAACAAGCACGTCTTTCGAGACTTGTGGGAGGAAACCAGATCACCCGGAGGAAACCCATGCAGACACGGGGAGAACGTGTAGATTCCACACAGACAGTGACCCAAGCCGGGAATCGAACCTGGGTCCCTGGCGCTGTGAAGCAACAGTGTTAACCACTGTTCTATCATGCCACCTATTGTTACATACATGAAAAAACATAGGACATACATAAATACACAATGTAAATACATAGACAGAGGCATCTGGGTGAAGCATAAGTAGTGTAGTACTACTCAGTAGGGAAGATGTGTGCCGAGATCAGATCAGTCCATAAGAGGGTCATTCAGGAGAAGAACAGCGGAGAAGAAGCTGTTTTTGAACCTGTTAGTGCATGTTCTCTGACTTTTGTATCTCCTGCCCATGGAAGGGGTTGGAAGAGCGAATGACGCGGGTGGGAAGGGTGTCTGATTATGCTGTCTGCTTTCCCAAGGCAGCGGGAGGTGTAGACAGAGTCAATAGATGGGAGGCGGTTTCACGTGATGGCCTGGACTGTGTTCAAGATTCTCTGTAGTTTCTTACGATCTTGGGCCGAGCAGTTGTCATAACAGGTTGTGATGCAGCCAGATAGGATGCTTTCTATAGTGCATTTGTAAAAATTGTTAAGAGTCAATGTTAGGGGTGGCACGGTGGTGCAATGGTTAGCACTCATGCTTCACAGCGCTGAGGACCCGGGTTCGATCCTGGCCCCGTGTGGAGTTTGCACATTCTCCCTGTGTGTGCATGGATCTCACCTCCACAACTCAAAAGATGGCTAGGGTATGTGGATTGGCCACAGTAAACTGCCCCTTAATTGAAAAAAAGAACTGAGTGCTCTCAATTTATTTTAGAAACTTGGTAAGAGTCAATGTGGACATGCCAAATTTCCGTAGTTTCCTGAGGAAGTATAGGCGTGGTTGTGCTTTCTTGCTCGTAGCGTCGACGTGGGTGGACCAGGACAGATTGTTGGTGACGTGCACACCTAGGAATTTGAAGTTATCAACCATCTCCACCTCGGCACCATTGATGCAAACAGGTGTGTGTACAATACTTTGCTTCCTGAAGGCAATGACCAGCTCCTTAGTTTTGCTGACATTTAAGGAGAGATTGATGTTATGACACCATGCCACGAGGTTCTCTAACTCTCTCCTGTACTCTGACTCATCATTGTTCGAGATCCGACCCACAATGGTCATCTCATCAGCAAACTTGTAGATGGAGTTGGAGCCACATCTTGGCACACAGTTGTGTGTGTATTGGGAATATAGTAGGGGACCAAGTATGCAGCTTTGCAGGGCCCCGGTATTGAGGACTATCATGGAGGAGATGTTGTTGTTTATTCTTACTGATTGTGATCTATGGGTCAGTAAGTCAAGGATCCAGTTGCAGAGGGAGGAGCCAATCCTAGGTTTTGGAGTTTTGATATGAGCTTGGCTGGGATTACGGTGTTGAAGGCGGAGCTGTAGTCAATAAATAGGAGTCTGATGTAGGAGTCATTGTTGTCGAAATGCACCAGGGTTGAGTGTAGGGTCAGGGAGATAGCTTCTGCCGTGGACCAGTTGTGGTGGTATGCGAATTGCAGTGGATTAAGGCATTCTGGGACCATGGAGTTGATATGACTCATGACCAACCTCTCAAACCACTTTAGAATAATAGATGTCAAGGCAACCGGATGGTAGTCATTGAGGCACGTTGCCTGGTTCTTCTTTGGTTGGTATGATGGTGGTCTTCTTGAAGCAGAGGGACTGCATCTGTCCTTATCTATTTAATCATAGTCAAAGAATCACCATCATTGGCTTCTTTTCCCAATTCTGCACACTTACCGCTGGTGTCCCCCAGGGATCTATCCCTGAATCCCTCCTGTTTCTCCTCTACACACTGCTGTTTGTGACATCATCCAAAAACACATCGCCTCATGTACGGCATTAACCTATCCCACTTCCATTTCTCTCAACTCCTCCATTGGCTCTAAATTGTCAGACTTTGTAAGTGCGGTGTCACATTTGACCACACGACGAGCTCTCAACTGCATATTCATGCCATCATTAGGACTGCCTATTTCCAGCTCTGTAACATCACCCGACTTTGCTTCTGCATCAGTTGTACTGTGGCTCTTCCTTGCGTTTGTAACCTCCAGACTTGATTATTCTAACACATTCCTGCCCTCCCCCACCATTTTATCCTCTTTCAACCCAAAGTCATCCAAAATGATGTTGTTAGTGTTCTAACTGCACTAATTTCCATTCACCAGGCACCCCTGTGCCGCTGATCTCCACTGGCTCCCAGGTAAGCAATGCCTCACTTTTAAAATTCTCATCCTTCTTTTAAAATTAATTCATGGCTTGGCCCTACCCTATATCTTTTCCAGTCATATAACCTTCCGAGATAGCTGTGCAGTTTTCATTACAGCATCTTGTGCTTCTCCGATTTTAATTGGTCCACCATTGATTGCTGCACCTTCAGTTGTCAACTCTGTGATTCCCTCCGTAAATCTCTCCAAATCTCTAAATGCTTTCCTCCCTAAGATTCTGCAAAACCTACCTCTTTGAACAAGCTTTAAGTCATCTGAACTAATAGCTTCTCAATATGGCTCAATGTCACATTTTGTTTCATAATGCCTCTGTGAAGTGCTTTGGGATATTTTATTTCGATTAAGGTGCTATATGGATAGAGGTTTCATTAGTAAACAAAAAGCAGAGTAAGGAAAAAGGGTCATTTTCAGGTTGGAATGCCACAGGGATCAGTGCGGGAGCCACAACTATTTACAGTCTATATCAAGATTATTAATGAAGGTCCGCCTTCTCAACTTTGCCACTCGCTGACTTCCGGTGGCGGCGATGACGTAGGAAGCCACACATTTGGGAGCTCCCATTTTAAACTAACTTTTCGGCTCTTTTTAGAGCCCAAAACGGAAATTTTTCAGGGTCTCCTGGTGGGAGAATGTGTGCTGATCGACTTTCCCCGCAGTCCATGACTCGAACTCGGAGTGGAAAGGGGGAAAAAATGGCAGCAGCTCCCCAGAAAAAACGGGGGAAGGAATCCAAGATGGCGGCCGGCGGAGCTCCAGAGGAGTGGAAGCAGTGGGCCCAGGAGCAACAAGCTGCTCTCCTGCGCTGCTTTACAGACTTCAAGGCTGAGGTACTGAGCTCTCTGCAGGAAACAAACAGAAGGCTGTCGGAGATTCAGATGACCCAGGGTGCTGCCATCAAGGAGTTGCAGACGCAGGCCACTGAACGATAGGAGGAAGCGGTGGTCCTCGTGAGTAAGGTGGAGGGGCATGAGGCACTCCACAAGAAGTGGCAGGAACGCTTCGAGGAGCTTGATCACCGCATGAGGCGGAAAAACCTGCGGATCTTGAGCCTTGCGGAGGGGCTGGAGGGGTCGGACCTGACAACCTACGTGGCTACAATGCTGAACTCGCTAGTGGGGGCCGGGTCTTTCCATCTGCCCTTGGAGCTGGAGGGAGCACACAGAGTACTGGCCAGGAGGCCTAAGGAGAATGAACCCCCGCTTGCGGTCCTGGTGAGGTTCCACTGGTTCAGTGATCGGGAGTGTGTGCTGCGCTGGGCCAAGAAGGTGAAGAGCAGCAATTGGGAGAATGGGGTAGTACGGATCTACCAGGATTGGAGTGCGGAGTGTGGCTAAGCGGCGGTCCGGATTTAATCGAACGAAAGAGGTGCTTTACAGGAAAAAGATAAAGTTCGGAATGTTGCAGCCCACGCGCCTGTGGGTAACTTATTCGGACCGTCATTATTATTTCGATTCCCCGGAGGAGGTGTGGGCCTTCGTGCGGACGGAGAAACTGGACTTGAACTAGGGGTTGGGGGTTGCGGGGTCGGTTGTAATGCTTTATTGCTGGTTTCTGCTGTTGCTGTGTTCTTCTTTTTTTGTTTTTTTGTTTTTTTGTACTTTTGCAATTTTGATATGGTTATTTATGGGGGTGTCGTTCTGTTATTTTTTTTTGCTGTGGGGCATTGTTTGAGTTTTGTATCTTGCGGGGGGGGGGTTTGTTGTATTCTATGTCGGCTGGGGGTATGGAGTGGGGCTGGTATTTGGGAGCTGCGTCAGAAGGGTGTGGTGGGGCAGTGCGAAAGCGCGGGCTTTCCTCTGGTTTCCCGCGCTGCGGGGTTGGGGGGTGGAGACGATGACGGGAGGAGGCGGGGCCTTAACTGGTTCTTCCCTGTGCTGGAGCGGTGCCTGGAGGAGGGATAGATTGGGGGATGATCCCACTTTGGGAGGAGTCGGGTTATTGGCGGGAGTTTCCGGGGTCAGCAGAAGTTAGCTGACCCACGGAAGTACAATGGAGGACAGTTCGCGGCTGGAAGGGTTCCTAGCCCGGGGGGGAAGGGAGGGGGGGAAAGGGGAATACCGGGTTGCTGCTGGTAGGGTCAGCAAGGAGCTGGTGGGGGCTGGGGGGACAGATATGAGGCGTTGTCGCTGTGGGGACTAGGTCGGGCAGGGGGTGCTGGCCTGGGGCGGGCAGTCGACGGGCTATGGCCAGTCGACGGGGGAGGGGGGCGGGACGCCCTCTGATCCGGTTGGTCACCTGGAATGCGAGAGGATTGAATGGGCCGGTGAAGCGGTCGAGGGTACTTGCTCATCTGAAGGGGCTAAAGGCAGATGTGGCAATGCTTCAGGAGACCCAACTGAAGGTGGCGGACCAGGTCCGTCTGAGGAAGGGATGGGTGGGGCAGGTTTTCCACTCTGGGTTGGATGTGAAGAACCGGGGAGTGGCGATTCTGGTGGGGAAAAATGTGTTGTTTGAGGCATCGGAGGTGGTGGCGGATAAGGGTAAGGGGGGTAGGTATGTTATGGTTAGGGGCAGGATACAAGGAGAGAAGGTGGTACTTGCTAGTGTGTATACCCCAAATTGGGACGATGCGGGCTTTATGAGGCGTATGTTGGGACGGGTCCCGGATCTGGAGGTGGGAGGTCTGATCATGGGGGGGGGGGGAACTTCAATACGGTGTTGGATCCTTCACTGGATCGGTCCAGTTCAAGGACGGGTAGGAGGCCGGCTGCGGCCAAGGTACTGAGAGGGTTTATGGACCAGATGGGTGGGGTGGATCCATGGAGGTTTGTGAGGCCGAGGGCACGCGAGTACTCTTTCTTCTCCCACGTACATAGGGTCTACTCTCGGATAGACTTCTTCGTGGTGAGTAGGGGACTGATTCCGAGAGTGGAGGAGGCCGAATATTCGGCCATTGCAATTTCCGACCACGCTCCGCATTGGATAGAGTTGGAGATGGGGGAGGTGCGGGACCAGCGCCCGTTGTGGCGGTTGGATGTGGGGTTGTTGGCGGAGGAGGAGGTGTGTAGGAGGGTCGGGCAAGTATTGAGGGGTACCTCGAGGTGAATGATATGGGGGAGGTTCAGGTGGGGATGGTCTGGGAAGCCCTGAAGGCAGTAATTCGTGGGGAGCTGATATCCATCCGGGCACACAGGGAGAGGAGTGAGAGGAGTGAGAGGGATAGACTGGTGGGAAAGATGCTGGAGGTAGACAGGAGGTATGCAGAGGCACCAGAGGAGGGACTGTTGGGGGAGAGGCGCAGCCTGCAGGCTAAATTTGATTTGCTGACCACTAGAAAGGTGGAGGCACAGTGGAGGAAGGCACAAGGGGCAGTGTACGAACATGGTGAAAAGGCGAGTAGGATGCTGGCTCATCAGCTCCGCAAGCGGGATGCGGCTAAGGAAATTGCTGGAGTGAGAGACAAGAGTGAGAATGTGGTGCGGAAGGGGGTAGAGGTGAATGAGGTTTTCAAGGACTTTTACAGGGAACTGTACCGGTCGGAGCCAACGAGGGAGAGGAGGGGAATGGAGAGGTTCCTCGACGGGCTTTCTTTCCCGAAGGTGCAGGAGGAGAAGGTGGAGGGGTTGGGTGCGCCGATTGATCTGGAGGAGCTAGTTAAGGGGATCGGGCAGATGCAGTCAGGGAAGGCATAGGGGCCGGATGGGTTCCCGGTGGAATTTTATAAAAAGTTTGTGGATCTAGTGGGCCCCTTGCTGGTGCGGACACTCAATGAAGCGTGGGAAGGGGGGACTTTGCCCCCGACGATGACGCGGGCGCTGATCTCGTTAATTTTAAAGAGGGACAAGGACCCCCAGCAGTGTGGCTCATACAGGCCCATATCTCTCCTCAACGTGGATGCTAAGGTGCTGGCAAAAATCCTGGCCACCAGGATAGAGGACTGTGTGCCAGGGGTTGTGCACGAGGACCAGACGGGTTTTGTGAAGGGAAGGCAGCTGAACACGAACGTGCGGAGATTGTTGAATGTCATCATGATGCCGGCGATTGAGGGGGAGGCAGAGATAGTGGTGGCGGTGGATGCGGAGAAGGCCTTCGATAGAGTGGAGTGGGGGTACCTATGGGAGGTGTTGGGGAGGTTTGGATTTGGTGAAGGGTTAATTAGATGGGTAAGGCTGCTATATGAGGCCCCGATGGCGTGCGAGGCCACAAATGGGAGGAGGTCGGAGTACTTCCGGCTTCACCGAGGGACCAGGCAGGGTTGCAGACTGTCCCCCTTGTTGTTTGCACTGGCAATCGAACCGCTGGCGATGGCGTTGAGGGATTCAGAGAGGTGGAGAGGCTTGGTGCGAGGTGGGGAGAAACATAGGGTGTCGTTGTATGCCGATGACCTGTTACTGTATGTGGCAGACCCGGTGGGAGGGATGCCGGGGGTATGGAGCTGCTAGCTGAGTTTGGGACCTTTTCAGGTTATAAATTAAATTTAGGCAAGAGTGAGGTATTTGTGGTGCCCCCTGGAGACCAGGAGGAAGGAATTGGTAGGCTCCCGCTTAGGCGGGTAGGGGAGAGCTTTAGGTACCTGGAGGTGCAGGTGGCCAGGGACTGGGGGACTCTCCACAAGCATAACTTTACCAGACTGGTAGATCAGATGGAGGAGGAGTTCAAGAGGTGGGACATGCTGCCATTGTCGTTGGCGGGGAGGGTACAGTCCGACAAAATGACGGTGCTTCCGAGGTTCTTGTTCCTCTTTCAGTGCCTGCCCATCTTTATCCCCAGGGCCTTCTTTAGGAGAGTGACTAGCAGTATTTTGAGCTTTGTGTGGGCACATGGGACTCCGAGAGTGAAGAGGGTGTTCCTGGAGCGAGGGAGGGATAGAGACGGGCTGGCGCTGCCCAACCTTCTGGGGTACTATTGGGCTGCCAATGTGTCAATGGTGCGTAAATGGGTGATGGAAGGGGGAAGAGCGGCGTGGAAAAGAATGGAGATGGCGTCATGTAGAGGTACGAGCCTGAGTGCCATGGTAACGGCGCCGTTGCCGCTCTCCCCTAAGAGGTTTACCACGAGCCCGGTGGTGGCGGCGACCCTGAGAATCTGGGGACAGTGGAGACGGCATCAGGGGGAAAAGGGGGCTTGATGGAGGCTCCACTGGGTGGCAATCATCGGTTCATCCTGGGGAACAAGAATGGGGGATTTAGGGGGTGGCAAAGAAATTGAGGGACCTGTTTATTGGCGGGAGGTTTGCGGGCCTGGGGGAACTGGAAGATAAATTTGGGCTTCCCCAAGGGAACATGTTCAGATACTTGCAGGTAAAGGCGTTTGCTAGGCGACAGGTAGAGGGATTCCCTTTGCTGCCCTCGCAGGGGACGATGGACAGAGTGCTTTCAGGGGTGTGGGTAGGAGAGGGGAAGGTGTCTGACATCTATAAGGTAATGCAGGAGGTGGAGGAGTTGTCAGTGGAGGAGCTGAAGGCTAAATGGGAGGAGGAACTCGGGGAGCAGATAGAGGACGGGACTTGGGCGGATGCCTTGGAGAGAGTCAACTCTTCCTCCTCATGTGCGAGGCTTAGTCTCATCCAATTTAAGGTGCTGCACCGGGCCCACATGTCCGGGACTAGGATGAGTGGGTTCTTTGGGGGTGAGGACAGGTGCACCAGATGTTCGGGGAGTCCAGCGAACCACGCCCATATGTTCTGGGCATGCCCAGCATTGGAAGAATTCTGGAAGGGGGTGGCGGGGACGGTGTCGAGGGTGATTGGATCCAGGGTCAAACCAGGGTGGAGACTCGCGATTTTTGGAGTTGTGGTAGAGCCGGGAGTGCAGGAGGCGAAAGAGGCCGGTGTCCTGGCCTTTGCATCCCTAGTAGCCCGACGAAGGATTCTGCTACAGTGGAAGGATGCGAGGCCCCCAAATGTGGAGACCTGGATCAGTGACATGGCGGGATTTATAAAATTGGAAAGGGTCAAATTTGCCCTGAGAGGATCAATACAAGGGTTCTATAAACGATGGCAGCCTTTTCTGGACTTCCTGGCTCAAAGATAGGTATCTTGGTCAATAGCAGCAGCAACCCGGGGGGGGGTTCCTTATTGTAGTTTCTATTCTGTAACTTTATATTGTGTTAATTTGCGTTGTTGTTAAAATGCTGTGTTGTTCATGGAGGTGGGGCAAATGTTTATGATTGTTAATATTATTGTTATTTTTGGTATTTTACTATGGTGCGTTATTGTTGTATAAATTCAAAATTTTTCAATAAAAATTATTTCAAAAAAAGAACTTTGCCACTCGCCTGAATTGTAGTAATCCTCAGGTTAAATCACCATTAGTCAGTTCCACTCCCTCAAAGGAGAAAGCAGCCAATGATCATCTGAGACCAAGGCAACTTTACCTTACCTATATCAATGTGTTGGATAATGGGATCTTAATATATAGGGCGTGATTTACCGGCTGCAACCGCCAGAATCAGGATGGGATGCGGCCGGTAGATGAGACGAGAGGCCTCTGCTAAGATTCCCGACGATCGTTACACAATGGGCGGATCTAGACTTGCATAGTTAAATGAGCTTAACTGCTCACTTAACTGTGTCTACACCAGATCCAACTGGTCCCCGGGATCTACCATCCTTGCTGAGGAGATTACAGCACGGTGCCTTTTAGCACTGGTCCCCACAAACAGGAAACAGGCCAAATGGCATTTGGGGGGGTTTCCCAGGCAATTGAAGGTTAGAATCTGGCCAGGGTGGCACTGTTGATGCCACCCAGGCTTCATGGCACCCTGGCAGTGCCACCTGGGCAGCCTGACACTGTCAGCATTCCGTCCTGTCATAGACAGGCTGGCTGGCTGTGCCCCGGCGGCATCTTGCCCATGCCAGGGATCGGGCCCGGGAGTGTCCTGTCCATATGAGGTGGGGCGTGGGGGGACTGACTGACCCCCCCCAACAGGTGAGTTGGATGTTGTGGCTGTCTGGGGGTCATGTCGGGAGGTCGAGAAAACTCAGCGTCATTAAGAACTGGCGCCCCAATCTCTTTCTGCACTCCTCAGTCTGAGATCTGAAGAAATAAGAGTAATATTCGATAGCGGGGTCATTTCTGGCACTACATTTGCTGAGAACAGCCCCACTAATCCGCTCAGAACAGGACTCTATTTCTTTTGCATTAGTTCGTGCCCATTGTTGCCAAATTTGCTGATGGCATAAAGGTAGGAGAGAGGATATAAGGAGTCTGTGAAGGGACATGCAGATGGGTTAAACAAGTGGGCAAAAATAAGGGATGTAATGTGGGAAAATGTGAACTTGACCACTTTGGCAGGAAGAGTAGAAAAGCAATATGTTATTTAAATGGAGACAGATTGCAGAACTTTGCAGTTCAGAGGATTCTGCATATCCTGGCACATGAATCACTAAAAGGTAGTTTGCAGGTGCAGCAGATGATTAGGACGGCAAATGGAATGATGCCGATTATTGCAGGGGAATGGAATATAAAAGTGGGGAAGATTTGCTTCAGTTGTACAGGGGAGTGGTGAGACCACGTCTGGAGTACGGTGTACCTCCTTACTTAAGAAAGGATGTAATTACATTAGAAGCTGTTCAGAGAAGGTTCACTCGGCTGATTTCTAGGATGAAGAGATTTTCTTATGAGGAAAGGTTGGACAGATTAAGCCTGTACCCATTGAAGTTTAGAAGGATAAGAAGTGATCTTATTGAAACATAAAATCCTGAGGGGCCTTGACAGGTTGGGTGCCGAGAGGGTGTTTTCCTTGCGGGAGAGACTGGAACCAGTGGATACAGTTTAAAAATAAAGGGGTTTCCTTCCCATTTAGGATGGAGATGAGGAGAAATTCTTTTTTTTCCTCAGGGGGTTGTTAGACTGTGGAATTGTCTTCCCCAGAGTCGGGAGGGAGGGTCACTGAATATTTTCAAGGCTGAGTTAGATAGATCCTTGATCAACAAGGGCATCATTGGTGATTGAGGTTAGACAGGAAAGTAGAATCGAGGCCACTGAGAGCAGCCATGATCTTATCAAATGGCAGAGCAGGCTTGAGGAACTGAATGGTCGACACCAGCTCCTTATTCATACGTTCCTATGTTCATGTATAAATGCAGCTACTGTTGTTATTTGAATTAAAAACCAAAAATTCTGGAACATCACAGCATGTCAGCCTGCATGAATCAAAAGAAAGATTATAATATATCAGCTGTGTACCTTTCATCACCCAAGATATTACACTTGCTGATTTGCATCGTGGATTGATATTTGTACTTGGATGTATGGGTGCAGATGACTAATTATTGACATTAGGATTAGAAAGTACAACTGGTTAAAACCTGCATGTTGTTCCTCCTACATATCTATTTGAGACAATTTCTCACCCAAGTTAGAAATTTGAGCTTAAATGTCTCTTAGTATTCAAGAGGAGTTTTTAATTTATCAGTCAGTAGAGAAAACATGTCCTGGATAAATGTGACAATTTGACTGAGATGTGAAAGTCAATGGAAGAAAACGTGGAGCAGTTACCAACTCGCCCACGTCATCACCAAATGTGGTGTCTGTGGAGAGACAGACTGACAGTATCGGGTTTTTAATAACTAAAATAAAATCAATGGTATGCAGTGTTGGATGAGAATAATAGATCTCTTCTAGTGCACAGACTGATTTCATAACAAAAACAAAGTTATGGGGGATTTGGGGGCTGAAATTAAAACCTCCCCATAGCTTTCCCCCAACCCTCCTTCAAAATAAATTAGTATTTAGAGCAGTTTATGTAACAGATTACATCCCATGGCATATACTTCAAAATAAGGTGGCCTGATGTAATGGAATGAATTGATGTTTGGACAAAAATAATTACATTTGTATTTTGAAATTAAGTTTTGTTTTTAATTTCAAATAAATGGAAACATCTGCTTATTTTCAGCATCTTCATATCAGGGGATTTACTGCAAGCTCAGACAGCTGCATCTGTGCCAAGGTTTAAGGTCAACAAAGGCCAACCTTGTTCAAACAACCACACAGAAAGGTGTGTAATGTTGTGCGATATAACTTGTCAGGAATTGTTGTGCCATCCGCAAAAACCGTCTAGAAGTCAGTGATGTTCAGGAGCTGCAGAATTCTTCATCTTTTTGTTCCAACATTTGTTCCCCATCAGGAGGTGTCTTTCCATTTAACTGCTGGGTCTAGCCCACCTGCCTTGATGATCCATTGTGAGACCCCCTCTAACATTTCCAGTTTCTCCCTGTCCTTCCCCACCAGGCCTCCAACCTCTCCAAGGGCTACGAATGTCACCCTCACGCACACCTGACACACCCAACCCTCTGAAGCTCCTCTGGCCTGCTATTCACCAAGGCTTCCGATGATATTCCCATCTCCGTGTAAAATAAACGCAAGACAAGCTGATGGCAATCTGAACTATGAACAGAAAATGCGAGAAAACCTCAGCAGATCTGGCAGCATATGGGGAGAATGAAACATTGTTGATGCGTTGAGTCCAAAGTGGCTCTTTGTTTATCAAAGCACTCCAGCCACCCCATTAATAATTTCAGAAAAATCCACAATATAATTGGACACATTATACATTTGTGATGACCTGTGGCCTTGAAATAGAATTTACTCCAGAGCAGAGATCAAAATTTCCATTTTGTAAAGAAACCACTCCTTGCTTTATTTAAATGTCTTAATTGCAGGGTAAATACCTAAATGTACAAGACATCAACATGCATTAACATCGCTGAATCATCAAGATCCTGGGGGTTACCATTGAATAGAAACTGAACTATACCAGCCATATACATACTGTGGCTGCAAGAGCCAGGTCAGAGTTATGTAGTGAGTCAGAATTATGTAGGGAGTAACTCAAGCCCAGACTGCTCAAAGCTTGTCCATCATCTACAAAGCACAAGCCAGGAATGTGATGCACTACTCTTCATGCCTGAATTAATACAGCTCCAACACCATCCAGGACAAAGCTGATCACTTGATTTCCACCTCATCCACAACTTTCAACAGTCACGTCCTCCACCACGGATGCACAGTGGTAGCAGTATGTGCCATCTACACGATGCACTGCAGCAACTCGGGCAGCACGATAGCACAAATGGCTAACACTGTGGCTTCACAGCGCCAAGGTCTCAGGTTTGATTCCCCGCTGGTCACTGTCTGTGCAAAGTCTGCCCGTGTCTGCGTGTGTTTCCTCCGGGTGCTCCGGTTTCCTCCCACAGTCCAGACACATGCAGGTTAGGTGGATTGGCCATGTTAAATTGCCCTGAGTGTCCAAAAAGGTTAGGAGAGGTTATTGGGTTACGGGGATAGGGTGGAAGTGAGGGCTTAAGTAGGTCGCTGCAGACTCTATAGGCCAAGTGGTCTCCTTCTGCACTGTATATTCTATGTTCTAACTCAACAAGCCACCTTTGAAAGCTCGTTCCATGCATGGGGGCACCACCAATTTCTCCACCAAGCCAAACACCATCATGTCTTGGAACTATATCACCATTCCTTCACTGTTGTTTGGTCAGAATCCTGGAACTCCCGAACAACACTGCGGGTGTACCTGTACCACATGGACTGAAGCAGTTCAAGAAGGCAGCTCACCACCATCTTCTCAAGGGCAGTTAGGGATGGGCAACAAATTCTGGCCTAGCAGTGATGCCCACATTCTGTGAAAGAATAAAGTAAGTCCCCTTTGCAGTAAAAGCCAACATTCTGGGGCAATTCTCCCAAACAATGACTTTGGGATGGATTATCTGCTGCCTGTAGCGGGGAATTGAGCGTCGGGTAAAAATTGGGACTGGCGCCCATTCTGATGCTCCGGTCCCTCACCAGGATGGGAAGGGTAGCTAACCACAATGTTTATAAACATCTAGCTATGATTGACAGTCATCACAACATCAAAATAAGTGCTTTCTGCTGAGAAAAAGAGAAAGTGAAAGCACTCATCTCCTAGATGTTTACAAATATTGTGGTTAGCTTCACAGCAGGGTACCTGAGATGCATTCAAGTGTGAAGGGAAATTAAAATAAACAATCTAGACACCTGGCTGTCTGGAAACTATTACCCTATTAGTTGCAGCCCATTAAAAGCTATTTATCTTTGGAAGTGAATAGAAGCTTCGCTGATGAAAGGACCTTGTGATCAGATTTGGCTTTCTATGAATTAACAGCTGCTGCTTTCAGTACTTCTGGCTGAGGAAGCAGCTGTAAGGGGCAGGTAAGTGAAAAAGCTTCCAGGCAGGGGTGACTGATGAGGGAGTCTCTGAGATGGAGGTCTCTGAGATAGGGTCCCTGAGGGGAGGGGGTTTTTTGTTGGGGGTCTGATAGGGGGTTGTGGGGGGGAACCATAATTCTGGTGTTTTTAGGGGAGTGAGGATGTCCTTACTTCCCTGCTTGTCAGCGGTGGGGGGGGGGGGGGGGGGGGTGCCGGACTTTGGTACTGGGCCCCCCATTCAAGAACGGTACCTGATACTGTATTCTGACAGAATCCCACAAGCTCATCACCATGAATGAATTTGCAAGGGAAGGACGAGGGAATCGCTCCTGTGTGCCGCTCTTAGTACCAGCGTAGACCAGGAGCTATTCTACTCCAGCAGGAGAAGTTAGCATCCCAAACAGAGTATCCAGCCCCAAGTGTCATTTCAGGAGCGAAAACCAATGAGAATCCTGCCAGCTCTTCTGCGTGATTCCCATCAAATCACCCACACTTAGCGATGTATTCTCCGCTGCCTGCCGCTGGTAGCAGAGTTCCCGATGCAATGGAGAATCACGCATGAGGCAAAAAATAGGATGCAAATTATTTATGCATGGCTGGGAAGTCGCAGGATTCTGTCAGAATCCACTGGCTGGCCCACTCCCCCCACAAAATAAATCCCCCCCGCCCACCCACGACAAGTAAGGGCACCCCCCCCGCCACAAGTATGGGAATTACGGGTCACCCCCCGCCCCCACATCAGACCCACAAAAGAAACCCCCTATCAGACCCCTTTATCAGAGGCCCCATCCATTGCTATGGTCCCTAGCCAGCGGCGGCGGCAAGCTACGTGCCCCGCACTGGAGGAAGAATGAAAATGGGTCATTTGAACCCATTTGCATCGATTAACGGGTTGGAGTCCCATTTTCCAAGCCTCCATGATGCTCTGGCCCTCAAATGTGGGCGTGGATTGGTGCAATATTTTTAAGCATGGCCCCGACACGGTGGACCTCGCAGTGGTTCAAAGGAGTAACATGTAATGTTGGTGCCCCCGAAGTCCATCGGAGGGGCCTCCTCCTCCTCCCCCGCAATGCAAATCCTGTCCACCCCACCACCCCCTCAGCTCCCCCATCAGACCTCCCTATCAGGCCCCATATCAGCAACCCCCCATATCAGAGACCCCCATATCAGAGACCCACATATCAGAGACCCCCCTCATAATGTACATTGAAAATAGGTGAAGCCCCTGCCCTGATCCCTGCGACATTCCACTAGTTTGTCTGTCAACCTGAAAATGTCCCGTTTATCCTGACTCATTGTTTCCTGTTGGTTAACCAGTCCTCTATCTGTGCTGAAATACCACCTTTAGTATCATATGCATTTATCTTGTGTAGTAACCTTTTATGTTGCACCTTATCAAATGCCTTTTGGAAATCGGCACACTCTACATCTTCAGATTCCCCTTTATGCACGCTGCTTGTTACATCCTCACATAAATTTTCCAACATGATTTCTCTGATACAAAACTGTTGATTCTGCTGGTAGAATGATGATTTTCTAAATATCCTGCTGCTGTCTCTAATAATGGATTCTAACATTTTCCCGATGACAGATGTTAAGATAACTGTCCTATGGGTTTTTTGCTTTCTGTGTCACCCCACCTTTCACAGACGTGTTACATCGGTAGTTTTCCAATCTGCTGGGGCCTTTTGCAGAATCTTGGAAGTTTACAATCAATGCATCCACTATTTCTGCAGCCACTTCTTATGGAACTTGTCATTCGTATTCCCATTGCTTTTTCTCCAGTGATTGTTCCCTCCATTTTGCCTCTTGGTTTTCCACTATTCTCGGGATTTTTTTTGTGTCTTTAACTACGAAAAGAATACAAAGTACTTGTTCAAAGCCTCTGCTATTTGTTTATTTCCCATTATTAATTCCTCAGTCTCACCCTCTAAGGGACCAATGCTCACTTTCGTTACTTTTTAAACTTTTTCTACACTTGTTTCTGGCTAGTTTTCTCTCCTGCTCCAACTTCTACCCCTTTTTTTAGTCAACCGTTTCTGGTTTCTAAAATGTTTCCAACCTTTTTCCCTCACACTAATCTTGGCAGCATTGTATGTCTTTTCTTTCAATTTGATGCAACCATAACTTCCTTTCTTCCATCTTTGTTTTGGTTATTATTATAACAGGTCTTCTCCACCCTTCACCACAAGTGGAATAATCAAAAATGTTGGGTGGGATTCTCTGTCCAGCAATGCCGGAATCGGGAACTGTTATTGGGAGGAGAATCGCACGTCAGCCGATAACTGAGGGCATCGCCGCCCACCCCGATTAAATGCCATACTGCAGTGCCTCGACAGCAGCGTGAATGCATTCCACGCCATACGCCCACGTGAGCATGCAGATTGTACAGTAAACACATGTTATTGGCATGTTATTAACGGGCCCAACCGGCAATTTTCGGGCCCCTGCGCTGCTCCGCAGCCGCCAGGAGGAATTTCTGAAGTTCACTTGTGGTATTTTAAATCGGGAAATAGGCACCGTGGCTGCTGAAGGAGAGCGAGGGGATGTGAAAAGTGTCCAGTATTGCTAGAGTGTGCTGACAATTGTGCTGCAGGCTGGGAGGCTACTGCCAGGGCTGGGAGAAGTAGTGGGGGGGTGGCCAGGAGTCGGGGTTGGGGTGGATGGACATGAACCACCATTGCCGCAGCCTGCAAGGCAGCCATGTGGCTGCACACGCCGCTGACTGCCCACTGTGAACGTGGTGCCACAGGTAGTATGGGTGCCTCCCCAGGCCACCTCCTATGTACCCTCTGGTCCCAGCTGACCCATCAATGGAATGGGCATGCTCCAGCGCAGCCAGTGCCATCTCCTTGGCTAGGGTGAGGGTATGTGGGGAGTGGAGAGACTATATGCAGCTCCTGCTTGTCAGGCTCTTGCGTGCCAATCCCGACCCCAGCGAATCGCAGGATCCGTTCCTTTGAATTGCACTAGTTCCACATGGTGCCTGCATTAGTTCATTAGGATATCCTGAATCGGACAAACATCCACTGGCAACATGCAGTTGGAGAGCGCACATTAGGTGGCTCCTGCTAGAGTCTTTGATATTTGGACTTTTACTCCCAGTCTCAGGGGTAGTTTCTGGATGAGCTGGTGTGGGAAATCATAAGGAGTTGGGGGAATGTCGAAGTCCCAGAAGAAGGGTCTTGGAAAGAAGGGGGCGAGTGAAAGTCCGCCGGTGAGTGTGGCTGTGAGTCCAGCAGGAGGAACGATAGTGGGGGCTGGGTCGTTGGGTGGGGCTGTTCCCACCATGGCCGAAACTCTGACCGAGGTGATGGAGGCGGGGTTTGAAAGACTGTTCCCAAACATTTAGAGGTGCTTCAGAGGGAGATGACGGCTTCGCTTAAAGAGTGGGTGGAGGAGGCGCTTGCCCTGATAAAAGTGGCATTGACGAGATGTCGGTCGAGGTGCGGGAGCAAGCAGAGAAGTTGAAGGCGATGGAGGAGGCACAGTCACAATATAGCAACCAGTTTGCCTCGATGAGTGAGGAGCTGTGGAAGGTGGCGGAGGTCATTATAGGCCTCAGAGCCAAGGTGGAGGATCTGGAGAACAGGTGGAAGAGACAAAATTTGAGGACTATGGGTCTGCCCGAGGGGGTGGAGGGCCTGAGGCTGACCAAGTACTTTGCGAAGATGTTTGCCGGGTTGATGGGGGAGGGGGAAGAGACCTCCCTCTGTGAGCTGGACAGGGCGCAGATAGCTGGATAGAACTCAGCGATTCAGTCCCGGCGTCAGCAATTAGTCTCTGAGAAGGAGTATCCTCCCCACAATCATTTCGTTTCCATTCTATTTGTTGCTACAACTCCATCGCAACTGTTCTGCGATGCCTCATTGCATACCAGCAGTTCTGATACGTCTTCCCCTTTCCTCAATCGAAGATTCCCCTCCACTATGATCAACAGAACCCTTGTGCATGTCCATTTCAATTTCTACAGCTCTACCCTCACCCTTTCTCTCTCTCCGGTACCATTCCACTTGTCCTAACTTTCCATCTCACCAGACACCATAATGCATTATCCTCCAGCATCCAAACGCATCTTTCCCTTCCCTTTCAGAATTCTAAAGTGACTGTTCCCACTATGACACACAGAAGGCTATGGAGGCCAAGTCATTGAGTGTCTTTAAGACAGAATTAGATTGGTTCTTGATTAATACGGGGATCAGGGGTTATGGGGAGAAGGGATGAGAAAATATCAGCCATGATTGAATGGTGGAGCAGACTTGATGGGCGGAGTGGCCTAATTCTGCTCCTATGTCTTATGGTCTTATGGTACACCCTCTGGGTCACTCCCAGTACTCGCTGTCCTACCCAGCCAACTCCCGTACAGGTACAGGAGACGCAAAACCTGACATTTATCTTCTCCCATCTCGCTGTTCAGGACCCCTAACAATTGAAGCAGCAATTTATTTGAACTGCTTTCAGTTTAGTACACTGCATTCACCTCTTATGGTGCAGTCTCTTTCACATTGAGGAGGTTAAATGCAGGTTAGGTGTCTGCTTTGTGGAACACCTCTGTTCATTCTGTAAGCCAGACCCTGAACTTCTGGTCATATGCTATTTTAATTCTTCTGTACATTCCCACTCTGACCCCTCTGTTCCCAGCCTCCTACACTGTTTGAATGAAGTTAAATGTTAGAGGGTGGGTAACTCACCTTTTGAATATTTTACAGCCCTCCAGGCTCAACATTGAGTTCAGATCATAATCTCTGCCCCCATTTTTAAAATTTTTTTTTAGATTACCCAATTATTTTTTCCAATTAAGGGGCAATTTAGCGTGGCCAATCCACCTACTCTGCACATTTTTCTTTGGGTTGTGGGGGCGAAACCCACGCAGACACGGGGAGAATGTGCCTCTGCCCCCATTTTTGGGCAACAACTGTTGGTCATGATTTTTGCTTTTCCACCGCCTCACGGCGCTGAGGTCCCAGGTTCGATCCCGGCTCTGGGTCACTGTCCGTGTGGAGTTTGCACGTTCTCCCCGTGTCTGCGTGGGTTTCGCCCCCACAACCCAAAAATGTGCAGAGTAGGTGGATTGGCCACACTAAATTGCCCCTTAATTGGAAAAAATAATTGGCTAATCTAAATTTATAAAAAAAAAATTATTTTTGCTTTTCCCATTTACTTCGCCTCTCGATCTATCATTATTTTCTTATACTAGATTGAGGCATTAATGTGGGGGTATGACCGGGACGTTTGTAGATGACATGAAAATTGGTGGTGTAGTAAATAGTGAGGATGAAAGCCTTATATTACAGAGCAATATAGACAGGCTGGTCAGATGGGCAGAACAGTGGCAAATGGAATTTAACACTGAAAAGTGTGAGGTGATGTATTTTGGGAGGACTAACAAGGCAAGGGGATACGCGATGAACACGGGACGCTAAGAACTACAGAGGATCAGAGGGACCTTGGGAGCATGTTCATAGATCCCTGAAGGCAGCAGGCCAGGTAGATAAGGTGTTTAAGAGGGCTTATGGGATACTTTCGTTTATTAGCTGAGGCACAGAATTTAAAAGCAGGGAGGCTATGATGGAGCTGTATAAAACTCTGATATATAATAATAATAATAATCGCTTATTGTCATAAGTAGGCTTCAATGAAGTTACTGTGAAAAGGCCCTAGTCGCCACATTCTGGCGCCTGTTCGGGGAGGCCGGTACGGGAATTGAACCCGCGCTGCTGGCATTGTTCGACATTACAAGCCAGCTGTTTAGCCCGCTGTGCTAAACCAGCCCCATTAGGCCACAGCTAGAGGACTATCTGCAGTTCTGGTTGCCACACTATAGGAAGGATGTGATTACACTAGAAAGGGTGCAGAGGAGATTCACCTGGGTAGAGCCTTTCAGTTAAGAGGAGAGGCTGGATAGACTGGGACTACACTTCTTCAGAACAGAGAAGGCTGAAGGGGATCTCATTGAAGTGTACAAAATTATGAGGGATTATAGATAGGGTAGATAGGAAGAAACATTTCCTCTTATTAGAGGGGCCAATAATCAAAGAGCATAGATTTAAGGTAAGAAGCAGGCGATTTAGAGGGGACTTGAGGAGAAATGTTTTCATCCAGAAAGTGATAGGAATCTGGAGCTCACTGCGTGAAAGGTTGGGAGAGGTGGGAAACTTCACAACATTTAAGAAGCATTTAGATTACCATTCAAAATGTCATAGCATACAAAGCTAAGGACCAAATGCTGGAAAATGGGATTAGAATAGATAGGTGTTTGCTGGCTAACACAGACACGGTGGGCTGAAGGGCCTCTTTCTGTGCTGTAAAACTCTATGACTCTTCTTTATTTGTCCTATTAGCATCCCCTTGGCAATTATTTCTTCCTGCCTTCCAGCATCCTATAGATTTACCCTATTGTTCTTTCCACATCATTCCTCCTTTTCCTGCTTGTGCACTTGCTCAAAACCTGTCACATATCTAACTTTTTCTAATTCTGGAAGATCATCGGCCTGAAATGTTACCCCTCTTTCCTTCTTCATTTATTTGCCTAGAGACATATCCCTTCTGGAAGCTTCAAGGCGTGGTTAGGACATTTTGCAAAACACATGGGATTTTGGTTTGAACTGCTTAAAGAAACGTACAGCTTTTTTTAAACAAAAAGATTATATTCTCGCTTCCCAGAGATCAAGGACCCTTGCTCCAGGTCATAGTTTTCAGATTGTGTTCTCTTTACATTTTCCAAGTTGCCATGTTGCGACTTCCCTGGACGCAATGTAAATGATGTGCACTCATGGCATGCTAACTTTGTCCAAAGCTTTCTGTTTCAATTTCCAGCATCTGCAGTATTTCCCTTTTGTGTTAACTTTTTATTCTCCTTTAATATGCTGACTATATTGTATGTATTTTTAGTTTTATCTCAGAGTTACTAAAGTGTGCCTTTGGCTCTCCCATGATTTTCTTACTACCGCACATTATGACCCCAAAAGGTGACAAAAGTGCTTAATGGCGGACACGAGAAATTAAATGCTTCAAAATCTGAATGCTTCATAAAATTAATAGCCTTTTGTCCCTTTACTATTAGCATTTGATTAAGACCAGCTACACAGATTTTGTTATTTAGCAACATCTTAATTTGCATATGTTCTTCTTCCTGTAACCTTTATGCAACACCACCCCCGTCACCCCCACAACTCTCTTCTGTTATGAAAAGTTAACAGAATTTTCCAAACCTTCCAAAGCTCTGTTTTGTGCTGGTTCTTCTGCAGTCACATCTCCAAGGAATTAAACAATCTTAATGCATTGCATAATGATGAACATGCCATGAGTGCACATCACTCACATTGCCTCCAGGGAAGTCGCAACATGCCAACTTGGAAAATGTAAAGAGAACACAATCTGAAAACTATGACCCGGAGCAGGGGTCCTTGATCTCTGGGAAGCTATAATATAATCTTTTTGTTAAAAAAAGCTGTAAGTTTTTTTAAGCAGTTCAAACCAAAATCCCAAGTGTTTTGCAAAATTTGCTAACCACGCCTTGAAGCTTCCATAAGGAATATGTCTCTAGGCAAATAAATACAGTTCTGCAGCTTTCCTAGATGCTGCCCTCTCCACCTTAAGAGAAACCAGAGGACCTGAGCAGTTCTAAACTTTGGAAAGTATTTAAAGGAACAAGTCCTCCACAGGGAACATTTACGAAAAATTCAGTTCCGCAGGTATCCCAATGGAGAAGTAAAACTTTTAAAAGATCAAGCCTTGTGCTGAGTGAAACAGCTTAGGCCAGATACACTGTGCTGGTGAAACTATTGTGATGGTTGTGCAATAGCAGATTGAATTCTCCATGCTTGTACATCATCAAATTCTTTACAAAATAATGAATTATTAACTTATTCAAAACATATGAAAAATATATGCACTTAAAAGTGTAGAACGGTGCAAGTACTGTGAACTCTGTGGTATATTGTAAGTATAATACGGTTATGTTCATAGGTTGTGAGGCAACTCTTATTGTGTTTACCAGGTTGTCCTAGTTAACGCCTCATTAACAAACAAGAGACTGATCTCTGATTGGAAGACTGTTCAAGATCTATAATCTCTCAGTTCAAGCCCTATCCACTTCTCGTTGTGAACCATATTAACTTCTGCCTCACAGTGGACGGACAGATGTTGGAAGGGCACAACAAAGTCTATTGCGACATGTAGGCGACACCAGCAGGTATTTGATACTTTCGACAGATATTGTGTGAAATGACGAAAGCAACAGCAGAGAAACACCCTGAATCAGCCATTCACCTACAGACAATTCAACCAAGTTGGAAGTCACAGTCCTCAACCTGCTCAGTCCTTCGACGATACAGTAGTTGTTTGCTATAAGTACCTGAAAGTAGCATTGGTGTCAGGCAGCACTATGTGATGAACTTTTTTAAAAATAAATTTTGAGTACCCAATTATTATTTTTTTTCCAATTAAGGGGCAAAGTAGCGTGGCCAATCCACCTAACCTGCACATCTTTGGGTTGTGGAGGTGAAACCCATGCAGACATGGGGAGATGCGCAAACTCCACACGGACAGTGACCCAGGGCCATGATTCAAACCCTGGTCCTCAGCGCTGCAGTCCCAGTGCTAACCACTGCGCCACATGTTGCCCCACTATGTCATGATCTAACACAGCTGGCTGGTTTTCACTGGATGGTGCTGATAAAAGGAAGCAGAAACAAAGACTGCCCAACATACCTTGGCTGGGAGCAACTCAGTCCAGTGGCAAGAGAATGCAGAAGGAAGAAAAGACAAACAAAGTTACCAGTCAAGATATCGGCATGCTGCAATGTCTGAATTCTACTTGATTGTCAAACCTTGAATGCCATTCATCTCAGTAGGTTCTATACAATAAATTAAGCAGGTTATGTTTCGTAGCACCAGGTACACACTAAAGAACCAGACCTAACTGTTGATGGCATCAATCTCAATGTTGTAGTAAAGTTCTCATACCTTAGCAGTGTGGTCTCGACGGCTGCCAGTATGGATGAAGATATCAATGCACATATCCAGAAAGTAGGTTCTGCCCATATCTGAAAATTGTGTCTGGAAGCAGCATGGCATTAAGCTGAAGGCTAAATTCAAACTCTACAGACCATTGTCCTTACCACTCTGGTGGATGACTCAGAATCCTAATTTTGCTATGGATGCCACATTAAAGCTCTGGAACACTTGCGATCCAATATGAGAATTTGATAGCAGGACAAAATCACAAATATTGAAGTCCTTCATCGTGCTGGTCTCAGTAGCGTGTGGACCACTCTTAAGAAAATTCTTATTAGGTACTTACAGAGCAGCACGGTGGCAGTTGCTTCACAGCTCCAGGGTCCCAGGTTCCCGGCTTGGGTCACTGTCTGTGCAGTCTGCACGTTCTCCCCGTGTCTACGTGGGTTTCCTCCGGGTGCTCTGGTTTCCTCCCACAGTCCAAAGATGTGCAGGTTAGGTGGATTGGCTATGCTAAATTGCCCTTAGTGTCCAAAACGTTTAGGTGGGGTTACTGGGTAATGGCGATAGGTTGGGCTTAAGCGGGGTGCTCTTTCCAAGGGTCGATGCAGACTAGGTGGGCCGAATGGCCTCCTTTTGCACTATCAGATCTTCCATTGGGAGCTATCTCAGGGCAAACAACGTCAACGTGGTCGGTGAAAACAATACAGGAACACCAAAAAAAGAACATTATAAACTTCGGCATTCCACCAGCTGTCTTGAGAAAATACTGCAACAAACGGTATGGTTACAAGCACTGAATTTTGCTTCAGCGTGCATTGAGGAACATCTATATGAAACTGCCAATATCCAACATGGCCAGAGGAAGGTGGTGAAGCTGCAGGAGGTCTCCAAAGCACCAACAGTGAACTGTCAGTCTATGTCCATGCCAATCCAACATTGGAGTTTTCGGTCACGAGACCACTCAACATTATGTGCTAAATTTGACAAGATTCTATTCCTGGTGTGAAGTCACTGACAGGGCCACAAAATGGGTGTGTTGGTCTCTGCACCACTTTTCCAGCACAGTTCCAGGCATTTTCAGCTGGAATGTTGTGGATGGCTGGAAACTAGAACCCTGGTGCACCAGGCTCTTCATTAGTCCAACAGTTCCTTGTTACTCTTATTTGGGTTGAAGCACCTGCCCGCTCATACTCTTCCCAGACGGGAGCCCTGCATCATCCAAACCTAGCAACAGTCACCAGATTTCCCAACTCACTGTGCAACTAATGAACTACACATAATGCAGATACACAGTTATTTTGCAGGTACACGTAGCAATCAGTTTGTGTAAAGAAAGGTCTCACAAACAACAATTAGTAAATGAACAATTAATCTGTTTTCATGAGACTGCTGGTGTTTTGTTGACCAGGTCACAAAGAATTTACTGATATCTTGGGATTTGTTTTACGTCTACTTGAACAGATAGATATTAGATGGTGTTAGGATCATTGTTCTTCCTGATATCGATGAATGACCCAGACCATGGTGTACATAGTACAGTTTCAAAATTACAGACAATACAAAACTTGAAAGTATTATGAATTGTGAGAAGGATAGTGTGGAAATTCAAAAGGAAAGGTTGGTGGAATGGGTGGAAAAGTGGTGGATGAAATTTAATTCAGAGATGTGTGAAATGGGAAAAGGGGAGGACGGTAAAGGGGAGGGAGAAAGAAGGGAAGGGAGTGTTTCACGACGGTGTCGGAGGCTGCTCCTCGCCCCCTATTTCCCCCCCCCCCTGGGGGGGGGGCTAGGAGCGGCGTTGCGGGGAACTCGGCACGCCAATAATGACGTGGCTGGCGGCGCCTACGTGACGTCAGTCGCGCATACGCGGTTGCTGTCTTCCCCTCCGCTGCCCCGCAAGACGTGGCGGCTTGATCTTGTGGGGCGGCGGAGGGGAAAGAGTGCGTCTCTGGGAGACGCCGGCCCGACGATCAGTTGGCACCGATCGCGGGTCAGTCCCCTCCCGAGCACGGCCGTGGTGCTCAATCCCCTCTCCGTCCCCCACAGGCCCCAAACTTACCTTTCGCGCGATGTTCACACTGGCAGCGACCAGGTGTGGTTGCTGCCGGTGTGAACAGGGGCCGGAGAATCGCGGGTCGCCGTGAAAAACGGCGACACGCGATTCTCTGAGCGGCGTGTCGCAAAACGTGACACGCCATTTTGGGGGGGGGGGGGGTGGGAGAATCGCGGGGGGTGCCAGAGCGACCCTCCCGTGATTCTCCCACCCCGCCTGGGGAGCGGAGAATCGCGCCCATGTTGTTAGGTGAATTGGATAGTATAAATTCTCCCTCTGTGTACCCGAACAGGCACTGGCCTGAGGCTACAGGGGATTTCCACAGTAACTTCATTGCAGTGTTAATGTAAGCCTACTTGTGACACTAATAAAGATTATTATAAAAATGCGGAGGGACAATATAAAATAAAGGGTACAATTCTAAAGTGGGTACAGGAACAGAGGAACCTGGATGTGTATCTGTATAAGTTACTGAAGGCTGTAGGACAGGTTGAGAGCGCGGTTGATAAAGCTTACAATATCCTAGACTTTATTAATAACGGCATAGAATACAAAATCTATGTTGTATAGAGCATTGGTATGGCTTCAGTTGGCGTATTACATCCAGATCTTGGCACTAAACTTTAGGAAGGATGTTAAGGCATTAGAGAGTGCTGAAAAGATTCACACAAATGGTTCCGGGGATGGGAAACTTCAATTATGTGGATCGATTGGAGAATTTAGCACTGTTTTCTTGAAAAACAGAAGGTTGAGAGAAAATTTGATAAAGGTGTTGAAAATCATGAGGGATCTGGACAAAGAAGTTAGGGGAAAAGCGTTCCCATCGGCGGAAAGACCGAGAATGAGAGGGCACAGATTTAAGGTAATTGGCAAAGGAAGCAATGGAGACATGGGGAGAATCTTTTTCATTTGGAAATCACTACCTTGAATGTGGTGGATGCAGGTTCAAGATCGTGTTTTCCGGGTCCTTAAGGGGGAGGGGGAGCAGCCTCAAGTCGTAGTCCACATTGGCACTAATGACATAGGTAGGAAAGGGGACAAGGATGTCAGGCAGGCCTTTAGGGAGCTAGGATGGAAGCTCAGAGCGAGAACAAACAGAGTTGTTATCTCTGGGTTGTTGCCCGTGCCACGTGATAGTGAGATGAGGAATAGGGAGAGAGAGCAATTAAACACGTGGCTACAGGGATGGTGCAGGCGGGAGGGATTCAGATTTCTGGATAACTGGGGCTCTTTCTGGGGAAGGTGGGACCTCTATAGACAGGATGGTCTACATCTGAACTTGAGGGGCACCAATATCCTGGGGGGGAGATTTGTTAGTGCTCTTTGGGGGGGTTTAAACTAATTCAGCAGGGGCATGGGAACCTGGATTGTAGTTTTGGGTGCGGGAGATTGAGAGTATAGAGGTCAGGAGCACAGATTTGACTTCGCAGGAGGGTGCCAGTGTTCAGGTAGGTGGTTTGAAGTGTGTCTACTTCAATGCCAGGAGTATACGAAATAAGGTAGGGGAACTGGCAGCATGGGTTGGTACCTGGGACTTCGACGTTGTGGCCATTTCAGAGACATGGATAGAGCAGGGACAAGAATGGTTGTTGCAGGTTCCGGGGTTTAGGTGTTTTAGTAAGCTCAGAGAAGGGGGCAAAAGAGGGGGAGGTGTGGCGCTGCTAGTCAAGGACAGTATTAAGGTGGCGGAAAGGATGCTAGATGGGGACTCTTCTTCTGAGGTAGTATGGGCTGAGGTTAGAAACAGGAAAGGAGAGGTCACCCTGTTGGGAGTTTTCTATAGGCCACCTAATAGTTCTAGGGATGTAGAGGAAAGGATGGCGAAGATGATTCTGGAAAAGAGCGAAAGTAACAGGGTAGTTGTTATGGGAGACTTTAACTTTCCAAATATTGACTGGAAAAGATATAGTTCGAGTACATTAGATGGGTCGTTCTTTGTACAATGTGTGCAGGAGGGTTTCCTGACACAATATGTTGACAGGCCAACAAGAGGCGAGGCCACATTGGATTTGGTTTTGGGTAATGAACCAGGCCAGGTGTTAGATCTGGAGGTAGGTGAGCACTTTGGAAACAGTGACCACAATTCGGTGACCTTTACGTTAGTGATGGAAAGGGATAAGTATACCCCGCAGGGCAAGAGTTATAGCTGGGGGAAGGGCAATTATGATGCCATTAGACATGACTTAGGATGTGTTGGTTGGAGAAGTAGGCTGCAAGGGTTGGGCACACTGGATATGTGGAGCTTGTTCAAGGAACAGCTATTGCATGTTCTTGATAAGTACGTACCAGTCAGGCAGGGAGGAAGGGGTCGAGCGAGGGAACCGTGGTTTACCAAAGAAGTGGAATCTCTTGTTAAGAGGAAGAAGGAGGCCTATGTGAAGATGAGGCGTGAAGTTTCAGTTGGGGCGCTTGATAGTTACAAGGAAGCGAGGAAGGATCTAAAGAGAGAGCTGAGACGAGCAAGGAGGGGACATGAAAAGTCTTTGGCAGGTAGGATCAAGGAAAACCCAAAAGCTTTCTATAGGTATGTCAGGAATAAAAGAATGACTAGGGTAAGAGTAGGGCCAGTCAAGGACAGTGGTGGGAAGTTGTGTGTGGAGGCTGAGGAGATAAGCGAGATACTAAATGAATACTTTTCATCAGTACTCACTCAAGAAAAAGATAATATTGTGGAGGAGAATGCTGAGACCCAGGCTATTAGAATAGATGGCATTGAGGTGCGTAGGGAAGAAGTGTTGGCAATTCTGGACAAGGTGAAAATAGATAAGTCCCCGGGGCCGGATGGGATTTATCCTAGGATTCTCTGGGAAGCCAGGGAAGAGATTGCTGAGCCTTTGGCTTTGATTTTTAGGTCATCATTGGCTACAGGAATAGTGCCAGAGGACTGGAGGATAGCAAATGTGGTCCCTTTGTTCAAGAAGGGGAGTAGAGATAACCCCGGTAACTATAGGCCGGTGAGCCTAACGTCTGTGGTGGGTAAGGTCTTGGAGAGGATTATAAAAGATACGATTTATAATCATCTAGATAGGAATAATATGATTAGGGATAGTCAGCATGGTTTTGTGAAGGGTAGGTCATGCCTCACAAACCTTATCGAGTTCTTTGAGAAGGTGACTGAACAGGTAGACGAGGGTAGAGCAGTTGATGTGGTGTATATGGATTTCAGTAAAGCGTTTGATAAGGTTCCCCACGGTCGGCTATTGCAGAAAATACGGAGGCTGGGGATTGAGGGTGATTTAGAGATGTGGATCAGTAATTGGCTAGTTGAAAGAAGACAGAGAGTGGTAGTTGATGGGAAATGTTCAGAATGGAGTTCAGTTACGAGTGGCATACCACAGGGATCTGTTCTGGGGCCGTTGCTGTTTGTCATTTTTATAAATGACCTAGAGGAGGGCGCAGAAGGATGGGTGAGTAAATTTGCTGACGACACTAAAGTCGGTGGAGTTGTAGACAGTGCGGAACTGGATGTTGCAGGTTACAGAGGGACATAGATAAGCTGCAGAGCTGGGCTGAGAGGTGGCAAATGGAGTTTAATGTGGCGAAGTGTGACGTGATTCACTTTGGAAAAAATAACAGGAATGCGGAATATTTGGCTAATGGTAAAATTCTTGGTAGTGTGGATGAGCAGAGGGATCTCGGTGTCCATGTACATAGATCCCTGAAAGTTGCCACCCAGGTTGATAGGGTTGTGAAGAAGGCCTATGGTGTGTTGGCCTTTATTGGTAGAGGGATTGAGTTCCGGAGCCATGAGGTCATGTTGCAGTTGTACAAAACTCTAGTACGGCCGCATTTGGAGTATTGCGTACAGTTCTGGTCGCCTCATTATAGGAAGGACGTGGAAGCTTTGGAACGGGTGCAGAGGAGATTTACCAGGATGTTGCCAGGTATGGAGGGGAAATCTTATGAGGAAAGGCTGATGGATTTGAGGTTGTTTTCGTTAGAGAGAAGAAGGTTAAGAGGTGACTTAATGGAGGCATACAAAATGATCAGAGGGTTAGATAGGGTGGACAGCGAGAGCCTTCTCCCGTGGATGGAGGTGGCTAGCACGAGGGGACATAGCCTTAAATTGAGGGGTAATAGATATAGGACAGAGGTCAGAGGTGGGTTTTTTACGCAAAGAGTGGTGAGGCCGTGGAATGCCCTACCTGCAACAGTAGTGAACTCGTCAACATTGAGGGCATTTAAAAATTTATTGGATAAGCATATGGATGATAAGGGCATAGTGTAGGTTAGATGGCCTTTAGTTTTTTTTCCATGTCGGTGCAACATCGAGGGCCGAAGGGCCTGTACTGCGCTGTATCGTTCTATGTTCTATGTTCTAAGAGGGAATTGGATAATTATCTGAAAAGGAGGAATGTGCAGAGTTATGGGGAGAACGTGGGGGAGAGGCATGTGGTGAATTTCTACTTCAGAGAGCCAACACTGACTCAATGGGCCAAAAGGCTTATTTCTGTGCTCTAATCATTCTGTGATTCTGTGATGTGGCTTTAGTTTCACACCTCACCCGTTAGGTGGCTCTGTCTGATAGCTAACTTTTCATATTGGCAGAGATAATACTGAATTTTATAACTTGCAGTAATAGTGGAACTTAGTATGTGTGCCGATTACGGGTTTTGCAAAACATTGTGAAACGCTCACGTCTGCCATATTTTTTGCAATGTTACAACTTTGCCGAATCACAATAGTGACTTTAGACAATGCCAATACAGTTCTGAATTTTTTATACTGTGGTGATTACAAGAATGTTTTGGATCAAGCCAATTTATTCTGTATAGACAGATTCACTGGCTCCTCACATATAATTGGGCGGCATTCTCCCCTACCCGGCAGGGCGGGAGGTCCTGGTGTAGGGGAGTGGCGCCAACCACTCTGGCGTTGGGCCTCCCCAAAGGTGCGGTATTCTCCGCACCTTTGGGGGCTAGCCCCGCGCCGGAGCAGTTGGCACCACGCCGACTGCCGCAAAAACCGGCGCAAGCGGTCTTTCAGGCCCGCCGCCTGGCAGCGGGGCTGGCCGAAAAGCTTTCGCCGGTTCACGCATGCGCCGGCGGTGACGTCAGTGGCCGCTGACGTCACCGCCGGCGCATGCGCACTGTGGGTTTCTCTTCCTCTTCCGCCATGGCGGAGGCCGTGGCGGCGGCAGAGGAGAAAGAGTGCCCCCAGGGCACTGGCTCGTTCCCTGATCAGGAGGCCCCGTTTGCGGGCCTGGCACCGTGGGGGCACCCCTCAGGGTCCGATCGCCCCGCGCCCCCCCCAGGACCCCCGGGGCCCGGTCGCGCCGCCGATCCTGCTGCCACCAGATGTGGTTCAAACCTCGGCGGCGGGAGAGGCGTCCCAGCGGCGGGACTTCGGCGGGACCCCCCTGCTGGGGGTCAGAGAATTTCGCCCAATTATTTTTACTGTGTAGATATTCTCCCCATTTCGTATGATTGGTTTGGAGCATTTTTCTACTTCTTCGGAATTTTGCTGTAGTAAAGCTTTAATTGCTCTTTTTGCACTTTTAAATGTGAGTGCCCTCTCTATTCATTCCCTTATTTCCCATGTCTTTCACTTTGTCATCATCATTTTGATCCATGGATATTTAATGGACATATACCTTTAAGTCGAGCAGAGGAAGTGAGGAACTCAAAAGTTGCAAAATGATACACTGTGCTTTTGGATAGTTTGCTTTTGAACAGCAGAACTCAGACTTCCTGGTACCTGAGAGAGCGGAGGGATTCAGTTTGATTGGTTGGCTGGTGGCCAATGAATTGGCCAAAGGCAATATTCTGCTTGGCGACAGGCGGTGATTGGGTCCTACCCATGTGGGATGGTTTTCAGAGAACCCAGGAAGGGACAATCAGATCCTGGACACTGAAAGATAAAGCTGTGAGCTGCTGTCTGTCTCTCTCTCTCTCTCTCTCTCCAGAAATGCTGCCTAACTGCTTTTATTCTGAACCTGCAGTGATATTTTTAGAACTTGATGAATTTATCATGAAAACCATGATAGGCTGAAAGAAAAAACCTTTCTGAAAACCTAGACTGAAGAAAGGTGTACTGGAAGGCATCCATCTGAAAAGAGATTTTAATCATTTTTACTTTTTGTATATTTTCCTTTACACCCCTCTTTTCCCTCTGTGTTTGCTAATAGTTAACCAGTTGATTTACTGCATATTTAATTACAGTTATTGTTATTAATAAAAAGAGTTGTGTTTAAATTGACAAACCTGATGACGGTAGTTATTGGGCAGCCAGGTCACCAAAGATATTGGGTATTCTCTCAGAATTAATTGTTAATTTCAATTGTGTTGCGACTCCAGGTCAAGTGGGGCTGGAATTGACTGTGCACTAACAAAGGATGGTGTAACACAAGATCTGTCATGTGAGGTGTGACTGGCTCAGAAGCACTACCACTGGGCAAGCTAGCTGAGTCCTAAAGGACATAGCTGCTAGATTAGACCTGTGTTGGCTAGTGAGGAAACCAACAAGAGAAAAAACCTACTTGACCTCACCTTCACCAATCTACTTGTCAAAGATGCATCTGCCCATGACAGTATTGGTCACAATGACCATAACACAGTCCTTTTTTGGAACCAATTCCTATCTTTACACTGAAGATACCATCTGTCATGTTGTGTGGCATTACAGCCGGGATAAATGGAAAAGATTGAGAACAGCTCAAAACGAGGCATCCAAAACCGTGGGCCATTACCAGCAGCAGAATTGCATTCAATTACAATCTGTAACTTAATAGCCTGGCATATTCCCCACTCTACCATTACCTTTAAGCCAGGGGTTCAAACTTTGTTCAATGAGAAGTTTATGAGGGAATGCCAGGGACAGCATCAGGCATCAAAGAGCAAATGCTGTAAAATCTCAGCAGGTCTGGCAGCATCTGTAGGGAGAGAAAAGAGCTAATGTTTCGAGTCCAGATGACCCTTTGTCACAGCACCAGGCATACCTAAAAATGTGGTGCCAACTTGGTGAAACTGCAACTGTGATGAATGTAAAAATGGTTATATATTATATTTCATAGCTGTGGCAGTAATGTTATTAAAATACTGGTTTAAAATAAATACAAGCAGTATGACTTCGGAAGCTGTAATTAAGAGTCATAAAAGGTGAGGTAATTACCCATTCCTACCACTTACCTGGTTACAGATAAAGGGCTAATGGAACATTGTTTATATTTTGGATGGTTCCCTGGAGTGTCGATAATTTATGAGGGATTGTATTTAGTCCTAGCTCAGCATGTCAGAATTTATTGGGATACAGATTATATAATTAATGAGAGGAGCCAGGTCTATCTGTAGTTTTGCAGTCTGTAATAGGATGTGAGGCACACAAGGCAGAAGTGTACTGGATATGCTCTTGAAAGGGTCTCTCTAAATATATCTACACAAAAGACCGCAAGTAAAACTGTTGTGTAACTTTATTTATAAGTGGCATTTGAAATGTAATAGTTTGTTTGGTTGGAATTAGTAGCAGGTGTAGATAGTTAAGTTCAAGTTTTTCTTTTTCTTTAAGAACTGTTTAACTGATAATTGGAGAGCTAGTTCTTTGATGTTAATGGGGTTAATTCTGTGTTTAAATTAAAGTTTGCTTTAACATAAAATATACCTATTGGTCAGAGTCATCACTTCTGTAGTGAAGTATCTTTTCCTCACAGTTCTACACATTGAAAAATTGTTTGCAGTTCTTGTCGGTATCCTAGCAAACGTTGGGGATTGGTTTTTTAACACAGCACAGGACCACTGAAGGCTACTCCACGGGCTGTTTAGCACAGGGCTAAATCGCTGGCTTTGAAAGCAGACCAAGCAGGCCAGCAGCACGGCTCGATTCCCGTAACAGCCTCCCCGGACAGGCGTCGGAATGTGGCGACTAGGGGCTTTTCACAGTAACTTCATTGAAGCCTACTCGTGACAATAAGCGATTTTCATTTCATTTCATTTCACATGCATGCCAAACAGCAGAAGCAGCATGCAATAGACAAAACAAAATAATTCCATAACCAACGGATCGGATCAAAGTTCTTGTCTACCATCATGAATGGTGGTAGACAATGAAACAACAAATGGGAGGAAAAGGCTCCGCAAATATCCCCATCTTCAATGATGAGGGAGCCAAGCACATCAGTGCAAAAGATAATACTGAATCATTTTCAACTATATTCAGCCAGATGTGCCGATTGGATGATCCATCTCATGCTCCTCCTGAGGTCCCCATCATCGCAGATGCCAGTCTTCAGCTAACTCAATTCACGCCATGCGATAAGGCGGCACGGTGGCACCATGGTTAGCACTGCTGCCTCACAACACCAGGGACCTGGGTTCAATTGGGTGACTGTGTGGAGTTTGCACTTTCTCCTATGTCTGTGCGGGTTTCCTCCGGGTTCCTCCCACAGTCCAAATATGTGCAGGTTAAGTGGACTGGCCATTCAAAATTGCCCCTTAGTGTTCAAAAATATGCAAGTTAGGTGGGGTTATGGGGCTACATGGATATGGCAGGCAGGGGTGGGCCTAGGTAGAGTAATCTTTCAGGGAGTCAGTGTAGACTCAATGGGCCAAATGGCCTCCTTGTGCACTGTAGGAATTCTATATCAAGAAATAGCTGAAGGAACTGGATACAGCAAAGGCGATGGACCCTGACAACATCATATAGGAGTACTGAAGACTCGTGTTCCAGAACTAGCCACATCCCATCCTTAACCGGCTGTTCCAGTACAACTACAACACTGGCATCTACTTGGCAATGTGGAAAATTGTCAATCTATGTCCTGTCCATATAAAGTATGACATATTGCTTCCTCAGAGGGCCAGCAGAGACAATGGGGCAAATGGCCTCCTTTTGTGATGTAAGTATTCTATGATTCTAAATCTAACCCGATGAATTATCACCCAGTAAAGTGAAGGAAGGTGTCAATGACAGTGCTATCAAGTGGTAGTTACGCAGCAATAACCTACTCACTGATGCCCAATTTGGGCTCCATCTGAGCCATTTGGCACCAGATCGTATTACAACTTTGGTCCAAACATGGACAAGATAACTGAAATGAAGAGGTGGGGCGTGAGTGACTGCCCTGGATATCAAGGCAGCTTTTGATGAGTGTCGTATAAAGGAGCTCTCGCAAAATTAAGTTAATGGGAACTTCAGCCCTAGGACATTGCTGCAGTAGTTCCTTGAGCTGGTGTCCTCAGCCCAACCATCAATGACCTTTCCTCCACATAAGTTCAGAAGTGGGGATGCTCGCTAATGATTGTACCATTCATGAATCCTCAGATACTGAAGCACTCTGGTGAACATGCTGCAGTACCTGGATGACATTCAGGCTTGGGCTGGTAAGTACATGCCACACATGTACCAGGAAATGACCATGTGGTACCATGTGTTGTTCCTTGTGTCTTAATAAAGCTCGCAGTCTCAAAGTTGGAGAAGATGCTTTATTGTGAATTTGTTCTGTCTTCAGAGCTTAGCTTACAGCTACCTCAAATGCTGCCAGTCTGTGTGTCTTGCTCCCAGTTGTCCCTTCTGTGAAGTGTGTCCTCACTTCCTGTCCCTCTGTATTTATAGCTCTCCTGTGCTCCCTCTAGTGTTTGCTCAGTTGTATTGCGTCTACACTGATACACAATCACCACATACCTCACCTGAGCTATCTCTCTCAAGGCTGCCTGTTTTCTCAGTTGGTGAGCCAGTAGGCGGCCAGCCTTTTCTCCGTGTCTGGCAGAGTTGGTGCACTGCTTTCCTGGTGTTAAAGTCCATCTGTAGCTTTTCCTCTCCACCAGAAGCTCTTTGATCAGGGGCTCGGAGTATTTTCGGTCGGGGCTGTGATGTTCTCTGTTTTCCTTGTCTGGATGTCTTGAATGGGTAGCATTTAACAAAGAACATCAAGCCAAGTAAATTAACTAAGCTGATTTATTAACACTACTTAAACTGGATGCAAATGTATTCCTAAGTACAAGGTTGCTAAAATAAACTATGCTCTAACTCTAACTACAGAATTCTCAAATACACACCTACTCTCTCTCACGCCTAAACACCTCCTCAAATCAAGGGTCGTCACATGATATATATGTGACTGCTCTTGATTACCACCTGGTGGTAAGAAGTATTTACATGAAATTGTTAATTCTTTATCTCCCAGACAATAAGCATAATCTTAGGGGGGACTTGGAGTACTTTCTGTCGACCTCCAGAATAAGTCGATAAGTTGTTGCTTGGCCACCCTCTCTTCCCTTTCTCTATGTGCCTTGTAGGCTATAATCTTTCCCCTAATCACCGCCTTCAGTACCTCCCAGGATATGGAAGGTGAGACCTACTCGCTCTGGTTATTTGTGATGTACTCGCCTATGGCCTGTAATATTTTCTGGCAGAAGCCCTTTTTGACCAGTAGGTCCATGTCCAACCTCCACGTGGGAGATCTCCTAGCCCGCCTCCCGTGATATGAGTGAAAGGTCTGTCCCACCCAGCCCTTTCTTATCCGCAGTCAGTCCTTCTCCCTCAGGCACGTATCTTGTAGGAAGACTATGTCGGCTTTCAAACTTCTTAAGTGGATGAATACTCTGATCTTTCACTGGGCCATTAAGTCTCCTGACATTCCAGGTGATAATCCTGCTGGGGGAATTCTGTCCCCCGGCTCCTGCGGGATCAACCATACTTACCTGGTGGACGCACCCCTTCACTCCAGGGTTTCCCTTTGTTAGGGGGCCGGCCAAAATGGCCACGGTCACCGGCCTCACCAGGAGGTCGGGCCCCTGCCCTCCGGGGTTTCCCTTTGTCCAGGGGGCACCCATCCTGTCCGCCAACTGCATGTACACAACATTGGTGCGCCCCTGCACTCCAAGGTTTCCCTTTGCCCAGGGATCCTCCAAAGTGGCGACTTGCGGCGGCATCTTGTTTCATCAGCCTGTTCCTCAGCCGCTGAAACCCGTGCGAAAACCAACTCATTCTCCTTGTTCTATTCCTTTTGTGCTCTTCTCCCTCCCCATCCCCCCTTCCTGCATAGCCATTTCCTCGTCAACCCCTGTGCTTTCTCCTTCCCCGTCCCTGTGCCCCCCCCACCTGCCGGGAGGTGAGTCCCGGTCTTCCTGTGCTAGGTTATTTCTGCTAGTGTGGTGGCTCCCCTCCCGGGGCTGGTCTAGCCCCTACCTTATGCTCGCTGACTGTCCATTTTCCCTGTCTAGCCTCTCACATGCCTTCCCCTGTCCTCGCTTCCTTTTGCGACCCAGTCTTCCCCTTACCATCAGAGCGAGACAGTGCAGTCCCGTGCAAACATGCTCACAGTCCAATTTGTCTTCGATTTTCATCTCACAGTCTTTCTCTGCACAACCCTCACTGCTGCCTTGCCTGTCCCTTGTCCAGGCCGTTGTTTTTTACAAATTCATTTGCTTCCTCCCGGGTGTTAAAGTAATGTTCTTACATCTGGTATGTGACCCAGAGCCTGGCCGGGAACAGCATACTGATACGTAGCCCGTTCTTGTCCAGGGCCGACTTTGCCTTGTTCAACTCGGCCCTTCGTTTAGCTTGGTTTGCCCCAATGTCCTGTTAGATATGGATTTTATGTCCTTCCCAGTTACTTGCATCCATGTGATGCAGGATCCTCCCATGGGCCTCAGTGGAGATCTGCAATGATCGACCTCGGCTGCTCCCCGGCTTTGGGTTTCGGTCTAAGTGACCTGTGTGCTCTGTCGAGCTCTAGGAGTTGGGGAGGTTGTTTCTCCCGTCTAAGTCGCCCAGCATTTGGGCACCGTAGCCCATCGAATCGCTGCCCTCGATACCTTCCAGCAGGCCCACAGTCTGAAAGTTCTGTCATTGGGACCTGTTCTCTTGCTCCTCGACTTTGCCCCTGAAGTTCCCCTGGGCCGCCACCAACCTTTTCACTTCAGCTTCCAGGGCGATGATTCTGTCTCTCTGGAGCATCGAGGCCTATCCCAGGTTGAGGATAGTCTTCTCCTGTGTCTCCACTTTCTTCCCCAGCCCATCTATAGCCTTTTGCATGGTGGCCATCGCCTCTGCCACTGCCGCCTGGATTTTTGTCCTGACCTCTCTTTCATGGTGGTCAGCTCCTCCATGAGGAAGTTCTTCCATCCCGTCTCCAGGTGGTGGTGGGGGGGGGGGGGGGGGGGGGGGGCTGATGCTCGTGACGTTGGTCTTCCTCTCTCCTCAGTGGCCGGGTCTCCTTCGCCTCGTGGGTCAGCCGCCTCGCCTGCCTGCTGCTCGTGGCTTTTTCCGCAACTTCTGCCGTCTTTTTGGCCCCTCAAGCTCCTGTTTGCCGGCATACTCTCGTGGCTGTTTTCTTCTCGTTGGTGAGGTAGTTTGGTTTCGAAGTTTGGGCAAAATTCGACTTAAAGTGCTCTTTTTGGTTGTGGTTTGGAGGAGAGCCACCTGATGTGCGTCCGCTCAGCACATCCCCGTCACCGGAAGTCCCCCCCCCCGGGGTCTTGTTAATGGGGGATTCAGTGATAACAATGCCATTAAATGTCAAGAGGGGAGAGTTGGATTTTCCCTTGTTGGAGATGGAATTCTGCACTTGTGTGTGTTAGTGTCACTTGCCCAAGCCTGAATGTTGCCCAAGACTTGCTGCATACAGACACGGTTTGCTTCAGTATCTGATGAGTCGCTAATTGTACTGAATATTGTGCAATCACCAGCAGACATCCCCACTTCTGACATTATGATGAAGGGAAGATCATTAATGAGGCAGCTGAAGATGGTTGGACCGCCATCAACCACAACCATCTTCCATTGTGCAAGGAATATCTCTAACCAGTGGCAATTTTCCCCCTGATTCCTATTGACTCCAGTTTTGCTAGGGACCTCGATGACACATGAGATCAACTGCTGCCTTGATGTTAAGGACAGTCACTCCCATCTCATCTGTTTGTCCATGTGGCCAGAATTGTACACTCCCTGCCCCCAGCAGGTTCTGAGGTTGGAAGGAGATCGTAAAATTGCACGGAAGGGATTCTCTCCGGCATCACGCCCACTCCGATCTGTTTGTGATTTTACATCGGGGCAAATAGGGCCTCAGACAGGAAGCCAGCCCTTGCCCCAATTAAGGCCCTTAAGTGGACAGTCTATTGATGACTTTGAAGAGCATATGTCAAGTCAGCACAAAGAACCATGATTCCACATGAAGTTCCTATCCATCCTCAGTCCAAAATTTCTTCCAACCTTTTTCATGTCCATGGTAATGACTTCATCATCATCGCCAATTACCTTGCCACTTACCCCATTATCTGATAACTTCACAATACATTGTGCACAACTGTCGCACACAGTTTATTTGGCATGCCTCGAGAGATATTTCAGATAAAGGTCTACAATTTGTTAGTAAACCATTCAGGACATACGTGAGAAGTGGAATATTGATCAAACTACGTATTCCCTGCATTGCCCTTGACCTAATAGGCTAGCTGAACGAATGATTCACAAGATGGAATCTTTAATTCTCAGATGTACACAGACCAAGCAAGGTCTCCACATTGCACAGTTACACCTGAGATGGACGCCTTTGAGTGCAACTATTCCATCACTGGCAAGAGGTGAGAGTGACTGCTCTTTACATCAAGGCAGCATTTGATCGAGTATGACATCAAGGAGCTCTAGCTAAACTAGAGTCAATGGGATTGGGGGGAAAACTCTCCACTGGTTGGAGTCATACCTGGCACAAAGGAAGATGGTTGTGGTGGTTGGAGGTCAATCATCTCAGCTCCAGGACATCACTACAGGAGTTTCTCAGGGTAGTGTCCAAGGCCTAACCATCTTCAGCTGCTTCATCAATGACCTCCCTTCCATCATAAGGTCAGAAATGGGGATATTTGCAGATGACTGTGCAATGTTCAGCACCATTTGCGACTCCTCAGATAATGAAGCAGTCCATGTCCAAATGCAGCAAGACCTGGACAATATCCAGGTTTGGACTGACAAGTGGCAAGTTACATTCATGCTACACAAGTGCCAGTCAATGACCATCACCTACAAGACAGTATCAAACCATCACCCCATGACATTCAATGGCATTACCATCGCTGAATCCCCCCCCACAATCAATATCCTGGGGAGTTACCATTGATCAGAAACTGAACTGGACTAGCCATATCAATAAAAAATGAAAATCGCTTATTGTCACGAGTAGGCTTCAATTAAGTTACTGTGAAAAGCCCCTAGTCGCCACATTCCGGCGCCTGTCCGGGGAGGCTGGTACGGGAACCACAATACTATGGTTACCAGACCCCACCATTTACAAAGCACAAGTCAGGAGTGTAATAGAATGCTCTCCACTTGCCTGGTTGAGTGCTGCTCTAACAACACTCAAGAAGCTCGATACCATACAGCACAAAGCAGCCCACTTGATAGCAGGAGGCGCTAGAGGTATTAAAGCGTATGAAGATAGACAAATCCTTGATGAAATGTATCCCAGGACGTTGTGGGAGGCTAGGGAGGAAATTTCCGGCCCCCTAGCTGAGATATTTAAATCATCGACTGACACAGGAGAGGTGCCTGAAGATTGGTACAGTAAGTCTTACTGGAAGTCTTACAACACCAGGTTAAAGTCCAACAGGTTTGTTTCAAATCAGCAAGCTTTCGGAGCACTGCTCCTTCAGGACATATGTACATGGTTGACCAGGGCCCTTCCACACTGCTCACAAGCGTCCTCCAGTTTGACATCATCAGGTGTGCCCTGTGCACCACCTTTAATTGTATGAACCTTACTCTCGGACATGTTGTTGAGGCGTTCCTCCTCTGCGGCACCTCACACCACAATCCCTCTTCCAGCGCCACACCCAGCTCCTCCTCCCATTTGGCCTTAACCCCTACCAGCGATCTGTGTCCTTCTCCGGAATCTTCCCATAGATCCCCCGGTCCTCCCAGCTCCGATTGGCATCAGCTTGGATCAGCATCAGCTTCGACCCTGGAGGGGAGACCAGAAAGTACTTGCTCTTTTCTAAGTTCAATTTGTATCCCGAAAACACCCCAAATCAGTTAAACAGTCCCATTATGTCCCCCACTGTGTGGACCGGATCCAAAATACACGAAAGAAGGTCATCGGCATTCAAGGACACCGTATGTCCATGACCCCTTCACTATCACACTCCACTTATCCAAGTTCCTCAGCGCAATGGCCAAGGGCTCTATCGCCAGTGCAAACAAGAGGGGGATCTTGGGACACCCCTGTCTGGTTCTCCTGTGCAGCTGAAAGTATCCCTAGTTCACCTAATTTGTACGAACACTCGCCTTTGGATACTTGTATAACAATTTGACCCATGCCACAAATGTGGGCCCAATCCCAAACCATTCCAAGACCTCAAACAAATAACTCTACTCAACATGGTCAAAAGCCGTCTCTGCGTCAAACGGCAGTACTACCTCCTGCTTCCCCCTTTTAGACGGGGAAAACTCCACGTTTTACAAATGCCACACATTCAAGGACAACCACCTACCCTTTACAAACCCTGTCTGATCCTCCCAACCACCTCCGGGAGACACTCCTTTAGCCTAAGCGCCAATACTTTGGCAACGGTCTCGGCATCTGCATTTAGCAGAGTTATTGCCGAATAAGACCCACACTCCACTGAGTCCTTATCTTTCTTTAGCAAAAGTGAAATGGATGTTTGCCTCATTGTGTTCAGAAGTACCTCCCTTGCTACTGCGTCCTCAAACATCCCCACCAATAGCGGTGGCAGCCTGTCTACAAACTTCTTATAAAATATCACCGGGAACCCATCTGGCCCCGGTCCCTTATCCATTTGCATTTTCCCTATCACTGTCCGAACTTCCTTGATTCCCACTGGCTCCTCCAACCCTGCCCTATCGTCGTCTTCCACTATGGGACACACCAACACCTCCAAAACCTCCCTCATATCCGACTCGTCCCCTGGGGGCTCCAACTGATGCAACTTCTTATAAAACTCCTAAACTGCCCTATCCACCTGCTCCGGCACAGTCTACAGCCCCTTCACCCCATCCCGAACCTGAACAATCACGAAGACCACCTGTCTGAGCTGGCCCACTATGCCTTCTCCCCGTACTCACACACCGCACGCACCCTTTTCCTGCCTCAACTGGCATATCGCTTCCCCTGTGGACAAAAGGTCCAACTGTGTCTGTAGTTCCTGGCCAACAATTCTGGAGTGGGATCCTCCATGTACTTCCCATCAACTTCCAGAATTTCGTCCACCAGCCGCTGACGCTCCTCTCTGATCTCCTTGCCAATCTACACTTTATGCAAGATAATCTCACCCCCCCACCACTGCTTTCAACGTCTCCCATACCACTGACGACGAGAAATCCCCATTTTTATTAAATTCCACATAGTCGTCAATCACCCTCACTATCCTCATGCAAAAACCCAAATCTGCAAGCAACCCCAAATCCATCCTCCACAGTGGCCTCCTCTCTACACCACACCCACCAGGTTCAGAGCGTGGTCTGAAATGACAATTGTCGAGTATTCCGGTTTCCTCACTCCCATCAACAACGACCTCCCCATAATAAAGAAATCAATCCTCGAATATACATTGTGCACTGCCAAGAAAAAGGAATACTCTCTCCCCCCTGGGTGCAAGAACTGCCAGGGGTCCGCTCCCTCCATTTCCTTCGTGAATGCCGCCAATATCTTCGCTCCCCCTGAAGTGGTCAACAAAACACAGCTTAGATTGATCCACTTTCAGATTCAACACTATGTGTAAGTCAACACACAAAATTAGCTGGTCTGCATCCAGGTCTAGAATGGCTGCTGACATCTTCTTGAAGAATCCGACATTGTCCCGATGCTAATCAAAACCACCAACCTTCCATCCAAAGCACCTATAACCATAACGCCTCTGTCCCCCTGATCTGTCACCACCTTCTCCATCTGTACCTAACTCTCTTACCTACCAGTATTGCTGACCCATGGGCCCTGCTATCAATGGCCGAGTGGAACATCTGGCTCACCCAACCCTTATGAAGTTTCACCTGGTCCTTCACCCTCAAATGGGTCTCCTGCAGCAGCACCACATCGGCTCCAGCTCGTCAAATGCGATAAGCCTCTCGACCTCTTCACCGGTCCAACCAGCCCCCACACGTTCCACTTTATCCTTCGGACTGAGGGTGTCCCATCCCCCTCCCTCTTCCATCAGCCATGACCACAGGGCATTCCTGCCCCCCGTCCCCCCATCATTTACACCTCCTATGTCAATCGAAACCTGTCCTCACAGGCTCAGCTGGCTACAGCCCCTCCCCCCACCTCACTCATGTTCACCAGCCAACTCAAGTTCTCCAGTAACGTGACCCCCACCAGAGCCCTTTCCCCCCTCATATGTAACATTTTAGTCGGGAGTCTCTCGAATCCGCGTGACGGCCCAATGCTGGCGTAAGAAACGGCGCGAATCACTCCGGCGTCGGGCCGAACGGAAGTTGCGGAATTCTCCGCACTTCCAGGGGCTAGGCCAGCGCCGGAGGGGTTGGCGCTGCGTCAGCCAGCGCTGAAGGGACTGCGCAAGTTAGTGCATGCGCCGCCGGTTGGTGTATTCTAGTGCAGGCGCAGGGGGTTGACTTCTCAGCGCCGGCCATGGCAGAGCCCTACAGGGGCCGGCACAGAAGAAAGGAGTGCCTCCACGGCACAGGCCCGCCCGCAGATTGGAAGGCCCCGATCGCGGGCCAGGCCACTGTGGGGGCCCCCCCTGGGGTCGGATCCCCCCGAGGACCACACCAACAAACGTACCTGCCAGGTCCCGCCGTGTGGGACCATGTCCAATCCACGCCGGCGGGACTGGCCAGAAACCGATGGCCGCTCGGCTCATCGGGGCCCAGAGAATTGCCGGGGGGATTGCTGCCAACTGCCCCGACTGGCGCAGCGTGATCCCCGCCCCCGCCCGAAAACCGGCGCCGGAGAATATGGCAGCTGGCGTCGGAGCGGTGGGGTGGGATTCAGCCGCCCCCCCCCCCGGGGATTCTCCGACCCGTTTGGGGGGGGGGGGGTCAGAGAATCCCGCCCATAAACTCTCAGAAAAATACCTCCACACCCAAACCTTCTAAACAACCAGACATGTTAAACACAAAACAAAGGGGGAAACTCAACCCCACTGTCCCCAAACCATCCCATTCCAACCATAGCATTAGAAATCATGGGCGGGATTCTCTGATCCCGCGCCGGATCAGAGAATCGGTGGTGGGGGGGGGGGGGGGGGGGGGGTGTGTGTGTGTGGGAATCCCTGGCAACTGGAGAATCGGTGGCAATGGTGCGGCGCGGTTGCCGTGGCGCTGGTCGGGGCCGCGTTGAGCGATTCCCCTCGTGCGATGGGCCGAGGGCCCGCCGAGTTTGGCTGAGTCCCGCCGGCGTCGTTCTTGTGTGGTCCTACCCGGCGGGATCTCACCGTTCTGGCTGCGGGGGTGGGGGGGGGGGGGGGGGGGCTCTCAGCTTGGCTCTCAGTCCGTTATTACCATCTTCCTTCTTCAACAGCTCCACCTACAGCGAGGAGAGCTGGTCGTTGAAATGATGATAAAATTGATGTACAGAGAGATCTGGGAGTTCAGGTCCATTGTACCCTGAAGGTCGATAGAGTGGTCAAGAAGGCATACAGCATGCTTGCCCTCATCGGACAGGGTATTGAGTACAAGAGTCGGCAGGTCATGATACAGTTGTATCGGACTTTGGTTAGGCCACATTTGGAATACTGCGTGCAATTCTGGTCGCCACATTACCAGAAGGATGTGGATGCTTTGGAGAGGGTGCAGAGAAGGTTCACCAGGATATTGCCTGGTATGGAGGCTGCTAGCTATGAAGAAAGGTTGAGTAGATTAGGATTGTTTTCATTGGAAAGACGGAGGTTGAGGGGAGACCTGATTGAGATCTACAAAATTATGAGAGGTATGGACAGGGTGGATAGCAACAAGCTTTTTCCAAGAGTGGGGGTGTCAATTACAAGGGGTCACGATTTCAAGGTGAGAGGGGGAAAGTTTAAGGGAGATGTGCGTGGAAAGTATTTTACGCAGAGGGTGGTGGGTGCCTGGAATGCTTTGCCAGCGGAGGTGGTAGAGGCGGGCATGATAGCATAATTTAAGATGCATCTGGCCAGATATATGAATGGGTGGGGAACAGAGAGAAGTAGACATTGGAAAATAGGCAACAGGTTTAGATAAAGGATCTGGATCGGCGCAGGCTGGGAGGGCCGAAGGGCCTGTTCCTGTGCTGTAATTTTCTTTGTTCTTTGTTCTGTGTTCTTTGCCGCGACAGTGCCTCCTCCACCCCTTCAACACCTCACCATGCTCCCCCACTGTCTCCGACATCTTTCCAAGTAGCCTGTGGTTACTCAATCTCCGATTTTCCCTTCTTCTTTGCAGTAGCATGCCTGATTTCCCCTTGCTGGCTCCTCAGAAAGATAAACCATGAGATTTGGACCTCAGCTTTCTGGAATTTACTCTCCATTTTAAATGCCTTAACACTTTAAAACTGCATGCAGACACTGCCATCAGCACTGATGGGAGAGGGGGAGGGGGGTCAGAGAAAGTGGCGTAAGCTATTTAGTACACCAAGAATGTCATGTGCACCAATGGGGTAATTATTATATAAATACATGTGAATAGAAAGCTTTTGATGTTTGAAGGTAAAACGATGTGAACAATATCTCAATAAGGCCAAAATTATACAAATCTTTACAAGTCTCCATGCTGTAGCAGCAGTAAGTTTCGATTGCCTGCATGAAATTCAACTGACAGTGATGTGAATCTTAAATATGTATTCATAGCTTTCATATTATAGCAGGAATAAAAATTACTGTACCAGAGGATGAGTTGCTTTATTTGTTGTATATCATTATTGTCACTAACAATTACAGTTATAACAAAGTTTTCCCTGAGATGTTCCTTATTCTTCTGTCTGCAACAGTAGCATTAAATTCCTGCCGTTGGAAAATGATACCCTAGCTCAGGGGTGGGCAAACTACGGCCCGCGGGCCTCATGCGGCCCGACAAAGGTTTTTATGCGGCCCGCCAATGAGGTGCTCGGAATCATAACCGGCATTTTTGAAAAGCCGCTGGGGAAAAGCCGCTGAAGTAAATGCGCTTATTCAATAAGCGCATTTACTTCAGCGGCTTTTCCACGGCGGCTTTTCAAAAATGCCGGTTATGATTCCGGGCACCTCATTGGCGGGCCGCATAAAAACGCGCGTAGTGTGGTGGATGAGTGGGGCTGTCTCATTGGTCGGTTTAGTTGGGTGTGCGACCAATAGGAGTCCAGGTTACAAACAATAAGCCTTATTATTGTTTGTAACCTGGACTCCTATTGGTCGCACACCCAACTAAACCGACCAATAAGGCAGCCCCACTCATCCACCCCACTACGCGCGTTTTTATCGTTGACTCGGCCAGGCTGTGCTTCTGTCAGTGTTAAGGATCAGCACAAGCAACTTGACACCTGATTTCAACAAACTGGTAAATAACTGCAGTCAGATGCATCATTCTCATTGACATTGTTCTGTTACTTACTGAGTTACTTTGTTTTTCAAATAAATGTGCTTTTTTTTCTTTAAAGACCTTTTATTTTGGCTATTTAAAATATTAATTATTTTACTTAATATACTATGCGGCCCTTTAAAATTGTGAATTTCTGAATGTGGCCCTTGCACGGAAAAGTTTGCCCACCCCTGCCCTAGCTGTTAGGCTTCAATGAAACATTTTACAGGTATTTCAATTTGGCCAAACCCAAATGTGGTTCCTTAACTAAAAATCATTCTCTGTCCAATAAAAAATAACATACTCATTCCACATAGTCATTTTTCTGAAGTTTTATATTGAGACATTTTCTTTCTCTGTTTTGAATTTAGTTGCAAACTTCCTTATCTTTGCGTAAAGCTGAAATTGTTTTTCAACTTAGAATCAGTAGTTCCGTAAAAATAAATATATTTGTTCGTAAAACCAAAGGTAAGCTAAAATGAACTCTTCCTTTGCCCAAAGGATTGTTCAAGTTAATAAACTTACAGCCCCACCTCATTTCGTATTTTTAAATGATCTCAGGCTAAATTTATGCTGTACTCTCTTGACAGAAACCACTTCTTACTAACAATGACCTTAATCACTGCTTCTGACAAAAGGCATTTCCTTCTGCGCATTGACTGCTTCCTATAAATACTGAACTATTTCCAAGTGACCTGGACACAATTTTTGGTATTGGAAATGTTCCAATGCAAATAGATTGTCCGCTGAAGTCATACATATACGTACTTCATTGTGTGAAATAAGAGGCCAAAATTGGAAACTGTGTCGGCCGCTGATCGGTTTGCGATCTAACCGGCCCGCTCCCGTTGGCAAAATCAGGATCCCGTGGCGTGAAGAGAAACCAATAATCACCATTTAAGCCATTTTCCATACGATTAACGGGAACAACCTCATTGCTAACTGCCTCCTGTGATCTAACCGCCACCCCAGCAAGTGGCCACATGAGCGGCGATTAATATTCCTTTTGAAAAAACGTTTAGCTGGCGGAGTGGCAGCTGTGCGGATCCGAGAAGCTGAGTAGCCATCTTTGCTTCTCCCGGGTAATGAACCCAGGAGCACTGGGGTTGCTCGGCAGGGGGTAGTGCTGTGGGAGCCCCCTTGGAAGCTGGCCTCGGTTGGGGTGGGTGGGCTGCCAACGGTGGTGTGTGTGTGGGGGGGGGGGGGGTTCACCCCTGGACTGGGGAGGAGCGGGTGTCTCATTGCCCACGGAGCCACCGTTCCAGCCCCTGGATCATGTGTACCCATAATAGGGGTAATCCAAGCCTCTGCCTGTCTGCCTAACTCCCACTGATTGTGGAGGCCTCTGGTAACGTGGCTGGAGGCTATTGCTAACAGGGAATTGGTAGTTAAGGAGTCAGCACTTCACAGCTCCCAAGTGGATTCCCGTGAGTAGGCGTGCCATATATCATGTGGGAGTTATTGCCTCGCATCCCAATCAGACCATGATGCCTGGACAGCGTGCTTGAAACCTGCAGGAAGCAACACCATGGACGCAACGGCCAACAGGGGCTGGGCCCCAGCACTGGGGACTTTTCAGCAATCAGAGGGTTGGTGCACCAGAGAGGGGACCAGCGCCCAGTCCAGGTAACGTCACTTGTGGGTATCTGGGGTACAGGGTCTAGGGTCCGGTGACCACTGCGGCCGTCGGAGGCGTGGGCAGGGCGGGTTGGATGGCAGGGAATGTGGAGGGGTGTTGGGGAGGGAGCAATGGAGGGGGAATGGAGCAACCCAGGGTGGAATACACCGCTGGTCGCCGGTATCGTACCCTCTCAAATTCCTTACAGATATTATATGGGATAGATGATACCTTGGACCCCGCGAAAGCTGCTCTTGCAGTTTTGCTGGCAGGCCAGGCAGCCATACATCGTAGAAGGCAACGGCATCAGTGTTGACAGAGGACCGAGGTGGCCGCCCAAATGCAGGGGCCCCGTCCGACGCCCTGAGGACCTGGCCATCCATCAGGCCAGGGAGGGACCCAGACGGGGAGGCCCGCAGCAGTCCAGGATCCACTGACGTCGCTGGTCTTTTGAGCAGACAACGGACAGCTTGTGCCGCAGGAGGCTCTGCCTCAATAAAGGGATGGTGCGGCACCTGTGCCATGGCCTCACGGACTTGCCACCACTTGGAGGAGGAAGATACCCGCTCCTGGTGACCATCAGCTTTGAACATGTACTCCTCAGGATTATTGCAGGGCTCGAGCGGGGACTTGTGCAGTATCTCACAGGCTGCAGCCTACAAGTCCATCCATGAAGTCACAGACGTCCTGTTACCAGGCAGCAGACTATATAAACTTTGAGATGGATCAGGCCAAACAATATGCCCGGTCAACAAGATTCTCTGCCATCCATGGGATTCCCAGATCCAGGGGGGTAATAGATGGCACGCATGTCACCTTGTGCTCACTGGGCTGTGAGTGTCACAGGGAGTGTCCTACATCAACAGGAAGGAGTTCCACTCCCTGAAAGTCCAGCTCATGTGCTACCACCTAATGAAGATCATACACAGGGCAGCATTGCAGCCTCACAGCGCCGAGGTCCAAGGTTCGATCCCGGCTCTGAATCACTGTCCGTGAGGAGTTTGCATATTCTCCCCGAGTTTGCGTGGGTTTCGCCTCCACAACCCAAAGATGTGCATGGTAGATGGATTGGCCACGCTAAATTGCCCCTTAATTGGAAAAAATGAATTGGGTACTCTTAAAAAAATAATAAAAAAATAAAGATCATACACATCCCAGGGTGTGTGCATGACAGCTACATCCTGGGGAGGTCGTACATCCCCAGCCTCTTCATGGACCACCCCAGGATGGCCAGTTGGCTCTTGGGACATACGAGGTACCCACTGAGGACCCTGCTAATGATGGCAGTGCGGAGGCAGGCGACCGATGCGGAGACCCGATACATTGAGGCCCATGCAGCCCATCTGGACACCTGGGCTGCCATTGAATGGTGCATTGGATCCTTCAAAATGTGGTTCCAATGCCTCGGCTACTCTGGTGGTGCACTGCAATACATCCCCCAGAGGGCTGCTGCTTTGCGGTGGACTGCTCTGCCCTGCCACAACCTGGCACAGCAGCGGGGCAACGTGCTGGAGGTAGAGCGGGAGGAACATGTGGCCACAGGTGGATGAGGTGGCGTTGGACTAGGTGGCTGCAGGACCAGCCAGAAGATGGAGGACAGGCGGCAACGGTGAGGGTCAGGCAAGCCCGGAGGGCCAGGGAGGCTCTCACCTCACCTACTTCACGTGGGACATGGCTTCGTCTGTCATCTCACCTCCCCACCCCCTCCCACCACCCTGAATTACCCTCCCAGTGTCTGTGTGACATCATCCCAGGGTGACGCGACTATGTTGGTGCTGTCAACAGTGTCTTGTTATGTTCTAAGTATGGCATAAGCGGCTTCCTTGTGGTGCACTTGACAAAGGAGGGTTCAGACATGGATATAACTTCAACACGTTTATTAAACTATATACACTTCTATTACTCGGGTTCGACACTACTGCTATCCTACTATAGCTTCCCAGACTGACTTACCAGTCTGCTACAATCCACGTGGTGGGTGTGATATTGAATCAACCCTGTGTCTGTACTCACTGACTGTCTTCACTGGGAAGAGGAAGATCATGTGTGCTGTGTCCTTTATATATGGGTTGGTGTAATGCCCTCCTGTGGTTTTGTCACCTCTGTGTGTATCGTGAATGCCCATTGGTCATGTCCTATCTAACTGATCTATTGAGTGTTGAGTGTGTGTGTGTGATGTCTCTGGTGCTCTCTCTAGTGTCTAGCTAGTCTACATTTATTTACATTTAGCCCTTGTATATTTACAGTGATGCACATCACCACAAACAGGTCACAATCGAAGGCTGAGAGCTGTGCACTGGTGCTCCTCAATCTCTGCCATAGTCTGACTCCTGCCCTTCGGCATCCTCGAATCATGGGACTTGCCTCCTCAGTGGCATGGCTGCGAGCTATTGGGGTTTGCTCTACGGGATCGGTTTAAGGGCCGCTTCCCTTGTTGGCGGGGAGCTGGCGGGCGCGGACCCGGTGAATCAGCCAACAGGACCATCATTTGTGGTGTGAAGAATGTGGGGCCTTGTTAAATGGACCAATTAACCTTTGATACCAGCGACAGCCTTGCCAGGTCGAGCTTCAGGAAGCTCGCGGCTGTTCCTGCTCGCTTCCTCACTATTAAATCATGCCCACTATTAAAGTTGATCTTTAACTTTAGATTGGGGACAATAACTGTGTTCACAATCGCATGCTGCTGGTGATTCTAACCTCTTGCAGACTTATCTACTTGCAAATAGAAAGCTTTAATCATACAATGATCAAATCTGGAATTTTGGCTGTCCTATAATATTTAGATACAAACCGAGTTGAAAATATCCAGCAAAATGCATCCTGGCTCCCTTCTGAAAAAGCACAGCAAACTCCTTAACTGGCCTGATGTGATACAATGCAAGTTCAACCATAGTTTTACATAGTAATAATAATCTCTATTATTGTCACAAGAAGGCTGACATTCACACTGCAATGAAGTTAGCACGGTAGCATGGTGGTTAGCATAAATGCTTCACAGCTCCAGGGTCCCAGGTTCGATTCCCGGCTGGGTCACTGTCTGTGCGGAGTCTGCATGTCCTCCCCCTGTGTGCGTGGGTTTCCTCCGGGTGCTCCGGTTTCCTCCCACAGTCCAAAGATGTGCGGGTTAGGTGGATTGGCCATGCTAAATTGCCCGTAGTGTCCTAATAGTAAGGTTAAGGGGGGGGAGTTGTTGGGTTATGGGTATAGGGTGGATACGTGGGTTTGAGTAGGGTGATCATTGCTCGGCACAACATCGAGGGCCGAAGGGCCTGTTCTGTGCTGTACTGTTCTATAAAAGCCTGGAGTCGCCACATTCCGGCACCTGTTCGGGTACACAGAGAGAATTCAGAATGTCTAATTCACCTAACACGCACATCTTTCGGGACTTGTGGGCGGAAACTGGAGCACCCGGAGGAAACCCAGGCAGAAACGGGGAGAACATGCAGACTCCGCACAGATAGTGATCCAAGCTGGGAATCGAACCTGGGTACCTGACGCTGTGAAGCAACAGTGCTAACCACTGTGTTACCGTGCCTCCCATCTGATATGAATATCAGTTGTAGGGTTATTTGAAAATGTTTTTGCTTTCATATTACAAGTCTGAACATCACCTATAAATAGAACTGCCAAAATAAATTTTTGAACTCACAGTTAATCAAATATTATGGAAGAGTTTTAATTGTATATTTACTTTATTTTAAAGTAACTAATGTGGTTATTAGAAAGTTAGAATCATACTTTACTATGGCTGGTCATTTAAAATTTTAATCAATCAAGTAGATATGATTCTCTGATTTTGATTAAATCCAAAAATACTCCAAACGTGAGTGAACAAATTCAGGTATGACTGGGAATAATGCAATTTGCAATTCATTTTACGAGTGTGGCACCAGTGGATAACTCATCAACAATAAATTCATGAGGGACTTATGAACAGCCTTCCTAACAAGTGGAATAAACTGTTGATTCCATTGTTACTTTCAATACCTTAGGATGTGTTTTGAACGCTCAGTGTACATTTTAAATGACATTTGTTGCTATTTACTGCTTCTTCTGTTTATACAATTGATGTGGGAATAATTTAGTTTGCAAAATAATGAATGAAGCTTCAATTTTTAATTTGTTTCAATGAGGTTTGCCATTCCTTCAGTACTGCCATTCTATTGTATGAATTACTTGTTATCTCCTTCCCCAGATCTGATCAGCCACTATTTTGAAAACCTAGCAAAGGAGATGTATTAAGCACATACAGACTTTCCATCTTCAGCTCTCATGAATGTTGGTATATTGCACTGAGAAGAGGTTAACTTGTGAACTCACAGCAGGCAGCTATTATTGAACAGCTTTATTTACACTTCCCAGAGAGGGCAGCAGAGAGGGTAATAACAAAATTCTCAGATCATGCAGTGTACTACACTCCCTTCCCACTTAACAAAACTTATACATCAAAATGTAAAATGCTACATGCACATAATTTCCCATGATACAATGGGAGGAGATGATAGCATTGTGGTAATTTCACTGAAGTAGTAATCCATAGAATTTCTACAGTGCAGAAGGAAGCCATTCGGCCCATCAAGTCTGTACTCTACCTAGGCCCACTTGTTCGCCCAATCCCTGTAACCCCTATGCATTGACCTTGGCCAATCTACCTTAACCTGTATATCCTTGGGTCACTAAGGGGCAATTTAGCATGGCCAATCCACCTGACCTGCCCATCTTTTCCAGAAGCCCAGGCTGATGCATGTGACATGGGTTAAAATCTCACCCTGGCAACTTGAATTAAAGATTAGTCTCAGCAATGGTAACCATAAATCCATTTTTAATTGTCATAAAAGCCCACCTGCTTCACAAATGTCCTGTCGGGAAATAAATCTGCGGGCCCATGGCAATGTGGCTGATTCTTAACTGTCCTCTGAAATGATTAGCAAGTCACTTCGTTGGACTTATCAATAACGCCCACATCCCAAACCCCCCCCCAAATGACCAATCAATAATACAGGAAGTTTCTGTCTGGGCATCTCCTTCCACTTCTATTAGCTTGAGTCATGACATTCATGATATAATTGAGCACTTAACTGAACATCATCTCCTTGTGAGTTTCTTCACTAATATCCCTGGCAGATACCGACAGGTATGCCATTTATGTATGTAAAATATTTCAAAATGATACAGTGGCTAGAAATGAATCAACCCTCATGGGAAATCTCGAAGGAACATCCACATTTGCATGATCTGTCGACTTACAATATTTAGTATCAACTGATGGCTAATTTTATAATTTTATAATTTGGCCCTAATTGCTCAAACACTACTTTGTGCTCTCTTAGCACTTTCCCAATGTATTCTTACTGATCCTTACTGCAAATAACTCAGCCCAGTTTAACCGTACTTCCTTCAAACAATTTCTTCCCTTCAGGGAGACTTTGTTCTCTTCTACTATTACCAATGGCAAGCAATAGGATTGTTAGACTTCACCTTGAAAATAAGCAGTGAAGTACAGTTTTAGTCATTTTGGGAAAGCCATGGGGCGGGATTCTCCGTTTCTGAGGCTAAGTGTTGATGCCGGGGCAGAATTTGTGGACTTCCACGACAGAAAAACTGGCGCCACACCTGGACCGATTCCACTACTGCTAAAGGGCTAGCACCGGCGCCACGTGGAACACAGTCGATTCACACTCGTGGCTGACAAGCTGCAGCCGCATACACACACTTCACTCCCCACACACACACCATCCCAGCCAACAAGGTGGCAGAAAGGAGAGCAGCCCTGAGGTTCACAGATGGCGAGCTGGAGACCCTCTTGGACGCGGTGGAGGAGTGGCGGATGACCTTGTACCCAGCCGCGCCATTCGCCCTGCCTCTACCTTGCCCCACATGCTGGTAGGAGCAGCCAAGTCGGAGCGCAGGCTGATCCCACGGACTAGCTGCCATCCAGACGGATCCTGAGCTTCTGGAAAAAACAGTCCCGTCTGTAATGATATGTAGACTGACATGTAACTAAGGGGTTAATCAGAACACCCGGCTGTGGCACGGCCACTCGAGGGCACTACACAACTCATTATGGAACCAGACACACACTAGACCCTCCCTCTCACTCCTGGCAGGAACTGTAGGATTAGCACCAGAATAGTTTAGATCTCAGGCTGGGCCACTACAGGTGGCCTAGATCCCAGTTGTACAGTTAGTCATTATCACTAAGTTACTAGAGTTAGATCAGCAGAGTGTCGAACTCATTTATCTAGTTGTTATTACAGAATAAATCCTTTCAACTTACTTCAAGGACTGGAGTGTCTTTCAACATCGTCTATTGTCAGTAGCAACTTATGTTAATCAAACAGCATAACATAACACCATCCATAGTGGAGATGCAGAGCCAGGACTACATGACGGGTCGTCGGCGAGTATCCAGCACCTACAGGTGCAGTTGGAGGAGTTCAACCGCATGCCAAGCATGAGGTGGTGCCGATAATACGTGCCACCCAGGCCAACACCGCACTGGTGGTGTCCGTGGTGGAGGCATTGGGGCCGACAGTTTCGGCTATGGATCAGCATGTTCAAGGCCTGGGGCCTGGGGCCTGGGGCCTGGGGCCTGGGGCCTGGGGCCCGAGACCCAGGACAGGGTTGCCGCCTCACAGGTGACCATGTCACAGAGCCAACTGGGAATTGCAGCAGCGCTCCTGAGCGTGGTCCAGTCACAGCGGGTCATGGCTGGGAACGTCAGCGGCATTGCCAATGCGCTGGCCGACATGGACAGACACAGAAGGAGGTGGCTCAGTCACAGCATGTTGTGGCGCAGTCCCAGACGGAGATGGTCCACTCCCTGTGCTCCAGGGCCATGAGCATGCGGACCCTGGTCGAGACAAGAGCGGGCCTCCAGGACTGGCAATGTCAGGTGGCGAGGGAGTTACAGGGGATAGCTCCGCTCACACCACCATCCCATGGAGTAGCCCAGGGGCCATCGGGCACCCAGCGGGAGGAGGAGGAGATGGGGCTCATGCCGGTGACTCCTGCAGGGGAGGTGCCGGAACACTGCAGCACCCCCCCCCCCCCCCCCCCCCCCCCCCCCCCCCCCGGTCCCTGGCGCATCTGGTGGACAGCGGGCAGAACAGGGAAGCACCAGGCCACCCAGAACACGCAAGCTGCAGCTGGGCCCTTCCAGGCCTGATCGCCTAAGAAGATGCCTGCCAACAAGGACCAAGGCTGCAGGGCGGAAATCACAGCAGGAGGCCTCCATTCCTGCTGGTCCAATTGAGAAACCACCTCAATGTAGTGTTAGGGCCCGTAAGGCCAGAAAGTTAGACACTTGTTAAGTTGGCAAGGGTGCAGGGCACAGTTTAGTTATAGGGGCTAGGGCACAAATATCTATATATTCATTCACATTAAACATCTATTGCCACCGTTACAACCTGCCTCAGTGCTCTGTCTGATGGGTGAGGGATGGGCTGGTCTGGTCTGGTGGGGGGAGGAATAGGCAGACCCTGTAGGTAGTCCGGGCTCCCCCCACCCCGCCCTCCACCCCCTCACCCAGGTGGACGGTGGAAAGTGTTACCCTGAGCAGGAGTCAGACGTTGTCGAACGATGCAGAGCACGGAGCTCATCACTGAGCGGGTCGTCATCACCCTCCATCCTATGGACCAGACCTGGTGCTACTGCCAACTCAGGGCCCACACCCCACAGTGCAACAGGCATGTATCAGAGTGGAGGGAGTATCAGGCGAGGGGTGGCGGGGGGTGAGGAGTAAGGATGTGGAGTTGGGATACGGTGTCTGTGCCCCTGGCCTGTTCCCCCTCTCCACCCCCCTAGTCAGTGAACCCCGAGGTGAACAGAGCGTCCCGTGCACGTTGGCCCTGGCGCACCAATGTCAGAGTGGCAGTGCTAAGGTGCAGCTTGACAGTGCCAAGGTCCCTGCATTCCAGAGGGAGAATCAGGGAGCTACCCGACAGAATCCCTGACCACCCAGGGGCCTCCGATGGCCCGTAAGACCCCCCCCCCCCCTCCCAGGTCCCATTCCACCTGTTCCATGTTTGTGTGGACCAATACTGAAGAGTACCTGGCTGCAGCCTCGCTGGGGAGGCTTGTAGATCCCGGGAGACCAGTAGATTCCAGTGCCTAAGTAGCTTTAAACCCTATTTAGGTACGTGCTGTTTGGTCATTCCCCTTTTGGGCAGGATTTTGGTTCCGTTGCTTGGGTATATTCTGCATGGCGTAAAGGCCACAGGAAAGCTCACCGGAGGCCACTCCCTGCCTCATTGCACTCGAGCGATGGGCGGCATGGCTGGTAGATCACCCCCAATATATTCCACCCTCGTATTCCATTTTTGATGTGTAGTTTTTCTGGGTTTCTGACTGCATCCAACTCTTGATCTTCCTGCTTGATGACATCAACTTCTGTATCTGTTTCATCGTATGCACATTTGAGGATTTCCAGACTCCTGAAATAACTTTAGATTTACCACCACACCGACCTGGTGCACTACTGCAATCTGGAACTTTACCATAACCTGAAGCATTAATTTTCCTCTACTCCTGCATGTTATCTGGATGTGACTGACTTTCCATGGGCATAGCGTGTTGACCGGAAATCGAGGCATTTAACTGGTTGGAAGCTACCATGGCAATGGAAACATTTAAATTTTTAACTCTGAGACTGTGAACGTGGCTCCCAGGGCCTGGATTCCACCAAAATCCAATGGGCCTCCCCTGCTGGCTCAGGAAAAGAATCCCTTGCTGTTTGTAACTATCTTTTACTGTCATTTCCATGGCTGTGGCCTCATTGCAGGCCTCATTCCATGCCAGATTAATACCTTTACTCAAAAGCTTGACCTGGATTTTATTGCTCATTAGGTCTCCTAAAAGATGTGAATCTAGGTTGATATCTATGTCCGTGCCAAGTTCAGAATGATGACAGAGTTTCTCCAATTCAAGTATGTAATCTGCAACAGTTTAACATGACAACTCCTTCCTTTCAAACACTGTGGGTGCAATTCTCCGCTCCCCACGCGGCGTGGGAGAATCGTGGGAGGCCCCCTGACAAAATTCACGCCCCCCGTGATTCTCCCCCCCCGGAAGAAATGCCGCTCACCGTTTTCACGGCGAACGGCGATTCTCCGACCCGGATGGGCCGAGCGGCCTGCCGTTCGCGGCCGTTTCATGACGGTGGCAAACACACCTGGTCGCTGCTGTCGTGAAACGGGAGTGAGAAGCCCGTTTGGGGCTTGTAGGTGGCCTAGAAAGGAAAGAGCACCACGACTGTGCTCGGGAGGGGACAGGCCCGCGATCGGTGCCCACCGATCGTCGGGCCGGCGTCCAAATCGAATGCACTATTTCCCCTCTGCCGCCCCACGTCTTGCGGGGCAGATGAGGGGAAAGACGGACACCGCGCATGTGCGGGTTCGTGCCGTCAGCGCCATGATGTCAGCCGCGCATGCGCGGGTTGGAGCCGGCCAACCTGCGCATGCGCGGCTGACGTCATTAGGCGCGCCGGCAGCGTCATTCTCGGCACGACGACCTCGCGGCTGAGATTTATGGAGCGTCGCTCCTAGCCCTGCCAGGTGGGGAGAATAGGGGGCGAGGAGCGGCCTCCGAGGCCGTCGTGAAACTTGGCCGAGTTCACGACGGCCCTCCCGATTTTTCCCGGGAGCGGAGAATTCCGCCCTGCAACTCTCAGTGCAATCTCTTCTTAGTTGTGCCATAAGACAAGTCCAGAATCTTAATTATTTCAGTGCTGATTCACTGTTTACCTGAATACATTTCACACAGAAATACACAGTGCAGAAGAGGCCCGTCGACCTATTGAGTCTGCACCGACACATGAAAAACACCTGATCTACCTAGCTAACCTCATTTGCTAGCACTTGGCCCATAGCCTTGAATGTTATGATGTGTTAAGGTACTTTTTAAAGGATGTGAGACAACCGGCCTCTACCACCCTCCCAGGCATTGCACTCCAGACCACCATCACACTCAGGGTAAAAAAGTTTTTTCGCACATCCTCCCTAAACCTCCTGCCCCTCACCTTGAACTTGTGTCCTCTCGTAACCGACCCTTCAACTAAGGGGAACAGCTGCTCCCTATCCATTCTGCCAATACCTCTCATAATCTTGTACACCTCGATCAGGTTGCCCCTCAGTCTTCTCTGCTCCAACGAAAACAACACATCTGGTCTGTGAACAGACTAGCAATTTCTCGTAAAGAAGTTTAGTTTAAAATTTTTTGCCTGTGAACAGAACAGCAGTTTCTAAAAAAGCTGGCAGGTTAAACAATGGTCTGAAACAAACAAGAATCTGCAAGCTGGTTCCTGAAGGATCTCTCTCTCAAAGTGGTTTATCTAAGACATCTCTTTACAGCAAGTATTCCTGGGTTGGCTAACTGTATTTAAAAGTGAATTTTGGCCTGAGATTGGTTTTGCTTGAGTGGAGGTAAAGGCTAGCAATTAGGAGTTAATGTTTCATTGTCATTGTTAAACATTGTTTAACTGGTAATAGTAAGCTATTTTCTTGTATGATGTTAAAGTTATTTTAATCCTGTAAATATACCATGGGCTGTGTTCTCCACCACGCCACATTTCTGCCCCGACCTGCCAGCGAGATTCTCTGTTACGCCGGCCGGTCAATGGGGTTTCCCACTGTGGGGAAACCTCCGGGCGCTGGCAAAATGCAGAATCACACTGGCGGAGAATCCTGCCCTATATCTCTATTTGTGTATGGAATCATTCCCAGGGTGAAGTATCCTTTCCTCACCATCTTACAAATTAAACAAAATATTGGGGTTCACTCTGGTATCCTAGTAACTGTTGGGGTCTGATCCAGGATCGTAATATCACTATTCAAATGAGAGGGGGGAATTCTTCTATGTCCTCATTAACATTCCTCCCCCATTAAAAAGCAATTAACTGATTATTCATCTGACTTGCTGTGTACAAATTAGTTGCCATGTTTGCCTCTTCAAAGTAGCAACAACAACATCAAAGTAATTCATGACTGTAAATGCTTTGAGTTGTGGAAATCAGCAGATATTGTAAGGGCTCTTTCTGTTGATCCCCTCATTTCCCATTTCTTTCACTTTGTGGTTATTATTTTAATCCATTGATATTTAATCGACATATAACTTTAAGTCGAGCAGAGAATGTGAGGAACTCAAAAGTTGCAAAACCGTACACTGTGCTATTGGAGCTTTTTAACTGCAGAAATGTGGGCGCGATTCTCTGCTGCCCACGCTGGTTGGGAGAATAGCGGGAGGGCCTCCCGACATTTTTTGCGCCCTCCCGTAATTCTCCCCCCCCCCACGCCCGACCCACGTCACGAATCGCCGCTCGCCGTTTTTTACAACGAGCGGCGATTCTCCGCGGCCGATGGGCCGAGCGGCCGGGTCTTTACGCCCTTTTTTTCACGGCAGCAAACACACCTGCTTGCTGCCGTTGTAAAAACGGGCGCTGGATGCCCATTTGGGGCATCAAGAGGCCCATTTGGGGCGGGAGCACCACCGTTGTGCTTGGGAGGGGACAGGCCCACGATTGGTGCCCACTGATCGTTGGGCCTGCGTCCAAAAGGGACGCACTATTTCCCCTCTGCTGCCCGACAAGATCAAGCCGCCACATCTTGTCGGGCGGCGGTGGAGAAATGCGGAACCGCGCATGCACGGTTCCATCAATGGCATGATGACGTCACCCGCGCATGCGTGGGTTGGAGCCGGCTCCAACCTGCGCATGCGCGGCTGACGTCATACAGACGCCAGCCGCGCGTCATCTTGGCGCGCGGCCTTAACGACGGTCGCTAAGGCCGCGACGCCGTGATTCCCGGGGTCCCGCTCCTAGCCCCGATGTGGGGGGAGAATCGGGTCCCGGGAACGGCCATGAAGGCTGCCATGAAACACGGCTAGTTTCACGGCAGCCTTTACGACTCTCCGCATTTGCGGAGAATCTCGCCCTGTAACTTTCTGGCACCAGGGATAGGAGGGATTTGGTTCGATTGGTTGGCTGGTGGTCAATTAATTGGCCAAAGGCTGTATTCTGCCTGGCGAAGATGGTGATTGGGTCCTGGCGGTGTGAGGTGGTTTTCAGAGAACCCAGGAAGGGACAGGCAGTCCTGGATGTAGACAGAAGAAGCCGTGAGCTGCCGTCTCTCTCTCTCTCTCTGTCTCCCTCTCTGTCTTTCTCCAGAAATTGCTGACTCGCTGCTGTTTTTCAGAACCTGCAGAGACGTTTTGGGACCTTGATGAATCTACAGTGGAAACCATTACAGACTGAAAGCACAAATCACCAACCGAAGGCCTAGACTAGGAAAAAAGGTGTACTGGAAGACACCATCTAAAACAGAGATTTTTATCCATTTTATTTTTCTACACACCCCTCTTTTCCTTCTGTGTTTGTCTGTCTTGTGTGTGTATACAGAGTGTGGGGTGAGTTAAAGAGGGGTAGTTAGGTATTAGATAATAGTTAACCATTTGCATTTGCTGCCTATTTACTCAGTTATTGTTATTAATAAAAATGAATTGTGTTTAAATTTGTAAACCTGGTGACTGTAGTCATTGGACAGCCAGAGACCAAAGACTTTGGGTACTTTCTAAGAATTAATTGATAATTTCAATTGTGTTGTGACTCCTGGTCAAGTGGGGTTGGAAATGACCGCACACTATTACAGGGTTTCACAACATAATTTGGGGGCTCAGTTCCGTGATCTTTGGAATGGTAAATAATGACTTTTGTGTTGCAGTATAAATTTAGAAGAGGCACCAAGTTTGTAGTAACATAACAGGATGGCTCTCGAAGCTGCTCAGGTCTTTCCTTCAGGCGGAGGACTTACCTTTGGTTTATTTAAAGGGGCTTCGAAAGGACAAGCTGATTGGATTAGCGAGGGAATTAAAAATAGAGGAGTTGGCTAAAATTAGGAAGGTAGAGATAATTGAAGTAATCGCTCAACACTTAAATTTGAAAGAGATGCCAGAAACACAGCCTGGGTCGTGGGAAATATCAGTAGAATTATCCAAGGTCCAGTTAAAAGTGAAATTATTAGAGATGAAGCAAAAAGAAAAAGAACTGGCGATGCAGCAAAAAGAAAGTGATAGAGCTTTTCAAATGCAAATTGAAATGAGGAGGGTGGAATTAGAGAGAGTGGAAAAGCATTAGAGAGAAAGAAAAAAGCAAAAGAGAGAGTCCCAGCTTAAGGCACAGGAAATGAAAAGAGAGCTGCCGGGAACTGGAGGGGAGCTTCACCCCAGAATAGAACCCAGTGGCAATATGTTTAGGTTTAAACAGACCGTCCCCAGATTTGAAGAAAGGGAAGTAAAAATATGTTTTAGGGCATTTGAAAATATAGCAAGCCAAATGGAGTGGCCAAAAGAAAAGTGGATATTATCCAAACAAAGTAAATTTACAGGGCGGGCGCAGAAAGTTTATGCTTCCCATCCTGAGGGGGTGTCTAAGAATTACGATGAGGTTAAAAAATACTTTTCTGGGTGCATATGAATGAGTTTCCGAGGCATTTAGGCAAAAGTTTTGGAATTTAAGGAAACAGCTGGGACAGACTTATGCTGAATTTGAAAGGGTTAAGCAGAACAATTTTAATAGGTGGATACGAGCATTGGGAGTTGAAACTACCTGTGAGGCTATGAGAGAGGTTATTCTCTTTGAAGAATTTAAGAATTCACTACCTTCTGTGATAAGAACCCATGTTGAAGACTAAATGGTTATGCCCACTAGTCAAGCACCAATAATGGCTGACTATTATGAGCTGATCCATAAATTTGAACCTTTGTCCTATCACTCCCATAATTTTGAAAAGGATAGCAAGTGGGAGAGTGAAAGGAAGGCAGGTAGCCAAGGTAAATAATGGATATCTGGGAATGCTCTGGGATCCCCTTCTTAGATCAGGAAGGAAGGTACCGAGGGTGAATGTGAGACTCGAAGGCCTAGGTTTTACCATTGCAATAAAGTAGGACATGTTTGTTCAGTGTGTTGGAAGTTGCGAGGAAAGCCCATGGGACTCATTTGGGGTTCTGAAGGAGGATTCTGAAAAGGGAAAAAAGCGGAGAATACTACAGGGCAGATTGTAGCTCTAACTGAACTTCGGAGGCCTGAGGCAAACACTGCTGTGGGAACGGGTGTGATGACTGAAGTAAATGAGAGATAGGCAGGGTTTTTGTCTAAGGGGAAGACCACCCTATTTTCATCAAATGATGTAGCCAAATATTTTAAGGGACACAGGTGCTACAACTCTCTTACTCTTGTAGGATTTGGTGTTCCCTCCGGAGAATTCAATGAAAGCTAAGGTTGCAATGAATGGAATAAGTGGAGATTATGGGTGGGATTCTCCCCTACCCTAAAGGTGCGGAATTCGCCGCACCTTTGGGGGCTAGGCCCGCGCCGGAGCGGTTGGCACCATGCTGACTGGCGGCAAAACTGGCACCAATGGCCTTTGACGCCAGCCGCCTGGTGCCGGGGCTGGCCGAAAGGCCTTTGCCGGTTCGCGCATGCGTCGGTGGTGACGTCAGCGGTGGCTGCCGCTGCCGTCACCACCGGCGCATGCGTGCTGGGGGATTCCCTTCCACTTCCGCCATGGTGTAGGCCATGGCGGCGGCGGAAGAGAAAGAATGCCCCCACGGCACTGGCCCGCCGGCCGATCGGTGGGCCTCGATCGCGGGCCTGGCCACCGTGGGGGCACCCCCCGGGGTCCGATCGCCCCACGCTCCCCCCAGGACCCCGGGGGCCCGCTCGCGCCGCCGATCCCGCCGCCACCAGAGGTGGTTCAAACCTCGGCGGCGGGAGAGGCCTCCCAGCGGCGGGACTTCAGCCCAACGCGGGCTGGAGAATAACGGCAGCACAGAAACCCGTAGCCTCCCGCCGGCCCCCGCCATTCTCCGAGGCGGGCGGCCGGATTGGTGGCACGCCGACTTTTTGCGGGTGGGAGAATTCTGGACATGGCGGGGGCGGGATTTTCAGCGGCCCCGGGCGATTTTGCCCTATATCCCAGTTCTATCGTACAAAGTACAATTGGAGTGTGTTTTATTGTCAGGTCCAGTAGTTGTCGCAGTGGTTAAGAAGATACCAGTGGACGGAGTGGACTTACGTTTAGAAAATGATTTGACAGGAGAGAATGTTATAGAGAGTCTGAGGGAAGATAAGGAGACAGAACAGTTTCAAGAACGATTTCCAGATATTTTTCCACCGTGTGTGGTGACCAGGGTAATGATTAAACAAAGTTCACCACCAGAGATTGAAGTCATGCCACAATGGGATGGCAGAGTAGCCAAAGTTATCTTTGAGAGTGAGGATAATTCTGAGGAAGCGTTTGGCAGGACTTCCTTAATTGAGGCCCAGGAAGCAGATCCAGAGATACATAGATTAGCACAGTCAGCTCTCACAGATGTTGAGGTTGAGGGGGTTCCAGGGTGCTATTACATTAAGAACAGAGTTCTGATGAAAAGTGGAGACATCCGCATGGACCTGCAGAATGGACGGTTAATCATTAGGTAGTGGTACCACTCAGATAGGGAAGAACATGAGATACAAATGGCAGGATGTGTGAGAATTTGGAAAACTCAGGCATCAGTCAACAGACATTTTTCCTGGCCCGGACTGCTTAAGGATGTAGTGCAATCCTGTCAAACCTGTCATACCTGTGAGGGCAGCATGTGGACACAGTGGTTAGCATTGTTGCTTCACAACTTCAGGGTCCCAGGTTCGATTCCCGGCTTGGGTCACTGTCCGCACGTTCTCCCTGTGTCTGCGTGAGTTTCCTCCGGGTGCTCCAGTTTCCTCCCACATGTCCAAAAGACGTGCTGTTAGGTGAATTGGACATTCTGAATTCTTCCTCTGTGTACCCGAACAGGCGCCGGAATCTGGCGACTCGGGGCTTTTCACAGTAACTTCATTGCGGTGTTAATGTAAGCCTACTTGTGACAATAAAGATTATTATTATATAATAGGTAAACCATAACATGTGATTAAACTCACACCTTGAGTACTCATACCAGTGTCTGAAGGACCATTTCAGACAGCACGGTAGCATAGTGGTTAGCATCATTGCTTCACAGCTCCAGGGCCCCAGGTTCGATTCCCAGCTTGGGTCACTGTCTGTGTGTAGTCTGCACGTTCTTCCTGTGTGTGCGTGGATTTCCTCTGGGTGCTCCCTCCCACAGTCCAAAGGTGTGCAGGTTAGGTGGATTGGCCATGATAAATTGCCCTTAGTGTCAAAAAGGTTGGGTTATGGGAACTGGGTGGAGGTGTGGGCTTAAGTGGGGTGCTCTTTCCTCAAGGTCGGTGCAGACTCGAAGGGCCAAATGGCCTAACCACTGTGCCACCGTGCCGTCAGTAGTGGAAAAGTGATGCAGTTTTTCACACGCTATAACCGGCCCTTAGAAGTACAATCTGACCAGGTTTCTAACTGTATGTCTAATATTTTCCAGGACATAGTTTAGGCATCAAACAATTAAAATCAACTGCCTATCATCCACAAACTCAGAGATATTTGAAGAGATATCATCAGCCTCTCAAAACCATGATTAGGGCCTACTGCCAGGAATATCCAAGAGATTTGGACAACGGATTGGATTTTTTATCATTTGCCACCAGAGATTCTCTGAACAAATCTACTGATTGTAACCCATTTGAATTAGTTTATGACCATCAAATACTGGGTCCATTAAAATTGATGAAAGAGAAGTTTCTAAAAAGCAGGACAAATCCTCAATGTTGGGTTATGTGTCCACATTTCTGGAAAGACTTACATAAGCTTGTCAGGTAGCCCGAGAGCAATTAGAGGCCCAGCTTGCCTATTAAGAAGAAGAAGCTGAATGGCCTCCTTCTGCACTGTAAGTTTTATGTTCTATGTAACAGCGGAAAGATCAAATAAAGATACTGAAGAAATGTGGGCAGATTTGTAGGGGCACACCAGGGTGCACTACGTTAACTAATCATGATGTAGACATAGGAAACTTTGAACCAATAAAGCCACATCCGTCTTGACTAAACCCACGGAGACTGGCACAATTGGAGCAGGAAACGCAGTGCATCTTAAATATGTTGGGGAAATCAGCAGAAAAGGTGTGGTCCACAGAAGCCAGGCAGAGTTTGGGAGAGTAAGTCCATGTTAATTGGTGTACCAGTGCTAGCCACCCCAGATTTTTCCAAACTTTTTAAAATGGCCAGTGACCTGGGAGTAGGGGCAGTGCTACTACAAGACGATGATGCAGGAAAAGAGAGGCAGTGGACACTTTCCAAAAAAACTAAGCCTGTGCCAAAGAAAATATCCCACCATGAAAATGAAGACATAGCATTGCTTCTAACCCTTCAGCACTTTGAATTATGTATCCAGCGTGACAATAAACAAAGCTTAGTTTATACTGACTATAATCTGCTTGTGTTTATAGAAATGTTTGAAACTTGGAACGTAAGATTATTCCGTTGGAGTTTATTATTACAACAGTCCAATGTTTTGGCCGAATGGCCTTACTTCCACTCCTATGTCTTATGGTCTTATTGCTGGGAGGTGGAGTTGAAATGCCCATCAGCCATGATTGAATGGCGGAGTGGACTCGATGGGCCGAATGGCCTTACTTCCACTCCTATGTCTTATGGTCTTATGTTAAAATTGTATAAGGTAAAAGGGATAATGTGATGGTGGATGCTTTGTCGCGGGTTTAAGGGCTGACTTGTTACTGATGTAGGAACTGGGAAGGGAACGTACATATTGAGGATGGATGAATGGATATATGTTTGTGTTTTATGTCTTGCATACCTCATAATGAAACGTCTGTGCCATGATGTTTATTTTCTTTTTGGCAGGGAATTATGCAAGGCCTTTCTTGTTGATTCCCTTATTTCCCATTTCTTTTATTTTGTGGTTATCATTTTGATCCACGGATATTCAATGGACATATACCTTTAAATTGAGCAGAGGAAGTAAGCAACTCATAAGTTGAAAAATAGTACAATGCCATTGGAGATGTAGGGCGAAATTCTCCGCACCCGCGGAAAGTCGGCAAACCGTCGTAAAAATCGGGACCGTTTTACGACGGTCGCGAAGGCTTCATTTCCCGACGGATTCACTTCCTGGAAATGGGCTAGTAGCGCGGCCGCGTCAATTACGTGCGTGATGACGACGGAACGCGACGACGACACAAACCCGCCCATGTGACGCCGCCCGACGCCGTAAAAAGGCGCGGGCGACCACAGAATCTGTCGGGCAGGATGTCGGAGCCTAGGCGAGCTGCTCCTCGCTTTATAGATGCAGACGTCGAGGCGCTGCTCGATGCCGTGGAGCAGAGGAGGGGCATCATCCGCCCGCGGAGAGGGCATCGCCAACCTGCCAGCACGGTACGCCAGGCCTGGCGGAACGTGGCTGCTGCCGTCAGTGCTGTGGGGCAGACCCCTCGCTCAGCAGAGCAATGTCGAAAGAAGCTACACGACCTCACCAGGTCTGCCAGGGTAAGTGCCATGAGGGTGCCCCCTAGTCACAACCATCCCTCCCCCTTAACTGCCCGGGGGGGGGGGGGGGGGGAGAGGGATTGGGGCAGAGTTATTTGAGGGTGGTTCACAAAGTTGTCACAGACCCAGCGCTCTGGCCCCGAGGAGAGATGCAATCATCTGATGACAACTTGCCCCCCCCAAACTGTGCCAGTATCTGAACGGACTGCTGATACCTACCGTTTTGTAATGATCTACCTATGTTCCCTCCCCCAACAGGCCAAGGCCGGTCATAACCACCGTGAGCGGCACAAGACTGGAGGGGGTTCGCCCAACATGCACCCCCTCAGCACCTTTGAACAGAGGGCACTGGACCTTGTTGGGGGGTCTGCCACCCGCGATATCGCGCAATGCGAGGTTGGCGGAACTGCAGCAAGTGAGACAACCCTCCCTGACAAACACCCCCCCCTCCCCCATCCTCTGTCCCTTCACACACCCTGCCCACTGGGACACCTCCCCCATCCTCTGTCCCTTCACACACCCTGCCCACTGGGACACCTCCCCCATCCTCTGTCCCTTCACACACCCTGCCCACTGGGACCGTCCAGCGGCCTGCCGATCAAATCGAAATAACCCGTCTCATTCTCTTCCCTAGGACGTGATGCCGAACGACCAGGGCCGTCTGGCTGCAGACGGAGACAGGAATCTGCCGCCACCTCACCCGGGGCCTCACAACAGAGGGTGCCCGATCAGCGGGCAGCCCTATCCGCCCCAACCCAATCTGCGGACCAGGACGCACAGAGGGTTCGAAGTCCACCACCACCACCACCAGAAATGGCCAGGGACAACCCTCCTGTCGCTGAGCAGCCCCACACCATGGACGAGGACCTAAGCATTGAGAGCGTCGGGCTTGCGGCACTGCTTTCTCCCACCACATCCATCATCCCAGAGATACACACCCCGGCGGGCCTATTTAGTGATGAGTCTCCTGGGGCACAGTCTGGTTGGCACATCACAGATGAGCAGGTACAGCAGGTGGAGGTCGGAGCAACAGAGGGCCCGGACTCGCGGAGGCCAGACCAGGCCCAGGATGCAGCTGGCTCCCAGACGTTTTCGGAGTTCCTGGAGTTTATCAACCCACCCGCACAGCCGATGCCTCAGGAAACCCAGGGAAACAATGATGGGATGAGGGCTTCCTTCCAGACTCTGCAGACGCTGTTAGAGGAGTCGAACCGCGTCCAAGAGCAGGGAGTGGTGCCGCTCATGGCAGAGACCCAGGCCGACACCGCACGGGTGGCATCCGCGGTGGAGGCAATGGGTCAGGTTATGCAAGACGTTGGGGTTAATGTGCACGCGTCATCCTCGGCCCTGGACAGGGTTGCCCTCTCACAGGCAGCAATGTGCCAGAGCCAAACCGACATTGCCGGCGCCCTGCGGGCCATGGCCGAGTCTCAGCAGGTCATTGGCCAGTCGCAGCACGCCATGGCACAGTCCCAGCAGTCGATAGCACAGTCCCAGCAGTCGCTGGCACAGTCCCAGCTGTCAGTCGCGGAGACCATCAACCGCCTGACACATGTGTTGGATGGCGTCGTGCACACACAGGTTGAGATCGCACAGTCCCTGGCGGGAATGTCTAACTCCCTGGACTCCGTCTCTGCAAACCTTCGGATCCTGGTGGATACCGTTGCAGGCCTCCAGGACTGGCAGCGCCAGGTGTCGGTGGTGCGACGGGGAACCTCCCCGCTCGCACCTCTGTCCCAAAGTGAGGCCCGGGGGCCACCGGGCTCCCCGAGGGAGGAGGAGGTTTCGGGGCCCGTCCCATTAACTCCATCACGGGACGTCCCGGAATTCTCGGCCTCCCCCCGTCCCATCCCTGGTGCATCGGGTGGGCAGCAGGCAGAGCAGGGTGGCACAATGTCACCCGAGACGCCCGCAGAGCAGCCTGGCCCATCAAGGCCGGGTCGCCCCAGGAAACGCTTGGCCAAGGAGAAACGAGTCGAGGGGGGCGATTCGCAGCAATCCTCCTCCACTCCTGCTGTATCATCTGGGGATTCACTTAGACGTAGTGGTAGGGCCCGTAAGGCAACTAAGATAGACACTGAGTAAGTTGGCACGGGTGAAGGGCACAGTTTAGTTGTAGGGGCTAGGGCACCTGTAAATAATTGTTAATATTAAACGCACTGTTCCACCTTACTTGTAATACCGTGTGATTGTTCCACAGCCACAGGAATCGTGATGGTGACCGAGTGTCGCTGGGGGTGACGGGTGGTGAAACCTCGGTGCCGGGTGTGCAGTCCCTGCCCCTACCCCCCTCCCACAGCTAGCCCACGCGGGCACGTGATGGAGTGTCAGTGACGAACTCAGCGGCCACCAAGGTGGATGGTTCAGCTCTTGCCATGGATCAGACTCTCTCTAACGATTCTGAGCTCACAGCTCTGCGCAGAGCGGGCTGTCATCATTCCACATGGCACTGATCACACCCGCTGACACAGCCATCAATGTTGTGCCATTCCGTCTGTACCCAGTGATAAGCGTCATGTCGAAGTGGAGCAGTGTACACTGAGGGGGGGGGGGGGGTTGTGGTGGTGGCAGTTGTGTGGTGACCCTCTGCATGACAAGCGATGCAGGTGGTGGTTTGGTGTTCATCGGGGACGTCACATGCGATGCGTGAACCGTGCTGCCACCATGGCGTCGCGTGCCCGCCGTCCTTGCCGGGTCCGTCGTGCCGCCTCCTGGACATCACCAGCACCTGAGTCGTGTCTGCGTGCTGCGCCCGCCACTCCGCCAGCGTCCTCCTCCTCCTCCTCCTCCTCCTCCTCCTCCTCCTCTGTGCTGGCACCACTGCCACTAGCTTCTCCCTCTGCCTCCTGCAACAGGTCATCTCCCCTCTGCATCGCGATGTTGTGCAGCGCACAGCAGACCACTACAATGCGAGCGACCCTGTCGGCCTGGTACTGCAGGGCCCCTCCGGAGCGGTCCAGGCACCTGAATCTCATCTTCAGGAGGCCAAGGCAGCGCTCCACCACACCCCTGGTTGCTGCATGGGCCTCGTTGTATCGTGTTTCCGCATTGGTCTGAGGCCTCCGTATAGGCGTCATCAGCCAAGACCTCAGCGGATAACCCCTGTCACCTAGCAACCAGCCCCTCAGCCGGGGGGGACGTCCCTCAAACATCGTAGGGATGAACGACTGCGCTAGTATGTAGGAGTCATGCACACTCCCTGGGAACCTTGCACAGACGTTCATGAACCTCATGTGGGGGTCGCATACCACCTGGACATTAATGGAGTATGTCCCCCTCCTGTTTGTGAACACTTCCTTGTCCACAGCAGGCGGGCGCATGGGGACGTGAACACAGTCGATTGACCCCTGAACCCTCGGTATCCCGGCCACACTGGCAAATCCACGGGCTCGTGAGTCTTGACTTGCTCGGTCCTCGGGAAAGGTGATGTAGCGATCGGCGATGGCATAGAGGGCGTCGGTCACATCCCGGATGCACCTGTGCACCGATGACTGGGAGATCCCAGAGACGTCCCCTCTCGGAGACTGGAAGGAGCCGGTAGCATAGAAGTTCAGAGCGACCGTCACCTTGATGGCTACCGGGATCGCGTGTCCTCCCCCCGTTCCACGTGGGGCGAGGTGCGACAGGAGTTGGCAGATATGTATCACCGTCTGCCTACTCAGCCGGAGTCTTCTCCTGCAGGTGATGTCCGGCATTGTTAGGAAAGAGACCCGGACACGGTACACCCTCGGCTTTGGTCGTCGCCTCTGACGCCGTGGCTGCACCCTCACTCTCTCCTCTTCCTCTTCCTCCTCCTCCTCCTCCTCCTCCTCCTCCTCCCCCCCCCCATGCTGCTCGACGACTGGCAACTCCTCGGCCCTTCCCTCTGCTGCTGCAGCTGGCCCTGCAGCCACTGCGGGTTGTGGGTGTGGATGCTGCTGCATCTCCAAATCCAGTAGAGCGGCCCCAACCACTGCGCAGAACATAGCTGTTCTGTTCCCATGCATCGTGCTAACCTACAGAAGGGTGGTAGGAGGCAGAGAAACGGGACATGTTAGACGGACGTTAGTCGACACCTCGGCAGCCGCCAGCCATGGGATACCAGTGTGTCCCGGTGGCCTGGTCGCGCTGCTGACACGCGGTCAGCCTAACCCCTGGTCACTTTCTGCATCCAACGGCCAGTAAAATATGGCCTCCTCACGGGTGCGTCAGTGGCCTGTGTCCGGAAGCCACAGGGGAACCAGCGGCCGTGTCCTCGTCACCTGCACACCATGGCATGGTGGCAGACATTTTGTTACGGGCTTGGACGGCTCACTCTCTACCTAACCCCCCCCCCTCCGTCGCCCCCCACTGCCCCCTCCGTCTCCCCCACTGCCTCCCCCGTCTCCCCCCCACTGCCCCCTCCGTCTCCCCCACTGCCCCCTCCGTCTCCCCCACTGCCTCCCCCGTCGCCCCCACTGCCTCCCCCGTCGCCCCCACTGCCCCCCCCGTCTCCCCCCCACTGCCCCCGTTCTGGACTCCCTCCCGTTCCCAGGGATGCCTTCCCCGTTGTGGCCAGACTCGAGCGGTGCGCTGAACGGTGCGCTGAGCGGTGCGCAGAGTGGTGCCCTGACCTCCTCCAAGCAGTCGTCAGCCAGGCCGACTGGTTGACGAATTTAAAAAGCAGGTGTGTTTCACGACGTCCAAACAGGGCGCCATGACGTCGGGACTTCGGCCCATCCGGGCCGGTGAATAGCGGGGGGGGCTCTCAGTGGCGATTCTGGTCGTGTCAGGGGCGGGAAGGAGGCGTCTGTCGGGAAACGCGACTCCGACAATTTGCGGGGTTCGGAGAATAGCGGGAGGGCGTCGGAACAGCGTCGCCGTAAAAATTCCCGACGCCCGCTATTCTCCGAACCGTCGTGAGTCCGGAGAATCGCGCCCATAGCTTTTGAACAACAGTACTCAGACCTTCTGGCACCCGAGAGATCGGAGGGGTTTGGTTCGATTGGTTTGCTGGTGGCCAATGAATTGGCCAAAGGCCATATTCTGCCTGGCAACAGGCGGATTGAGTCTTACCTATGTAGGATAGTTTTCAGAGAACTGAGGAAGAGACAGTCGGGTCCTGGAAACAGAGAGAAGCAGCTGTGAGCCTCTGTCTCTCTATCTCTCTCTCTCACCAGAAATGTTACCCACCTGGTGTTTTTCAGAACCTGCAGAGACTTTTTGAGACATTGATGAATCTACAGTGAAAACCATTACAGACTCAAAGCAAAATCCTCCGACTGAAGGCCTAGACTGAAGAAAGATGTACTGGAAGATATCCATTTCAAACAGAGACTTTTATCCTTTTATTTTTCTTAACCCTTTCTTTCCCCTCTGTATTTGTCTGTCTTGTATGTGTGTGTGTGTGTGTGTGTGTATATAGAAGTTTAGGGTGAGTTAAAGGGGGCGTGGTTAGGAATGTGATAATAGTTAACGATTTGTATTTGCTGCCTATTTACTTACAGTTATTGTTATTAATAAAATGAATTGTGTTTAAATTTATAAACCTGGTGACTCTGGTTATTGGGCAACCAGAGACCAAAGACTTGGGCTTTTTCTAAGAATTAATTGATAATTTTTCCAGGGAGTTGTAACAATACATTGAATTGTTTATTTTCTTCACTAAAGCTGTAACACCCTCCTTTGTATTCCTCATAATTTATTTGATCAACAAGACAGATAAATCCTATGGCTCTTCTCTACTTAACCATTTCCTTTTGTTTCAGTGACCAAACTGAATACAATACAATAAGGTTGGGGAGATTTTTTTGCTTCCGTTTTTGCATGAATTAAGAAATTATGCACTTCACTTGTGATTTCTCGTCTATTTTTTTAAATAAATATAAAGTACCCAATTTTTTTGTTTCCACTTAAGGGACAATTTAACGTGGCCAATCCACCTACCCTGCACATTATAATAATCTTTATTAGTGTCACAAGTAGGCTTACATTAACACTGCAATGAAGTTACTGTGAAAATCCCCTCAAATGGACGCACTCTTTCCCCTCCGCCGCCCTGCAAGAACAAGCCGCCACATTTTGTGGGGCAGCGGAGGGGAAGACGGCAACCGTGCATGCGCGGGTTTGAGCCGTCATCTGTCGTGACATCATTAGGCGCGCCGGGCCTTAACGCCAGCGACAAGGCCCCGCGGCCGAGATTTACGGCACGGCCCTCCTAGCCCCCCAGAGGGGGGGGGGGGGGGGGGGGAATAGGGGGCAAGGAGAGGCCTCCGATGCCATCGTAAACCTCTCTGGGTTTCACGACGGCGACGGGCCATGTGGAGTATTCCGCCCATTGTATTGGTTTTGTTGATTGTTGCTGTTTTACGGTTAAAAATGTTGATGGTATACTTATCCCTTCATTTCTTCTTCCAGTGTGCTGATGTGCATATTAAATATCATAATTTACTTTCTATCCACAAACATATTTTATTGAACTCAGATTTTAGTTTTCAAGGCTGCCTCCTCAAATTCAACAGACCTCCTAGATTGCTATTGCTTGTGAATCCAAGTTGTTAAAATTAATAAGAAATTGAATATGTCCTTTTGATGTTCATATCAGCACTTACGTTTTTGCAAATATGATGTTTATAATTTTGTTATGTTTTCGGATTGTGTCTTTAATTTAGGATAAAATGAAGGTGGTCTTATGACTTTTTCTGAAGTCTGTCCAACAAAAGGCCTGAGTAATGCGCTGTTAAAGATTAAAGGGAGTTCAGGTTATTTTTTGGGAAAGAAGGTGTAAGGTATTCATGCTTGGAAACAATGACAGCAGTATCAGTGTTCAAAATGGTTATACTGCTAGTCTCCAAAGTTCCAGCAAGGTGTTGAGAATGTAGGTTTGTAAACAGTTATACCTTAAACTGTCCATTTACTTCCATGATAAAAATGCATTGGGGTCTCAAGGATAGTCAATTAGTATTTCTACCTGGACACAAGGTTAATCTGATTTATGTTGTCATGTAGATGAGCTTTCAGAGGTGAAGAGTTTCTAAAATTTCCCTGAAAACTCACAGACACAGGCAGTCTGCTAGGATCTAGGAGCAAGAGAACAGATCGAGGCCGAAGACCTCTACGGACTTGATTCTCCAACCCCGCCTGCCACAAGAATGCCACGGGTGAGCCGCATACAATGGAGAACTCCATTGACCTCGGGCGGGATTCTCCAGTTGCCGGGCAAATGCGGCCGGAGAATCTCGCCCTATGTTTCTCTGCATAGGGATGTGGGTGGGAGATTGCACTGGAATTGAAAAGATCACAGGCTGGATTCACTAATTTGCAGCTAAGTGCCAACGGCAGTGTGGGAACTAGGGCGTTTTACCAGGAATGGCCGTATCCGTAGCCGCGCATTTGCACAGCGACATCCTGCAGCGGTCGCCCCATACAACATGACATCGGCCGTGCGTGTACCCGACCTGCCAAATACTGCCCCACAGGACAATCCCTGGCCACCCCCACCAGTCCCCCAGCCGTCGTGGAAGTCCCTCCCGGCCATCAGCACGGCTACCGGCCGACTGTGGCGGTGCTGGACACAGTCCGCGGCTGCCACGCCGGATTCCCGACCGCTCAGACCACATGTCAACTGCGCAATCGGGAACTTGGCCCAGCAGGGATGGAGCATTGGGGGAGGGTCTTCAGGTGACGTGGCAATGCTGTTCCAACAGCTTGTGGCGCGCGACGTGATAACGCCATTTTTGAGGGGGCGGATAATAGAAAACCGGCGTCAAACTGGCGCCGCCCCCGATTTGGCCATCGGAAGGGATTCCCCGCCCAATCGCTGATTACGATATCAGTGATGATTTGAAATGAGGTTGGAAGATTCGCCAAGCTTATGCGAAAGGGAGAATCTCCAGGTAAAACCCACACCGTGGATGATAGTTCTGGAATTAAAAGTTAACAGGATGGGTAAGGGAAATAATGTAAGTAAACCCTCATGAGCTAAGAATCACTTTGGTCTGTTTCCAGGATATTTGAGCACCTACTTAAGGGACAGTGTAAAGTATAATTATGAAGGAATTTTTGGTTGTGTTAAAAATAAAATGGATAAGTTTCATTTAGTAACTCAAAGTATAGGTTTGCCACACAAATAGTGTTTAGTCAATTCTGTTCCTTGTTTTCTTGTTACAATAAAAGTCTTAAAACATGAAATCTTGTTGTGCCATCCTTTCAGCTATTAACTGGAAGTTAAAAATTTTTTTAAAGTTACCAATCTCCACATAGCTCGTAACACCTTGCTCTCTGGTATAACTCTCCAAATAGGAATCTGCTGCTGTTTACTTATCAGCCAATTTCTTAAACCAATGGACAGTTTAGAGCATAACTGTTTACAATCCAACGTTCTCAATACCTTCCTGGGGCTTTTGCAAATTTTATTTTGAATCATTACAGATTTTGTTAAAGGCATTTCGGAGATGTTGGTACACCACAACGTGAAGCTTTCCACTGTCCACTTGCGATACCACTTCCTCATAAATAGCCAGGATGATCTGTTTAGTAGGATCTTGTTTCACTTTTATTCCTTAAGTCTGAAATGACTTGTGCAATAGATTAACAGTGCTTGTGGATGAAGAAATATTTTAGTCACAATAACATAATACCATGCTTATTTCACTTAATGTATCTTAATATTATTTCTCCAAAAGCAAATCATTACTGATTCCCAAGTTTCCTCCTTATACTCCTTACTGAGTAATGATGCTGTTCTCCTGTTATATGCACATCTGGTCACAAGCATCTTTATTGCCCTGACCCATTATGTATTTATATATTAAAGGTTACACAGTATTTTTAATGTACCCTAAAGGATCTCATAAGATTTATTTCAAACATCTGTAAGGACCATATAGACTAGTCCCTAGGATATTTTTGGTAACAGATGGGCCTGTTTTGCTCTATAGAGGATCCCTGGTATTTGCTGAACTGCATGTTGCTTTTTTGCAGCAAAGTGATTCATATTTCTTTGTGTTTCCAGGAAACATTATTAATTAATTTAGATTCCTTCTAAGTCACTATGTTTTTGTGTTAAATAAACAAATTCAAATAAAATGGAGTCTATTGCTAATTATATGATTGGAATACAAAATGCTATTAAAATTCAGTAATGCTATTCAGTAATACTGCAATTCCACAGTAAGATTTAAAATAAGATGGTGCAATTAACCCAGAACCATAATCCATAAGACCATAGAGCCATAAGACATTGGAGCAGAATTAGGCCACTCAGCCCATTTGCTCCGCCATTCAATCAAGGCTGATAGTTTTTTCATCCCCATTCTACTGCCTTCTCCCAATAACCCCTTATTAATCAGGAACATATCTATCTCTGTCTTAAAGACACTCAGTGATTTGGCCTCCACAGCCTTCTGTGGCAAAGAGTTCCACAGATTCACCATTCTCTGGCTGAAGATATGTCTCCTCATCTCTGATTTGAAGGTTCGTTCCTTTCGTCTGAGATTGTGTCCTCTGGTTCTAGTTTTTCCTACAAGTGGAAAAATCCTCTTCACGGACACTGTGTCCAGGCCTCGCAGTATCCTGTATGTTGCAATAAGATTCCCCCTCATCCTTGTAAACTCCGAGTACAGACCCAGAGTCCTCAACTGTTCCTCATACGACAAGCTCAATCTTGTCAACCGCCTCAGGACCTTTTCCAAGGCTCACACATACTTCCTTAGATATGGGGCCAAAACCTGTTCACAATACTCAAAATTGGGTCTGACCAGAGCCTTATACAGCCTCAGAAGTCATTCCCTGCTCTTGTATTCTACCCCTCTCGACATGAATGCCAACATTGCATTTGCCTTCCTAACTGCCGACTGAACTTGCACATTAACCTTAAAAGAATCTTGAACTCGGACTCCTAAGTCCCTTTGTGCTTCTGATTTCCGAAGAATTTCACTATTTAGAAAATAGCCTTTGCCTCCATTCCTCCTTCCAAAGTGCATAACCTCACACTTTTCCACATTGTATTCCATCTGCCACTTCTTTGCCCACTCTCCTAGCCTGTCCAAGTCCTTCTGCAGCCCTCCTGCTTCCTCAATACTACCTGTCCTACAGATCTTTGCATCATCAGCAAATATAACAACAGTGCCTTCAGTTCCTTCTTCCGGACCATTAATGTATGAAAGGTTGTGGTCCCAGTACCAACCCCTGATGCACACCACTAGTCCCCGGTTGCCACCCTGAAAAAGACCCCGTCATCCCAACTCCCTTCCTTCTGCCACTCAGCCAATCCTCCATCCATGCCCAGAGTTTACCCTTAACACCATGGGCTTTTAACTTATTCAACAGTTTCCTATGCGGCATCTCGTCCAAAAACAAGCTGACAATTTATGATCTGCAGCTGGGAAATTGTCTAAATGTGACTCACTTGAACCAATCCAAATTATGGTAATGTTTACATTATCAAAACCTTATTAGAATATTTATAAACTATTGCATTACTTTCTTCTTGCCAAAACTTTTCAATAAAGAAGCCATATGATTTCATGAACTAACATTTCTTTGTTATCTTATGAATTACAATAGAACTAGCTGCAATCTGATAATAAGCAGTAACGGTATGTTATGCAGATATTGTTATCTGAAAGAATTAATATAACAGGTTACAAAGGTAGTACAAGTGCAGCATAGTGACTCAGTGCTGCTTGCAGTGTACCTGTTGTCTGATCAATTTCCAAAACTGCGATAATGTCAGAAACAAATAATATCTGACTAGACAGATGTATGTGTAGCTTTGAATAACGAGATTCTGGATATACTTAAAGTTTAGTTAGTTTATTTCATTGCTAATAAGACAGCAGTTTCGCAAAAGTTTTGAGATCTTATTTAAGCATATCCCTCCAAGCTGGTGTTGCAAGCTTAATTGTCCTCTCTTTGAGTTGCTTCATTCCATATCTGAATAGCCAATCTGAGGTTTGTTTCTTTGTTTTTGCATTCTGGCATTTTGTTCCTTTCATTAGAAGCTTAACTTATATTCAGTGATACAGAATTACTGTCTGGAATCCCTTTAAACTTTTTCTCTTTCTCAAAAACCATCTATCTTTTGCTCTAGGTTTGCAATAATAATAATAATCATTATTAGTGTCACAAGTAGGCTTACATTAACACCGCAATGAAGTTACTGTGTAAAGCCCCTAGTCACCACACTTCGGCACCTGTTCGGGTGCACAGCGGGGCAATTCAGAATGTCCAATTCACCTGACAAGAACGTCTTTTCTTGGGACTTGTGGGTTGAAACCAGAACATCTGGAGGATACCACGCATCCACGGGGAGAACGTACAGAGTCTGCACAGACAGTGACCCAAGTAGGAATTGAAATTGGGACCCAGACACTGTAAAGTAAAGTAAAGGGCTAACCACTGTGCTACCATGCCACCCGTATGATCACCTTTTCATTTTTGAGTCAGAACATCATATTTTACACATTTGATTGTCAATCATTCCAATCATTCAGCCTACGTAATACATGTTTCTGCCCAATTGCCTTACCTATTGCTAATAACTTAGATTTGCACATCGGACACTTCCGGTGGTGGCCATGGATGAGTAGGTTGCACATTTGATAGCCCCCGCCTGTGACGGACCTTTGGACCTTTTCCCACCGTTTTTATGGGATAAATCGGTGAAGAGTGAGACAGTGAGGAGAAATCCCCCTCCGGTGTATGGAGAATTGGACCAGAAGTGGCCGTGTGCGAAGACAAAGTCCTATAAGAAAGACGCAGGCAGAGCCGGCAACGCGAGAAAGCATGGCGGAGAGCAAGGGCCGTGGGGAAACGGCACAGTGGTCAATGGAGCAGCTGGTGAAGTTTTTTGAAGATTGCGTCGCCAAGCTGAAGAAGGACACGCTGGACCCGATCAAGGCTTCGATTGATCAAGTTGTGCAGACTCAAGAGACCCACGGAAGAGCGATCCAGGAAGTGGAGAAAAAGGTGTCCGAGCACGAGGAATACAGAACCGTGCTGGAGACCAAGGTGGAGATGATGAACGACCGCCAGAGAAGAATGCAGGAGAAGCTGGAGGACCTGGAGAACAGGTCCACCGCGAAGAAGCCCTGAGCGAACGAGCCGCCGAGGTTGATGGTGGTACGCTTTCGCTTGTTCCTGGGCAAGGAACACATTCTGCGGTGGGCCAAGAAGGAACGGAGCAGCAAATGGGAGAATTGTGAGCTGCGCATTTATCAAGACCTGGGCGTGGATTTGGCCAAGAGTCGAGCTGGGTTTAACTGGGCAAAAACGGCCCTCTTTAAGAAGGGGGTGAATTTCGGGATGTTGTACACAGCCCATCTGTGGGTCACACATGAGGAACCGGGACTTCTACTTCGAAACACCAGGTGAAGTATGGACTTTTATTAAAGAAAAGAAGCTGGAGGCGAACTAAATGACGCCTTGGAGAATACTGTGGTGGTGATTTGTTGTATTATGCTGTATAAGTAGTGTAATGGGGCTGTTTGGATGGCTAAAGGTAACTTTGGCTTGCAGGGAGCTGGTTAAAGGGGGGGTTGTCTTTGGGGCTGGTTCTGTTTTTGGGTGGTTTTGTTTTGCTAAAATGACTGTTTCTTCACTGTTTTTTCTGATGTTTGTTCACTGGGGAATGTGATGTTCTTAATATATTTGTTCAAGTGGGGGGTGAGGGGAGAGAACAATGAGGAGACAGACTGCTTGGTGCCAGGGGCGGGCGCTATCAAGTCAGCATGGGTCAGCTGACTCACGGAAGCACAGTGGGGGGGCGAGCAGGTGTTAAGCTGGAGCTTGACCTGAGGGGTTGGGTTTCTAGTGTTGTTGCTAGAGGGGCAGGGGGTGGGGCTGCTTTGCTGACAGGGGAGGAACTGTTACTAGGGGACAAATGAGAGGTCGGAAATGGCGAATGCCCGAGGGGGAACTCGAGGAGGCGGAGGGCGAGAGCAAGAGGCTGGCCTAAAAAGGGTGATGGCTAGTTGGCAGGGAGAGTGGGGGGGGGGGGGGGGGGCAGTAAGCCCCCCGACCAGGCTGATTACATGGAATGTTAAAGGGTTGAATTGGCCGGTCAAGAGGGCTCACGCATTTGCGCATTTGAGGAGGCTGAAGGCGGACATGGCAATGCCAGAAGAGACACACCTAAAGGTTACAGACCAGACGAGATTGAGAAAGGGGCGGATTAGCCAAGTATTCCACTCAGGGTGGACTCAAAGACCGGGGTGGGGGTAGCGATCTTGATCAACAAACGAGGGGCATTCGAGGCAGGAGGAATCGTGTCAGACAAGAGGGGGTAGGTACATAATGGTGATTGGGAAGCTGGAGGGGGTGCGGGTGGTACGCATGAACATATATGCTCCTAATTGGGACAATGTGGAATTTATGAGGCGGGTGTTAGGTAAGATCCCAGACTTAGAGTCACATAACGTGATCATGGGAGGAGATTTTAACACAGTCATTGATCCAGAATTGAACCGGTCAAAATCCAGGACACGGAGGAGGCCGGCTTCAGCAAAGGATTTGAAGGGGTTTATGGAACTGATGGGGGGAGTAGACCCATGGAGCTTTGCACGGCCAAGGGCGAAGGGGTTTCCTTTTTCTCCCATGTCCACAAGGTATACTCTTGTATCGACTTTTTTGTTCTGAACAGGGTGCTAATACCGGGGGTGGTGGATACTGAGTACTCGGTAATCGCAGTGTCGGATCATTCCCCACATTGGGTGGATCTACGGGTTAGCGTGGAGAGAGGGCAACGCCCGCTGTGGGGACTAGATGTGGGGTTGTAGCGGACGAAGTGATTTGTGGGCGGGTTAACAAGTCCATCCAGAACTACCTGGAAAATAATGATACGGGGGAGGTCCCTGCAGCGACGGTTTCGAAAGCTTTGAAGGCGGTGGTCAGAGGGGAATTAATCTCGATACGGGCCAACAGAGAAAAGGCGGAACAGGCTGAGAGGGATACGTTAGTTGAGGAGATACTACAGGTGGACAGGAGATACTCGGAGGCCCTGGACGCGGGGCTACTGAGGGAGTGGCGGAGGTTACAGGCGGAGTTTGGGCTGTGGACCACAGAGAAAGCGGTGGAACAGTTGAGGAAGGCAAGGGGCGATTTAAGAGTATGGGGAAAAGGCAAGCAGAATGTTAGCACACCAGCTCAGGAAAAGGAAGGCGGCCAGGGAGATAGGTAAAGTAAAGAGTAGAGGAGGGAATACTGTCCTGGACCCAGGGGATTGAATGAGGTGTGTAAGGACTGTTATAGTAAACTATATGAGTTGGAACCCCCGGCTGGGGTGGAGGGGATGAGGCAGTTTTTGGATCAGTTGAGGTTTCTGAGGGTAGATGAGGATCTGGTGGAAGGGCTGGGAGCCCCAATTGAGATTGAGGAAATAATCGAGGGGCTGGAGGGTATGCAGTCGGGCAAGGCACCGAGGCCTGACGGCTATCCGGTGGAATTCTGTGATAGGTTTTCAGTGATATTGAGCCCACTGCTGGTGACGACATTTAATGAAGCAAGAGAGAAGGGAGTCCTCCCCCCAAACAATGTTGCAGGCCACGATTTCATTGATCCTGAAATGGGAGAAGGATCCAGAGCAATGCGGGTCGTACAAGTCAATTTCTCTACTGAATGTGGATGCCAAACTGCTGGCAAAGATACTGGCCACAAGGATAGAGGACTGCGTCTCGGGGATGATAGGGGAAGACCAGACGGGATTTGTAAAGGGCAGGCAACTCAAGGCCAATGTTCGAAGGCTTTTGAATGTTATGAAAATGAAAATCGCTTATTGTCACGAGTAGGCTTCGATGAAGTTACTGTGAAAAGCCCCTAGTCGCCACATTCCGGCCCCTGTCCGGGGAGGCTGGTACGGGAATCGAACCGTGCTGCTGGCCTGCTTGGTCTGCTTTATAAGCCAGCGATTTAGCCTTGTGAGCTAAACCAGCCCCACTGATGCCCTCAGAAGGAGAGGAGGTGGAGGTGGTGATAGCGATAGATGCGGAGAAGGCTTTTGATCGGGTGGAGTGGAATTTCCTGTGGGAGGCGCTGGGAAAGTTTGGGTTTGATGAGGGCTTTATTGACTGGGTGCGGTTGCTCGATCAGGTGCCAGTAACGAGTGTGCGTACGAACCGGCTGAGGTCAGCGTATTTGAAACTACACCGAGGGATGAAGCAAGGGTGCCCCCTCTCCCCGTTACTGTTTTCTATGGCCATAGAGCCATTGGCCATGGCGTTAAGAGCCTCTTGGAACTGGAAAGGGCTGGTTTGGCGGGGTTGGAGCACCGGGTCTCGCTTTACGCAGATGACCTACTCTTGTATATTTCAGACCCGTTGGAAGTGTTGGGGGAAGTAATGCGAATCCTGGGGGAATTTGGCAATTTTTCGGTGTATAAGTTGAACATGGGGAAAAGCGAGATGTTCGCGATCCAGGCAAGAGGACAGGAGAAGAGACCTGGAGAGCTCCCACTTAGAATGGTAGGAAAGAGCTTTCGGTGTCTGGGAATCCAGGTGGCCCGGGAATGGGAGACACTGCACAAGTTAAGCCTATCCTGGCTGGTAGAGGAAATGGAAGGGGACTTTAAGAAATGGGACATGCTCCCGCTATCGCTGGCGGGGAGGTTACAGACTGTGAAAATGACGGTCCTCCCCAGATTTCTGTTTGTCTTTCAGTGCCTCCCCATCTTCATCCCAAAGGCCTTTTTCAAGCGGGTGAATAAGGTTACTTCAGGCTTTGTGTGGTCGGGTAAATTGTGTGGGGGATCTATTTATAGATGGGAGCTTCCCCAGCTTGAAAGCTTTGGAGGATAAATTTGAATTGCCAGCAGGGAATGATTTTAGGTATTTGCAGGAGGGAGACTTCCTGAGAAAACAGGTGCCAGCCTTTCCGCTGCAGTCGCCATGGGGGATACAGGATAGAGTCGTCTCCAGTACTTGGGAGGGAGAGGGGAAGGTTTCAGATATTTACCAGGAGCTTTCGGAGCCGGAGGAAACTCCGGTGGAGGCGCTTATAGGCAAGTGGGAGGACGAGCTAGGAGGAGAGATAGATGTGGGTCTATGGGCGGACGTCCTAAGCAGCATTAATACCTCCTCATCGTGTACCAGGCTTAGCCTAATACAATTTAAGGTAGTCCACCGGGCACACATGATAGTGGCTGGGATGAGCAAGTTTTTCGGGGTAGAGGATAGGTGTGCGAGGTGCACGGGAAGCCCAGCAAATCACGTCCACATGTTTTGGGCATGCCCGAAGATTAGAGGGTTTTGGCAGGGATTTGCTAAGGCAATGTCCACGGTACTAAAAACACGGGTGGTGCCGAGTCCAGAGGTAGCGATCTTTGGAGTGTCGGAAGAGCCGGCAGTTCAGGGGGCGAAAGAGGCTGACGTCTTGGCCTTTGCCTCCCTGGTAGCCCGGAAACAGATCTTGTTAATGTGGAGGGAGTCGAATCCCCCGAGTGTAGAGAACTGGGTTAGTGACATGGCTGGGTTTCTCAGTCTTGAGAAAATAAAGTTCGCCTTAAGAGGGTCAATTGTTGGGTTCACTCGGAGGTGGCAACTGTTCATCGGCGTATTTTCCGAGGGGTTGGGGGGGGGGGGGGTTGGGTTGGGGGGAGGAAACTTCCGATTTAGTTGCAAAGCCATTTTTATTTGGTCTGCCTGTACATAATGATGCAGTAAAAGATAAAGGTTAGATCATTCTATGCATTTCTTCACTTGGTCAACAAAACATAACCCTCCGTAAAACCTTGACAAGCCTGGTTGTGCCTAGCTCCAGCTACTAATTAGAAACAGATGCTTACAGTGAAAGATCCTTTTGTCCTCACAGTTTGTCTTTGAGTAGCCATAGATCGTAGTTTTAACTCTTTCTGTTTTACAAGATTGTTGTAAACATCACTTTTAAGACAATCCATGAGAATATTTGCATCAATTTATGAGCATGTTTCCTTTACTTTCCCATATCTAGTGCCCCTGCCCACCCATCCATCCATCCATCCCTCTCGCCCTGCCATTGTAAGCATTAAAGGCCAACTGGTTTCACATGTATGGTAGGGAAAACGTATGACTCTTTAAAGATGAAATAAAGACGACTACTCATACTAAATATCTATGTCATGCCAGTGTAGGCATGAAGATATTATATTTTTTTCAAAAATCTATATTCCTTTTAACATGAACCATGATGATCTGCAATATGGATGCTGAGGGCTCACCTGACATTTGCAACTTCAACAGCCCAACAAGCTCTCTGGTTCGCGGATGCTCCCGTGTCAAGCTTGAACGTAATTGCGGAGTTGTTCACTCCATTTGCTTGTGGAGTCAATGGTATGCACGTATTGAGGCTGTGTGGTCAGCTCATGCGGTTCCTCTGTGGCATTTATGATTCCAACGCCATATGTGTTCTTCCTGGTGTGGAAATCTTCGTGGTTGGAAAACTTTTCTTCGAGTGTCTGAGTGTCCATTGCATCTACTGTGTGAACCTTGAAGTTTCCATGTCTTTGCGTTGGAGAGTAATATTTTGCAGTGGACTGACACTGGGAGGCAAAATTATTCATTTTGGAGCACTTTCGACATCTTTTCCCTAGTGCAGGACATTTCCCTTTTAAGATGGCGTTGCTACAACGGTAACATGTCATGACGTTCGTGACGTCACGCGTCGGCAGCGATCGTGCATGCGCGACTCGCTCTTCTGGCTGGGTTCAGAACTTTGCATCCTGCGTATGCTCAGACATGCTGGAATGGGCGCCGGCGGCCGGAAAAGAATGCCTGAGTAGCGGACACCATTTTAACGTCTTCCACCGCGTGGAGGATTTTCTCCACATTTTTTTTTCCAGAAACTCTAGGTACTGCTGTTTTTCCTGTTCTTGCTGTAAGCATTTTGCTATGGTCGTTTTTAAAGTTAAATCATTTTGCTGCATTAATGATTCCCTTAAATTTTCATCTGAGAGACCATAGATTAATTGATCCCTGATGATGGGAGTCTGTTACATCAGCATAGTTACAACCTTGTGCTAGCAATCGGAGATCTGTGACAAAATTAGAGATAGTCTCCCCATTTTATTGGAATCTGTTACGCAGGTTAAAATGTTCCATGATTTCATTTGACTGTGATTTACAGTGTTCATCAAATTTTGCAATTATCACTTGAAAGCTATTTTTACCTTCATTGTCGCCATATGTAAAAGAGTTATAAATGCCTACAGCTTGCCAGTCTACCATTGACAGTAATATCATGCCTACCGTTGACAGTAATATCCCAATCTTTCTCTCGTCGGGGACTGCATTTAAGGCAGTAGCTGTCATGTATATTTGAAACTGCTGTTTATACATTTTCCAGTTACTATTTAAATTACCGGTAGTTTTTAGCAGCTCTGGAAGTGGCATATGATCCATCGCTTCGGTTGGTTGTCTGGAATCCAAATGCTGCGAAGTCTTCCACAGTCGGGTGGCTGGCCCGTTACTTTTTCTGCTTATTTTGGTTCTTTCTGATCTCTAGCCTAATCTATCTAGTACTGTTCGATTAAAGCCAACCTGGTACCATGTTTTCTTACCTGTATGGCAAGTGACATGTGCTACTCAATTCAGTTACAGCAAAGGCTTTCGGAAGAAGGCTCGGAGTCGTCCAGAAGTTTTACATAAAGTTTATTGAGTAACACAACTTAATTAACTGTGTGAACTCTTACTTTAAGAACGATACTAGTAGAAAGGTTACAACTTTTCTATTTACTACAACTAGGCCTGACCACACTAGCAGCCCTGAGCTAAATCTCTGCCTTTGTTCTCCTCACAGTCTAATCAGCCAAAGAGGCTTGAGGGCTGCTTGCTTCCCCCTTTATACCTGCCAGTGCTTCCCCCTAGTGGTCTTTCCATTTCCCATCAGCCTCTTCTGTACATACCCATGTAAAGATCACTACACACACAACCTGTTGACCAATGTTTACTTTGAGGGAACCCGACAGTTAATCCAGGGCCTGACCTCAGCCACCTGAACTTTAATCCCAGAGTGAGAAAAGCTTCCTCCTTCACTGGACTTTCAAAGGCACGTCAACTGCCAAACTACTCTGTTTGGTTTTAATTTTGTAGAAATACACTACTATCTTTAATTGTATATTTCTTGGTTGTGTGTTGTGTGATTGATGTAGCATCAGGCCGTTCTGGGCTGAGGGTGTGAATAAATAATATTCCTTATTTAAATTCATGAACGTTTACTGCTCATGACTTTTAATTTGACTGAACGCTAGGAGGGGTTTAGGAGCATATATCAGCCGTATCAAAATTAAACTATACACTGATCATGGACAGCAGGGAAAAGGAATTGGGGGTTTCAGTCAATCACTCTCTCCTGTTTATAACCCCGAAATAAAGAGAAAATAACTAGAGGCAGCCACTGTGGATTGCAGAAATCAGGTTTTGCGTAAAACAAGGCTCTGGTCCAGTCATTTCTAGGAGCACTGTTGTAGCATACATTTAAGTACTGGAGTGGACAAATATAGTTGTCACCCAGTCAAAGGAATCCTCGATTCTTGGAACCGTGGTTGTGAGGTGAGGGGAAATTTAAACACTCAAAAACTTTAAATTCTGAAACCTGATCCCAATACCTGACCACTTCTGGTTTTCATAGAAGTGGGTCATAGGTGTAGTGGGAGGGTGGGGGGAGGGTAAATCATACTGCTCCCAGGAGGTAGACCGGTCAGCAGAATCATTAAGGAGGTTCTGTAGCTACATTTTAAATTGATTATGTTTATAACTCATGGAGATCAGGTTTCCCAGGACATGGGAATCCTGACAGATCAAGCAAGAGGGACCAAGGTTTGGATCCATGAGGTAAGCGCATTTACAGCACCAGGAGGAGTGGGAGGATTGTTCGAGCCTATAAACCTAAGCGCTTTACAGATCACAATTTCCCCCAACCCCCTCATGATCTTTAACTCTCCTTCAACCCACTCATATCCTTCAACCTGTCCCACTGCTGTCATGATCTTCAACTACCCTCCCCTGTGAGCTCCATTTCCTTAATTCTCTTGTGATCTCTAATACTCTCAATCCCGTGATGGCCTCACACTCTGTCTCAGTTCTGCTGTGACTTCCGAATCTCCCCCAACCCCCCCCCGCTCTTCATCAACAACTCTCCCCCATTCACCCCTTGACTTATGACTCCCAACTTTCCCATGGATCACCGACTCTCCTCCAAACTCCTCATGGTCTCTGACTCTCCCTCACCCTGTTGTGATGCCCGATTCTCCCCTAATCCCCTGTGACCCTTGACTTTTACCCAATCCTCTAACGGTCTCTGATTCTGCCCATCCCTCCTGTGACCTCTGGTTTTATCTCAAGTCTCTTGTGATCTCTGTCTCACCCCAATATCCTTTATCTCTAACTCATTCCAAAACCCCACTTGACCTCCAACTCTCTCCAACATCTCGTGACATCTGATTCTCTCCGAACTGTCTTGTATTGCCCAAGTACACCAAGCTCCATGACCTCCTTATCTACAATTTCCCCACCTGTGATCTCCGACTTTCCCACCTCTGCTGTGTTCTCTAACCACTCTGACCCCATGAGTTCATGCAACCTGCCCCCTCATAATCTCGAATCTAACTGGTAATCTTTGACTTCCCCCACACGATATATTTGACTTCCTTCTGCTGTGATTCCAACTTGCCCCATGGGCCATGATTTCCTATTTATCTTACACCCACTCCCTGACGTAACTAGTTGGCTGGCTGTTGGGCAGAAAATCTATTGAGAATATTTGAAAGACTTCCTGCAATTGCTTTCAGCAGGATGCCTAGGGAAATCATACTTCTGGGACTCCCATCCAGAAATCTTCCCCCACCACCTGCCCCCTACTCCAGCTCTCTTTACAGCCCTAAGTGAATATCACAGGGCATTACTGCCCCATTCCTACCTCGTTAAGCTAGCAATATCATACCCACCAGTATTTCAAAGTAAATTTATCACAGGTTTTGATAAACACACCAGAAAGACCCACTGAGGGGTTAACCATTGTGAATTTAATGAAATGAAATGAAATGAAAATCGCTTATTGTCACAAGTAGGCTTCAATGAAGTTACTGTGAAAAGCCCCTAGTCGCCACATTCTGGCGCCTGTCCGGGGAGGCTGGTACAGGAATCGAACCGTGCTGCTGGCCTGCTTGGTCTGCTTTAAAAGCCAGCAATTTAGCTCATTGAGCTAAACCAATAAAGCTAATTACCAATAAAGAAAAAAATTATCCTTCAGTTAAAAATTTAATCCATGATATCATTATAGAGAACATAATACTAATTGAGATTATTTTAAAATGGGATAAAAGTCACTCTTTTGACATTGGCTGTTCATTATATTATTCATAGTCATAATGCTCCTTCTGTCATTCACCTCCAGTGCGAAACACTGTTCATTGGAATACGAGCAGTGTGCAGCATCCAGTAAAACATTTTCTAATTTTCATAGGGAATGTGGCAAGCCCCACCTCAATGATTCATTTTTAGAAACGTTGCTGGAGTACTCAGAAAGCTTGTTCAATGTGTCTGCTGGATCTGGCATGGACATCACAGCTGTGAAAATCTGTGGGGTTGTGCCTCCCATACAACTTCACTGCTGATTCCACCCAATGTTGCTGGGTCAGAGAAAGGAGTCTCCTGGAGCAGGCTTCTAGAGTGGAATGTGCTGACATTGAAGACTTGTTATCTACAGCTCTACATTATGAAGAAAGGGATGAATGGTAAAAAATACGCTTGCTAATGCCCTGCACATTGCAGAAGGGGGTTAAAAGTCAAGCTGCCTTTTAACTTCTGTTCATAGTCCACACTGAACTCAATCGCTTGGTATACCTGCAGGTGGAGAGATTCTATTGCACTTGATTGCCCCTGAAAGCTGCTAATTATTGTGGAAAATTCAGTGTATTGATGACCTTAACTTACATTCAAAAGGCTGTTGCTTTAACTTGACATAGGATTACATGGAATATATGGATCAGCAATAGGCCATCCAGCCCAACCAATCCATTCCTGCATTCATTCTCCACTCGGGCTTCTTCCCGTCATTCCTCATTTAAATCATTCATTGTAGTCCTCTATTGCATTCCCCATATGCTTGTCAAGCTTCCCATTAAATACATCATAAAACCATAAGAAATAGGAACAGGTGTTGGCCTTTCAAGCCTGCTCCGCCATTCACTTGGACCATGGCTAATCTGACATTCCTCATATCCACTTTCCTGCTTTTGCCCTGTGATCCTTGATTCCCTTAATGGTCAAGAATCTCTCTCAGCCTTAAATACACACAAGGACTCTGCCCCACAGTTCTCTGTGGAAAGGAGTTTCAAGACACTGAACCCTCAGAGAAGAAATTCCTCCTCATCTCAGTCTTAAATTGGCACCCCTTTATTCTGAGACTATACCCTCTGGTCCTGAACTCTCCCGTGAGGGGAAAATCCTCTCAACATTTACCCTATTAAGCCCCTTAAGAACTGATATGTTTCAATGAAATCATCTCTCATTCCTCCAAATTCCAATGAGTAGAGTCCCAATCTGTTGAACCTTTGCTCATAAGACAATCCCTCCATATCGGGGTCATTTTAGTGAACTTTCTCTGAACCATCGCCAATGAAATAATGGGCATGATCTAACTTAAAAAATAGAGTCCATTCTGGGCGGGGTAAGCGGGGTTGTTCCCGGGGCTTGTAGTGCTATCTATTTTTTTAGTGGTCCAGCAGGGAATCTCCCCGAACTCCGCTGTTTACTGTCCATTAGCAAATTTTCTATCCATGCCAATACACTCCATCCTACAGCGTGGGCTCTTATCTTATGATTTAAACTTTTGCGAAGTACCTCATTGATATCTTTGCTAGATTAGATTATGATTTTCCAAGTGTGCTGCTGTTACTTCCTCAATAATTGATTCCAGCATTTTCCAAGAATAGATGCTTATAGTTACCCACTTTTGCTTCTTTCCCTTTTTGAATAGGGGTGTCCCATTGGCAGCTTCCCAATCCTCCAGTACATCTTCAGGATCAAAAGATTTTTGGAAAATTACAACCAATGCACCCACTATCTATATAGCTATTTATTTTAGGATCCTAGTTTGCAATCCGTCAGGGCCAGGGGACATCTGCCTTTAACCCCATTATTTTGTCTCATACTACTTCTCTAGTGACGGTGATAGTATGTAATCCCTCCCCCATATTCTTTAGTATTAATGGAATGGTCAAAATATTTCCACTGGTTGATGCAAAATATCTGTTTAACGTCTATGCCATATCTTTGTTCTCCATAACTACCTCCCCAGATTCATTTTCTAAGGGGCCAATGTTCACTTTGACCTCTCTCTTGCTTTTTATATATTTAAAGAAGATCTTATTGTCAGTTTTTATATTCCGCGCTAGTTTACCCTCGTAGTTTATTTTCTCCCTCTTTTTAAAATCTTTTTAATCCTCCTTTGCTGGATTCAGAATTTATCCTAGTCTTTGGGGCTGTCACTGAATTTTACCTCCTTATGCGCTTTATCTTTCAAATCAATACTATCCTTAACTATCTATACTATACACTCCAGCCACTCAATGTGGTAGCGAGTTCCACATTCTTACCACCCATTGGGTAAAGAGGTTTCTGCTGAATTTCCTATTGGATTGTATTTCCTGGTGACTACCTTATGGCCTTTAGTTATGCTCTTCGGCGCAAGTGGAAACATTCTCTATATCCGCTCGACCAACACCTTTCATTTGACCCCAATTAGGACCGTGCTGAGCCTTCTTTTCTCAAGAGAAAAAGACCCAGCCTCTTTATATTTTCCTGATATGAATACACACACATCTGGTGCCATCCTTGAATGCACAGAGCGTGGTTAATAAGATTGGTGAGTAACAGGTAAAGATCAACTTGTGGAAATGGGATGTGGTAGCTTTAACAAAGACCTGGCTCAAAGAAGGGTGGGACTGGGTGGTAGATATTCCTGGCTACAAGGAAAGACAGGAAAGGAAGAAAAGGGGAGGAGCAGTGATATTGATTAAGGAAGGCATTGCATTGCTGGAGAAAGAGGATGTCCCAGAGGGGTCAAGGACAGAATATATTTGACTACAGCTGTGGAACAAAAAAAAGTATGATGTTACATTGCTTGCCGTAGTTTAAAGCAGGGGTTTTTTAAACTTGCGGTCATGACCCACGGGTGGGTGTTGGGAGGGTGGTGGAGCAATTGGTCATGGGTTCCCCATCGTGGGAGAAGCGCCCAACGGCCGTGACCGGCTTTTAAGAATGCCAGCCAGGATCATCTTTTAAGTACAAACAACGGAGTCTTCCCACTGTAAGTTCTGGCAGACAGCAGGCCACACGCCTGACACGTACACTGACAGCCGTGCCCTGTACCTCCATGCTTTGGGTGCAAAATCACAGAGGAGAGATTCCTCCAATTTGTTGCTGCCAGCAAGCAAGCAACTGGACTGTGTGAAGAACTGAAGATGGATTATTTTGCAATAAGGAAGAGAGGGCCAGGGGAACAAAGAGGCCAGGATCTCACAACTGAATCTGCTGGAGAGAGTTTCTCAGTAGAATCCACAACAGGACAAAGCAGTGCTAGTATGACCTGTATACAGAGCTCCAGGGCCTCTGCTGAACAACCCATTAAGACTAACTGAAATCGGGAACAAAGCAGTATAAAGATGATTTTTTAAGGTATGGTTTTGTTAATTGGGCCAATGCAAATCAGGATGCAAAGACCATGTGTGTTATATGCAGGGAACTACTGGCAAACAAAAGTTTAAAACCCCCAAAACGCCAAAGACATTTGAAGATTAAGTGTGATGGGTTAGAGGATAAACTTATTTTTCAAAGGATGCAATGAGATGCAACTTAAATCATCAGCTGAAGTCTTCAGTAGAAATGTAACATTGAATACCAAGTGAGATCGTGAGGACCAAGCAGGCTCACCCGTCACATCAAAGATAACTGAAAATGGTGGGTGGCAAAGGTCAGCCGGTTGGTAAAAGTGGGTCCCGGCAATAAAAGTGTGAAAAACATTGGTCTAAAGGCTATCAACTAGTGGAAAGGATGTAGAGGATAAATTTGCAGAGAGGTGCAAAATCATAGAGTGGTTATAATGTGGGATTTTAATTATCTGAAAATAGACTGGGATAGTAGTGGTGTAAAAGACAGAGAGGGACAAGAAGTCCCAGAGTGGTCACAAAAAATTTCTACAGCAGGATTTTTCCAGTCAAACGTGAGGGGAAGGATTGCTGAACCTTCTTTTTGGGAATGAAATGGGCCAAATGAATCAAATATCAGGAGAATGTTAAGGGAAAAGTGATTATTGCATCAAAAGTTTGAGGAAAAGGACAAAGAACAATCTGAAATAATAATAAGTACTTGGGAAGAGCCAACTTCAGGAAGAATGGAATAAGAATGGAACTGGGCCGAATAGCCTAGAATCAAGGGTTGTGTTATGACCACATAAAGCATGTTGCCTTAAAGTGGTCCGGGAGCTAAGAATGTGTAAATATGCAACCCCCTTTTCATTTATTAGATTCAATTTAAAACTAACCCAGCAGACAAGCCTTAAGAAAAATAAAGTTAGTTTATTAACAAAAACTGCTGCTGAAAGCTCCTTTGGTAACAGTGATTAAGTTATTAACTAAGATGCAGAAACAAAGATTTAAAGCAGATAAAGATTTTTTAAAACTTTAGATGAGATTTCAAATCAATCTCTGTGACATATTGGGTTAGATTCTCTACTTTGTGACGTTGGGGGTGAGAATCACGATCGGGCGGAAATCGCGCAAAATTGAAACAAATAATGTCTGCCCTGGCATCAATTTCAATGCCATGCTCCGGTCCCTCGCTGGCGGCGAAATCAAAGTTTGCGTCCTGCACCGGCAGGTCCATGCAAAACGGTCATTTGCGTGGATTTTGTCATTAGTGGGTTGCACACTTCATGCTCCACCCCTCTGCGGTGCTCTGCCCCTTTTAGGCAGGCAGTATAAGGGCATGAATTGGTGCAAACATTTACAAATGGGACCTGGGTGCCATGGCTGCGGAGGAGAGCAACCCTGCTCACTCTGCTGACTGCTCACTGTGTCCTGTAAATGTTCACAGCATCTCTGGTCATCTGAGAATCCACCCAGGCTGCACCTCTGGAAACCCTCAGACCCCAGCTGACCCATCACTGGGATGGGCGTGGCCAAGCTCAATCAGTGGCACACCAGGTGTTGGCACTCCTCAGTACACTCAATAGAAATGCAGCCCCACTTCAGGGGAAGTAGGGGAATAGCAGAGCTCACCCCAAACAAAGGACGCGTGCATTGTGGCACTTTGCACCTGCCCTGGCATACTGCCCCTCTAAACACTGAGGCCGATCAGCTAGCCCACCCCTCAGGACCACCAGCTGTCTCCAAGCCCTGCCTGTCCACCGCGTCCCTACTCCCATCCATCCTGCCTACAGTCGGTGTGTCACACCCAGGCCCCACATCACACTGCAACTAAGCTCCCAGTAGATGCACACTTCCCTCCCTTTCTCAACCCCATCTGTAGGACCTGCCCATACACAAGCCTTTAAGCATGGAGGCGATTGGTTGCACACAGAAACCTCCTCCACCCACAACCGGTTGCCACCATGCCTCAGCTAGAGTATTACGTCCACTGGCCTTGCCACTTTAGGAAAGATTTGAAGGCTTGGGGAGAGTGCAGAAAAGATTTAGAAGAATGGTTCCAGGGATGAGAATCTGCAGTTATGAAGATAGATTGGAAAAGTTAGGACTGTTATCGTTGGAGAGGAGATTTGATGGAGATAGGAAATAGGTATTATGAGCAGAAGTAGGCCATTCAGCCCTTCGAGCCTGCTCCGCAATTCAATCAGATCAAAGCTGATCTCTTCCTGGTCTCAATGCCACCTTCCTGCCTCTTCCCCATGCCCCTGTAACACGTTTAAAAAAAAATGAGATCAATATCTATCTCCTCCTTGAAACCATTTAATGATACAGACTCCACCGCACAATGGGGCAGCGAGTTCCACAAATTCACCACCCTCTGCAAGAGGTATTGCCGCCTCATCTCAGTTTTAAATCTACCGCCTCTCAACCAATCTTGTTCTAGATTGCCCCACAAGGGGGAACATTTGGTCTACATTTACTTTATCAATCTCTCTTAGTATTTTCTCTTAGTAACTTCCTCTTAGTAGATTCAAAATCATGAGGGGTCTTGATAGGGCCCCACATGAAGCTGTTCCCACACGTGAAAAGACCAAGAACAGAGATTTAAAGCCATTGGCAAAAGAAGCAAAAGCGGCATTGAGGAAAAGCTTCTTTCATGCAGCAGGTGGTTAAGTCCTGGAATGCACGGTCTGCTGTGATGAAGGCAAGTTCAATTGAGGCATTTAAAAGAGAATTAGACTGTGATCTGAAAAGGAAGAAGGTGCAGGGTTACATGGAGAAGGTGAGAGAATGGTACTTGGGTGAATTGCTCATTTGGAGAGCCGATGCAGAGATGGCAAGTCAAATGGCCTCCGTCTGCGCTATAACAATTCTGGGATTCTGATTCTGTGACTAAATTTTCTCTGTACCTTGTCCAGTGTTTCCATATCCTTTTTATTTACTTTAACTGCAGACTTTCCTATGCCAATGGGCACAATTTCATCACAAACTTATGTCTGACGAGACTCTATTGCTCCTTGATGAGTTCTATAAAAGTTGGCATTGTGTGCAGCAGGATGAGATTCTAAGGTAACTGTGGAACATATTACTGAGTGTATGATGCTCTTGATACTGACAGTCAACATTCTACACCACTGTGTCATAGACTGAAACTCCCAATAATGCTGAGATGTTAAAATGTTTTAAATCTTAAGCCCGATGCCAGCTCACTTCCAATCTGCTACTGGGAGGCAAGACAGAGGGTGGGCGATCATACTGCTCTCACGAGATGGATTGGCCATTTAAATAGGTTAATAATAAGGCTGGGGCTGACCAGGCTTCCCCCGTGGAAACTCAGAAGCTGAACAGACATGAGGACAGCTTCGTGAAAAGCTAAACAATGTTACTTTTGAGAGAAGAGGAGAAGTGCTTCTCCCAGAACCACCCTCCAAGCTCCAACACCCGATTAACCTCTAGAACATAGAACAGTACAGCACAGAACAGGCCCTTCAGCCCTCGATGTTGTGCCGAGCAATGATCACCCTACTTAAACCCACGTAACCCGTATACCCGTAACCCAACAATCCCCCCCATTAACCTTACACTATGGGCAATTTAGCATGGCCAATCCACCTAACCCGCACATCTTTGGACTGTGGGAGGAAACCGGAGCACCCGGAGGAAACCCACGCACACACGGGGAGGACGTGCAGACTCCACACAGACAGTGACCCAGCCGGGAATCGAACCTGGGACCCTTGAGCTGTGAAGCATTGATGCTAACCACCATGCTACCGTGAGGCCCCCTCGCTCCATAAAAAAAAAGCAGCTTTGTGGATCAGACCAGCTCTCCTTGCGATCAGGAATTAGATTCCCACTTCAGTTTTGGAGATGGGAAATATCCACTTCCTGGGGTCAAAACCTTGCCCTCTGCCTGGAGTGTCCTTATCCCACATAGCAGTTGAGCATTTTGCATCAGACATCAGACTGGGTTCAGCAGGGGAAAAGGAGGGGGGTGGTGGGGGGGGGGGGGGGGGGGTGGTGGGGGGGGGGGGGGGGGGGGTTTCCGGGGAACCTAAAGAAAAGCTCTACACACTGTGCAGAGACAAAGGACGGGATTCTCCGATCACCCGCCGGGTCAGAGAATCGCCGGGGGGCGGCGTGAATCCCGCCCCTGCTGGCTGTCGATTTCTCCGGCGCCGGAGATTTGGCAGGGCGGGAATCATGCCGCGCCGGTCGGCGGCTGCTCGCAGCACCCCCCCTCCCGGTGATTCTCCGACCCGCGATGGGCCAAAGTCCCGCTCTTTCTATGCAGGTCCTGCCGGTGTAAGTTGGCTAGGTCCCTTATCGGCAGGACCTGGCGGCATGGGAGGGCTCCGAGGTCCTGGGGGGGAGGTGCGGGGCGATCTAGCCCCGGTGGGTGCCCCCACAGTGGCCTGGCCCGCGATCGGGGCCCACCGATCCGCGGGCGGACCTGTGCCGTGGGGGCACTCTTTTCCTACACGCCGGTCGTGTGGTTCTCTGCGACGGCCGGCACGAAGGTGAACCCCCCCCCCAAAGGCGCCAAAGGCCTTCCAAGCCGGCTGGCAGGGCGCAGACCATCCTGGCACTGGCCTAGCCCTTGAAGGTAAGGAGGATTCAGCACCTTTGGGGTGGTCCGACGGTGGAGTGGTTCACGCCACTCTATCCCGCCGGGAACCCCCGCCCCGCTGGGTACGGGAGAAACCCGCCCAAAACTCCACAGCCGGAAACATGAACATCAAAGTAGGTAACAGAGGACGTGACTGCAAGGCGGCTACCACATTGATGTCTAAATAATACTGGGAACGCTGAGTTTTCCAGCAAAGAGAAATTCCAACAAACCCAGGACTTCATATCAACTTGGAGTTCCACTCAGTCGGATGGGGTTTGATTTCTGATGCCATGATTGATTTTGGGGACTGTTTGTAACTGCATGGGCTGGAGTCAGGAAAGGGTAACAACATGCTTAGATATGTGCTTCAGAAGCAGACACTCTGGGCGCAATCTTACCGCCTTAGTCTCTGGTGAATGACTGGGACCATTTTCAGGTCAAGATCCCGAACAACATTATAACAAAGAGTCAACTTCCTCTTTACAGGCCGTGACCAACTAAGACCTCAGGGCTCCTAACCAATCAGGGAGTGTGGGTGGGATGACTGGCCAATTGACAGATGAATGATCCTTGCTTGACACATCTTTCAGAAAAACCCACCAGCAGTTTGTTCTTATAGACAACCAGGATCCAAATAAATGGAGGGGAAATCTGGGAAGCCTACTCTCCAGATCCCTGCTTGTTGGATATGCTAGGTTGGCCTTGTATCTTGTGCACAGTTTGTGTCCAAACTTGGGTAGTTACTTAAAACTAGTTCGTTAACACTCTGTGCAACAGGTACAAGGTGGGTTAGGTACATCACAGTCTACATTAGCCATTAGCACAGCTATAACCCTTTACATTACACCTCCCCACAAGTATACTATCTTTTTCAAAATAAGTGTTGAATAGTTTGGACAATAATTGTGATGCAACTAATCACATTACATACATTAACCAGCAGGCTGGGAAGGAGGTGGTGGGTGGGTGAAAGGAGGAGACAGAGCCTCTGTAGAGGTTAAATCTCTGTGGTGCCTTCCCTCTTCCAGACCATGTAGTTGTGCCTGCCCTATAGGGCTGGTGATCTGGAATTGGGCCCAGTGGTTGGTAACCACCTCTCATGGCACTGGACATACTCTTAAGGTTTTCATCCCCCATGGTGTGGTAATCAAAGTATTGTGGTCTGATGGGTAACTGTGCAATGACAGTGTGTGGGCCAAGTAGGAGTATTGGTGCTCCATTCTGGTAAGGATGAGACCTTCTGCCTTGAGGTCAGATTTCAAAACTCTCTGGCCTAGAGTTCCACTGTTGTTTTTCCTGGAAGCTTGACACCCTCTCTCTCACCCACTTGTGGTCATAAGGGACATTAGGTTGGAGGCAGTAGAGAAACATGTGTTTTTATACACTGTCCCATGAGCAATGTGGTTGGAAGGAATCCATTAACGAGAGGAGTGGCTCGAGAAGCTCGAGAATGCAGCAGAGCCCAATGACTGTCTGGATTCATAGACATCAGAGCCTTGCTGACTGCTCACTCTGCCTCCCCATTGGCTGGAGGATGAAAAGGGGAGCTGGGGTGGTCAGCAGTGAATTTCCAGAAGTGGTCATTAGCAAATTGTGGACCACTACCGGGGATCAAGGAAATGATGGGTATAGAAGATGGTCTGCAGCACCCTCATTACTGGCACTGTTGTAGTGGTTTTGATTCTATTGAACAAGGAATAATACAGCACGGGAACAGGTCCTTTGGCCCTCCAAGCCTGCGCCGACCATGGTACCTGCCTAAACTAAAACCGTCTGCACTTACAAAGTCCGTATCCTTCCATTCCCACCCTATTCATATATTTAAGTGCTTGTGCTCTGCATTTTGCAATGCCCAAGTGTCCTCCATGGAGCCAGTGGAGGATGTCTTCTCGCATGAACTGAGGAATGACCAAACAGTAATCGAAAATGAAGAGGCCATCCACTATGGTCAAATTTCTCATGGTATTTACAGATGAGCTGGTCGTCAGGATTATATTTAGACTACCCTTGCAGGCAGAACTCCTGTATTTGAGCACATTCAATGATGTTTCCTTTTGGGAACTTCTTGGAACTACATTGATGGAAATGCTTTCACCTCTGAGGTGTAAAAACCAAGACAACAACTTGGTCAACTTGGAGAGAGCATCAGCTGCGGTTTGTGACCTCCTCGGAACATAAATGGTTGTAGGTAACATATCAAGTGAAGGTGAAATCATTGAACCCGGATGGGCATTTTAAGAATCTTCGTGGAATTCTGGAGGGTAACGAGGGGTATATGGTTTGTTTCTATGTGGAAGAGCAAGCCCATAAAGTAATCTAACAAGTCTCTCAATGGCCCTGTAACAGGCAGTGCTTCTTCCGCGATGGTGATATATCTTTGTTCAGTTTCCATTAAGGTTTTGGATGTGAAGTAAACTGGTTTCCTGTCACCATTCTTCTGCAGTTGGATAAGAACTGCACCAAGACCAGTGGAGTAAGAGTCAGCAATCAAGACCAGGGGAAATGTGGGTTTGTAGTATGCTAGGACATTCAAAGAGACTAGCCTGTCGTTAATAGATTGAAAGGTATTGTGTTGTTTAGTGCTTCAGAACCATTGTTGGTCTTTCCATTGGAGATCTTGTTGTGGTTCTGTGATTGTGGCTAAGTTTAGGCTAAACCAGCCTACCTGGTTTACCATTCTTAGGAAGTGCTGGACATCTGTGATACATGCCGGTTGGGGAAAGTCAATAATGACCTTTCTTTTGTGCTGGTCCACCATAACCTCATGTCTTTGGATGATATTTCTGAGAAATTATGGTGGTCTTTGCAATTTCACACCCATCGTTTAGTGCAAGACCAGTTTCCTGGAGGACCTTAAGAACGTCTTTGGTCATACTCTACTCTTGTGGAGTCATGGATGATGATGTCATCCATTTGGCAGATTTTTGTTTGCCTTTTAGGAATGTGAGATGGCGTGAGGGGCTGACGAGATGCCAAAAGAATGCTGATTAAAACAAAACTGACCTAACAGTGTGATAAATGACGTCAACAGGCCGGACACCTGGTTGAGAGGTATTTGCCAAAATCCACTATTGGCATCAGATTTGGTAAAAAAAAGATGCTATTGGCAATCGTCTACAGATGCCATTGGGTGGCCACCTTCTGGACTGCTTTGTTCAATTACATGGAGGTCCATGCAGAACCTGAGTGAACATTGGGTTTGGGAACTATAACCAGCGGAACACCAACGGGTTAATTGTGTGACCAGCAAAATGACAACCTGAACAGCATGTGGTCAGGGTCCATTTTGACCTTCAGTAGTAAAGGAGGTGGTACCTTCCTGGGGTTAGACAGGCACACTGGCATGGCATCTGGGAGCAGAGAAATATGATATTCATTTTTTAGCTTACCCATTTCTGAATGAGTCAGAGATTCCTGGTGGAATTCAGTCCCGACCTCATCTACTTTCTGTTGGATGCCTAATTATATACATGCATCCCCGCTGAATAAAGAGATACTTTGATTACACAGAATCTGTGATCCGTTATCCATTGTGACACAGAGTGGCTGTGATCTGGACAGGAATGGTGTTGAGCCATGCTAGACGGTCAGCCAGTATGGATACCCTCATTGATCTGAAAGCAGGTTGGAAACCCTTTGACTTTTAAAGTAACTGACCAGAAGTTTTGTCAATGATCTTGTACTTCTCCCAGAAAGTCTGAGATGGCATTTTCCTGCGGTGCACATTTTGGGAGAGCTGTGAGCTTCAGTAACTCATTTGTTTTCACTAATTAGTAGAAGTTTTAGATGATCAAATCTGCTGGTAATGTCCAGTCCAACCACATCTGAAGCTCTCTGTGCCCCCTGCTGAGCAATCCTGCTGTTTGTGTTGTCTCTTTGCAGCACACTTCAAGGTGGCGGCATTATGGTTTCCCTCCTTTTTGGCCACTTTGATGGGCTTTAGCTTGGCGGGGTCAACTCACTTAGCCCTAAAAAATGCCTAGGCCTTCAAATTTATATGCATGGGGGGGGGGGGGGGGGGGGGGTCCAACTCACTTAGCCCTAAAAAATGCCTAGGCCTTCAAATTTATATGCATTGGGGGGGGGGGGGGGGGGGGGAAGCAAGAACATGATCGACTGTGGCGGAGTCATGTTAGGGAGGACTAGCTACTGGGCACAAAGAGGTACTAAGTGATTTGACTGCTTCCTTTGGTTTTTGGGAGTTGTGGTTGTAGCATGTTTGCCCCGTAGCGGTATCCCAGGATGAAATACAAAACGTGTTTAAGGCTTTTAATGCAATGCCAAACCTGCAAGAAGCCTTGTCGAGCATTGGACTGCTAAGGGTGTGGCCAGCTGCAGGTCCTATGAAATAAAGACCTGAACTGACCTGGAGTTGCAGAGTTTTGGCAAAGAGACCTGAGACTGCTTGGTACTTCAAGAAGTTACCACGCCACGTCTTCCATTGGCAGGCCTGGTGTGGGCCCTTGAGACTTTCAAATGGGCAGGCTGCTTGTACAGTGCTGCCACAGCTACTTTTCAGTTAGCCTGGTGTATTCGAGAGGTCATTCGGACCAAGGATTATTGTCAATGTGGGTATTCATTAGTTAGATTGGTATCGTCTCCCATGTTTGATGGACATATTATGAAGAGAGATTGGAGGCAGACTTGGGTATTTATTTAAAACTAGTTTATTTATATTAAGTGCACAAGTGGGTTACTGAGTAGGCACACCTCCTCTGAGAGCTGCCTGTCTGCTACACGGTCTTTAGCACATGACTATTGATATCACAAGTAAATCATAACCTACATCACTCCCACATTCTATTAAGCCAAAACATCACCCCTCATTCTAAACAAGAGGCCGAGTAAAAGGCTGCAGCGAGGTAAACATCTCTTACCAAAGAGGCATGGATGGAAGTGACTGAGGGAGTGTGAAGGAACACTGCACCCCCTCCAGCCTGGAGACAGTGTACCAAGAGAAAGCAGCCAGGCCTCCATAATGGTCAGTGGGATAGGGGGAAGAGGAGAGTTTTGCAGGGAAACCTTTGCCTGAATCCACATCCAGTCAGGCAGAGAGTACCTGTAGGGTTTCCTAGAGTGCTGGCACTAAACTGTTTCTAGGTGTGTTGAACTGCTCCTAGTAACATGGGAAATTGGAGACCAACTGGGAAATCCTGGTTGGTTCTTCAATTATTGTTTGGCTCTTATCAAAACTAATTGGCTGTCCATCTCATGGGTGGAACACATCTAGCCTAAAATGGTTGGTGCCAGGAAAGTGGCATGCCAGATATGTTTGGTATTTATGGGCCCTATGCACCTCCAGTCCTAACCTTGGTGGCAGGCCTGACAATTATGCCCATTGCCTTGGACGAATGACTTGTTAAGAAAGTGCCTGCTTAACAACTTCATCGGTCTTCGCACATCAGGATGAGGATGGTTCCTGACTTCACTCTCATCCTATCCCTGGAGAGGTAGAAGGTAGTATGAGTATGTCAGGATACCTTCATGAAGATGCTTTTTGCATTTCCAGGTCCGCTTGCCTCCAAATCTGCCTCTACCGGCTTGGGAAAATTCCCCCATCAGATAGCATGGCCTGCTGAGTCTCTTGGGTATCTCAGGGTGCCAGGCTGGCAGTGCCAAGGTGACACCAGCTTCGATTCCGGCTTTGGACACTGTCTGTGTGGAATCTGCATGTTCTCCCCGTGTGTGCGTGGGTTTCCTCCGGGTGCTCCGGTTTCCTCCCACAGTCCAAAGACGTGCAGGTTAGGTGGATTGGCCATGCTAAATTGCCCTGAGTGTCCAGAATTGCCCTGAATGTTGGGTGGGGTTACTGGGTTAAGGGGATAGGGTGGAAGTGTGGGATTGGGTAGGGTGCTCTTTCCAAGAGCCGGTGTGGACTCGATGGGCCGAATGGCCTCCGTCTGCACTGTAAAATCTATGAAAAAATCTATGTGCCACCCTTCCCAGAGGGCAACCACCTGAGGGCCTCCAATTCCCTGGAAGACACTCTCCCCCAAGTGCTGTTCTGTTTGGTCCCCCTTTGAGGGAACTAGCACTGAATGGCGCTTACCCAAGGTCTCCGAGGTAGGTCTCCCAGGACCTCGGTAGATCAATCAGGTGCATATTAAAGTGAGACTAGCTGTCTCACTCGACAATGCGCCGGATTCAGATCGCGACGTCTCATGAGATTCCATTAGATCTCGCGAGGCATGGTGAGTAGATCCTAGAAGAGGGATGTCCCAGAATCTACCGACCGTGCCACTGTTCGCCTGAAGGGGGCCGCGGCGAGTAGATCGTGCCCACTCTATGCACTTCAGCAACAAAGATTTGGGAATGTAACCATTCAAACTGGCCTCATGCAATTATTTATTTGATCACATATTATAGAGTCTGATGAATGAGATCTAGTCACAAACATTTTGGTGCATACGATATATTTTTACAGGTCATCAATTTATTTTTGAAGAATTATGTTGTTCTGCTAATACTTTATACACTTTTGGAGCAATTTTACAGAAATATAATACTGGTGCATAACAAAAATCACGTGTATGTTATTAACTATTTCTTTCTAGACTATCTGAAATCGCAATATGTCAAACTCAGATGACACAGAATTCCATTTGGATTGAAGTTGTCAACCGCTTCCGTTGGCAGAGTAACAAATCCTACAGAACGATGCCAGTGATAAGCAAAAAAAACGCATTGCTAACTCTGGATTAGTCAATTATTTTCTAAACTAGTCTTTTGACCGTACCAATCACAAAATCAGAGCAGAGTTAGACCACACAAGAGCAGAGTTGCAATCTCCCTGTTAAGGACATGCAAAGCCTACGAGTGTGACTAAACCTGTGAGAATTTTTTTAAAATGTTGTCTATTGGAAAGAATGTGAAGTTGGCACAGCATGTGGAATACCGTGCCACGAAGCAGAAAACTGACATTGTGAAGGACTGGGAGACTCCACCATGCAGGTTTGTCCACCTTATGAAACACGGCGAATATCTTGGAACAGTTTGACAAGCAGGTATTCTCTCCAGCATGGAAGATGATGAGAATGGCTTCCTGTCCCGGGTTTGAAGAACATCTGCTGACATGGTTCAATGGTGTGGAGATGCCGGTGTTGGACTGGGGTGGGCACAGTAAGAAGTCCAACAGGTTTATTTGGGTGAAGGAGCTCAGCTTGTCCGAAAACTTGTGATTCCAAATAAACCTGTTGGACTTTAACCTGGTGTTGTAAAAATTCTTACTGTGACATGGTTCAAGGCAGCCTGCGTGGAGTGAGTTCCCAGCTCCAGTCCAATCCTGCAGGAAAGGGGAGTTGCCCTGGCAAGGAAGCTGGGCCACATGGAGGTCACCTGCAGTAACAGATGGCAGGACTCATTCAAGACAAGGCTTGCTAAGAAGAAAAAGATTACAGAGTGTTTCTGGAGCAAACACCTGACAAATGCAAAGCTTTCGCCTTTCACAAGGTCTGACCATTGTAAGTAGGAAACAAAATAAAAGTCTTTTTCGCCCATTTACTGCTTTATAGTGTTTCATTTGGCATTTTAATCCGTTGTTTATGACAGGCGTTTGTAGGCATATGGTGTTACATTGGGATGCATTCTGAGAATGGAGCCTCCTCAGTTATCACAAAACTCCGCTTAACATTAATTTGTGGGCAGATACCCTGGGATTCCAGTCTTCAGGATTTTGCTGTTACGGAATTATAAATTGGAGAATTATTTTCTCATACTCATTATCTAGTTTCAAAGCAACAACTAATTTAAGAAACTAGGGCCGGAATCGTATCAGAAATAAGCAGTCTACTTTCGGCAGAAAAAGTGGTGCTTGACCCGCCAACGCCAATGGTGGCTTATTATGTGCGGCACTTAGATAAAAAAATACAGAGGCATGTGTGCCACATAGAATTGCTGGCAGTCAGCCTCTGATTTTCCCACCCTGCCATCACCTCAGCGCTTCAATAATCCATGCCCCTGTACAGGGTTAGCACATTTCAAGTCAGAGGAAGCCGATGGGAAGTCACGGCTGCCAAACCTAGGAAGCACTCTCCCAAAGTTCACTGGCCGCTCCTTCAATCACCTGTTGGACAATATGGAGGCCCGCTGTAATCTTTTGTACCCATGTTGTGGGCAAAGACCCTCATCCATGTGGACAAATCCAACATGGGAGGCAGGGACAGCGGTGGCCAGATCCAATGCCCTCCAGCGCTGCGGGAGGATGTATGATGTCCTCCATTCTGCCAGGGAAAGTCACTCTTCTCACCACTCAACTCACACACCAATCACACATCCACAGGGATCTGGCTCACTACCAGCTCGAGGGACACCACCACTTCCCCTCCCTCACACATCTTCATCTACCCTGTGGGCCTTCCCATTCACACATGCCAGGCATCCTGATCATCTTCCCTGGCACACGTCCTGCTTACACTCTCTTCATCTGCCTTGATACAGGATGAGATGGCAGACAACAAAATGAAATGCCAGACTAATGGAGGTGGAGAGGTGGGGGGTGGGGAGGGGGGCAGGAAGAGAAGCGAAGTGCCCTCTAGTTTTGGAATCTGCAACCAGTGGAAATTTATCTTTATTCACCCTGTCTTCCACTGTTAATACCTTGAATACTTTTGACCGGCTTGGCGGGCAGAAGGGCCTGTTCCTGTGCTGTATTGTTCTTTGTTCTACTTGGATCAGATCACCCCTTAATCTTCTAAATTCTTGCAAAACAGGTCTAATTTGAGTTATCTTGCCTCGTAATTCAACTCCTGTAATCCATGTGTTGAGTTGCACGCCCTCCAAAGGCAAAATATCGTTCATAAGGTGCAGTGCCCCGAACTGCTCACAGTACTCCAAGTGGGATCTAACCAGGGTTTTGTGTAGCTGCAGCATAACCCCACGTCTTTATGTTCCAATCCTCGAGATATAAAGGCTGGCGTTCCATTAGCTGTTTAGATAATTTTCTGCACTTGTTCCGGGGATTTTAAGGACCAATGTGCCTGAACCTCCAGGTCTCTTTGGGTATCCACTGTACTTAACCTCTTTCCATTTGGAAGTACTCTGCTCTATTCATTTTTAGTCCAAAATGAATGACCTCACACTTGCCACCAAGTAGTAAGGCATGTTTAGAAAGGATCAGAAGTTGGAGTTGCACAGCGTGGACATGGATGTTAATAATTTGTGTTTAATGTTCACAGCAGTAAATAAATTCCCTTTAATTTCCCCCTTTCTATGACTCCTTGCTCTGATGAACAGGGTCCTAAATGAAAACTTGATTCCTCCACAAGATAAAGACATGGGCAGGATTCTTTGTCTCGCTGCACCCATTTCCTTGTGCGGTACACACCCGCCGTCAACCGGATTCTCCGTCCTGGCAACCGGCCAATGGGGTTTCCCATTGTAGGCATCCCCACACCGTCTGGAATCCGCGGGCATGAGTTCTGTGCCAGCAAAACGGAGGATCCCACTGATGGATAATCCAGCCCAGAGTTCCCAGGGCTAGGCCTTCCTCCGGGTCCTGTATTCAACCTTCCCAGGACATTGATAGTGTGCCTTCACAGTCACTAGACAGATCAGTCATGCCTGTGTCTCAATGGTAATTATAATGTCTGCCAGAATGTACTGGGCTGGCATCATAGAGTTTGGTCATTTTCCCAGTGTACCTCTGGCCTTTTGAGGTGTGGCTGGCCCCCAGCCCATCAGCTCCTGTCTCTGGTGACACTGTGGTCCTCAAGGGTTCAGTTCACGAAGGATGCCATAGGATTAGGAGAATTTAACGTTTGCCTGCTGCATCACTGCAATATAACCTTCTTCATGAGAGTAAGCGAGTTGCCATCAGCCAGCCAGGAGTCAGATATTCACAGAAGCTCAGAGAGGATCTATGCACTGTCCCCACTGCAGGTCATCATCATCCTCCTGGAATGTGGGGACTGGCCATCTGCTACGTATCCATGGTAGAATCCTGATCACAGAGTGTGCACTGTCATCAGTCAGATGTGAGTGCAATGCTCTCAGAAACCATGTGTAAGTAAACGGATTTCTTCATCACCTTTCATTAATAAGCAGCTATAAGCACATCCCGAACGTGGCTGTCCCATCTAGACATCGCCTTGGCATCATGGCTGACATCCTGACACAAGGACCTCCTCACCCTCATCCCCCTCAGAGGAGACGGGCCACTTCTCTATCTCCTCCTCTGGCAGTTCCTCCCCCATTGCAATGCCAGGTTGTGCAGGGCACAGCAGGCAATCATGATGCTTGACTCCCTCTGCAGATTGAATTGCAGCAATCCACCAGACCTGTCCAGGCACTGGAAACACATTTTCAGCATCGCTATGGTCTGCTCCACCAAAGTGCAAATTGCAGCGTTAGCCTCATTATATCTGGTCTCAGCTGCACTCTGTGGCCTCCATACAGGCATCAGCAGCCACACCCTCAGTCCTCTTGTCCCCAAGGGAACTAACCCTGCAGCTTCTGTGGATGCAAAATAGTATCATATTCCTGCTTTGTTCTTTTAACTTTTTATGATCTTACTGTTTCTCCCAGTCCCATATCATGCTAGTTATTTTCAATTAAGTTTGAGCTCTGTCAATCACTTCCTCTCTGAAGTTTCATAGTTGGTTCTAACCCTTCCAATATTTTTGCACAAGTTTTGAACTATCTCAGTCCAGTTTTCAGTAACAGTTTGAATGGTCTTTGGCAAACTGTTCACTTGCCTTTCTTCCAATTACTACAGTATCATCAACAAGCATTTTTAAATCAGTCTCTGGTCATTGACTCAAAAAGGTCACTTTGCAATTTCAGTACTTCCGGTTGACGATTTGTAATTTCCAATTTTGCAGGTGCTTTTATCCATTATGGACAACACTGATTGAACTGAAAAGCATCATAATCTGGAAGCATTGTTAAACCATCAATGCACTTCTTCAACTTCCAATGTTTTTCCTCTACCTCTGGCTCCTCCTGAGGAGGTTTAAGAAACAGTTCCCTCTGGAGGTGATCACTCTGCAGAAATGCAGCTTTTATATCTATGGATTTACATTCCCATGGAAACATCACCACCAAACGGGGCTGAACAATTTTCAAATGACCTTACCTGCTGTGGGTGAGTCCACTCTGATTTCTTTATGTGTGAAGCATTCTTCAAATCCCCAGACTATTAACATAGCTTCGGCCTTAAAGTTCCATCCTGTAGGACCTTTTCTGTGCAGACCCATCTATGTGACAATGCTAGCTGATCCTTATTTAGGACATCTGAATGCACACCAAACTCCCTCTAACTATCTGCCTCCTTCGTTTAGCCTCCCATAGAGCTTTATTCCCTAACTTGTTAGCTATTACAAAAACCTCTTGGTTATGGGGAGTCCTGTTTGTGCTGATTCAGCATTCTCTACTCAACTATGTAGTTTAGTCAAGCTTCAACACATACTTGCCTGTTGAAGTCTTCCCATGCTCCTACTTTCAGATCCCCTGCATATTGTGTCTGAGATCCTATCCACCACATGTGAACCTTTCCGCACTCAGGATTTAGCACCCAACCCACTGGAACGTGAGCCACACTTCCTTATTTTCCATTCTCTTACTTAGTTTTTCCAGTCGATGGCCTTCACTGCTTGTCCATCATCCTGGACATTTAGCCAATTCTTAGATTTTCCAGAAGATTTTCCTGCCCGTCCCATTATTGTTTCATCTCTCCAGTTATCTGATCCTTCTGGACGGTATGATACCCAGAAACCCACTTTGGACAGCTGACCTCTGGATAAAATAGCCCCTTTCTGTTTATCACAATCTGATTTTCTGCTGATATCTAACACCTGATCTTGTCCCTCTGGCTCTGCTGCACAGATTTTGTGAGTGTGCGATACATATTTTGTGCTTTGTCATCTCATAATGTCAGTATTTGCAAATTCATACTGAACACCCATGTGGAATGGGCTTTTATTGGCAGGTTCCCATGTTGAATAATCAATTTTCCGTTCATCTTCTGTAACTTTCCACGGACCTTTAAATTACCTTTTCCACTCTCCCTTATAATAAACTAGATCACCGGAAGTAGATTCTACCTCAGACACTTATTGCAGTGCTCTCTAATTCTTTCCAAAACCTTAGCCTCAATGAAAACTTTCCTACCTGCATGTAAGGAATTAAAGTGAGCAGAAAAAATAGAGCGAATGATACTTCCTTCAAGAGCAGGTGGAGCATCCGATAATGCTGAAGGTAACTATCGAATTACTACCATGCACCAACTGATACAGACTATACCCCCCCCCCCCCCCCCCACCCCCCCCCCCCCCCCAAATATTTGCAAATAACCTTTTGCATGTACTGCCCCTGCCAATGCTATTTGCAACTTGCAATCCGGTTAGTCAGCCAGTATCTTACACAACACTGTTAATTACTGCATTGTTCTTCTCACACAAACCATTGCTGAATGGGCTCTCAGCTTCAGTATTCAGAACTATGATATTCATATTTTTACACATGTCCCAAAATTCAATTTGCAAATTGTCTTCCACTATCCATCAGGAATTTCCTGTGTTTCTAATCCAGTACCTGTCCATTTCTCCATGACTTTGTTGACAAAGGTCTGTTTGTCCTGGCCATTTATTACCAAAGGTAGGCTAATCCTTGTCCCATACTTAGGTCCATTGCTATTGCACCATCAACTTTCCCTAGCAAGTGGCAGACTCACAACAGGACGTGGCGGTGTCCTTCGATATTGAACACAAATTTCATACTGGGTGGCATGGCAACACTGTTAGCACTGTTGCTTCAGAACGCCAGGGTCCTAAGTTCGATTCCCAGCTTGGGTCACTGTCTGTGCGGAGCCTGCACTTTCTCCCTGTGCTGCGTGGGTTTTCTCCGAGTGCTCCGTTTTCCTCCAACAAGTCCCGAAAGACGTGCTGTTAGGTAAATTGGACGTTCTGAACTCTCCCTCTATGTACCTGAACAGGCGCCAGAATGTGGCAACTAGGGGCTTTTCACAGTAACTTCATTGCAGTGTTTTAAAAAAAAATATTTTTATTGAGGTATTTGAAAATGTTTATAATAATAACAATAACAATGACATAAACATGGTATAATAAACATTACCACCACAACCCAATCTTCACACACCCCCACCATAAAACAACAATCCGACCCTCTCCCCCCCCATCCCCCCATGGAATACTGCTTCTGCTGACATTTTAATTTTCCCCGAGAAAGCCGACGAACAGTTGCCATCTCCGGGTGAACCCGACCATTGACACTCTTAAGGCAAACTTTATCTTCTAGAGACTGAGAAACTCAGCCATGTCACTAACCCAGGTCTCTACATTCGGGGGCTTCGAGTCCCTCCACATTAACAAGATCCATTCCGGACTACCAGGCAGGCAAAGGCCAAGACGTCGGCCTCTTTCGCCCCCTGAACTCCTGGCTCTTCCGACACTCCAAAGACCGCTACCTCCGGACTCGGCACCACCCATGTTTTTAGTACCGTGGACATTGCCTTCGCAAATCCCTGCTGTGGTGATCCACTGAGTAATTGTGTGTGTGCTTGTATTAGGGGATGTACAGCAGGATGTACACCTGTACTACAGGTTTGCCGGTAGCCCCTGCCGGCTAGCTCTGCCCATAAGGAGCCGTATAAATATGTATGAGCTCTCCTGAGCAGCCATTCTATCAGCTGCAGTCGGAGGATAAACATCTAACTGTAATAAAGCCTCTTTTGTACCCATTTGTGTCTTTAGTACAATTGGTAGCGCATCAATTTATTACAGTTAGATTTTCCGCATCATGGACATCAGGATCAAACCAGATCGCTTGCAGCTGGATCCGCAATCGCCAAACGCCAGAAAAGACTTTAATCACTGGCTGGCTTGCTTCGAGGCCTATATCAACTCAGCGACTCCCGAGCCGACGGAAGCTCAGAAAATCCAGGTTCTCTACTCAAGGTTTCATTTCAGTTCATTTTTCATTTTCAAGGTTGAGCTCCAGCGTGTTCCTGCTGATACAGGACACGCCGAATTACGCAGGCGCCATGGAACTCCTTAAAGAAAACTACGTCCAGAAGACGAACACTCTATTTGCAAGGCATGTACTCGCCACTCGCAAAAACTACCTGGTGAGTCAATTGAAGACTTCTGCCGGGCCCTTATCCCTCTCGTATGGGACTGCGGCTGCCAGGCTGTCATGGCCACGGAACATTCCAATCTCCTCATGCGTGATGCATTTGTGACGGGGATTGCATCGGACCTCATCCAGTAACGACTGCTGGAAGGGGCCGCGCTTGACCTAACGGCGACGAAAGCTTTAGCGCGGCCCACCCATCCTACCCCTCGTGGACCCCGCAACCGACCCCCCCCGACTGGGGCCGCTCCTGCACAATATGCCTGCGCTGCCCGCCACACCGCGCACTCTGAGGGTCCCCGCTGCTACTTCTGTGGCCAACAGAAGCACCCCTGCCAGCGCTGCCCGGCCCGCGCCGCCACCTGCAAATCCTGCGGCAAGAAGGGCCACTTTGCGGCGGTGTGCCAGGCCTGCGCAGTTGCCGCTATTGCGTCCGATTTCTCTCCCTCCCCTCAGCCGATCGCACAATGGGCGCCGCCATCCTATGCTCCCGGCGCCATATTGCCTCGCCCCCACAACGTACTCACCATGGGCGCCGCCATTTTGCCCCACGCCCGCAACGTGCGCTGCATGGGCACCACCATCTTCTCCCCCACAGGTCCTTCGGACGCCGCCATTTTGTCTCCCCCTCGGGACTGGACAGCTGGACCCGGGTCACTGCCGCCCCTCATCGGACTCCTCGGACGATTGCCCGCTGCTCGCCTCCGTGACACTGGACCAGTCCCGTCCTCACAACCTGGCTACCGCTTCGACGACGGTGCTAATCAACGGCCACGTGACCTCCTGCCTACTAGACTCCGGGAGCACCGATAGCTTCATCCACCCGGACACGGTAAGGCGCTGCTCCCTCGCGGTCCATTCCGCCAACCAGCGGATCTCCCTGGCCTCCGGATCCCACTCTGTCCCGATCCGGGGTTTCTGTGTGGTCAACCTCACCGTGCAAGGCATTGGATTCAGCGGTTTCCGCCTGTGCGTTCTCCCCAACCTCTGTGCTACATTATTACTGGGCCTGGATTTCCAATGTAACCTCCAGAGTCTCACCCTCAAATTCGGCGGGCCCCTACCCCCACTCACCGTTTGCGGCCTCACGACCCTCAAGGTTGACCCTCCCTCCCTCTTTGCCAATCTGACTGCAGATTGCAAGCCTGTCGCCACCAGGAGCAGACGGTACAGCGCCCAGGACAAGACCTTCATCAGGTCCGAAGTCCTGCGGCTGCTTCGGGAGGGTATTATCGAGGCCAGCAATAGCCCCTGGAGAGCCCAAGTGGTGGTGGTTAAAACTGGGGAGAAACACAGGATGGTCGTGGACTACAGCCAGACCATCAATCGGTACACGCAGCTCAATGCGTACCCCCTCCCTCACATATCTGATATGGTCAATCAGATTGCACAATACCGGGTCTTCTCAACAATTAACCTGAAATCCGCCTACCACCAGCTCCCCATTCGTAAATCGGACCGTCCATACACTGCCTTCGAGGCAGACGGTCGCCTCTATCAATTTCTTAGGGTTCCCTTCGGCGTCACTAGCAGGGTCTCGGTATTCCAAAGAGAAATGGACCGAATGGTTGACTGGTACGGACTGCGGGCCACATTTCCATACTTAGATAATGTCACCATCTGCGGCCATGACCAGCAGGACCACGACGCCAACCTTGCCAAATTTCTCCACACCGCATCTCTCCTTAACCTCACTTACCACAAGGAGAAGTGTGTGTTCAGCACTAACCGCTTGGCCATCCTCGGCTACGTAGTCCAAAACGGACTCCTGGGGCCCGATCCCGACCACATGCGCCCCCTCATGGAGCTCCCCCTCCCCCACTGCCCCAAGGCTCTCAAACGATGCCTGGGGTTCTTCTCCTACTACGCCCAGTGGGTCCCACAGTAGGAGGACAAGGCCCGCCCACTAATACAGTCGACTCAATTTCCCCTCACGGGCGAGGCACAACAGGCCTTCGCCCGTATTAGATCAGACATAGCCAAGGCCAGGATGCATGCAGTGGACGAGACACTGCCCTTTCAAGTAGAGAGCGACACTTCAGATGTCGCCCTTGCCGCCACTCTAAACCAGGCAGGCAGACCCGTGGCATTCTTTTCCCACACCCTTCATGCCTCCGGAATTCGACATTCGTCTGTTGAAAAGGAGGCCCAGGCGATCGTTGAAGCTGGGCGGCATTGGAGGCATTACCTGGCCGGCAGGAGATTCACTCTCCTAACTGACCAATGGTCGGTAGCCTTCATGTTCAACAACACGCAGCAGGGCAAGATCAAAAATGATAAAATCTTGAGGTGGAGAATCGAGCTCTCCACCTATAATTATGAGATTTTGTATCACCCCGGCAAGCTCAACGAGCCCCCAGACGCCCTCTCCCGAGGTACATGTGCCAGCGCACAAATAGACCAGTTCCGTGCCCTGCCCGATAGCCTTTGCCATCCGGGGGTCACTCGGTTGTACCACCTCATCAAAGCTCGCAATCTGCCCTACTCCGTCGAGGAAGTACGGACAGTCACCAGAGACTGCCAGGTCTGTGCGGAGGTCAAGCCGCACTTCTACCGGCCATACCGCGCCCGCCTGGTGAAAGCATCCCGCCCCTTTGAACGCCTCAGCGTGGATTTCAAAGGGCCTCCACCGACCGCAACACATATATTCTTAGTGTGGTCGATGAATTCTCCAGGTTCCCATTCGCCATCCCATGCCCGGATATGACGTCTGCCACCGTCATCAAGGCCCTCGACTGCATATTCGCTCTGTTCGGTTTCCCCGCATACATCCACAGCAACAGGGGATCCTCATTCATGAGCGATGAGCTGCGTCAGTTCCTGCTCAGCAGGGGTATCGCCTCCAGCAGAACGACCAGCTACAACCCCCGGGGAAACGGGCAGGTAGAGAGGGAGAACGGGACGGTATTGAGGGCCGTCCAGCTGGCCCTACGGTCCAGAAACCTCCCAGCTGCTCGCTGGCAGCAGGTCCTCCCGGATACACTCCACTCCACCCAGTCGCTACTGTGCACTGCCACGAATCTCACACCTCATGAACGTGTTTTTACCTTCCCCAGGAAGTCCACATCCGAGGTGTCGCTCCTGACTTGGCTCATAGCTCCAGGGCCAGTTCTACTGCGTAGGCATGTCCGACTCCACAAGGCGGACCCCTTGGTGGACAGGGTACGCCTGCTCCACGCAAACCCCCAGTAGAGTTCCCCGACGGCCGCCAGGATACGGTCTCGCTCAGGGACCTGGCTCCCTCGGGTGCCACTGCCACTCCCACACACCTCCACACCCACGTGCCACCCGGGCTCCCAGCACCAGCCCCAGCAGGTCCATCTCTCCTTCCCCTGCTCACGTTACAGGACGAGGAAGATTTTGGCATGCTCCCAGAGTCATCCAGCTACTGGCCAGCACCAACACCGCCAGCACCAACACCGCCAGCACCGACGCTGTCGACGCCGACACCGCCTGTACAGACATTTCCGCTACTGTTACGTCGCTCCCAGCGAACCGTCAGACCAGCGGACAGACTTAACCTCTGACGGGCACCGGGTTACAAGATGGACACATATTTTTTTTCCTCCCCTCTGTAAATAATTCACAAATTCTGTATATAGTTCCACGTCACCCCCGCTGGACTCATTTTTAACAGGGGGTGAATGTGGTGATCCACTGAGTAATTATGTGTGTGCTTGTATTAGGGGATGTACAGCAGTACCTGTACTACAGGTTCGCCGGTAGCCCCTGCCGGCTAGCTCCGCCCACAAGGAGCCGTATAAATATGTATGAACTCTCATGAGCAGCCATTCTACCAGCTGCAGTCGGAGGATAAACATCTAACTGTAATAAAGCCTCTCTTGTACCCATTCGTGTCTTTAGTACAATTGATAGCGCATCACCTACCAAAAACCCCCCAAGCTTCGGGCATGCCCAAAACACGTGGACATGATTTTCTGGGCTTCCCACGCACCTCGCACACCTATCCCCTACCCCGAAAAACTTGCTCATCCTAGTCACTGTCATGTGTGAATTGCAGTGTTAATGTAAGCCTACTTGCGACAAGAAAGATTATTTAAAAAAAATTGTGTTGTATCTCGGTCAGTAAGGGTATCTTGTTCTTTATCAACTTCAGCATCTCATTACAGAGCTTCCAATTTCTGTGATGCTGGCTGCACAAATTGTCTGTGTACCTTCCAGATAATCCTTCTTGTCCACCAAACATTTATACCCGGACGTTAAAAATACTACATGGACTCCCAGACAAGAAATATACGGCTCCGTGTCAGTACCGACTTTGATTGTCTGTGTAAACTGCAAATCTATGGGCCCGAAATCTCCAAAAATGGGGCTATGTCCCCACGCCCGCCGGAAAACGGGCGTGAATCACTCCAGACTTTTTTTGAAAAGTCCGGAGTGATTCCCTAGAGTTCAGGGGGCTGGCAGGGCCCCAGCGTGCTCCCCGCAGCTGCTGCTGCCGATACGGGACCCTGCACTTCCAGCTGCTGGTCCGCGCGGCCCCCGCGCAACATGGTGGGTCAGCACGGAAGAAGATCGGCACCCGCCCGGAATGCGCGCGCCCGCCAATTGGTTGCCTCGATCGCGGGCCTGGCCATCATGGAGGCCACCCCCCCTCCCCCCACCGGAGTCTGATCCTTCCACACACCCCCACCAGGATGGACACCGAGCTCACGCCGGGTGAAACCATATGGGAACCACGCCGGCGGGACTCGGCGGAACTCAGCAGGAAGTTGGCCGGTTGATCACGGAGAATTGCCTCGGGGGCCTGTTTCAACGGCCCCTGACCAATGCCACGTTGACCGCACGTGCGCGTCTGGCGGCGATTCTCCGGTCTGCGGAGAATTGCATCCCGGCGCTGCGGGTCTGAGATCCCATTCTCTGTCCATGCGCCGAGTGCGATTTCGGTGTGGAGGCTCGGAGTATCCCGGCCATGGATTTCCCTGAATATAATCGCTTTATCAAGGACTGCAGCGGTTCAAGATGGCAACTCATCACCACCTTCTCAAGGGAAATTAGGGATGGGCAGTAAATGCTGGCCTAGCTAGCGACACATACAACCTGTAAAATTAATTTTAAAAAAATTCTCCATGTCTAATTTCATCTGTGCTTTCCCCCCATCCAAATTGAAGGTTTGCTCAACAGTAGAGGTATCTCACCAGAGAATAGATCAGTATTGATGAAGAAACTGATCCCAGCTTTCATGCATGAGAAGGCTAATTCTCTGGAAGATATTAGTATGTTGCCATCACTAAATCTAAAGCAAGTGAAGTTTCCATATTCCATAATCTTCCACCAACCTGCCTCATCGAAGGGTCTCAGATAGCAATTATGCCAATCCACTCTACACCACACACTGAAAGGGCAATGGCTATCCAGCATTGTGCAGTTGAATGAATCAGCAACTAAAATACTCATCATGGATTCAAACGCCCAATGACCAATGCAATACTTTCATGGCCGTCACCATCATTCCAAGCGTTGGAATTATCAGTTTCATGTATTACATCAAAAACACAATTCTTTCACTGAGAGTAATTCATTCTGTAATGATATTTAGAATCACACCAATTAATCATTCCCTGTGCTTTTCTTAGGTTCGAGCATTGAGTCACAATCCCAGAACCGCTTTTGGTCTTAATTCTCAAATTGGCAGAAAGTGTGACCGTCTTCGGACCTCCTATCAACAAACCTGTCGTTATACTGAAATCTGCATTCAATATTTTGGCGATCTCGAACTTCGTAACCATGGAATCTTTCATCCTTTGCTTTACAGCAGAATTGTCTGTGTTTGATACGAAAGTAGTTGGAAATGACTGCTTTCTTAAAAATCTTTTCAGGGCAGCAGCCATTTGGTCTAGGAAAGAGACTTTTCCATGAAATTGAACCCCTGTCAAAACCACAAGTCTATCGACATGAGAAATGTGTGCCTAATCCAGTAATTTGAAAGCCAACACAGACTCCAGGATTTCAAGGTTAAACATTTTCATCTCTTCCAACACTTATCAAAGTCCATAACATACTTCTCTTAAATCAATCAGAAGTTGGCCATACTTCATATGCTTCCAACAAATAATGCATTTTGTAAAACATACCCAAAAACTGTAGTTAAAGGGTTAATCCCTCTTCGGTGTCCAAGTCATCCACATTGAATTCTGAATATTACTTCTAATATTACCTTTTGCTGGTAATGACAAAACCAGGGCCATACTTTGCTTCTTCCTATAACTGTGTTCGCATTTCAACTTAATTTTTCCATGGTGGATATGGTTCCCCCTCTGAAATAAATGGTGGATAGTCAAAGTTTGAGATTGTGCATTGTTCTTCTGTGATTCTAAAATTGGTGTTGTCAGCAATACACGCCTCTTTTTCTTTCAGAGGAAAGCGATGAAAAACATTGTATTCAACAACCAATCACCAGAGCTTATTGTTCATCTTCTGCTACCATGCTAAATCCAATACTCATTTGTTGAGATAAGAATGAATCTGAAGCCAGCCTATACTTTCGGATGGATTTATTTCCAAGCTTGCAGAGTAAAAACACAAACTCTTCTAATTCCCCCAGCACACAGTATGAACATGTTTTTATACTCTTGTAATACTTCCCCAATTGGGGATTGCTCTTCTTGATTACCAACTTAAAGCATGAACTCTATTGCAGCACAATTTCAACATAAACACACTCACTCTGAGCTGCTCTTGTAGCTATAATATTTATGTCCAGTTAAATTTCTGGTCAATGGTAACCCCTCAGGATATTGATTGGGGGTGGGGGCAATGTCAGTGATATTAATGCTATTGAATATGTTCACACTATTGAATAGGGTAAATTCATTTTGTAGGAGATGGTCGTTGCCTGGCACTTGTGTTGCACAAATATTAATTTCTAGATATCATCTCAAGCCTGAATGTTATCCAGATCTCTCTGCATGCAGGCATGGACTACTTCATTATTCTCCTCTATGGAAACATAGAGTGTGCATCTGGTGGTAGCAAGGACTGAACAGATAGCACCTCTCAGTCCCTGGGCCTGGGATGAATCCTGTTGTCCCATAGGATTTTCAGAATCTGTTAATTGCCATTATATCAGCAAAGCTACTGATCTATGGGGGGCCACAAATCCAGGGTCCAATGGATAATATGAGGTCTCCATTCTCAGGACAGCAGCATATACCAGGTATTTACCCTTCTCCTTCAGAGCACCACGCAAATGGCATGCAGGAAAGGACACCAGGCTACCCAAGAGCACAAACCACAAGATAAGAACATAAGAACTAGGAGCAGGAGTAGGCCATCTGGCCCCTCGAGCCTGCTCAGCCATTGAATGAAATCATGGCTGACCTTTTGTGATTCAGCTCCACTTTCCCGCCCGAACACCATAACCCTTTGTTCCTTTATTCTTCAAAAAACTATCTATCTTTATCTTGAAAACATTTAATGAGGTAGCCTCAACTGCTTCACTGGGCAAGGAATTCCACAGATTCACAACCCTTTGAGTGAAGAAGTTCCCCCTAAACTCAGTTCTAAATCTACTTCCCCTTATTTTGAGGCTATGCCCCCTAGTTCTGCTTTCAACCTCCCCACATTTATCTTATCTATTCCCTTCATTATTTTATATGTTTCTATAAGATCCCCCCGCATCTTTCTAAATTCCACAAGTACAGTTCCAATCTAGTCAAGCTCTCCTCGTAATCCAACCCCCTCAACTCTGGGATTAACCTAGTGAATCTTCTCTGTACACCCTCCAGTGCCAGTATGTACTTTCTCAGGTAAGGAGACCAAAACTGAACACAATACTCCAGGTGTGGCCTCACTAACACCTTTATACAGTTGCAGCATAACCTCCCTAGTCTTAAACTCCATCCCTCTAGCAATGAAGGACAACATTCCATTTGCCTTCTTAATCACCTGTTGCACCTGTAAACCAACTTTTTGCGACTCATGCACTAGGACACCAGGTCCCTCTGCACAGCAGCGTGTTTTAATATTTTATCATTTAAATAATAATCCCTTTTGCTGTTATTCCTACCAAAATGGATAACTCACGTTTGTCAACATTGTATTCCATCTGCCAGACCGTTGCCCATTCACTTAACCTATCCAAATCCCTCTGTAGACTTCCAATATCACCTGCACTTTTTGCTTTACCATTCATCTTAGTGTTTTCTGCAAACTTGGACACATTGCGCTTGGTCCCCAACAATTGTGCGCCCAACATTGATCTCTGAGGGACACCACCAGCTACTGATTACCAACCAGAGAAGCACCCATTAATCCCCACTCTTTGCTTTCTATTAATTAACCAATCCTCTATCCATGCTACTACTTTACCCTTAATGCAATGCATCACTATCTTATGCAGCAACCTTTTGTGTGGCACCTTGTCAAAAACTTTCTGGAAACCCAGATGTACCACATCCATTGGCTCCCTGTTGTCTACTGCACTGGTAATGTCCTCAAAAAATTCCACTAAATTAGTTTGGCACGACCTGTCCTTTATGAACCCATGCTGCGTCTGTCCAATGAAGCAATTTCCATCCAGATGCCTCGCTATTTCTTCTATCTATTCTGACATTCCTATTCTGATTAGCTCGTGGCACTGGTAGCAATCCTGAGATTACTACCTTCGAGGTCCTATTTTTTAGTTCAACTCCTAACTCCCTGAACTCAGCTTGTAGGACCTCATCCTGTTATTTACCTATATCGTTGGTGCCTGTATGCACCATGACAGCTGGCTGTTCACCTTCTCCCCACCCCCAGAATGTCTAGCGTACTGAGCTAAACCAGCTTAATACTGGTCATAAGTTTCCTCTGGGTGCTCCGGTTTCCTACCACAGTCCAAAGATGTGCAAGTTAGGTGGATTGACCATGCTAAATTGTCCTTAGTGTCCAAAAAAAGGTTAGGTGGGGTTACTGCGTTACGGGGATAGGGCGGAGGTGTGGGCTTAAGTAGGGTGCTCTTTTCAAGGGCCGGTGCAGACTTGATGGGCCGAATGGCCTCTTCTGGACTGTAACTTCTATACAGGTGGCACGGCAGCACAGTGGTTAGCACTGTCGCTTCACAACTCCAACGTCCCAAGTTCGATTCCCAGCTTGGATCACTGTATGTATGGAGTCTGCACATTCTCCCCGTGTCTGTGTGGGTTTCCTCCGGGTGCTCCAGTTTCCTCCCACAGTAAAAGATGTGCAGGTTAGGCGGATTGGCCATGCTACATTGCCCTTAGTGTCCAAAATGTTAGGGGGGTTGCAGGGATAGGATGGAGATGTGGGCTGAAGTGGGATGCTCTTTGCAAAGGCTGGTGCAGACTTGATCGGCCGAATAGCCTCCTGCTGCACTGTAGGGATCTATGATTCTATGATTATTCAGTGCCCAGTGCAAACCCCGATTAGGGGTTCTCCTGTTATTCATCAGGAATAGTGGGATCAATGTCGGGTGCAACATGGCTAAAGAATTGCGCCTCGTATTTCTGTTGCTGAGAATAGCAAAATCATACTGAAAGTATTCCCCCAGTGGTAATTGGCCTTTGATGGCACCCAGGGGATGTTTAGCACAGGGCTAAATCGCTGGCTTTGAAAGCAGACCAAGGCAGGCCAGCAGCACGGTTCAATTCCCGTACCAGCCTCCCCGAAAAGGTGCCGGAATGTGACAACTAGGGGCTTTTCACAGTAACTTCATTTGAAGCCTACTTGTGACAATAAGCGATTTTCATTTTCAGTAACAGTGGAAGGGGTTTGTACATTTGGTTTCCCTCTGTGGATTGAGCGCAGATAACTTCTTCGTGTGAACAGCATTAAGAAGTCACCTAGATTTCAGAGAGTGGCAGATGTGTGCAAAATGTTCCTGCTGGATCTAGAATGTTGTATCCAAGAAGCCATGTACCTTTGGTAGTTAGCAACCTGTTTCTTTACTCGATGTCACACTTACCTTTCAAAAAATATTTAAGGATCACATATGGAATATACCAGTCCCGACAGAACTTGTAAGTTTCTCTGACATAACTACTGCATTGCTCAGTGAAGTATCTTATGTCTGCTTTTCCTTGATTCTACTTTAACAGTAAAACAATCAGGATCTTTTTTTTTTACAATTTTTATAATTCAGCTTGAATTGACTTTGTTCTGGCAACGATAAACTCCTCAGTATATCTTAAGAGAGTGAAAATGTTACTGCAACAGGAAAACTTTTAACTTGATGAATGTGTAGGTGGTGGGTGATGCTGAGTGTAAAATTACCCATCTGGTAGCCAAGTTTCCAAGTTCCTGTCACGATTCTAACTAGTTCTGCTTTGGCCGACATCGTAAGCTGGAATGAGATCACAGGCATTTAGAAAACTTTAGTTATTAAATTTGGAACTTCAGTGGTGGCTTTCGTGATTTGGCCTTGTTTTCTTTAATGAAGTCTACAAGGGCTCAGCTATATTCTGCCTATCATCTGCCTGTATATAATTACTCAGAGTATTTTGCATGTCAAAGAAGTTTCTTGAAAGCTTACAACAGCAGAGGTAATGGAAAAGATAAAGCATGATTTTGGCACGATCCGGCTGTTTGATATTTAAATAAGTAGCAATGTTGCAATGAGGTGTAAATAGCATCAGTTTCATCTAATCAGCTTTGACAGCTCTGATTGTAACCTCATGTGTGAAGAAATGAGAGTGTAGAACTTTCTACATGACATGTAGAATTAAACAGATAAAGTAGATACAATCTGAGAGTAAATGGGTTAATGTGGACCAATGTAGTTCAACCTACTTCACACCTTTTTTAGGAAGCTGGTCTAGATCCAAGGGCTTCAGTACATTTTAAGCATAATTTAATGCTTGAATGAGTCACAGCGTTCAGAAATGAGAGTTACCAGTGTTTAGTTGGTTCTCATGTGGTATAACAGTGCAACGCTGAGAAAGTCTTCAACATATTTGGAATGCTGCAAATAACTCTGGGTTCTATTGGTCCATGAGAATGAGGGAGACATTCAGATGGGTGACAATGAAAATACTATTTATGACTTTTCACACTCACTGGCTGGAATTTTTCCATCAGCCCAGGAAGCTACAACCAGATTTGATGATAATCAAGCAGTCATCTTCCAGAGGTCAGGGCTTCTGCTCCCCCCCACCATGTAGAATGATGGTGTTCGCCTCCAACAACCACCATCCAGTCAAGCGCTGGTGGGTCTCCAGTCTCCACTGGGAGTGGTGGCTCACCATTGCTGCGACGGGTAAGGGGCTAGCAGCCGCAACGAGTAAAACTCTCGGCTCTCACAATATAAACGGCCGGAGAATGGGCGAGTCCGTGGCTGTGCATGCGCACGGCGACGACCTGCAGCGCCATGTCGTAAAACATGACGCCGGCCGTGCGTGGATCCGACCTGCCAAATAGTGCCCTCCGGCCACCCCCCGGCCACCTCTGGCCACCCCCCACCAGTCCCGCCCAGCCTTCGCGGAAGCCCCCCCCCCCCGACCATTAGCACGGCTCCCGCCCGGCTGTGGCAGCTCTGGACACAGTCCGCAGCGGCCACGCCAGGTTCCCGACTGCTGAGACCACACGTGTCCCGCGTGGTTGGGAACTTGGTCCATGGGGAGTGGAGCATCGGGGGAGGGCCTTCAGGTGATGCGCCAACGCTGTTCCAACGGCGTGCGGCACGCAACGCGATTATGCCATTTTGGAGGGGGCAGAGGATAGAAAACTGCCGTAAACCGGCACCGTCCCCATTTTGGGCGTCAGAAGAGGTTCTCCATCCGATAACCGATTACGATATTGGCGTCGGGGAACGGTGAATCCCGCCCGGTGTTTTTGGAGATAAACTTTGGAGCGAGGAGTTGAATTCTGATCTGCCTGACACTGTGTCCACATTTCTCCCACAGTAAGATAGATTGAGAGCTGTATGTTTTTTTTCTCGTTTAATGGGAAATTGAGTAGTCGTGGTTGAGGGGTAATTGTAAGCTGTTCTTTTCGGGGCGGGATTCTCCCCTACCTGGCGGGGCGGGGGGCCCGGCGAAGGGTAAGTGGCGCCAACCACTCTGGCGTCGGGCCTCCCCAAAGGTGCGGAATTCTCCGCACCTTTGAGGGCTAGGCCCGCGCCGGAGCGGTTGGCACCACGCCGACTGGCGCCAAAACTGGCACCAGTGGCCTTTCACGCCCGCCACCCGGCACCGGGGCTGGCCGAAAGGCCTTCGCCGGTTCGCGCATGCGCCGGTGGTGACGTCGGTGGCAGCTGCCGCTGACGTCACCACCGCAGCATGCGCGCCAGGGGATTCTCTTCTGCCTCCGCCATGGTTGAGGCCATGGCGGCGGCGGAAGAGAAAGAGTGCCTCCACGGCACTGGCCCGCCCGCCGATCGGTGGGCCCTGATCGCGGGCCTGGCCACCGTGGGGGCACCCCCCGGGGTCCGATCGCCCCGCGCCCCCCCAGGACCCCGGGGGCCCGCTTGTGCCGCCGCCACCAGAGGTGGTTCAAACCTCGGCGGCGGGAGAGGCCTCTCAGCGGCGGGACTTCGGCCCATCGCGGGCTGGAGAATCGCCGCAGGGGGCTCGCCGCTCGATGTGGCGCGATTCCCGCCCCCGCCAATTCCCGGGTGGCGGAGAATTTCTGCCACAGTGGGGGTGGAATTTTCGGCGGCCCCGGGCGATTCTCCGACACTGCCCCAGGTGTGAAGTTAAGTTAATATTGTATCCGCAATAAAATTTTGTTTTAAAAAATACAGGGCTCTATTTTTTCATTTAATCACTTCTGGAGCATATTATTCTTTCCGCAGAGTCTGAAAAATAAACTGAAATATTGGGGTTTCGATCCAGTATTCTAGCCAGTGTTGGGGTCTGGCCTGGGATTGTAATATTAGTGAAGATTGTTTATTCCCTATTTACCAGAGCAAACTTATCATAAATCTGACAACTTTTCCTCAGATCTCCTCTTAACCTCTGCTGTGCTGAAAATAAGTTTTATTTAGCCTCTCCCAGAGTTACCCTAACCGCTAACCAGTGCTAACTAACCACTGGGTAAGTTAGAGTGAAGAAGACCAAACATGTCAACATGTGGCCAGATAATGAACTGAAAGGAGGGTTTCAGGATACCAGGAGAATGAGATGAGCTCAGGGCAGATGGAAGCTTCACAAATGAGGTGGGCTTTTCCTTAATCGGACCAATGCCAAATACAAGATTTAAAAAGGCTGAAGTGGAGGATAAGAGTTAGAAATCAAAAATATTGAAACACATGTTCACTTCTCACTGGAGTGAGATTGCCTTTATATCCGATCAGCATACAGAGGCTGAAAGTCAACACCCTGGTTAGACCATATTCATATTATTGTGAGCAGCCCTTGGCACAATATGTAAACAAATGTATATTGGCCTTGGAGCATGTGCTGTGCAGATTTACTGAAATGGTACCTGGACTCCCAGAATTAAATGAATGAAGAGGGATTACACAAACTAATTTAGAATAGTAGGGGTCATTTGAAACAAGGAAGTTTTCAAGATATTAATCTTGGCCTGCACGGTAGCACAGTGGTTAGCACTGTGGCTTCACAGCGCCAGGGTCCCAGGTTTGATTCCCTGCTGGGCCACTGTCTGTGTGGAGTCTGCACGTTCTCCCTGTGTCTGCGTGGGTTTACTCTGGGTGCTCCGGTTTCCTCCCACAGTCCAAAGACATTCGGGTTAGGTGGATTGGCCATGATAAATTGCCCTTAGTGACCAAAAAAAGTTAGGAGGGGTTTTTGGGTTCCGGGGAAAGGGTGGAAGTGAGGGCTTAAGTGGTTCAGTGCAGTCTCGATGGGCCGAATGGCCTCCTTCTGCACTGTGTGTTCTATGTATGTATCTATGTAGAATAGGTAGTTTAAATAGGAATGTGTTCTGCTGGTTGGGGAATTTAGGACTCAGAAAAAATTAAAGTGAAGTTAGGAAATACTTCAACATGAAAAGTATTAGACTTTTGGAACGAAAAAGTGCACTTGATGGGAGGTCAATTAAAATAAAGGTTAATTTCAAATCTGAGATTTATTGCTTTCTGTTGTGCAACTATATTAAGGGATATGGGGTAAAGATGAGAATATGGATTTGGGTCTTGGATTAGCCGTGATCTCTTAGAATGCAGAACAGGAATGGGCTTGAACTATTTCTATTCCTATGTTCCTATCCCCATCATTTCATCCTTTAAAATCAGCAGATGGAAGGTGCCTCCACCCCAAAAAATCTGGGATGGAGTTGAATCACCGGCCTTAAATTCAATTGCTTAAAATTGGGCGCGATGCACACACCTGTTCATGTGGGCCAGGGGCAACATCAAGTTCAAGTTTGGACTTAATTATCATAGCCCAGCTTTGCAGTCAATAGAAGGACCTGAAAAATGCGTCTCTGATACCACTTAAAGGCAGTCAGCACCTCTTAAATGGGAAGTGTACTGTCGTCTTCAGAGAAACTTTGAGTTCAAAAGGGTTGGAAGAGATCCACATAAGGCTCAGGTGCAGTGTTATTTACTTTGCACCCTGTCCTCCACCACCCCAATCTCCACAGGTGCCAGATAGCTGTCTAGCTCCCACCTCAGTAAATAATGTGGAGAAGGGGCGAAGGTGATCAGTGCGAGGTGCTGTGCTCCAAGGATACAATAACAAAAATGTTTAATGACCTCACCAGAATTGTCAGGGGAAAAATCCTACTTCTCACATCAAATACTCTCTCTCCCCATACTGGAACAATTTGCAGTTTCAAAACTGGCAACATCCTCCTTCATGTTTCCTTCACTCTCCTTCAATCACCATGGGCTGAATTCTCCGTTTCAGAGTCTAAGTGTTGACGCCGGGACTGAATCGGTGATGTTCTATGGCCATGGAAGCAGCTCCGTTCCCGAGGACCTCAGGATCTGTTAATGGGCTATAACCAACGCCACGTGGAACCAGAGCAATTCCAACGAAAACCGGTGTCCGATTCGCCAGGATCGGGATTGGCACTCGAGAGGCTGACAAGCTGCAGCTGCATATAAGCACTCCACTCCCTACACACACTCACCCCAGCCAATAAGATGACAGCACGATGAGCGACAGTCCATTTTGCAGATGTAGAGCTCGAGACACTGCTGGATGCTGTGGAGGAGAATCAGGGCGTCCTGTGCCCCGGGGTTGGAAGGCGGTGCATACCTGCAGAGCGAGGGAAGACCGCAAGGGGACCGCTGGATCTGCACCATCATGGAGCAGTGGGCAGTAGACCTGGTCAGTGGGCCCAGAGAGAGGACAGACGTCAAAGCAGAGGTTGGCATTGGGCAACCAAGTGAGCCCCCACTGAGTTGCGGTGTCCCTATGGCACGTGTACCATGAGCCCCTCACCACCCCACCTCCCCCGCACCTCCCCCTTGCCAACCCCTCACCATTCCAACATAACTCCCCCACCACCGCAAACCACAATCCAATCATGCGTCATGTCTTATGTCTGGCAGGATTGCTTGGTGACGAGGTCAGCCGTTCTTGTGTCCCCCACCCCTGACCCCAACCCCAAGCAGATTCCTGTGAGGGGTCTGCAACAGACAGTGACGCGAGCTCCCAAAAGCCAGCCCGAGACACCCCGGAGCGCCAGACTGAGGACCACACTGAATTCCCGTCACCTACACCCTCCACCAGCCCACAGACACTCATCTTAGTGGGCATGTAAGGGAACAAGAGGGGTGCAGTGCTTAGTACTGTCTTTGTGGAGTTTGCACATTCTCCCTGTGTCTGCTTGGGTCTCACCCCCACAACCCACAGATGTGCAGGGTAGGTGGAATGGCCACGTTAAATTACCCCTTAATCGGAAAACATTTTTTTAAATGTAAAAAAAAATGTTAGTGAAGAGGCTCCTGGGGCACAACCTGCTGCACACCGCACCCGTGCAGCAGTACATCATGTGGAGGTAGGAACCCCCAAGGTGGGCGGACTGTAGGAGGGCAGTCCCACCCCAGGGACTAGCTGCCGTCCAGATGGCTCTTGGGCTTCTGGAAAGGGCGGTCCCATCGATTATGGAGATGCAGACACAGAGCCGGGGATTACAAGTAGGGGTGTCAGCAACCATCCAGCGCCTGCAGGTGCAGTTGGAGGAGAACAACCGCCTGCACTGCATCGGTGGCGTCCACGGTGAAGGCATGTCAGGATGTCCAAGGCCTGGGGCACTCTGTTCAGGCGGTGACCGAGGCACAGGCCAGGATTGCCCTGTCACAGGACATTGCAGTGGCACTCCAGAGTTTGGCCCAGTCAGAACGGCTTATGCTTGAGAGGACCAGCGGCATTACCGGGTGCTGGCTGACCTGACCTGCTCCAGACCCGGAGAGAGGTGGCACCGTCACTGAGTGATGTGGCACAGTCCCAGAGGGAGGTGGCCCAGTCCCTATGCTTCATGGCCGTAAGCATGGAGACCCCGGTCGAGACAAGGGTGGGCCTCCAGGACTGGCAATGGCAGGTGGCGGGGGAGCCCCAGGAGTTTGCTCCGGTAGCACCCCCATCCCAAGGACTAGCCTGGGACGTCTGGGCATCCCAAGGGAGGAGATGATGGGCCCGCGCCGGTGATTCCCGCAGGGTAGGTGCTGGAACACCACAATGCCTCGGACTCCCTCCTGCTGTCCCTGGTGCATCCGATGAACAGCGCACAGAGCAGCGTGGCACCATGTCACCTGGGACACCCGAGCAACTGTCAGGCCCACCCTGGCCCAGTTGCTCCAGGGGACTGAGGTCACAGGGTGGGAATCACAGCAAGCCGCCTCCATCTTTAATGTACCGCTAAGGGATCCACCTTGACATAGCGTTAGGGCCCGTAAAGCCTGAGAGGTAGACATCAGTTAAATTGGCACAGGTGCAGGATGCATGATAGCATTAGAGGCTATTGCACAGAACATTATAGAGATGTTCACCTTATGTTCAAAATAAACAACTGTGCACAAAAGTTCCAAACTGCCTCAGTGTTATTTCAGAAGGGTGTGTGGGAATGGGCTGGGCAAGATTAAGAGGGTGTACTGGCGGGGGAGATGGGCGGGCGTTGGAGATGGGCATGGGCCAGGGTCCTGAGATCGGACACCGCACATCGCTCCGGTACAACGCCCCTCGCCACTCCCCCTCCCTTTCATCCTCAACCCCCCTGCACCCCATTCCAACCTCTGCCAATCAAGGGGTTGGTGAGACCGTGAGATGGAATAGTCAGCTCGCATGCAGCTATCACCCAGGTGGATGGTGGACAGTGCTACCGTGGACAGGAGTCAGGCAGTGTCAAACAACGCGGAACACCAAAGCTCATCGCAGAGCGGGTTGTCATCCTCCATCCCATGGACCAGACCCGGTATTACTGCCAACCCAGGGCCCGCATGCCATAATGAAGCAGGTAGTATCATGGTAGGGTTGCAGGGGCGAGTGGGAGTGGGTGTAGCTCAGGAGGATGGTTATGGGAGGGAGTGGTCAGCCGGGATGGTGAGGGTTGTGGGGGTGGGATGGAATGTTTGTGTCCTTGACCAGGCCCCCCAGTCGATGAATCTGGAGGCAATTAGCGCGCCGGCTCTGCCGCACACATTGTGTTGCCTCCTGTGCTGGCCTGGGCCTCATGCTTGGCCCATCCTGGCACTCCACTCATTTTCCTCGTCGGACGAGGTCTGCCATTCATCCTCCTCCTCCAGCACGTCATCACTCTACTGTGATGTCGTGGAGGATGCAGCAGGCCACCACACTGTGGAAGACCCTCCAAGTGCTAGACTGGAGGACCCTCTAGAGCGGTCCAGGCACCTGTAATGCATCTTTAGAATGCCGATGCACCGCTCGTCTGGTCTGTTCCCTCGTCGCTGAATTGGTTGCAGTGGGTCTCCGCGTCAGTCTATGGCCCTGGATAGGCATTATCATCCAGGACCGCAGCAGATAATCCCTGATGCCCAGGGACCAACCCCTCACCCGGGGGTGCGTCTCAAAGGTGTTAGGAACCGGTGAGTTTGCCAGGATGAAGGTGTTATGCACACTGCCCGGGTATCGGGTGCAGAGGTGCATGGTGTGCAGCTCATTGTCACACACCAACTGCATGTTCATGGAGTGGAAAGCCTTTCAGTTTGTGAAGACAGGCCTGTCATGGGCTGGTGCTCGTAGAGGGACATGCATCCCGTCGATCACCCCCTGGACCTGGGTGGCAGTGAACCCCACAGCCTGGTCATTCCAGTGGGCTCAGTCCACATTGAATTTGATATATTGTGCCACCTGGGCATACAGTCCCCTGACGGCACAAATGGACCTGTGCGCCAAGCCCTTTGAGATTTGGGGCAGGTCCCCACTCTGCACCTGGAAGGACTCCATGGTGTAAATGCTCAGGGCGACCGTCACCTTGACAACCAATGGGATCTGGGGTCCTATCCCATACCCCTGCAGTGCCAGATATGCTGTACGGTCCCCCTGCTCTGCCAGAGTCTTCGACGGCATGCCTGGTTTGGCAGGTGCTTGAATGGCAGGCGCTGCCGTTACACAGGAGACCGAATGTGGAGCCTCCTTCCCACCTCCTCCTCAGCTTGTTGGGCGGCTGGCTCTTCATCCTCACTGGCTGGCTCCTGTTCCTCTGGGATAGGCTCCGTTGCTGCAGGGTCCTCAACAAGCAGCTCTTGGTCGCACAGTCTCAGTGCATCCCCAAGGGTTGCAGTGTCTAGGATAAAGGCCAACATTCCCGGTTGAATTCTGAAGTCCATTGTCTGCAGGAGAAGAAAGGCAGACATCTTAGCATTGTGCATACCCCCGTGTTCAACCAGGTCCACTAGGCTACACGGTGGCCAAGGCCTGCACTGCAGCCTTTGCCCCGCATGTCTCCCTCCCTCCCCCTTCCCCCATCCCCACACCCAGACCCACACCCGGCTGTTCTCCCTGCACTCTGCCTTCCTCACCGCACCCCTGACCCCACTGGTGCCCGGAACTGCGGGGTCTATGGCTCCAGTAACTGACTGGGTTAGGCCCGTTAATGATATGCCCACGCCGTTTACTGTACATGCCGAGTGGTTTGCACTGACGCCACAGTCGAGGCACCAGAGCATGGCATTTCTTTGGGCACTTGGCACTGGCCATGAATTTCAGCTCACACGTGATTCTCCGCCCAGTCGCGCTTTGTGATTCCGGCGTTGCTCGATGGAGACTCCCGCACAAGGTGTTTGAGTGCAGAACAACTGGTCTGTGTGGCTGATGCACATGAACAACTACATTGTTCCATTTTCTTTTCTTCCATGTACTGAATGATCTGTTGACCTGCTTGCAGAAAAATACTTTTCACTGTACCTCGGTACACGTGACAATAAACAAATCCAATGCAATCCAATCCAACATTGTCAGATCAATGGGTGCAATTTAACTGCAATTATGGGAACTCGAGAAAAAACATTCAGAATCGGGGACAGGTTAATTTTCATAGTTTTACAAATTCTGCATTGTTTTGCAAATAATTTTTACACATAACGATACCTTGAAATTATTCTGATCAAAATATATAGTATTAATCACATCTATAAAATAGATAACAATAACGTTATCCATTTAATTTCATTCGTGCAATAAATACAGACCAGCCCACTCTGACATCTGTTTGAATTAAAAGCACATTTGATCTTTGTATGGATCTGTCGTTATTCATGCAGTACTAAATATGTGATCATTACAAGCTGTTTAGTTGATGTGCTCATTGTTCTCAAGCTGCATTGTACCCTCAGTGAGCTGTGATGACCCTGCATTCTTCTACTCTGCCATATTAATCACCTATTAGTTACACAGTGAAAGTCCCAGAATGTGTTAATAGACTCTTTATGAACATAACAATGAACCGGTTTGCACCTTACTTCAAGAGCTTGTTTGGTTATGTCGTGTCCTCCTTCAGCCACTCCACTTCAATATTTATGCCTGAAGTGCGGTTTTCACCCCATAAATCCCCATCAAAGCAAGTTAAACAGAGAAAGATTTTGCTGTATAATTGTGCCCTGTTCTTGGAGGGGTTAACTGCTTTGTCAATATCTCATAATATTTCCACTAAAACTGCTCCAGAGGGATGCTTGTGCTGCCAGTTCTTGCAATATGGATTTCATGCACCTATTGACAATCTTGCAATAGATTCAGAGCAGCCCCTTGGAAGCCCCATTTTCAACCAACTTTGCCGAAGTGGGCACATTTTGGTTGGGTTTGCCATCGAGTCCACAAGCAGCAGGAGCTGATCTTATGAGAGCACCTTTCAGACAGTGGACAGACACCTTTAAGGCAGCACGGTAGCATTGTGGATAGCACAATCGCTTCACAGCGCCAGGGTCCCAGGTTCGATTCCGGCTTGGGTCACTGTCTGTGCGGAGTCTGCACATCCTCCCCGTGTGTGCGTGGGTTTCCTCCGGGTGCTCCAGTTTCCTCCCACAGTCCAAAGATGTGCGGGTTAGGTGGATTGGCCATGATAAATTGCCCTTAGTGTCCAAAATTGCCCTTAGTGTTGGGTGGGGTTACTGAGTTATGGGGATAGGGTGGAGGTGTTGACCTTGGATAGGGGGTAGGGTGCTCTTTCCAAGAGCCGGTGCAGACTCGATGGGCTGAATGGCCTCCTTCTGCACTGTAAATTCTGTAAAAAAATCAGACCAATGAGAGAGCAGGGGTGGGATTCTTCGGAAACCGGCGGGGCGAGCAACTCAGGCGCGAAGGAGTGGCGTGAACCACTCCGGCGTCGTGCCGTCCCAAAGATGTGGAATCCTCCGCACCTTCAGGGGCTAGGCCGGTGCCGGAGTGGTTTGCGCCGTGCTGGTTGGCGCGGAAGGGGCTTGGCGCCACGCCAACTGGCGCCGAAGGCTTCCGCTGGCTGGCGCGAGTTGGCGCATGCACGGGAGTGCCAGTGTGTGCTGGCGTCATCCCAGCGTATGCGCAGGGGGGTCATCTCCGCGCTGGCCATCGCGGACCGGTACACCAGCTGGCGCTGAGGAATAGGGTGCCTCCACGGCACAGGCCCGTCCGTGGATTGGTAGGCTCCCATCGCGTGCCAGGCCACCATGGGGGCATCCCCTGGGGCCAGATCCTCCCGCGCCCCCCAGAGAACCCCGGAGTCTGCCCGCGTAACCAGGTCCCGCCGGTAAGTACCTGTCACAATACACGCCGGCGGGACCCGCCGAAAATGGGCGGCTACTCAGCCCATTGCGAGCCGGAGAATCGGCGGGGGGGGGTGGGGGGGGCGCTGCCAGCAGCCGCCGACCGGCGAGGCGTGCTTCCTATCCCCGTCAAATTCCCGGCGCCGGAGAAATCGGCAACCTGCGGGGGCGGGATTCACGCCGCCCCCCGGCGATTCTCCGACCCGGCGGGGAGGGTCGGAGAATCCCGCCCCAGATATCAATTTTCCTAACCTCTTCGATTTTGAAATTTTCAGAATTCTTCACTCACCATCACATTGTTGGTGTTAAAAAATTGTTACACCAAATTAAGAAAATGTTTTCTGTAATGGAAAATTAGGGCAAGGAGGTCGCAGGAATGCATCATCTGTCTGTGCAAATAATTGCAGGAGGGCCCTGTACAAAAATCCCTGCTGTAAATGTAGATCTGTTTCAGAGGAGAACCGTACTATTTTAGAATTCCAGCACTGTGTTATGACATCAGTTTAATGCATGGGAAGCATGATTTAGCATTAGTAAAGAGAATCAAAGTGCACAATGATTGGAAGAGACAGATAGCACGAGAGTAACAAATAGTGAGGCGTAGGTATTGTCAGACTAAGAGGGAATAGGATAAAGTCTAAATTAGATTTACAGCAGGTTCTTGTAAATGTACAAAATGTGCTAAATAAGCTTGGTGCATTGAAGGCACAAATAATGACATGGACATGTGATGTTATGCTGACAATCGAAGCCTGGCTGAAGAAGGGGACTGGGAACTAAACAGTCTTGGATACATAGAATTCTGGAAAACAGGGAAGGAAAGAAAGGAGGAGGGATTGAGGAAAATTCTGATGGAGCGAGAGGATGTCCTAGAGGGGTGATAAACAGAAACTATTTGGTTAGAGTTAAGAATAAAACAGACCCAACATTGGACAACTCTGTTCTATTCTATAAGCTATAAACCAGTGGAAAGATATAGAGGAGTAGATTTGAGTCATGTGAGATGCAAAAACCATGAACACGATTCAGCAGATTCAAGTTAAAGTCTGGTTTTGGACATGTTTGTAAGGGAGCTTCGGGATGGCGCCGTTGGCGAGATCATGGCCCGTATTCAATGGCACTGAATGCCAAAAATGAGCACCCACAAGATTCGAGACATTACTGGCTCCCTCGCCACCTGAATCGTCCAACGCACGCTGTCATAGTATACACACAAGTATATGATGGTGCATAGACAGACAGTGACTGACACACTGAAAGACCAATCAACACACAGAACACAGCAGCCAATCACCAGACAGGACACGGCCACTATAAAGCCAGAGGGCACTAGTTTTCGCGCTCATTCGGGATGCAGCCTCTGAGACAGCCAGAGCCCGTGATCAGTAACACGAACATTTACCATGTGCTAGCAGTTAGTCTGGTCAGGTTAGCCTCAGGTCTCCAGTCAACCTAACGTAGTGTCAACCCACAGTGCAAGTATGTTCAACAGCTCATAGTTAAATAAAATAGAGTTGTACTTCTACAAGTGTTGGTAGCCTGTCTCTCTCACTGCTCTGGTAAACGCAGTCCTTGCAGACCCAGCATACCCAACACATCACACGCCTCAGCAGCTCATTGCTAACAAGGGGGAGCTGCTTATAAACGCACCCTTACCATTTACTCCAGTCAACACACAAGCATGGCAGCGCGTCGACCTGCCCCTCACTTTGGAGATGCAGACTTGGCCAGACTTCTCGATGCTGTGGATGAGAGGCGGGGCACCCTGTTCCCCCGAGGGAGTCGGAGGACCAGCAGCAGGGTCAGCAATGCCACCCGGGAGTCAGTGGCAGCAGCTGTCAGTGCGGGCAGCATGACCAGGTGGACTGACGTCCAAAGATGGAAGATGACAAACCACCTCCAATAAGCTGCAAGACTAAGTTTTTACCTTTCTCCTAGTATCAGTTCTGCCTGCCACCCCTCAAATTCCCATACCCTGGCCTCCTCCCCCCTTCAAATCAACTGGCTGACACCTCGCACTCTCCTCACATCCAAACTATGTGTTGTTCCTCAGAACCCCCTGGCACCCACCAGCATAACCCCTTCATGTCCAGATGTGGTGCCCACACATGCCACCTGCTATAGACCCCCCCCAGACTCATCAAGTACGCGGCTCACAATGCCTTCTCTTTGTCCCTGCAGGAGAAGATAGCCCATAATAAACAGGAAAGGGCCAAGGCGGGGTTGATGAATCCCAGAGTTCTCACTCCTTCTGAGGAACAGGCCCTGGAAATTGCGGGATTGCCCGAGGAGAGAGCAGTAACCAACTAGGTTGGTCTGTGCCAGAGAGGTGAGGTCCACTGCCCTTTCACCCAGATGACTTGTCTCAAGTGAGTTATTTATGTCAGACAAAATGATCCTTCCCTCTCACTAACCACATGCCCATTGTCTCGCAGGATCACCATCTGATGTGGCCGGGCCATCCGGAGTCATACATATCCTGCAACCCAAGAGACCATCATGGAGGAGAGCTCTGAGGAGACCACCAATGAGATGTCACAGCTGTAACCCACACCTTCCACCAGCGTGGAGACACACACCTCAGTGAGCGACATCAGTGGACAGGCTTTGGGGCCGCAATCTGGTGAGCACCACATAGTTGCTGATGCACATCATGTGGAGGTAGGACCATCCAAAGGAGACAACAGTCAGAGGTCTGCTGGATCCCAGGGCACAGCTGGGTTCCTGCCAGATGCCGAGCCTCTGAACAAGGTTTTCCCAGAGCTGATGCAGACGATAGGACAGAGTCGTGAGATACAGGCGGGAGTGTCAGTGACATTCAAGTGACTGCAAGGCCAATTGGAGGAGTCCCAAAGGCAACACGTGTAGGAGATGGTGCCAGCACTGCATGACACTGAAGCCAACACTGCAGTGCACAACCTGGAGTACAACAACCGTGTCGTGAATGGTTGCTTTCTCAGTTTGTGATGACCATGGCTGAGGGTCTTGACATCATGTTCTAGTCACTGAGAGACGTGTCCCAGGCGCAGGTGGTCATTGCTGAGGCACTCCAGAACATGGCCCAGTCACTGAGGAGCATCGCTGTGGGCGTTGACACCATAGTGCAAACAATGGGGAGCCTCCAGGACTGGCAGCGCCCGATGACTCAGAAGCCTCTGGAGCTCACTCTAGCTGCCCCTCCATCCCAAGGAGTCCCCCAGGGCCTTATGGGCACGATCAGGCTGGAGGCCAACTCGGGGCCTGCCACCAAGGAGACTGCAGCGGTTTCCATTTCTTCTGAATTCCCCCTCCTGACACTGGTGCATCTCAAGGACAGCGGGCAGACCAGGGTGGCAGGGCGACACCAGCATCACCGCTATGTCAACTGGGGCTTTCCAGCTCCAGGCCTTCCAAAGGACGTCGGCTAAGGGCATTAAAGGCCACAGGACATGGAATGCAGCGGGCTGCCTCCACCTCTGATGTACATCCTGGGGACACACCTAGATGTAGCATTAGGCACTGAAGATCAAGAAGAGTGAGGAGCACTGAGTGGACATGGCGGTCGGATCACTATCTGTAGCCAGGTGAAATGGAAATCTGTCACAGTGAGATGTTCATTATTAAAACATGTCACACCTCATACACCCAACCATGTTGCCCCTTTCTCTCTAACCCGGTATGTGATGGGGGGTGGTGGTGAATGGAGAGTCATGTGGGGGTAGGGAAATGGCGGGGCAAGGGGATTTGGGGGAAGGGAATGGGGGAGGGAGGGTAATAGGTGGTGAGGGGAGGGAGGGAAATGGTAGTTGGGAGGGAGGGTTGAGCAGATGGACAACCTCTTCCTAGAAGAACCTGGAGACGATGTGGGCCTCCCTGGTCCTCCTGGAATACCTCACCCTTGCTGCCACCTGTCCTCCATCCTCCGGTTCTTCTTTGGCTCATCCTCCAGCCTTTCATGGCCCACTTCCTCCTTATCCTCAGAAAGGCCGGATATCTCTCCGCTTCCTTCTCCTCCTCTAGCATGTCACCCCGCTGCTGTGCCAGATTATGGAGGACACAGCAGACCACCACAAATCAGGAGACCCTCTGAGGGGTGTCCTGCAAGGCCCCACCAGAGCGGTCAAGGCATCAGGAGCATATATTTAGCACCACTCAATGACAGCATGGGTGGCAATGTGAGCCTCATTGTAATGGGTCTCCACATCGGTCTCAGGCCTCTGCAGCGGTGTCATCGGTCATGACCTCACAGGTATCCCTTGTCCTCCATGGGCCAACCGGTCAGTCCGGTGTGATCTCGGAGTGCCCCAGGATGTAGGTGTCATGCACGCTCCCAGGGTAGTGGGCGCACACGTGCATGATTATGAGGCGGGCACACGATCTGAACATCCAGACAATGGAGCCCCTCCCTGTTAATATAGGGAACTCCCTGATGCCTAGGCATACAGAGCATCCATCACCTCCTGGATGCACCTATTCACGGATGACTGTGAAATGTCACAGAGGTCCTAGCTCAAGCCTGGAATGCCCCGGTGGCATAATAGTTTAGGGCTGCAGTGACATTCATGGCCACCAGGAGTGGGTGTCCTCCACCTCCACGCGGTGTCATGTCCACGAGGAATGTGCCGGGTGGAATTCTCTGACCCCCCGCCGGGTTGGAGAATCGGCGCGGCCGCCACGTGAATCGTGCAGAGCGGAGAAACGTGCCATTGGCGTGGCGTGGTTGGCGCGCGGTGCCAGTCGGGTTATGTGCCGACACTCCGGCACAAGCCAGTATGGGCCGAGGCGCTGATTCTCCAGCCCAGTTGAGCTGAGCGGCCGTCACAAAAAAATCCGAGTCCCACCGGCGCCGTTTTAACATCCTCTGAGCCGGCGGGACCTCGGCGTTGAAGGGTCCGGAGGCGGCCTGTTTGGGGGGAGGGGGGGTCCGACCCTGGGAGAGGCCTCCGTAGTGGCCTGCCCGCGATCGGTGGGCCGGCCTCTCTGGCTGGGTGCCTCCTTTCCTCCGTGTGGGCTCCTGTAGCCCACGGCCGGCGCTGGGAAGAAGGCCACTGCGCATGCGCTAATTGGCGCCGGCCCAACTATGCATGCGCGGACCCTGCGTCGCTGGGTTCATGCTGGGATCTGCATCTGGAGCGGCGTGGGCTCACTTCCTTCAGTAGCCACTTGAGCCAGCTTCCTGTTTTGTTAAGGAGTACGAAACAACGCCTGCGTGACTTCCTGTGGGGAGTCAGGTAATTCCCGGGAGTCCGCTGCATTTAGCTTCAATCTTGTTAATGAGATTGAAATGCATGCAACTTAGGTTTAATGATATTCTCGCTACACTTGGGTATGGTCTGGAACACACCATCAGGGGTGGGCCAGATGAATAGCAAAATGGTTTGCTTCCGGCGCGAATCTCGATTTTTCCTCTCCCGCCATTCACCTGGTGTGCCCCGATCTGTGCTGTGAGCAATGCAGTGGCTGAATCGCGCCCATGAGTTGTAATAATGGAGAATGTTAATAATCCTCATACGGACAAGGATATTAATAGGGTAAAGGGCAGAGAGGGTAAAGGGTTTTTGAAGTGTTTCAAGTTGAAGTAGTTTCTTGATTGCTGTTTCCAGCCCAAGAGGAAAGAAGGAATTGCTGGATACGGTTCTGAGGTATGATGTGGGTCAAAGTGATCAAGTGTCAGTAGGGGAACATCCATACAATCCCTAAAGTGCAGAAGGAAGCCACTGAGCTCATTGTGTCTGCACCATTGTGCATGTAAGAGCAGCTTTTGAACGTAGTACAAAGCTTATGTTCTTCATGCTGTTGGTTCCTATTACATGTGAAGTAATCCAAAACTTTATTCTTTTGCCTTGTTTAAAAAAATTAACTTTCTGCTGAACTAAAAAGGTGGCTGCCATAAGTCACATGGCCATATGAATGGTCCTTTGTTCTGGGAGCTCTGACCAGGAGTTACAGGAACCACATAATTCCTCTCAGCTTGTGGAATCTCACAGCTCATTGTGCAGATCCCTTGTCATCAACAAAGACTGTGAGAGTGCAGACAAACTGATTTCCCAATCTGAACTATCACAAAAGAAGGAGATAGAAACTCATTTTATGCCTGCTGTTAACTGATTCATCTCATATCTGGAGCTGTCCAAGCCCATTTCAAAAGAGGACCATTGAGGGAACAATGGAATTTTGGCCGTTAAGTACAGAAATTGATTGTTAAATGCAATTAACCATTAATGAGCCATGTCATATGATCCAACCTCTGGCATTTGGGCAATTTTAAAATTATCGGGGTGCAAAAGCACGGAACCTTTGTAAAACAATGGTTCTGCCTCATTTGGAGTATTGTATCCAATTCTGGTCACTGCATATTAAGAAGCATGTCAAGGCTTTAGAGGTGGTGTAGCAATGATTTAATAATAAGCTTTATTAGTGTCACAAATAGGCTTACATTAACACTGCAATGAAGTTACTGTGAAAATCCCCTAGTCACCACATTCCGGAGTACACAGAGGGAGAATTCAGAATGTCCAATGCACCTAACAAGCACGCCTTTTGGGACTTGTGGGAAGAAACCCTTGCAGACATGGGGAGAACGTGCAGACTCCGCACAGTGGCCCAAGCAGGGAACAAAACCCGGGACCCTGACGCTGTGAAGCACTGTGCGACCATGCTACCCATTAGAATGGCTCTAGAGATGGGGTGGCATGGTGGTGCAGTGGTTAGCACTGCTGTCTCACAGTGCTGAGGACCCGGGTTTGATCCCGGCTCCGGATCACTGTCCATGTGGAGTATGCACATTCTCCCCGTGTTTGTGTGGGTCTCACCCCTACAACCTAAAGATGTGCAGGCTAGGTAGATTGGCCACGCTAAATTGCCCCTTAAGTGGAAAAAAATATCTGGGTACTCTAAATTTATTAAAAAAAGAATGGTTCTAGAGATGAGGAACTTCTGCTTGAATTATTTTCTCTATATTCAAAATCTTCTGGGACTTAGACAGAAAAAGAAATTGTACCCATTGACATGAAGATTGAGAACCAGAAGATACAGATTTAAGAGTTTGTCAAAAGAATCAACGGCGCCATCGTAGATCATAGAATTTACAGTGCAGAAGGAAGCCATTCAGCCCATCAAGTCTGCACTGGCCCTTACAGAGAGCACCCTACTTATGCCCCACACCTCCACCCTATCCCCTTAACCCAGTCTCCCCACATAATCTTTTTGGACACTAAGGGCAATTTAGAATGGCCAATATACCGGAGCACCCGAAGGAAAGCCACGCAGACACCGGGAGAGCATGCAGGCTCCACACAGACAGTGACCCAAGCCGGGAATCGAACCTGGGACCCTGGAGCTGTGAAGCAACTGTGCTGACCACCATGCTACCGCGCTACCATGAGGAACCTTATGCAGCAAATAGTTAGGGTCTGAAACGCAATGAAACACAATGCCCGAGGAGATTGTGAAGGCAGATTCAATTGTGGCTTTGAAAAAAGAATGGGATAATCACCCGAATGGAAAGAGTTTGCAAGGTTAAAGAGGTACGGCCAGTAGGACTAGATACGTTGTTTTTGTCGAGAGCTGGCACAGACACAATTGGTCAAATGGCCTCCTTGTATTGTAGCCAGTTTATGATTCCATGATTTTATATTCATTGTGACAGATGATGTCCGATTCCAGTGGTTCAAGTGGAATTTAAGGATCATATGTTACTATTTGGAGAAGAGAAACAAGTTCTTCCAGTGCCTTAGCCAACATTCCTCCCCCAACCAATATTACTAAGAAAGAAACAGTTTGGTTTGCCATTGTTATTGTTAACTGATATATCTATTATTCGCTGTATTTTAGTGTAATAATTTGAAGTGAAACATTGAAAGACATTTCTTAAAGATATGTTAATGCATTCAATCAATATAAATGTTTCAGTCTTTTTTCGTTATATAACTGATTAGTCTTCAGAACACTTTGAAATGTTGTGAGAGCCTTGTTCTCATTTAAAATGCTACAATGTAGAATTCCTGGAGCTCATTATGTTCTATGTTCTTATATTGATACCATCTGTTTACTTGTTAAGCTATAACATGGAACAAGAAGTTATCAGGCAAAGCAATCCCCAGTGAGACAATATGATGCACTGTCAGTGAATCAATGTCAGAGGAAACAATGCCCTTTTGAGCTTTCCTGCCACGGAATGCACATGTCTGGAAAAAAATAGATATTTCCACATGATACAACACTTGGCAGCAGTGACAGAGAAGAGAAAGTGGTTTGTTGTCATTCTTGTTACATGGAAGCGCAAAAACAGACCATTCTGCCTAACAGGTCCATCCCGATGTTTGTGCTCCAAAAAAGTGTAATGTCTGCATGGGTTTGAAGGGCAGCACGGTAGCACAAGTGGATAGTGCTGTGGCTTCACAGCGCCAGGGTCCCAAGTTCGATTCCCCGCTGGGTCACTATCTGTGTGGAGTCTGCATGTTCTTCGTGTGTCTGCGTGGGTTTTCCCGGGTGCTCCGGTTTCCTCCAACAGTCCGAAGATGTGCAGGTTAGGTGGATTGCCCATGCTAAATTCCCCTTAGTGTCCAAAAAGTTAGGAGGGGTTATTGGGTTATGGGGATAGGGTGGAAGTGAGGGCTTAAGTGATTCGGTGCAGACTCGATGGGCTGAATGGCCTCCTTCTGCACTGCATGTTCTATGTTCCAGTATATTTTGGTAAAATGTTGGAAAAGGTTATAAGAGATAGGGTTTATAATCATCTTGAAAAGAACAAGTTGATTAGCGATACTCAACACGGTTTTGTGAAGGGTAGGTCATGCCTCACAAACCTTATTGAGTTTTTTGAGAAGGTGACCAAACAGGTGGATGAGGGTAAAGCGGTTGATGTGGTGTATATGGATTTCAGTAAGGCGTTTGATAAGGTTCCCCACGGTAGGCTATTGCAGAAAATACGGAAGTATGGGATTGAAGGTGATTTAGCGGTTTGGATCAGTAATTGGCTAGCTGAAAGAAGACAGAGGGTGGTGGTTGATGGCAAATGTTCATCCTGGAGTTCAGTTACTAGTGGTGTACCGCAAGGATCTGTTTTGGGGCCACTGCTGTTTGTCATTTTTATAAATGACCTGGAAGAGGGTGTAGAAGGATGGGTTAGTAAATTTGCAGATGACACGAAAGTCGGTGGAGTTGTGGATAGTGCTGAAGGATGTTATAGGATACAGAGGGACATAGATAAGCTGCAGAGCTGGGCTGAGAGGTGGCAGATGGAGTTTAATGCGGAAAAGTGTGAGGTGGTTCACTTTGGAAGGAGTAACAGGAATGCAGAGTACTGGGCTAATGGCAAGATTCTTGGTAGTGTAGATGAACATAGAGATCTCGGCATCCAGGTACATAAATCCCTGAAAGTTGCCACCCAGGTTAATAGGGCTGTTAAGAAGGCATATGATGTGCTAGCCTTTATAAGCAGGGGGATTGAGTTTCGGAGCCACAAGGTCATGCTGCAGCTGTACAAAACTCTGGTGCGGCCGCACCTGGAGTACTGCGTGCAGTTCTGGTCACCACATTATAGGAAGGATGTGGAAGCTTTGCAAAGGGTTCAGAGGAGATTTACTAGGATGTTGCCTGGTATGGAGGGAAGGTCTTACGGGGAAAGGCTCAGGGACTTGAGGTTGTTTTCGTTAGAGAGGAGAAGGCTGAGAGGTAACTTAATAGAGACATGTAAGATAGTCAGAGGGTTAGATAGGGTGGACAGTGAGAGTCTTTTTCCTCGGATGGTGATGACCAACACGAGGGGACATAGCTTTAAATTGAGGGGTGGTAGATATAGGACAGATGTCAGAGGCAGTTTCTTTACTCAGAGAGTAGTAGGGGTGTGGAACGCCCTGCCTGCAACAGTAGTAGACTTGCCAAATTTAAGGGCATTTAAGTGGTCACTGGATAGGCATATGGATGAAAATGGAATAGTGTAGGTCAGATAGACTTCAGATGGTTTCACGGGTCGGCGCAACATCGAGGGCCGAAGGGCCCGTACTGCGCTGTAATGTTCTATGTTCTATGTTCTATATTCCGAACTTTCGGAAAATACTTTAAAATTTTGAATAAAGACACTGCTACAATGGCCACTGTAAACCATGTGACGTTTGGCAGTACTGCATCAGTTCGAACAATCCTGGCATTCAGGCAAATGCCTAATTACACAGCCACCTAGGAAATTCACGCATCAAATGGAAGATCAACAAAAGGACAAGAGCATTCCAGTTGATGCATCTTTTTGGTGCACCATGGACGACAGATACATCGGAACTCAATATGTGCTAGAAGAATATGGAGGTGTCCCCATCGCCTTCCTGCTGATGTATGATGGTCCCTCATGTGAAACCAGACTGGGTGAATTTTAAAGTGTAAAATGACTGTAATAACTCCAGCGTAGGCCAGGCAAGGCAAAATAAATGATTATTTCTCAACAGAAATAAAGCCGCAGCGTGGCATACAACACTCTTGTCCCAGCTCAGAACCATCGGGAACTGCTGGCCCAGGCCTGTGTCACAGTATTTAAGCCCCTCCCTGCTAGTGATCCCCTATTGGGCGGGTCTCCACCCACTCAAATGGGAGCTCGTGTGGCATGAACCCCACGGGAAGATCAATTGACCATCCCCTATGGTCATCGTGGGGGTCAGAACATCCATCCCCCAGTGATGATGAGGCTTTTTTTAAGCTGGTCCAGGTGCTTTTTAAGGACTTTTCCTTGGACCTTAACTTTGTTGGAGATGGGTCCTGTCTTCTCTAATGCGACTCCAGGGACCCAACTGGAGCCGTCCCCTAGGTTTTGCACATGAACGGCGTCCTCTGTCTTAAACACTCTCTCAGCCCTCCTGATGTCATAATCTCTCTTCCGACTCTCCCATTTAAGACTCCACCTTCCCTGCTAAATTGGGAAATAGCAGGCTCAGCCTGGTACAAAGTCCTCATCCCATCAATATTCTGCTGGAGCGACTCCCATCGTGGTATGGTTGTGGTGCGCTAATCAAACAGGAATTGTGCCAATCTTGTCTCCTTGGATCCCTTCAGCTGGTTCTTCATCCTGTTTCAAAGATCTGTACCGCACTCCTCGCCGGACCATTGGATGACGGGTGATAAGGCGCCGTCCAAATCCTTTTGATGCTGTTCACCTTCAAGAATGCCTGAAACTCCACACTGGTAAAGGCTGGACCATTGTTGGAGGCGAGGACCTCCGGTATGCCGTAAATTCAAAAGCTCTGCTGGAGTTTCTCTATCACAGCTTGAGAATTTGTAGGGGCCATGCGGTATCCTTCCAACCATTTAGAATGGGTATCTGTCATGTTTAAGAACATGGAACCTAAAAAGGACCAGTGAAGTCAACATGTACCCGTACCCGTTGTCTCCCTGGCCACTCCCATGGGTGTAGGTAAGCCAATGGAGGGATCTTCTGGTTCTCCTGGCATAAGGAGCGTAGCTTTACCAAATACTCAATGCGCGGGTCAAGCCTGGGCCGCCAGATGTAGCTTCTCACTAGGGGCCCCCGTCAGGCCTGAATCCCAGCACATACACTGCCGCCCCCCCCGAGGGGCAGGTAAATGCCCTCCCTCCTGCTCCCTGATCAGGCCCAACACCCTCCTTGACCCCAGGCCGGGCCTGACTCCCTTTCCACTCCCCGCAACCCAATTGCCAACCTGCCTACCCCCATCATTACCACCCCCAAACCCGATCTAACCCAAATCTGTCCACGCCCCCTAAGTCCTACCCACTTACTTTATACACTTACCTACTCTCTGGTTTGTCAAAGACAGTTAACTTAATTGGTTTACGGCAGCTAGTTCTGTGCAAAAGAGGGCATGGATTACTTACAAGCAACCGAGCTGCCCACAATGGTAAACCCTGGGAGTGAGCTGCACTGCACCGATCTCGCCCAGGAAGTTAGGATCACCTGGATTTCCAGGTAAATACTTCCAAGCGGAGTGGCAATCTGACTCAATTGCCACTCTAATGGAAGTTATGGACCTATGAGGCAAGCTTATAATGTGGTTCTTTTATGCTTGCTCGAAGCGATATACATTCATAAGCATGGACCCGTCCTCTGTAAACAAAAGGAATATATTCAAGCCTTGCCTTATTTGGATTATTCAAGAGGTTGGGGTGTCTATAGTTCCCTGTTGCTTTCTCCATGGCAATGCCACAGCCAATCTTGGTCCACTCACCAACCAGTCAATATCCTTTTCTCTTGTTGTAAATAGTTGTGACTGTTTGAAATTTGGTATTCTTGTGTTTGTCCTGATGGGTGCAAAATTAAAAGCTTCGGCAACTTGTGTCTCTTTTTAGCAGCATTCAACTAGTTCACACATGTATTTTTACCACAAGACTGTCAGTGTATTAATTTGCATGCTTATTTTTCTTTGATAGCACATTGAAGTTGTATTTGTGAAAGCTATACATTGCATTTGGTTTTAGAACAGAGTTAAATATATAAGCAGTGATATCTGGCTCCGCATTCCAAGCCTTTTCGATAGAAGCAATTGAATAATTTGGAGTGGGATTTGTGGAGTTCTACGACAGCAAAACTGGCGCCACACCTGGACTGATTCAATGACTGTTAAGGGGCTAGCACCGGTGCCACGTGGAACACAATGGGTTCCAATGAGAAACAGTGTGTCACTGCCACCAGTAACACTGTCCAGACTGGCCAGCAGTGCAGGAAAACACAGCACAAACACCTCAGGGCGGTCAGGGTGGGTAGGCAACACTGTACCCCTGGCACTAACCCCCATCCCACAAAATAGTAACCCCCCACCCGGAAGGTGGCCAAACCTCAACATGCCAGCACCAACACTGGCCGCCATGGTCGAATGCCCTGACCATTGAGGCTACCAGCTGCCCACCCCCTTGGCTGCATGCGTCGGACTGTCTAATGATTATCATAGAATTTACAGTGCAGAAGGAGGCCATTTGGCCCATCGAGTCACTGCCATCGCCATTTTCTGTTTCCGCCGTCCCATCCCCCTGCCAGGAGAAGGCTGACCAAAGACGCCGGGAGTGGGAGAAGACTGGAGGGGGACCTGCGGTCACTCACTGTGGCTGAGCAGAGGGTCATGGAGGTGGCCGGCAGCCCAGAGGAAAGGGAGGTCGCCGGAGTAGAGATCGGCCGCAGATGATGAAGTGAGACCCTGCTGAGTTGCAGTTCCCCATGCGTCAACCCGCTCCAACACCATACACCACCCTCAACCCCACACCACCCTCACCCCCACACCACCCTCACCCCCACACCACCCTTACCCCACCTTCACCCCCACACCACCCTCACCCCCACACCACCCTTACCCCACCTTCACCCCCACACCACACTCACCCCCACACCACCTTCACCCCCATCCTCACCCCACCCTCACCCCACCCTCACCCCACCCTCACCCCCTCACCACTCTCACCCCACCCTCACCCCACACCACTCTCATCCTCAAACCTCACCCCCCACCACCCCTAGCCGCAGTTTAATCATGCATCCCCAGCCAGTGCCATAGCCTGAACCCCCCCATGTGCCGACCAACGATGAGGAGACCCGCAAGGATGACAGCTTTGACAAGAGACCCAACCCTGCAGTTGAGTCTGCGGATGTCACTGATCTCCCGTCACAGCTGTCTCCAACACCCTCCACCATCCTAGAGACACGCAACTCGGGGGGCACTTTAGTGAAGAGATTCCTGGGATGCTTTCTTGTGCGGACCACACAGCTGTTCTGATACATCAGGTGGAGGTAGGAACTTCTGAGGGGGTGGACAGTCGGAGGGCGGGCCGACCCCTTTAACTAGCTGCCGTCCAGGCAGGCTTCGGGTTTCTGGAATGGACAGTCCCATCTAAAGTGGCGGAAGGTGGAGGCTGGGGTGTGGGGGTGGGGTCATCCATATGGCCGGTGTCAATCTGCAGAACCAGGGGCAAAGGTTGATGGTCAATGGGTGTGCAGCAAGGTGGCTGCCTTGCAATGGTGGTCCGTGTTTGCACTCTGCCCCAGTCCCGGGGGGAGCGGGTTGCCCAGCTACACAGCTTGTTCCCCCCTCACACTGCCTGCCCACCCCCCAAACCCAGACAGAGCCCACTCCCCCAGCCAACCCGGCTAGTGTAAGGCCCGGCAGCCCATTGTTGAGCCTATCTGTGTCCTACCTCCTCTCTCTCCCTCATCAGCCATGATGCTGGTTTCACGATGTTTAAAAGCACAAGTGAAATGCACCGTCAGGAATTTGGCCTATCGGAGGTGGAGAATTGCGTGGGCCCCGGAGAATACCGGGTCGGGCCTGCTAATGATATGCCAACAGCGTTTACTGTAAATGCATTCTGGAATGCATTGGCGCCGCTGTCAAGGTGACGAAGAATTGTGATTTGGCATGAAACCGCCGCCCGCTGTGATTTCGGCGTCGGATCTGATTCTCCACCCAATTGTGTTTCCCGATTTCGGCATCGGCCGACGGAGAATCCCGCCCATCGTATCAACAAAAAGAAATTGTAAGGTTGCGTTTGGTTGAGTTATAAGAAAGAAGAACTTGTATTTTCAAATTTCTTTGTAAAATCTTGCAGAGCTTAACACACAGAAACTTAAAGCGACGTGCAGTGACTACATCTATTTTGCATTTAGTAAGGCTCCTCAAACAGCAACGGTGGACTGATGACCAGAATTTGGCATTGAGTGCTGAGACAGTGTGGTAACAGCACATGGAACTTTGGCGCCAATTACTCAACCTAGATGAATCCTGTAAACTGTCAGAAAAAGCTTTGCCCCATCAAAACTGCTGCAGAACCGTAAGAATTACTTGCCTACGGAATTGAAATAAATCGCATCCAGATATAAATGTTGAGGTTAACACATTAACTTTTGGATATTAGTAATAATGCACTGCCTGCTTTGCATCTAATCAAGGCCAAGGCCACAAATCACTTCACACAATATGTAACAAGGTGTGTTTCTTGGTGGTGATAAGTGGCCTGCCGTTGACCAGCGGCGGATCTTCTGATCCCACTGCTGTCAATTGTGATTTGAACCCGCAGGGGATCGGCAGGAATGGAAAATCCCACCCAACATGTTTCAGTATTTCATAGAAACCTTCTGACAGAACTGAGAAATATTAACTGGTATCCTTGTTACTCCCAACAAATCCAATGGATTAAATGAGGAACTGGCAATTGAATCCATATAAGAGAGGTGATTTACTTGAGCTATCAGCAGTTGAAAATCAGTGGGGATTGGGGGAGGTGGTGGGAGAGAGAGGACATCACGTCACTTCCTTATTGATGCCAGAGTTGTCAACCCTGGTTGAATATATTACACCTTTCACAGTCAAAATAGACCTGAAAATGGTTAACTCTGTTCCAAGCTGGTTTTGAGGCAGCCAGTTTGGCCGCTCTGTCAACTTGGTTTCCATTTTGGTCAGAAGTCTAAAATCGCAATCATGTTATTTTAATTTGACCTGTTTTACTGCCATTTCTTAGATCCTTATCGCCAGGTCCCTTCTCGTTCAGTCAAAGTGGCCCTCACGCTGTCCCATTAAGTGAGCTATGAAGCAAGTGCGGCAGAACAACAATTCTAATTGGGAGGAGGGGCATGCTATGAAATAAAATATAGACTCTTCTGGGCAATTAATACCTATTAAATATAATAGCTCAGACACTGCGAAAATTCCGGTAACAGCTTACAAAGAGAACTATTTAGTTGAGTTGGCTGGACGGCTAGTTCATGATGCAGAGCAAGGCCAACAGCGTGGGTTTATATTCCCGTACTGACTGAAGTTATTCATGAAGGCCCCACCATCTTAACCAAGCCCCTCATCTGAGGTGTGGTGATTCTCATGTTAAATAATTTTTATTGAAAGAGTTTTTCCATACAGACATTTACCCCTACTAATTTTAAATTATTTACAACACAATCCCTCTAGGCAAATATCCCTCCCTCGCCCGCCCTCTCGCGCGCACCATTCCTCCCCCCCACCCCCCCCCCAAGCAACAACTTAACAAACAAGGCAGCCTACAGTTACAGACATGAGCAGCGAGCAGACTTGCCCGCGTTACAGTCGTGCATGTCCCCCCACGACCATTGCTGCCCCCCTCCCCTCCCCCCCCCCTCCCCCCCTCCCCTCCCCCCCCCCTCCCCTCCCCCCCCCGGGTTGCTGCTGCCACGACCCCGAACGCCTATCTCTGATCTAAAAAGTCAAGGAAAGGTTGCCACCGCCTGGAGAATCCCTGTACCGACCCTCTCAGGGCAAATTTGATCCTTTCTAGCCGAATATAGCTAGCCATATCGTTAATCCAAGTTTCAACGCTTGGAGGCCTCGCGTCCTTCCATTGAATTAGTATCCTTCGTTGAGCCACTAGGGACGCAAAGGCCAGTATTCCGGCCTCCCTAGCCTCCTGTACCCCCGGTTCTACCCCGACCCCAAAGGTCGCAAGCCCCCATCCTGGTTTGACCCTGGACCCTACCACCTTCGACACCGTCCTTGCCACCCCCTTCCAGAACCCTTCCAGCACCGGACATGCCCAGAACATATGCACATGGTTCGCTGGGCTTCCCAGACATCTGACACACCTGTCCTCACTCCCAAAGAACCGGCTCATCCTTGTCCCCGTCATGTGAGCTCTATGCAGCACCTTAAATTGAATGAGGCTCAGCCTCGCACACGAGGAGGAAGAATTGACCTTCTCCAGTGCATCCGCCCACGTCCCGTCTTCTATCTGCTCTCCCAGCTCCCCTTCCCACTTGGCTTTCAGCTCCTCCCCTGATGCTTCTTCCGCCTCCTGCATTATCTTGTAGATGTCTGATATCTTCCCCCCTCCGACCCAGACCCCCGAGAGCACCCTATCACTCGCCCCCTTACTGGGGAGCAGGGGGAACCCCTCCACCTGCCGCCTAGCAAATGCCTTCACTTGTAAATATCTGAACATATTTCCCGGGGGGAGCTCAAACTTCTCCTCCAGCCCTCCCAGGCTCGCAAACCTCCCCTCTATAAACAGGTCCTTCAGCTGCCGTATGCCCACCCTGTACCAGCTCTGAAATCCCCCGTCGATGTTCCCCGGGATGAATCTATGGTTCCCTCTTATTGGCACCGCCAACAGACCTCCCATTTCCCCCCTGTGTCGCCTCCACTGCCCCCATATCTTGAGGGTGGCCACCACCACCGGGCTCGTGGTGTACCTCGCGGGGGGGAGCGGCCATGGTGCCGTTACTAGGGCCCCCAGGCTTGTGTTGCCACAGGACGCCCTCTCCATTCGTTTCCAAGCTGCCCCCTCCCCTTCCATCATCCACTTGCGCACCATTGACACATTTGCCGCCCAGTAATACCCCGAGAGATTGGGTAGTGCCAGCCCTCCACTGTCCCTACTCCGCTCCAAAAAGACCCTCCTCACCCTTGGGGTGCCGTGCGCCCACACGTAGCTCATGATGCTACTCGTCACCTTTTTGAAGAAGGCCCTAGGGAGGAAGATGGGCAAGCACTGAAATAGAAACAAGAACCTTGGGAGGACCGTCATTTTGATTGACTGCACCCTCCCCGCCAGCGACAGCGGTACCATGTCCCACCTCCTAAATTCCTCCTCCATCTGTTCCACCAGCCTGGAAAAGTTCAACTTGTGGAGGGTCCCCCAGTTCCTTGCCACCTGCACCCCTAAGTACCTAAAGCTCTTTCCTGCTCGCTTGAAGGGGAGTCTCCCAATACCCTCTCCCTGGTCCCCCGGGTGTATCACAAAAACCTCGCTTTTGCCCAAATTTAGTTTGTACCCCGAAAAGTCCCCAAACTCTGCTAATAGTTCCATTATCTCCGGCATTCCCCCTTCTGGGTCTGCCACGTACAGCAGTAGATCATCCGCATACAGCGATACCCGATGTTCCTCCCCTCCCCTAGTCAGTCCTCTCCACCCCCCTGAACCCCTCAGTGCCATCGCCAACGGTTCAATCGCCAGTGCGAAAAGTAAGGGGGATAGGGGACATCCCTGCCTGGTCCCTCGGTGGAGCCCGAAATACTCCGACCTCCTCCCGTTTGTCACTACACTCGCCGTCGGGGCCGAGTAGAGCAACTTCACCCACTTAATAAACCCTTCCCTAAACCCAAACCGTTCCAACGTCTCCCACAGGTACTCCCACTCCACCCTATCGAATGCCTTCTCCGCGTCCAGCGCTACCACTATCTCAGCCTCCCCCTCCACTGCCGGCATCATAATTACATTCAGCAATCTCCGCACGTTCGTGTTGAGCTGCCGCCCCTTCACGAACCCCGTCTGGTCCTCATGGATTACCCCTGGCACACAATCCTCTATTCTAGCTGCCAGGATCTTTGCCAGCAACTTGGCATCCACGTTCAGAAGCGAGATAGGCCTGTAGGACCCGCACTGCACGGGGTCTTTATCCCGCTTCAATATCAGGGAGATCAGAGCCTGCGACATTGTCGGGGGCAGAACCCCCCCCTCTCGCGCCTCATTAAAGGCTCGTACCAGTACCGGTCCCACCAAGTCCACATTTTTCTTATAGAATTCCACCGGGAACCCATCTGGCCCCGGCGCCTTCCCCGCCTGCATCTGACCTATTCCCTTGACTAGCTCCTCTCGCCCTATTGGCGCCCCCAGCCCTTCTACCAGCCCCTCCTGGACCCTTGGGAACCTCAATTTGTTTAGGAAGTCCTCCATTCCCCCTCTCCTCGTCGGCGGCTCAGACCGATACAACTCCTTGTAAAAATCCCTGAAGACCCCGTTCACTTCTTGCCCCTTCTGCACTACCTTCCCGCCCCTCTCCTTCACTCCCCAATCTCCCTAGCCGCATCTCGTTTGCGAAGCTGGTGTGCCAGCATCCTGCTCGCCTTTTCCCCATACTCATAGACCGCGCCCTGCGCCCTTCTCCACTGCGTCTCTGCCTTCCTGGTGGTCAGCAGGTCGAACTTGGCCTGCAGACTGCGCCGTTCTCCCAGCAGCCCCTCCTCTGGTGCCTCCGCATATCTCCTATCCACTTCCAATAGCTCCCCCACCAGCCTCTCCCTCTCCTGCCTCTCCTTTCTTTCTCTGTGTGCCCTTATGGAGATCAGCTCTCCCCTGATCACTGCCTTCAGAGCCTCCCAGACCATCCCCACCTGCACCTCACCCGTGTCATTCAAGTCCAGATAGCTCTCAATGCTCTTCCGGACCCTTTTACACACCTCGTCGTCCGCTAACAGCCCCACATCCAGCCGCCACAGCGGGCGCTGGTCCCGCGCCTCCCCCATTTCCACATCCACCCAATGTGGTGCATGATCAGAGATCGCAATGGCCGAGTACTCAGCTTCCCGTACCCTCGGGATCAGCCCCCTGCTCAACACGAAGAAATCGATTCTGGAGTACACTCTATGGACGTGGGAGAAAAAGGAATACTCCCTCGCCCTCGGCCTACCAAACCTCCATGGGTCTACTCCTCCCATCTGCTCCATGTACCCCCTCAGCACTTCTGCCGCTGCCGGCCTCCTATTGGTCCTTGAGCTCGATCTGTCTAGCCCGGGGTCCAGCACTGTGTTAAAGTCCCCCCCCATGATCAAGCCCCCTGCCTCCAGTCCCGGAATGAGGCCCAATAGGCGCCTCATAAAACCCGCGTCATCCCAGTTCGGGGCATATACGTTGACCATCACCACTTTCTCCCCCTGCAGCTTACCCTTCACCATCACATACCTACCCTCCTTATCCGCCACCACCTCCTCCGCCACGAACGACACCCTCTTTCCCACCAGAATCGCCACCCCCCCGGTTCTTTGCGTCCAATCCAGAGTGGAACACCTGTCCCACCCACCCCCTTCTCAGGCGAACCTGGTCCACTACCTTCAAATGGGTCTCCTGTAACATTGCTACATCAGCCTTCAGTCCCTTCAGGTGTGAGAATACCCTTGATCTCTTGACCGGCCCATTCAGCCCCCTCACGTTCCAAGTGATCAGCCGGGTCGCGGGACGACCCGCCCCCTTCCCCTGCCGATTAGCCATGTCCTGTTCCCTGCTCGCCCCGGGTCGACCCTCCCCCTCTGACCCGCTCCCCATGGCGATGGCCCCCTCCCCCCACCCCTCCAGTCCTCCACTTCCCGTTCCTGGTCTTTCCAGCAGCAACCCGGTGCCCCTCCCTAACCCCCCCCCCCCCCCCCCCCCCCCCCCAGGCTAGGACCCCTCCTAGCCGCGATGTACCCTCCATCGTACTCCCGTAAGTCAGCTGGTTTACGCTGACCCGGCTGCTCCTGCCACACTCCGACTCCTCTCGGCTCGGGGGGGGGGGGCCTCCCCCCCCTTGCCACTCCTCCCTGGCCCCGCTCCAACGCGGGAAAGGTCGCCATTGCTAGCCACGCCCCACGCTCCTCCCCTCCCCCCTCCTCTGCCCCGCGCGCGGGAAAACAGAGGAAAGCCCGCGCTTTCGCCCTGCCACACCCCACCCCGCCATCTTCAGTTCCACCCCCGTCCCCATCCATGTCTGTAAAGAACCCCCCCTAGGAGCCCATATCCCCGATCTGCTCTCCCCCCCGTCCCGCCTCCCCAACTTAACATTATAAATAACAGATAGATAACAAATAACAATGTACTTAACAGTCGCCCTCTACCAAACAATATAAATAACCATAAATAACCATGAATAACCACAATAACAATAACTAAGAGAAGTTGGCAAAGGGGGGAAAAACATCAGAAGAAAAACCAAAGCAAGAGTTCAAGATCCAAACAAAGAAAGAAAAAAAAAGGGAAACCGTTCCAATAAGGGTTGCCCAGTTCCGACCCAGCCGAAAAAGAACCGCTTGTTCAGCTGAAAGTACCCGAGCGGCTACGGCCGCCAAGTATCCCCTGGGTCTAATTCGAGTCCAGTTTCTCTTCCTGTACAAAGGCCCACGCCTCCTCTGGGGACTCAAAATAGTGGTGTTGGTTCTTGTAGGTGACCCACAAGCGCGCTGGCTGCAGCATTCCGAACCTGATCCGTTTTACATGCAGCACCGCCTTCGTCCGGTTGTACCGGGCCCGCTGCTTTGCCACCTCCGCACTCCAGTCCTGGTACACCCTCACCGTCGAGTTCTCCCACTTGCTGCTCCTTTCCCTCTTGGCCCACTCCAGCACTCTCTCACGATCGCTGAGTCGCTGGAACCGCACCAGCACCGCCCTCGGGGGCTCATTTGCTCTTGGCTTCCTAGCCATGACCCTGTAGGCCTCTTCCAGCTCCAGGGGCGAAGGGACGGCCCCTGCCCCCATCAGGGAGCTCAGCATTTCTGCTACGTATCCCGGGAGGTCTGACCCCTCCATGCCTTCTGCCAGGCCCAAGATCCTCAGGTTCTTCCGCCTCATTCGGGTATCCAGCTCCTCAAAACGGCTCTGCCATTTCAGGTGGAGTGCCTCGTGCACCTCTACCTTTCCCACGAGGACCGTGGCCTCCTCCTCCCTCGCAGTCATCTCCTGCTGCAGCTCCCGAATCGACGCCTCTTGGGTCGCCTGGGCTCCCATCAGCCTGGTGGTCGTCGCATTCATTGACTCCAGGAGCTCCACTTTCAGCTCCGTAAAGAAGCGCAGGAGAGCGGCCTGCTGCTCCTCCGCCCATTTCCTCCATTCCTCGGGTGCGCCACCGGCCGCCATTTTGGTCTTCTTCCCCCGCTTTTTTTGGGGAGCTGCTGTTGCTTTCTTTGCCACCCCACTCCGGGTACCGACCATAAAGTTGGACTGGTTCTCCTCAGGGAGCCTTCCCCACCGGGATTTGTCCTTCCAGCGCCGTTGGGGCCCTCCAGTCGGCCCGAAAACACCTTTGTAGCAGGAGCCGCCAAACGTGCGACTTAGCTAGTCATAGCCGCAACCGGAAGTGGATTCTCATGTTAAATCACCACCTTCTCCCTTAAAGGGGAAAGCAGCCTATGGTGATCTGGGACTATGGTGAATTTACTTTGCAAATGACTAATTTGCCATTATATTAGATGGTTACTCAGGAGCATGCAATCATGTTGTGCTTTCACTAACACTGCAATCAAAACCACACATTATTTGACTGGAAGCACTTACCCTGATGCCAACAACTCTTATTCGCTTATAGGATGCTTGTGATTTTACATGCCTTTTGAGACGCTCCAAAGTCTTTCAGCATTTTGTTCTCAAATAGTGCCAATCACCTCTCTTGTGGCTATCACTTTAAATTTCACTTACAAGCATCTTTTCACTTCTATTTGTTATTGCACTTCCTACACCAATCTTAACTGGATTTGTAACTATATTGATTTCAGTAAATTGGGGATGTAGGCAGCTCCCTTTCATTTCAATCTGTCGAAAAGCTCACCAAAGCCATTCTGCCTTACCTATAAATAGGTAACAATATTGCCTATTGTTCATGATACATATAAATGTATATATGGGGTACAGGATATTCGGTAATGCATTGAGAAACTAAGCCCTACCAAGGCACACTCGAGAAGTGATTCTGAATGGATTGTATTGATCTAGGCTTGGGTGCACATCTTAGATTTTTAGATTGACTGTGTTGCCTCAAAGGATCACCAGATGATAACATGCATTTTTAAAGTTGCTCAATCTAACTCTCTTGAAATGGTGATTACCAAACACTGGGCATTTTTGTGCTGTGGAGTCATATCCACCAGGACTGAATTCTAATTGTCAGCAACTTTTCCTGTGACCCTTAACGGCCATCTGGGGAGCTAATCTTCATTAACTGTCCCCTGGCTCAATTTGAACTCGAGTCTCTGGAGGTGATGCATTTTTGATTTAGATCACTTGTTTGCTGGTCTCCATATTGAGCAGATTTGTGCAATATGGAAAATGTAACTCAGGGTCTCTAATGGCTCTATGATTCACATCTAAACATCCCATTGGAACGTCCATGTAAATTACTCTAGTGGTGTTAAACAAAGCTGTTCACTGTTCTAATTTCATAAATAAATATTGAAAAGCCCTGACACTCCCTCACTCCCCATCATCTTGAAAAATCCTTGTTTTTTTTTCAGTGTTGACTGTATGATTGATGGGAAATGGGGTCCAAGGCAGTTTGAGGCTAAGAGTGCAATTGTTGTTAGGTTGTTCACTGCCGTCGGGGAGGTGAACTATGGTTCTCAGTGGGAAATAAAGCTGGAAGTCAGCCATCCTCATTTCAGAGGAAATGAATACCACTGCTGTTATTTCTGATGAGTGGCAGGGTGTTGACATTCTTATGAATAAAAAACACAATAAAATTTTTAACTCTGCTGTGTAGACAACTTAGCTTATGTTCGCAAAGCTTTAAGGCAACAAATTTGGCTCTGTAGCACTACAGATATCCGGAACTTAAGAAAGGTCGGCGAGAATATTTCCGGCTATTGTGACTCCACTGCGTCCTGGCTGACAGGGTGCTAGAGCGAGCGTGCCACACGCCTGTGTCAGATGCATTTAGAGTGGGTGGATCATGATGTCAAACAGCCTCTAACACTCATTTGACACTGATTTGCTATTTTGAACCAACCCGATTTAGTTAACATCCTCACTTATTCACTGTACATGAGGGAACCCCCCCACCCCCCAGCCTCAACACTGCCATATTAAAAGGGCTAGCCATCCAACTTGTCAGTGAATTTTGACTTACTTTAGTTCTGGTGCAGAATTAGCGGCAGTCCTAGGCAGGATTCACTGTTGGCCAATGCCGAAATCATGAAAAGCGATTGGGCGGAGAATAGCCTCCGGCGCCATAATCGCGGTCGGTGCCAAATCAGGATCCTCTGGCACCCTGAAAATGGTGGAAATGCGTCACTCGCCGCAGGGCGTTTAAATTCCGTTGGCATATCATTAGCGGGCATGACCCTCTATTCTTCTTTTAAAATATTTTTATTCTCCTCCTTTTTCACATTTTCTCCCAAATGTTTACCACCAACAATAAACAATAATCAGGAACAAATGCAATGTCAATCCCCGTATCAATAACAACGATCCCATCCTCCTACCAAACCCCCAAACATTAGCCCGCATGTTAACATAAACAAATAACAAAAAGGAATCAGGAATCACCCATAGTTACCATTAACACATACAGTCCTTCTCCCCCAACCCTCCCAGCCCCCAAACCCCCTTCATGTTCGATGTAATCCAATTCTCGAAAGTGCATAATGAATAATGCCCATGAATTGTAGCACCCCTCCATCCTTCACCTCAGTTCAAACTTAACCTTCTCAAGAGTCAGAAATTCCAGCAGGTCCCCCCACCACGCAGAGCACAGGGCGGAGAGGTTGATCTCCATCCCAACAGTACCCGCCTTCGGTGATCAACGAGGCAAAGGCTACATATGCCTCTGTGCCCGTTTCCAATCCCGGCTGGTCCGACACCCTGAATATGGCCTCCCGAGGTCCTGGGTCATGCGGGGCCGAAGCCCACAGTGCCAACTGGGGCCACCGTGTAGCCCATGGAACCTGGTTGGGCACGGGAGTAGGCATCATGCTAACATGTTGGCCTTTCACCCCTGCAGACAATGCTGTTTGGAGTTCGACCAGCAATGGTGGCCGCCCTGGTGATGTTCGCAGCTCTGTGAGATGCACTGCGACTGTAAGAGCGGGGACCGCTCAAAGGAGTGCGAAGCTGCAGCACATGAGGCCTCGTGTGAATGACAGCACCTGTCATTCAAGGACCTGCTGGACCGGGCATGCCATCGGAGACTCCGGCTTAGCAGAGAGACAGTGCAACACATCTGCCAAATGACTGGGGGAGGGGAAACACCAGCCAGGGGTACGGTCACTACATCCCAAACCCTCCCCCCCTCACTTCCTACACCGTCAAACTGTCTGCTTGCACACCCCTCCGTTATATATACCCCGGCGTTATGTGGTGGGGGCCCTGGGTTGGCAGCAACAGCGGGTCTGGTCCATGCGATGGAGGATGATGACAACCCGCTCTGCGAAGAGCTCACGTGCTCTGCATTTCACAGCATCTCACCCCTGCCCACGGTAGCACTTTCCACCATCCACCTGGCTGATCCCTGCATGCGATCTGGCCATTCCAGCTCACGGTCCCATCGGATCCCTGCAGTGGGGGTTCTGGGGACGGTCGAATCATGGGAGGGGAGGGGGGGGGGGGGGGGGATGGTGGCAAAGGGGGGGAAAGATAGTGGGAAACATGATTCTCCCACAGGGCCTGCACCCCACCCGGCCCCCGGCCAGCTCGGACCAGCCCACACCCACACCCATCAGACAGAGCACCGGGACAGATTGTAACGGTGGTAACAGGTGTTTATTTTGAACGAATACATAAAGTCTCTGCCTTAGCCCCTATGACTAAACTGTGCCCTGCACCCATACCAACTTAACTGGTGTCTAACATTCTGGCCTTACAGGCCCTAACATTAAGCCTAGGCGGTTCCCTAGATGGTACAGCAGGAGTGGAGGTGGGCTGCTGGGACTCCTGCCCTGCGACAAGGGTCCCAGTTGACGCGTGTCCCTTGGGGCGACCTGGCCTGGATGGGCCGCTGCTCGGGTGTACCTGGTGGCGTACTGTTCTTTTTATTTCCATTAAGGGTCAATTTAGAATGGCCAATCCACCTAACCTGCACATCTTTTTGTGTTTGGCTGTGGGGGTGAAACCCACACAGACACGAGGAGAATGTGCAAACTCCACATGGACAGTGACCCAGGGCCGGGATTCGAACCCAGGCCCTCAGTGCCGTAGTCCCAGTGCTATCCACTGCGCCACCATGCTCCCCTGGTGCCACCCTGCTCTGCCCGATGCCCACTAGATGCACCAGGGACAGTTGAGGGCGAGTCCAAGGTGCTGCGGTGTTCCAGCACCTCCCCTGCGAGAGCCACCAGCATGGGCACCATCACCTCCTCCTCCCTCAGGGTGCCTGATTGCCCCCGGGCTACTCCATGGGATGGGGGTGTGAGCAGAGCCATACCCTGAGGCTCCCCTGCCACCTGCCGATGACAGTCCTGGAGGCCCGCTCTTGTTTCGACCAGGGACTGCATGCTTGCGGCCGTGGAGCACAGGGAGTGGACCATCTCCGTCTGGGACTGGGCCACTCCCTCTGCGACTGGGCCACCCCGCCCAGTGTCTGCACCACGCCGGCCAGCGTCTAGACAATTCCGTCGATGTTCCCAGCCAATGCCTGCTCTGACTCGGCCATGCTGAGGAGCGCCGCTGCAATGTCCAGGTGGCTCTGGGGCATGGCTGCCTGTGAGAGGACAGCCCTGTCCTGGGCCTCGGCCACCGCCTTCCCAGAATGACCCAGGCCTTGGACATAGCCGAAACCGTCACCCCTAATGCCTCCACCATGCAGTGTCAGCCTGGGTGACACGCATGTCCGGCACCACACCCTGCTCCTATACACGGATGGACTCCTTCACCTCCGCCTGCAGGTGCTGGATGTCCGGCGTCATCCCCTCTTGTAGTCCCTGGGTCTCTGACTTCATCTCCACTGTGGTGGGGACTGGATGATCTTGAAGCTCGGGACCTGTCTGGAAGGCAGCTGGTTCCTAGGACTGGCCTGTCCTCCGACTGTGTGGCCACTCGGCTGCTCCGACCTCCACCTGCTGTACCGGACCGACTGTGCGGTGGTCACCAGATAGTGTCCCAGGAGCCTCTTCACTAATGTGCCCAACTGAGGTAGTAGTCTCTGGGATGGTGGAGGGTGTTGGAGACAGCTGTGATGGAAAGTCCGTGTCCCCCTCTGACCCGAGCCCCGGGGTGTCCTGAGTCTCGGGAGGAGGGCTGGTGTTCGGACTGCTCTCCCCATCAGTGCTCGGCTGTCTGGGGGGCATTGGCTCTGGCACTGGCTGGGGCCGGAAGACACCGGATGGACCGGCCCCATCTCCAGCAGATCCTATAAAACACAAAACGACATGTATAATTCGACATTGGGCCGGGGGTGGAATGAGGGGCAGGGGGATTGTGGTGGAGGGTGCGGGTGGTGAGGGGGTGAGGGGTGTGGGGAGGTGTGGGGGTGAGGAGGTGCGGGGCTGAGGAGGGTGTGGGGGTGTGAGGCCATGGGGGTGTGGGGGGCAGATTTCAACACACGTGGCATGGGCAACCGCAACACAGCGGGGTCTCACTTGCTCGCCCGTAACTGCACTCCAACCCGGCGACCTCCCTTTACTCTGGGCCGCCGACCACGTTCAGGGCCCACATACAACGAAGCCGGGGAAGGTGGGTGTTGAGGTGTGGGGGGTGAGGGTGGTGTGGGGGTGAGAGGGATGTGAGGGTGAAGTGGGTGTGGGGATGAGGGGGGATCTCGACCCACCTCTACCATCCTCCCAGGCAGTGCAATCCAGACCGTCACCACCATCTGTGTAAAAATGTTTTTCCTCAAATCCTCCCTGAACCTCCCACCCCTCAGTTTGAACTTGTGTCCACTCATAACTGACCCTTTAGCTAAGGGGAACAGCTGCTCCTTATCCACCCTGTCCATGCCCCTCATAATCTTGTACACCTCGATTAGGTCACCCCTCAGTCTTCTCTGCTTCAGCGATAACAACCTAAACCTATCCAACCTCGCTTCAGAACTTAAATGTTCCATCCCAGGCAACATCCTGGTCTAACGCCTCTGTACCCATTACGGTGTAATCACATTGTTCCTATAATGGGGTGACCAGAACTCCACACAGTATTCCAGCTGTGGCCTCACTAAAGTTCTATATAACTCCAACCTGATTGTCTTGCTTTTGTAATCTATGTCACGATTGATAAAGGCAAGTGTACCATATGCCTTTTTCACCACCCTATTAGCCTGCCCTTCTGCCTTCAGAGGTCTATTTACAAACACGACAAGGTCTCTTTGTTCCTCAGGACTTCCCAGTGTGGTGCCATTCATTTAATATTTCCATGTCAAATTGCTCCTTCCAGAGTGTAACACCCCACAATTGTCAGGAATAAATTCTATCTGCCACTTTCTGCACATTTAACTATTCCGTCTGTATCTTCCTGTAACCCAAGACTCTCAGCCTCACTGTTAACCACCCGGCCTATCTTTGTGTCATCCACAAACTTATTGATCCTACCCTCCGCATAGTCATCTAAGTCATTTATATAAATGACGAATGCTCGGGGACCCAGCACAGATCCCTGTGGTACATCACTGGACACTGGATTGGATTGGATTTGTTTATTGTCACGTGTACCGAGGTACAGTGAAAAGTATTTTTCTGCAAGCAGCTCAACAGATCATTCAGTACATGGGAAGAAAAGGGAATTGAACAGAATTCAAGAAAATACATGAGAATACATAATAGGGCAACACAAGATATACAATGTAACTACATAAGCATTGGTATCGGATGAAGCAGACAGGGTGTAGTGTTAATGAGGACAGTCCATAAGAGGGTCATTTAGGAGTCTGGTGACAGTGGGGAAGAAGCTGTTTTTGAGTCTGTCCGTCCGTGTTCTCAGACTTCTGAATCTCCTGCCCGATGGAAGAAGTTGGAAAAGTGAGTAAGCCGGGTGGGAGGGATCCTTGATTATGCTGCCTGCTTTCCCCCGGCAGCGGGAGGTGTAGATGGAATCAATGAATGGGAGGCAGGTTCGTATGATGGACTGGGCGGTATTCACGACTCTCTGAAGTTCCTTGCGGTCCTGGGCCGAGCAGTTGCCATACCAGGCTGAGATGCAGCCCGAGAGGATGCTCTCTATAGTGCATCTGTAAAAGTTGGTAAGGGTTAATGTGGACATGCCAAATTTCCTTAGTTTCCTGAGGAAGTAAAGTAAAGGCGCTGTTGTGCTTTCTTGGTGATAGCGTCGACATGAGTGGACCAGGATAGATTTTTGGTGACACTGGCTTCCAGTCACTAAAGCAGCCGTCTGTCATCACCCTCTGTTTCCTACAGCTCAGCCAGCTTTGAATCCACCTTAGGCATGACCTCCCTCTGACAAAGCCATGCTGACTATTCCTGATCAAACATTGCCTCTCCAAGTGGAGATAGATTCTCTCCTTCAGAATTTTCTTCATTAGTTTCCCCACCACTGACGTGACACTCACTGGCCTGTAGTTTCCTGGCTTATTCCTACAGCCTGTCTTAAATGGTGGGATAACATTTGCAGTTCTCCTGTCCTCTGGCACCTCTCCCGTGGTCAGAGAGGAATTAAAACTCTGGATCAGAGCCTCTGCAATTTCCTCCCTCACCTTCCGTAGCAAGCTGGTGTCATAATATGCACCCATGCACATCATGAGGTAAATATAGGCAGTGACAGCCACCCAGGTTAGCCAATCAACACACAGGACAGAATACAACCAATCACCAGACTGAACACTAAAGGGGGGCTTCCTACTATAAAACAAACGAGGCATCAGCACTCCGCCTCTTTCCACTGGAGACAACTGTAGTGACAGCCAGGGTGTATATATCAGTCAGCACCTTCTACATGTGGATCAGAGCTAGTCTGGTCTAGATAGTTAGAGTTAGCACACTTAGACGAGTAGAGTGTCAACCCACAGCAAGCTGTGTGTATTGTTTCAGAAGTTCAATAAATCGTATTGAACCAATGCCTAGGTTTGGTGTATGCTTTACAGTCCAACTGCATCCTGCTGCAGTCCGTGTTACCCTGGGATGAATAACACAACATGATACCAGGAGTCTACTTCATCTAAGTAATTTACCTTGAATAATTCAGTGACGACCAGCAAGTGCCTTCCAGCGGCATGGAGAAGATCCAGGCCCCTCCACAGCTCTTGTTCTCTGGCAATCTCGGCGCTAACTGGCGGGACTTCAAGCAGAAATTCAGTCTGTACCTTGAGGCCTCAGGCCTCGAGGATGCGTCCGATGCCAGAAAAATTGCGCTGCTCCTATCAACTGGGGGGGACCAGGCTATCCAAATCTTCAATTTGCTCACTTTTGCCGACAGCGAGGACAACACCAAGTTCCAGACCTCTTTAGCAAATATTCGACAGTCACTTAAGTCGAAACGAACGAGATCTTTGAGTGATATGTATTCCAGCAACACCTTCAGGGTAAGGATGAACCTTTCCAATCTTTTCTAACTCATCTCCGCATATTAGCGCAGTCCTGCAACCACGGTGACACCGCTAATTCCCTCATCAGGGTTCAGATCGTGTTTGGGGTCCACTCCGATGCCCTGCGGGAGCGGCTCCTAAAAGTAGAAAACATGACCCTGCCAGTCGCCATCGATACGTGTAAAGTGCATGAACAGGCGAAAAGTCGCTACTCCCACCTTAAATCGGCAGAACAGGGCCAACTTGCCTCCAACGAGGCAGAGAGTGTACAGGCCATTGCCCGAATGCAGCGCCTTAGTATCGATGAAGGCGGCCATTTCGCACGCTTTTCCTGGGATCCCACGCATGCGCACCAAGGACGGGAGAACGAAGCGGCCGAAGACAATACTGCGCAGGTGCGAGCGGCAGCTGACCGCACTGCGCATGTGCGACGACGTACGGAGCGTTATGACATCAATGTCATGACGTGCCCGAACTGCGGCACCGCCCACTTAAAGCGGCAATGCCCTGCAAGAGGCAGGCGATGTTTAAATTGTGGGAAGCCTGGACATTATGCAACCTTGTGCAGGTCTGCACCACCGGTCGTGGGCCAGCAATCCCAGTTCCAACGCAAACGCGTTCGAAGTGTGCAGCAAGGGCAGCTGGATTCGGATCCTGGTAACATCACGGATTCAGAAGACGACTGCCTGGAGTCCCCATATAGTGTGGACATCATTACTACGTATGACAAGGCCTCCTCAAATTCAACAACACGCCTACCTATCCTCAACGTGGATTCTGCGGACGAATGGCCTGCTGTCGTACACGTAAACCAATGCAGTATCCAGTTCAAGCTGGACACTGGTGCTTCAGCCAATCTCATATCTCAAGCAGATCTTGCTCGCATCGAAAGGCAGCGAAAAATTCTTCCGCCGGCCTGCCAGCTGCTTGATTATGACAGCAATGCCATTACTGCATTAGGGTCTTGTCATCTGCATGTCTCCAACAAGGCCATCTATGCCACACTGCGATTCAAAATTGTCAAGCCTGACAAGGCTGCCCAGCTTGGTGCCCATGCATGCAAGCTACTCAATCTCGAGCAGCGCGTACATGCCATGTCCTCTGCTAATGTGAATCATCAGGCTGACATTGGCGAAAACCTGAAACTATACCCGGATGTGTTCAGTGGGATGGGTACGCTGCCGTACCACTACAAAACCTTACCCAGGCCTGATGCCACGGCAATGATCCATGCACCATGCCGGGTGCCGGCTCCTCAGAAGGACCGTTTAAAGCGCAGCTGCAGGAGCTCCAAGACCAGGGTATAATTTCTAAAGTGACGGAACCGACTGACTGGGGCAGCTCGATGGTCTGTGTGCCGAAGCCCTCAGGAGAATTGCGCATATGTATGGATCCCTAGGACCTTAACCGAAACATAATGTGGGAACACTATCCGATCCCGAAGAGGGAGGAGCTAACAAGTGAGATGGCACATGCCAAATTCTTCATGAAACTAGATGCGTTGCATGGTTCTGGCAGATACAACTGGACGAGTCCAGCAGGAAGCTCTGCACGTTTAATGCACCTTTCAGAAAGTACTGTTACAACCGCATGCCGTTCAGTATTGTTTCAGCCTCTGAGATCTTTCACAGGATCATGGAACAGATGCTGGAGGGCATTGAGGGTGTGTGGGTCTACGTTGATGACGTCATTATATGGTCCACGACCCCAGAGGAACATATAGCTCGTCTCCAACAAGTCTTTTGACGCATACATGCCAACGGCCTCAAGTTGATCAAGGCCAAATGCTCCTTTGGCATGTCATCAATCAAGTTTTTGGGCGATCAAATATCCCAGTAGGGCATGCAACCAGACTTGGACAAAGTCAAGCCCATCAACACCATGAAGACACTGGAAGACAAAAAGGCGGTACTACGCTTCCTCGGTATGGTTAACGTTTTGGGAAAGTTCATTCCCAACATGGCCTCACACACCACGGTTCTCAGGCATCTGGTGAAGAAGTCCACTGCCTTCCAGTGGCTACCCACACATCAAGCAGTGTGGCTCGAGCTAAAGGCAAAGCGCACCACTGCTCTGGTACTAGCGTTCTTTGACCCGGAGAGGGAGACAAAAATCTCCACGGACGCCAGCCAGGACAGCATTGGTGCGGTGCTCCTCCAGAAGGATGACTCCTTGTCCTGGGCTCCAGTGGCTTATGCGTCAAGGGCCATGACTCCCACTGAGTAGCGGTATGCTCATATAGAGAAAGAGTGCCTGGGCCTCCTAACCGGCATTGTAAAGTTCCACTATGCTTACGGTCTACCAGCCTTCACAGTAGAGACTGACCACAGACCCCTAGTCCAGAACATTCACAAGAACTTGAATGACATGATGCCCAGGCTTCAAAGCATTCTCCCTCAACTCCGCGGACATGATTTCGAATTGGTATACACACCAGGCAAGGAGCTAATCATTGTGGATGCCCTGTCTCGCGCCATCACCTCGCCCTGTGAACTGGTCGACTTCATCCGCCAAATTGAGGCGCAGGTGCAACTGTGTGCCAGCAACCTCCCAGCCTCAGATGAAAGAGTAGTCAACATTCGAGAAGAGACTGCCAAGGACCCTCTTCTGCAGCGGGTCATACGTCACCTTGCAAATGGTTGGCAAAAAGGTCAATGTCCCCAGTTCTTTAATGTTAAGGACTACCTAACAGTCGTCAAGGGGATCCTCCTCAAGCTAGTTCGTATTGTTATTCCTCGCAGCCTCCAGAGCTTAGTGCTCAAACAGATCCACGAGGGACACATCGGTGTCAAGAAATGCAGGCGCAGGGCCCAGCAGGCTGTCTATTGGCCTGGAATCAACCAGGACATATCCAACATGCTCCTCAATTGTGCGACCTGCCAGCGTTTCCAGCCTGCTCAGCCTAAAGAAACACTCCAGCAACACGAGATTGTGACCTCTCCGTGGTCTAAGGTGGGAATCGACCTTTTTCACGACAATGGGTGTGACTATGTGCTCATCATCGATTACTTCTCGAGTTACACAGATGTGGTGAAACTGTCCGACCTCACATCAAAGACAATCATCAAGGCCTGCAAGGAGACATTTGCCAGGCATGGTATTCCACTCACTGTCATGAGTGACAACGGTCCATGCTTCCACAGCCAAGAGTGGTCCAACTTCGCGAAGCTGTACCAGTTCAAGCACATTACCTCAAGCCCAAATTACCCACAATCTAACGGGATGGTCAAAAAAGGGGTCCATATCATGAAGCAACTGCTCTGCAAGGCTGTGGACTCAGCTTCTGACTTTAACCTTGCGCTGTTGGCATACAGGGCAACCCCTCTGTCCACCGGTATGTCTCCGGCACAATTCCTTCTGAATCGTGACCTGCGGATGGCTGTTCCGGCCATTCACCTACCAGACCTGGATCACCTCCCAGTCCTGCAAAAGGCGCAGCAACACAGGAACAGGCAAAAGCTGACATACGATGCTCATGCTACTGATTTGCCAGTGCTCGCTCCGGAAGATGCTGTTCGCATCAAGTTGCCTGATGGAGGCTGGTCAGCTCCAGCTGTTGTTGTTCGACTGGCTGCTCCCAGGTCGTTTGTGGTTTGCATGGCTGATGGCTTCATTATGAGGCACAACAGAAGGGCACTGCGCAAACTTGCCTGCACAACACCGGATCTCACATTTCCAGCTGTCCTTATGCCTTTTCCGGACACCTCGCTCCACGAGGCCACCAATCTGGCTGCAATCCCGCCTGTCAAGGCACCGTCGTCCACACCTCCACCTCTCAGGCGGTCGACAAGGATCCGATGCCAGCCCCAGAGATTGGACTTATAAATATTTCCTTTGTACATATTGTTCTATATCAGCTTGCTAGACACCTTACATGTGCATATGCATTCACCATTTGCTGTAAATAGTCCTATCTGTATATATGTCGTACATGCTCTGAGCAACCGACAATTTTTTTTTAAAAGGGGGGATGTCATAATATGCACCCATGCACATCATGAGGTAAAAGCAGGCAGTGACAGACACCCAGGTTAGCCAATCAACACACAGGACAGAACACAAACAATCACCAGACAGAACACTAGAGGGGGGCTTCCTACTATAAAACACATAAGGCATCAGCACTCTGCTTCTTTCCATTGGTGACAACTGTAGTGACAGTCAGCACTTTCTACATGTGGATCAGGGCTAGTCTGGTCCAGTTAGTTAGAGTTAGCACACTTAGAGTAGTAGAGTGTCAACCCATAGCCAGCTGTGTGCACTATTACAGAAGTTCATTAAATCGTATTGAACCAACGCCTAGGTTTGGTGTATGCTTTACAGTCCAACTGCATCCTGTTGCAGTCCGTGTTACCCCGGGGTGAATAACACAACACCTGGCACACAATTAATCCCGACCTGGAGATTTCTCCACTTTTAAGCCTGCCAGCAACTCCAATACCTTGTCCCTCCCTATGGCAACTTGCTCAATAACCTCACAGTCTCTCTCCCCGAGTTCCATACCTGTATCCTCATTCTGTTGGGTGAAGACAGATATGAAATATTCATTTAACAGCCTATCAAAGTCCTCTGGCTCCATCCCCAGATTCCCCCCCTTGGTTGATTTGCTACCCTTGTACTTATTAAAAGCTTCTCCCTTCCTTCTCATTGTACCCTGAATATCTCTGGTCATCCCTGGTTCTCTGGGCTTGTTACTCCTTCCTACTAGCCTAGAGGGAACATGTTGGACTTTAACCTGGTGTTGTAAGACTTCTAACTGTGCTCACCCCAGTCCAATGCCGGCATCTCCACATTGGGGGCGGGATTCTCTCAGCCCGGGGCCGGGCCAGAGAATCGCTGCGCTCAGCGCGAATCGCGCCTCACTGCCCCGACGGCGGGACGCGATTCTCTGCAGAGCGGTGAATCGGCGCCATTGGCGCCGCCGTGGTCGATTCATCGCCTAGGATGGGCCGAGCGGCCGTAACAAAAAACCCGAGTCCCGCTGGCACGTTCTAACCTGGTCTTACCCGGCGGGACCTTGGCGTTGAAGGGTCCAGCGCGGCCTGTAGGGGGGAGGGGGGGCCTCCGATGTGGCCTGGCCCACGATCGGGGCACACCGATCGGTGGGCCGGCCTCTCTGCCTGGGGGCCTCCTTTCTTCCGTGCCGGCCCCTGTAGCCCTACGCATGTTGCATCGGGGCCGGCGCGGAGAAGGGAGCCACTGCACATGCGCGCATTGGCGCCGGTGCCACAGCGCATGCACAGACCCCACGGCACCCAGTTGACCCAGCGACGGCGTTTACGACGGCATCAACACTTTGCCACAGGATCAGAGAATCCCGCCCCATTACCCAGTTAATGTTGACAAAATTGAAATCACCCACAACAATTACCCTATTATTACTTTTATACACTTCTGAAAATTGCACACATATTTGCTCCTCAATTTCCCGCTGACTATCTGGGGATCTATTATAAACACCTAGCAATGTTGCTGTCCCTTTTTTATTCCGAAGCTCTACTTGCAAAGCTTCATTTAACACCACCGCCAAGATATCATCTCTCCTTACTGCAGTAATTGACTCCTTAACTAATAATGCAATGCCTCCCCCTCTTTTGCCCCCTTCCCTGTCCCTCCTGAAGATTCTGTATTCCGATGTTAAGCTGCCAATCCTGCCCCTCGCTAAACCACATCTACATGATGGCTATTAATTCCACATGTCAACCCTCGGCCTGAACTCTTCCATTTTACCTGTAATACTCCAGGCATTAAAGTAGAGGCCATTCAACCTTGTCTTACTCTCCTGAAACTTACGACCACTGTATTCCCTCTGACCTGATTGCTTTTCTGTGTTATACTGTGTCCTATTCTGCCCAGAGTCTGTGTCGCCTATTCCTGCCAAATTAGTTTAAACTCCTCCCAACAGTACCAGTAATCCCACTAGCAAGGATGTTAGTCCCACTTTGGTCCAGACTGTCCCGCTTGTACAGGTCCCACTTTTTCCTGAAACGGTCCCAGTGGTCCAGGAATCTCAAAACCTCCCTCCTGCATCAACTCTTATCCACGCATTCATTTGTGCTATTTGATTTTGCCGCCAGCGAGGGGTTGGAGCATGGCGTCACTATCAGCGCCAGGCACAACACGTTTTTTTCAATTTCGCACAATTCTCCGCCAGATTGCGATTCAAGCTCCCGGCATCGTGAAGCGGAGACTCCAGCCCGATATTTTAAATTTCAGACCAACTAATCTTGAGGAGCCTGTTTTAATTCATTCATTCAGAAACGCTGTTTGAAAGCAACCCATTGCTAAACTCAAGACCAGATGCTGAGGGCGGGATATTCCACACAACCAGGCAGCCCGCCATTGGCTGTTGGCGGGACCTTCTGGGCGCGGTTGTCACTGGGATTTCTTGTCAAATGCCACCTTCACCGCTGGGAAACCCGCGGTGGGTATTCACCGTCGACAGGGTTGGAAGATGCCACCGCTGTGAACAGCTGGAATGTCCGGGTTCCAGTCCGCGTCTCAACATGTGACTCCTGAGTCTGGCAAAAGAAAATCATTAATAATATATTGTAACCATTCTGAGTAACTCACAACCGTGGCCCTTTGTGACTGGGCCAAGCTCTGGAAGACCGCAGCAATATTCATGTGGGCCTGGGACATGTCAGCCTATGACTGGGCTCCGTTGTCCGCACAGTGTGTGCTCCAAGCCTTGGACATCTTGACCGATGGCTCTGACTTCTTACTCCAGGCCTTCCATGCGGACACCACCTGTTCAGTGTTGGCCTGGATACCATGCATTCTCAGCATCATCTCCTGCACCGGAAGGCAATTAGACTCCTCCAGCTGTACCTGCAGGCTTTGGAATGTTGCTGGCACCCACTATTGTTAATTGTGTGTCTGCATCTCTACCAGTGCTGCGATCATAATTTCCAGAAGTATGACACCTGTCTGGACGACAGTTGTTTCCTGGGATCGGGCACAACCGCCCGCTCCCTCGGGAGTCCCTGCCTCCACCTGATATGCTGCAGCATGTGTGAAGTGTGCACCAGAAGGTGACCCAAGATTCTCTTCACTAAAATTCCCCACCACAGTGATAGTCTGTGGGTTGGGGGAGGGTGCAGGTAACAATAGTGATGAGAAGTTGGTGTCTTCCTCGGGCTGGCCCTCCGGGGTGTTTTGGGGATGTGGCTGGGGGGTTAGAGACCCTGGACAGTCCAGCTTCACCTATTGGTGACCCTTCAAGACAAAAGACAAGAGGAATGGTGAGATCTTGGGAAGGAGTGGTCTGTGGGAGAGAGACATCAGCTTTGCATTGGGCTCTCACTTGGTTGCCATATGCCGACCTCCATGTCAGGCACTGACCTTTCCTCAGCCTCACTTGTGTCATGACAATGTCACTTTAAGAAATGTTTGGCTGCTCATGTTACTGCAGTGATATCAGAGTGTGGGTGGAGCTGAGCTCTGGCGCTGCTTTTTAGTTTCACTTTGAGAAAAGCTTTGGTGTGTCTGTGTTTTTTTGGTTTCATTTCAGTGTTGGAGCTGAAGCCAGACAAAGCAGGTTGTTCTCTCTGCCATGAAAAGACTATCTCTTGATCATTTGGTGAATTCAGAATTATAAATGTTCTCAGTAGTGAATTTAAACCTAATGTGCTTCTGTTAAAAGGTGTTTCTTTTGTCTTCTGGATGTTGTTTGGGAATTTATTAAGGATTACTTAGTGTTCTATTCTTGGGGGTTGTATTTGAATTGATGGTTGCTAAGATGTTCACTGTTTGTTTTAAAAAGGTTAACTTGAGTTCATAGAATAAACATTGTTTTGCTTTAAAAAATACTTTTCGATTTCTGCTGTACCACACCTGTGGAGTGGGTCGTGTGCTCCCCTTACCACAATCTATTAAAAGTTGTGGGTCAGTTGTGATACACTTTGGGGTTCTCTAAACCCTGTCCCATAACACATGTTAACTCCATCGCCCTCTAGTTCGCAGGAGTCTGCACTCACAGATTAGGGATGCCATCTGGAGCTCTTGCCTGTTATGGGCACCTTGTTTTCAGGGACACAGAAAGGACATGGTGAGACGCATGGAGGTGAGTTCTACAGGGAGATTGTAGCAGGTGGCATCCTGGTAAGGCTCCTGGCCATAGAGAACAATACTTGTGTTGGGGTTTGGCGGAGGGTGGAATCTAAGGGAGATGCAGGCTGCTCGGGTGTAGTTGGCCTCCAGGGGAGTGGGGCGGGGGGTGGTGGGTGGGTGCGTGATATGAAAGTGAAGGTCAGGAGTGCTTCCAGGGGCACAGAGGTGGTGACTTACCCAAGCTTCCTAAGGAGATTATTCATCTTTTTTTCGGCACAGGGTTCCAATCCTCCTCGTCATGCTGATGGCACTGAACCCCTCTGCCACCTCTTCCCAAGTGCTGTCGATGGCTGCCAGCTTCAGTTGGTGCCCCACCCTGGGAAAGAGGGTGTCCAGCCTCTTTCCACAGCATCCAACATTCTCTCCAGCTCACTCTCCAGGAAGCGTGGCATAGGTCTCCGTGGAGCCATCACCTTGTCTGGAATGAGAGTATGAGGGGGAGCGGTGTGCTTATAAGCAGCTCCAGCTTGTCAGGGTCTTCAGCGCCAATTCCACTCCTAAAGAATCAGACGGCAGCGGGAATGAGAATTGCTCTGAATTCACGTGGGCAGAATGCTGGCCTATTTGCATTTCTTGACTCGCTTTCTGAATAGCGCCATCAACAGGAATGCAATTTAGTCCCAGCAACAACACGGTCTCTCAAATGGAGGATCCCAGCTGTTATCTCACCCTTGCAGGCTGCAAGCTATGGTTGCTGAATCTGGACTTCGAAAGGAGGATGAAATGGAGTCTTCTGCATGAGTTAAACTTCTGCCGTTTCCCGTTTGCTTTCAGGCTCTTCTACCTCTCGACCTTTTTCTTTACTATTTTGTTCTGGTGAGTTTTCTCAGCATCTGCAACTTCATTTGGGAGTTAGGTTCAGTGCAGAATCCATTGAGTCTGCCCTTTTTCTCAATTACTCAGCATTCTTATGAGGTTGAGGGTTTAAAACCGGATGGTGCCAGCATGAAGAATCCTTCTTTGGACACCAGGAAGTAGGCTTCATAGTCTTGAATATGTTAGCAGCAAGTTTTTATTAACAGCACCTAACTATGTTCATATTTACAATAGAGGGTATAGATATAGAGCTGTCTCTAGTCCAAGCCTTTCCACATCTCTGTCCATCTTTAAACTGATCCTGGCCTTCTTGCAGCAATATGTGGGCTATGCTGTACTCAGTCCCACATTAACCCTTTATGTACCAGATCATACTACTCCAACCACCACTTCTACACTGGATGGATCCCAAGCTCTGTGTGCAAAGTTGGAGCTGGATGTCTCTATGCTCCTTGACAATAACAGGACTGCTCTGTGCAGACCTGTCAATGCACCAAGCACCTTGGTGTGCATGACCATCAGCGTTCTCTTCTAAGTACCCCATCACGGTCCTCACTCATGTTTCCTGAAGCTGAACACGTCTGTGATCTCACCCTCCATTGAGCCAATGTACAAACTATTATTTCCCCTGACCTGACTGTGCAGCCTATTGGTACCCTGATTGTTCTCAGCAATGTTGGATGCAATGACTTCAGTAACAGTTGACATACCAACTTCTCTGTCTGGCCCAAGAGGTGGAGGTGTACCTCTCCTCCGCTGATTCTCTGTGGCTTCCGGACCTCCTTACCCTGCAAGAGAGGGGGAAGAATATGTTCTGGCAGTTCCGCATCATGGGGCCAGACTGGGAATTGACCTTCCTGGCAACTAGTTCCCATTTCCTCTCAGGATGTGCTGTGTGGACGACTTGGCCCCTTTGGGTGGAATTCTCCGGCCCGCCAGTTGCCTTTTCCTTGGCGGTGTGCCATCGCTGGCAGCGGGATTCTCCGTTAACGCCACCTGCCAATGGGATTTCCCATTGTGGTCACCTCACGCCACCGGGAAATCCGCGGGTGTGAATGTGCTGCCAGTGCGACGGAGAATCCCGCCAGCGGAGAATCCGGCCCAAGATATCCCTCCGCCTTTCCACCTCCATCACTAATGCTGCATCGGAAATCCTGGGAGACATTTCCCTTGTCTGCTCCACCATTTCCTGCTCTTTTCCTTCTAGGCAAGTCTTCTAGAGACAATTGCAATGGCTCCTGTTGTATGAGTGCAGCTCTTCTTTAAGACACCCAGTTTAGCTGAGCATCATGCTAGCTGCACGTTGATGGGCCTGCATGGCTACACTCTGATGAGCAGGCAACACAAACTGTGGGCACAGTGTCTCCATGAATTGTGATCCCCATGCACAGTCTTCTTACGTTTCTCAGTCATACTTTTTATACTGAGAAACTATGTTTCTCTCATAAATTCTAAACCTTTTATGGTACATACAAACATATGAATTAGGAGTAGAAGTATACCACTCGGCCCCTCGAGCCTGCTCCTCCAATATGATTATGGCTGATCTGAGTGTAACCTCAACTCCACATTCCTACCTACCACGATAAGCTTTCAACTCCTTGCTGATCAAGAAGCTATCTGCCTTAAAAATATGAAAAGACTCTGCTTCCACCGCCTTTTGAGGAAGATAGTTTCAACGACTATAGTTCTAGATTCTCTGACAAGACAAAGCACCCTCTCCAAATCTAACCTGTTAAGTCTCTTCAGGTCTTTCAATCAAGTCACCTTCTAACCCCCAGCGGATACAAGTCCAGCCTGTTCAACCTTTCCTCATCAGACAACCTGCCCATTCCAGGTTTTAGGCTAGTAAACCTTTTCTGAATTGCTTCTAATGCATTTACACCATTCTTTAAATAAGGACACTAATGATGTACATAGTACTCGATATATGTGGCTGGATATTTCAACCCCCCCCCTGCCCCAAGAATGCCACGGGCGAGATGCGGACAATGGAGAAGTCCATTGACCTCGGGCAGGATTCTCTGGTCGCTGGGCAGGTGTGGCCGGAGAATCCCTCCTATGGTCTCACCAAAGCTCTATATAGCACGGTAGCTCTGTGGTTGCACTGTGGCTTCATCGCGTCATGGTCCCAGGTTCGATTGCCGGCTTGGGTCACTGTCTGTGTGGAGTCTGCATGTTCTCTCCGTGTCTGCGTGGGTTTCCTCCCACAAGTCCCTAAAGATGCGTTATTAGATAATTTGGGCATTCTGAATTCTCCTTCTGTGTACCTGAAAATCGCTTATTGTCACGGGTAGGCTTCAATGAAGTTACTGTGAAAAGCCCCTAGTTGCCACATTCCGGCACCTGTTCGGGGAGGCTGGTATGGGAATTGAACCGTGCTGCTGGCCTGCCTTGGTCTGCTTTAAAAGCCAGCAATTTAGCCCAGTGTGCTAAACCAGCCCAGAGCACCTGAACAGACTCCGGAATGTGGTGACTAGGGGCTTTTCACAGTAACTTCATTGCAGTGTTAATGCAAGCCTACTTGTGACAATAAAGATTATTATAAATTATGTAGTGTGGCGCATGGTCGGAGATTGCGATCATGGAGTATTCCACTCTTACTATCCCTGGAAGCATCGTTTTCCCCACCATAAAGAAGTCTATGCATGTACAGACTTATGCACTTGGGAGAAGAAAGAGAATTCCTTCTCCCCTGGGTGTGTGAACCTCCATGGGTCCACTGCCCCCATCTGATCCATAAATGTGCTGAGTTCTTTCGCCATGTTAGAGTTCTTATCTATTTTGGGATTTGACGTGTCTGTCTGTCAGAGACCTGTACACAATTAAAGCCAGCCCCCTCTCCATGATATGCCGTGTGTATCAATGTCAGGGATTTCCGCCATGGTCTTCTTTATGAACTCTGTGTCATCCTAGTTGGGAGCGTACACGTTGATGGGGACCACTGGTGCCACTGCCAGGACACTGCTGACCATGCTGTATCATCCTCCTGGGTCTGTAACTGTCCATGTCGCTGTAAACACGGCCCTCTTACTGATTAGTGTGGCTACTGTTATGGGCCAGGGTTTAGAGAACCCCAAAGTATCTCATGGAGTTCACCTGACCCACAATTTTTAATAGGTTGTGGTATGGGGAGCACACGGCCCACTCTACAGGTGCGGTACAGCAGAAATGGAAAAGTATTTTTTAAAGCAAAACAATGTTTATTCTATGAACTCAAGTTAACCTTTTTAAAACATACAGTGAACATCTTAGCAACCATTAATTCAAAAACAACCCCCAAAGACTGCAACACTAAGTAAACCTTGAAGCTTTTCTTTTTAACATCCATACGACTTAAAAATACAACCTTTAACAGAAGCACATCAGGTTAAAGTCACTACTGAAAACATTTATAATTCTGAATTCACCAAATGATCAAGAGATAGTCTTTTGATGGCAGTACACCTGGTTGGTCTGGCTTCAGGTCCAATACTGAAAATGAAACCAAAACACACCCTGCAGCCTGCTCAAAAATGAAAGTAAAAAGCTGACAGACAGCCCAGCTACACCCCCTCTCTGACATCACTGCAGTAGTAAACACCAATTTCTTAAAGGAACTCTCACTACAGATATTTGTACACACACCCATTTATAAACACCCATTTCGTAAAGGTACTCTCACATGACCCTACCCCCCTGGCTCTCGTCTCATAGCAAGAATGGTACATCTGGACAGCTGAAGGTTTGCTTCCAGCTCTATAATTCTGACCCAGAATTCCTCAAGCTGGATTGAATTGGCATGCAGGAGACCCCACATTCCACAGCTGCAACACAACACCTTTCCTACTGCTGTTATGAGATTTAGCTAATTTAATTTAATTACTTTCTTAATTAACTTCAAATAATTCCTATGTATGCTAAAATTTACCATGCTTATTGAATGCCAGCACTAACTTCAACTGAGAGTTCTACATTTCTTCTTTCTAAATTGGCGTACCAGTTACTTCCCAACCTAGTTCTTTCTGCTGCACTGAAGTAAGAAAATTGTAGAAAATAAAGCAACTGCAGCCCCACATTGATGCTCTATCAATTACGACGAGACGAGAGTAGAGTGTAATCGAGGCTTTATTAATCAGAGATGTGGAGCCTCCTGCAGCTTCTGCCGAAATGGCTGCAGCTCGGTGAGCACACACATTTATACTACGCCTTCTGGGCGGAGCCAGCAGGCAGGGATCTACCCCCTGATGCGCAATCAATAACTACTGAAACAAAGGAGTAGTCCGAATTGAAGGCTTTAATCTACAAGATGTTTCCCCAGCAGCTCGAGTACAGAAAGAAGAATGGCTGCTGGGAAACACGGGTTCTTATATCCCGCCTCATTGGGCGGAGCTACCTTACATCTTGACCAATGAAAAGGCAAACACTTGGGTCAATGTGCAGCGAGCCTTCTCCACCAATGGTAGCTCACATTCCCAGGTATCGTAGTACCTCTAGTCATACTACCACACCCCCATACCTGTAGTATAGGAACCTTACCATATTACATCTCGTATGTGATATATATAACAGTGGTGAGTACCACATTCACCCCCTGTTAAAAAAGAGTCCAGCGGGGGTGGTGGATAAACTATTTACATGCATTTTAAGGTTAAAATTTTGGGGAAGGTTCCCAAATTCAGCCAATCGGGTGCCTTGATCCTCCGTTGTGAGCGCCGCAGTCCTGGTGGCGATGCAGGCATCGGCTTGGATGCCGGTGACTCCAGGAGCATGTAGACCTCATCTTCCACCCTGTGTGGGACCAAGGGGAGGATGGATCATCCTGGAGTGAGGGCTGTGGTGAGGTGTGTTGGGGGGAGGAAGCATGTCGCCAGGGCAGTGGGGGGGGGGGGGGGGGGGGGGGGGGGGGGTGGGGGGGGAGGTGGGGGGGGGGGGGGACCAGCTGGTGCAAGGTCCCTGAGAGAGACTGTGTCTTGGCGGCTGTCGGGGTATGCCACGTAGGTGTACTGCGGGTTTGCATGGAGTTGCTGTACCCTCTCAACCAACGGGACCATCTTGTGAAGCCGCACGTGCTTGCAGAGGAGAATGGGTCCTGGAGCTGCCGGCCACATTGGGAGCGGAACCCCGGAGGTGGACTTCCTGGGGAAGGCAAGGAGACGTTCATGGGGGTTGCATTAGTCGCAGTGCAAAGTAGCGATCGGATGGAGTGAACGGCATCGGGGAGGACCTCCTGCCAGCGGGAGACTGGGAGAGTTTTGTACTGTAGGGCCAGCTGGACAGCCTTCCAGACCGTCCCATTCTGCCGCTCCACCTGCCCGTTTCCGGGGGTTGTAGCTGGTCGTCCTGCTCGAGGCGATGCCTTTGCTGAGCAGGTACTGACGCAGCTCAACACTCATAAAGGAGGATCCCCGGTCGCTGTGGATGTAGGCCGGGAAACCGAACAGAGCAAAGATGGTGTTGAGTGCTTTGATGACTCTGGCAGACGTCATATCGGGGCATGGGACGCCGAAGGAGAATCTGGAGTATTCGTCGACCACGTTAAGGAAGTACGTGTTTCGGTCGGTGGAGGGGAGGGGCCCTTTGAAATCCACGCTGAGGTGTTCAAAGGGGCGGGAGGCCTTCACTAGATGCGCGCGGTCTGGCCGGTAGAAGTGCAGTTTGCACTCCGGGCAGACCAGGCAGTCTTTGGTGATAGCCCTGACCTCCTCAATGGAGTAGGGCAGATTGTGGGCCTTTATGAAGTGAAAGAACCGGGTGACCCCTGGGTGACGGAGAGCGTCGTGTAGGGTCCGGAGTCGATCCACTTATGCGCTGGAACATTTACCTCGGCATAGGGCTTTGGGGGCTCGTTGAGCTTACCGGGGCGATACAAAATCTCGTAATTGTAGATGGAGAGCTCGATCCTCCACCTCAAGATTTATCATTTTTGATCTTGCCCCACTGTGTGTTATTGAGCATGAAGGCAACCGATAGTTGGTCAGTGAAGAGAATGAATCTCCTGCCGGCCAGGTAATGCCTCCAATGCCGCACAGCTTCTACTATGGCTTTGGCCTCCTTCTTGCCAGAGGAGTGCCGAATTTCAGAGGCATGGAGGGTGCGTGAAAAGAATGCCACAGGCCTGCCTGCCTGGTTGAGGGTGGCGGCCAGAGCGACGTCTGATGCATCGCTCGCGACTTGGAAGGGGAGTGTCTCGTCGTCCGTGTGCATCGTGGTCTTTGCGATGTTGGCCTTGATGCGGTTGAAGGCCTGGTGAGCCAGGGCCGTCAGGGGTAAAACGGTGGAGTGAATGAGTGGGCGGGCCTTGTCCGCATAGTTAGGGACCCACTGGGCGTAGTATGAGAAGAACCCCAGGCATCGTTTGAGAGCCTTGGGGCAGTGGGGGAGGGGGAGTTCAATGAGGGGGCTCATGCGATCAGGGTCGGGCCCTAGAACTCCATTTTGCACCACATAGCTGAGGATGGCTAAACGGTTGGTGCTGAACACGCACTTCTCCTTGTGCGTAAGGTTGAGGAGTTTGGTGGGGTGGAGGAATTTGGAAAGGTTAGCGTCGTAGTCCTGCTGGTCGTGATCGCAGATGGTGACGTTATCCAGGTACGGGAATGTGGCCCGCAGTCCGTACCGGTCAACCATTTGGTCCATCTCCCATTGGAAGACCGAGGGGCCCCATTAGTGACGCCAAAGGGAACCCTAAGGAAGTGGTAAAGGCGGCCGTCCGCTTCAAACACAGTGTACTGGCAGTCCGCCTTGCGAATGGGGAGCTGGTGGTAGGCAGATTTCAGGTCCACTGTCGAGAAGACCCGGTACTGTGCAATCTGATTGACCATATCAGATATGCGTGGGAGGGGGTACGCGTCGAGCTGCGTGTACCAATTGATGGTCTGACTGTAGTCAACAACCATCATGTTTTTCTCTCCAGTTTGCACAACTACCACTTGGGCTCTCCAGGGGCTGTTGTAGGCCTCGATGATGCCTTCCCGCAGCAGCCGCTGGACCTCAGACCTGATGAAGGTCCTGTCCTGGGCACTGTACCGTCTGCTCCTGGTGGCGACGGGTATGCAATCTGGGGTGAGGTTTGCAAACAGAGAAGGCGGGTCGACCTTAAGGGTCGTGAGACCGCATACAGTAAGGGTTGGTAGGGGTCCGCCGAATTTCAGAGTGAGACTTTGGAGGTTGCACTGGAAGTCCAGGCCGAGTAGCAAGGCAGCGCAGAGGTTGGGGAGGACATAGAGCCGGAAGTCGCTGAACTCTATGCCCTGGATGGTGAGGGTGGCGGTGCAGTACCCCCGGATCTCCACGGAGTGGGATCCGGAGGCCAGGGAGATTCGTTGTGTGATGGGGTGTACTGTGAGGGAGCAGCACCTTACCGTATCGGGGTAGATGAAGCTCTCTGTGCTCCTGGAGTCAAGAAGGCATGATGTCTTGTGCCCATCGACCTTTACCGTCGTGGACGCGGTTGCGAGGTTGTGCAGCTGGGACTGGTCGATCATGATGGAGGCGAGCTGTAGCTGGTGTTGGAAGGCCCCGACTGGTCGGCGGCGGATGCAGGTAATGAGCGGTCCGATGATGTGCCCGATGAGCAGGGGTCCTGAGGCGGGGAAGATGGCTGCGCCCATAGGGCGCACATGGCGGGCGGTGTTAAAGATGGCGGCGCCCATGGGCCGCACGAGGCCTGATGGGGGGAAGATGGCGGCGCCCATGGGCCGCACATGTCCTGAGGCAAGCAAGATGGCGGCGGCCACGGGCCGCGCGTGGGTTGCGGGGGCGAAAATGGCGGCGCCCATGTGTCGCATGTGGGGGGTGCAGGAACAATTGGCCTGGTTACAGCGTTGATTGAGTGGGCCTGGCACACAGCAGCAAAATGACCTTTCTTCCCGCAGGCCTTGCAGAGTGTGCTACGCGCCGGGCAGCGCTGCCGGGGGTGCTGTGTCTGTCCGCAGAAGTAGCACTTGGGTCCCCCGGCGTTGGCTGGCTGCCGCGGGCGCAGGCTTGGGGTTGCCTGGGGGCAGTCGCTGGTGGGGTGAACGATGGGGCAGTCGCTGGTGGGGTGAATGATGGGGCAGTCACTGGTGGGGTGAATGATGGGGTGGTTTCTGGTGGGATCCATGATGTCCAGGAGGGGGGGCGCCGTGCGGTCAGGGGTGTACGCTTGTATATTACGGGAGACGACCGTCAGTGAGATCGCGAGTTTCTTGGTCGCCGTGAGGTCGAGGGTAGCCCCTTCTAAGAGGCGCTGGCGGATGTATGCCAGTCTTATGCCCGTAACAAAAGCGTCCCTGATCAGGAGTTCGGAATGTTCAATGGCCGAAATGGCCTGGCAATCGCAGTCCCTCACCAGGGCGTGCAGACTCACCGGGGAGTTGATGCTGCGTGGACAGGAGGTGCCTGGCGTAGAGTTTGTTGGTCTGCTGTGTGTAGTTCTCTTTCAGAAGCGCCATGGCCCCAGCATAGGTGGGCGCGTCCCAGATGAGGGGAAAGATATCGGAGCTCAGCCGTATATACAGGATCTGGAGTTTCTGTGCCTCTGTGGGTTGTTCTGTCGCAGATCCGATGTCGGCTTCAAAGCAAGCTAGCCAGTGGGCGAAGGCCGATGTGGCGTTGTCTGCTTCAGGGTGCAGCTGCAGGTGATCTGGCTTGATGCAGAGGTCCATCGTTGTAAAATCTGCTTAATAAATTGATGGACTATCAATTACAACGAGACGAGAGTAGAGAGTAATCGAGGCTTTATTAAGCAGAGATGTGTAGCCCCCTGCAGCTGCTGCCGAAATGGCTGCAGCTCGGTGAGCACACACAATTGTACTCCCCCTACTGGGCGGAGCCAGCAGGCAGGGATCTACCCCCGTAACTGTAGTACAGGAGCCTTACCGTAATACATCTTGTATGTGATATATACAACAGTGTTCACTACCACACGCACCAAACTTCCCCACTCATCAAAATTATATCAGCTCATTCTGCTTGCAATCTGCACTCCATTTCAGAATAGAATCGATTTCATATAAGTTTCAATTCAGGATATCTAACATTAGTGCAATGTTATTGATTGCAGAGCCCATCTAAATATAGATTAATACTGCCCAGGAGGTGCATTTGTTGGCCTAGAGGTATGATTCTCGCTTTGGGTGTTTCAGTCTCGAAATTCGCGAGAGGTCCCTTTTGTGGGCGGCACTGTGGCACATGGTTAGCACTGTTGCTTCACAGTGCCGAAGTCCCAGATTTGATTCCCAGCTGGGGCAACTCTCTGTGCGGAATCTACATGTTCTCCCTGTGTCTGCGTGGGTTTCCTCTGGGTGCTCCCGTTTCCTCCCACAAGTCCCGAAAGATGTGCTTGTTGGGTGAATCCGACATTTTGAATTCTCCCTCTGTGTACCCAAACAGGCGCCGAAATGTGGCGTCTACGGGATTTTCACAGTAACTTCATTGCAGTGTTAATGCAAGCCTACTTGTGGCAATAAAGATTATTATTATTAGGTATTTTTCTAAGCATGTGTATGTTTACTGGGAGTCATGTAAAATGTTACGTTGGTTTGCTTTATTGGTTGGCAAGTAGGACTGTTGTTTTATCATGCCCTTTCTCTCACTCAAACAGATTAAACTTTAACTGGAGGAAATTAATCCCACAATGTAACATAACTAATAGGCTGCATTGGGAAGATTTGCATTAGTTTACAAAGGATCATATGCAATGATAAGTCAGGCAAAGAAATAATGAAGGATTGAAGACGGAGGGATCAGGCCAATATTGTAACTTGGAGCTGGCAAGAAGCATTTTTCTTCCAGATTATTGAAGTAAGAACATTGGAGTGGAATTTTCCAGCCTTTTGTATATCAAGTTCTTGCTGATGAAAGATTTCCCTTGATGTGAAAATGAGTCACCTCCTGGTATTTTCCAAAAATACAAATGCTGACCATTGTGTTTTTTAGTCACACAACAGCAACATGAATCTTAATGAAAGCAATGAAAATATATTTTAATCTTTTGGGTTTCCTCTCACTAATGTAGTATTAATATTTCAGAACCATTTCCACTTTGATTCCATAGTACCATAATGATTTTAAAAAGAGGGAGGCAATGGGGGCGATTCTCTGCTCCGCGGACGAAGTGCCTGAGCCATTGTAAACGCCGTCGCGTTTCATGACGGCGCGAACAGGGCCCGGGCACGACCTATTCTGGGGGCCAGGGGGCCACCACGGCACTGGAGTGGTTCACGCCACTCCAGCGTCCTTACATGGTGCCAAATGGGCGCCGCGTCAAGCCACGCACGCGCAGTTGGGGCAAATCAATCCTGCGCATGCGCAGTTGGGCCACGCCATCCTGCACATGAGCGGGGAACTTCTTATGCGCGCCGGCCCCGACGCAATATGGCATTGGTGTTCAGGGGCCAGCCACAGCGGAATGTAGGCCCGGGAGGGGAGAGGCCAACCCGCCGATCAGTGGGCCCCGATCGTGGGCCAGACACCTTCGGAGGCCCCCCCGGTGAAGGAGTCAGCCTCCCCCACCACAGGCCGCCCCCCGAGCGTTCCCGCAGAGTTCCCGCCGGCAGCGACCAGGGGTGGATGGCGCGGCGGGACCATGTCGCGTCGGAGCGGCCGCTCGGACCATCCGGGCCGGAGAATCGCCGCTCGCTGTTTGAGGCGATTCTCCGAGCGGCCCGCCGTGATTCACGCGCCGCTGGTTTCGGGCGGGTGGGAGAATCGCGTGCGGGGGTTGGGGCGGCGTGGCACGATTCGCATGGCGCCCCGGCGATTCTCCCACCCAGCGGTGGGGGGGAGAATACCGCCCTATATAACTCCATCTGCAGCAATTGGGTGGACAGGCGGCCGTGGCAGTTTAGATCACCGATGTTATTTACCTACTGATGGAAATTTTAACATGCTTAATTTTTAACTAGATAAGTAGAGAGGAGTAAAATTAGCTTTCAGTTTGCTATCGCCAGTTTTAACCAATTCCAGAAAGTCAAGAGGCTGGATTCTCCATTTTTGGGACTACCACCAGCCGGCAAATGGGGTTTCCTATTGTGAGCAGCCCCACGCCGCCGGGATATTCCAGGGTTTCATTGTGCTGCCGGTGCAACAGAGAAACCCGACAGCGGAGAATTCAGCCCAATATAAAGTTAACAGTCAAAATTTACAATATGAACAATCCGTTTTTGGAGGTTGTTGATTTCTGTGTGGTTGTTGGTGAATCTCAGGCAATTCTGTTTTCATGTTGACGGAAACCTCTGGGGTGTTTTTGCCTTAGTTTACACATCGTCCATAGCTGTATCAACCAGAGTTGATGCTGTGTTTGCAGGTTGACTCGGTGCTAAAATGTCTTCAACTGAAGTACTGTCTTCCACAGTTGTTTCTGGTATTGTCAGGTTCTCAGGAATGTCTTGGTCTTCACTTGGCTCAGTTTATTGTGGACTCTCAATTAATTCTTGCTGCGATTCTCTGTTTGGGAGATGTTGTCCCACTGGAGTTGAGTGGCTGGGAACCAAAATCAGGAAGCGATTCCCATAGGGATCGTAAAACTGGTGCGATTCAGCTCTGGCGGGAAAACATAGGGTGGGAATTCTCCATTTCTGAGGCTAAGTGCGGAGGATCAGTAGTGTTTTGAAAAAAATCAGTGAAGCCCCTGCACCGATCCTGCCGCTGGTGAGGGGGCCGCGCCACGTAAAACTCTCGGCTGCCAAGAAATAAACGGCCGAAGAATGGGCGGGTCTGTGGCCGCGCCTGCGCACAGCGATGACCTGCATTGGTCGCGCCATAAAACATAGCGACGCCATGCGCAGACCCGACCTGTCAGATAGTGTCCCCTTGGCCACCTCCTGGCCACCCCCCACGAGTCAAAACAGCCCTCGTGGAAGCCCCCCCCCCCCCTGGCCAGCGCTGGACACAGTCCGCAGCCGTTGTGCCAGGTTCCCGACCGCTGAGACCACAGGTCAACCGCGGGGTTGGGAACTCGGCCCATCGGGGGCAGAGCTTCGGGGGAGGGCCTTCAGGTGATGCACTGAGGCTGTCCCAACGGTGTGTGGTGCATGATGCGTTGACTCCGTTTCGGAGGGGGCGGAGCACACTAAACCTGCGTCAAACAAAGGCCGCCCGTGAATGTGTGCCACCCAGGCCAAGACCGCATGGGTGGCGTGCGCAGTGGAGGCATTGGGGGTGATGGTTTTGGCTATGGAACAGCATGTCCAAATCCTGGGTCATTCACCGGCCACGGTCGGCCGAGGCCCAGGATAGGGTTGCAGCCTCACTGACAACCATGTGCCGGAGCAACCTGGAAATCGCAGCGGTGCTTCTGAGTGTGGCTCAGTCACAGCAGGCCATGACTGGGATCGTCAGGGGCATTGCCCAGGCGCTGGCCACGTGACACAGATACAGAGGGAGGTTGCCGGGTTCCAGAGGGACATGGCGCAGTCACTGACTTATGTGACACAAGCCCAGAAGGTGGTGGCACAGTCCCAGATGGTAAAGTAGGAGTGGAGGCGGCCTTCTGTGATTCCCGCCCTGTAACCTGGGTCCCCATTTGTGTGCATTTCTGAGGCGACCGGGCCTTGATGGGCCCAGCTGCTGCTCGGGGGCCCCATGTGCTGTGGTGCTGCCCTGTTCCGCCCGTTGGCCACCAGATGCACCAGGGGCAGGAGCGGGGGAGTCCGAGGTGCTGTAGTGTATGGCGCATCCCAGATGGAGATGATCCACTCCCTGTGCTCCATTGCCGCGAGCCTGCAGACCCCGGTTGAGACCAGAGCAAACCTCCACAACTGACAGCGCCAAGTGGCGGAGGAGCCGCAGGGGATAGCTCCGCTCACACCTCCGTCTCAAGGAGCAGCCGAGGGGCCATCGGCCACCCTGAGGGAGAAGGAGGTGATGGCGCCCATGCTGGTGATTCTCGCACGCATATGAGGCTGCTGTGACAGCATGGATGCATCTGTGCACCAAGCTCTGTGAGATCACGGACAGGTCCCCATTCAGCACCTGGAAGGACCCCGTGGTGTAAAGGTTCAGGACGACCGTCACCTTGACGGCCACTGGGAGCGGTTGTCCTCCCCCATACCCCCGGGGCGACAGGTGTGCCAAAATCTGACAGATATGTTGCACTGTGTCCCTGCTCAGCCTGAACCTTTGACGGCATGCCCAGTGCAGCAGGTCCTCGACTGACAGGCGCTGCCTGTACACATGAGACCTCATGCAACGCCTCTTTTACACCTCCTCCTCCTTGGTCTGTTGGGTGACTGGCTCTCCATCTTGGGCCGCTGCCACCTGTTCCGCTGTGGTATGCCTGTTGTTGCAAGATCCGCTGCTGCAGCTTCCTCCTCTTCCTCGAGCATCGACAGCTGGAACAGCCACAGGGCATCCCCCAGGGCTGCGGCGACTAGCAGGAAGGCCACTATTGTTGGTTGAATTCCAATATCCATTGTCTGCAGGGGGTGAAAGGCCGACATGTTAGCATGGTACGTAACCCTGTACCCAACCAGGTCCAACGGGCTACATGGTGTCCCCAGTTGGCACTGCGGGCTCTGCCCCCGCATGTTCCCTGCATCACTGGCCTCGCTGATGCCTGGCACCATGGAGGCATCTGCCCCTGGCGCCTGTACCTGATGCCAGGGGTACTGTCGGCTGGCACTGCCTTTGCCAGCGGTACGCTCTACGGCTACTGTGGGCATTTCCCTGGGTTGGTGGAAGCTGGTTGGGGGGCCGATGGCAGAGGGTGGGGGGGGGGGGTGGGAACCCATACAGCTGGTGTTACTCTCCATAACCAGGGGACAGTATGGGTGGTCAGTGGGTTGCGCAGCAAGACGACTGCCTTGCAGGTCCATTGTCACTAACAAGTCGTTCAGGGTCATTGAATCTTGCAAAAACCTCACCCAGTCTTTCGATTGTTCTTTCTGAGGACGTAGTCTTCATAATGGTGACTTCAGGCCATTTCGAGTGCACATCTACCACAATGAAAAACATTTGTCCTTTGAATAGTCCGGCATAAACTGAATTAACTCTTTGCCATGGCCCTTCTGACCATTCCCATGGATGTAATGGCGTTAGTGGTAGCAGGTTTCAAACCCTTGCACAAGCTGAACGCCTGCCCCACCTTTTCCTCGATTTTGCTCTCAAACCTTTCATCCTACTATCCCACAATGACCTTCCTGAAGTTTGTTTAGGATATGTTTCCTTAACAATGGCAGAACGATGACCCTCATTCCCCAGAGGAGACAACCGGTCTGTACAGATAGTTCAACTCTTCGGTAACATATGGCTTCAACTTTGGGTTTGCTCCTGCAGTTTTGCCACAAAATATCATGTCCATAATTTCTGACAGTAGTGGATTATTCCTGATTTGCTTCTTAACTTGTCCTGTGGTTACAGGGGTGTTTCAACTTTGAAAAAGAAAATATTGAACGATTCATTGACAACTCATTAGGTGAAGGTAATCGAGAGAGTCCAGCAGCGTTCCCATGGAGATAGGATTGATCATATTTTATTGTGTATGTAGGTACTGACAACAATGTCACCTCTGCATCCAGGTTGCTGCCTGAGATAGAATGCCAGTGTGAGGCCCGAGTCTCGTTGTCAGTGGTCAATGCTTCATTATAAAGTAAATTTCCTTCCATATAGGTTTTGGTATAAGTGTTTGATTACGAAAATAATGCCTCGAGCTTCCTTCCCTACTTTCTGCTTTGCTCAAGGATCTTGATGCAAACGCTATTGACTTCCCTTCACCATTGGGCCTTATGTGAGAAACCACTGCTCCCACCGCATATGGTGATGTGTCACCAGTTGCAAAGTGTGTCAGGGCTTCTGACTTTAGTAATGCCTCCTCAGCTTGTATGAAGGCCTTCTCACACTGATCCACCCATTTCCATTTTGATTTGATTTGATTTGATTTATTATTGTCACATGTATTAATATACAGTGAAAAGTATTATTTCTTGCATGCTGTACAAACAATGCATACCGTACATAAGAAAGGAAGGAGAGACTGCAGAATATAATGCCACAGTTATAGCAAGGTGTAGAGAAAAGATCAACTTAATACGAGGTAGGTCCATTCAAAAGTCTGATGGCAGTCGGGAAGAAGCTGTTCTTGAGTCGGTTGGTATGTGACCTCAAACTTTGGTATCTTTTTCCTGACGGGCCATTTCCTGTTTTGACACCATCAGTTGTGTAAAGGTTTGAGAATAATTGCAAGCTAAGGGACAAGCCTTCCATAATAGTTTAATAAGCCCCAAAACGATCGAAGTTGATTTACATTTTGAGGTGCAGGTGCCTCAGTTCTGGTTTTTACTTTTGGCCTTTAGGTATCTTGGCGTATAGCATTGACATAGCCTTTAAGCACCTTGCTTGACTTTGTCCTTAATCTTTAGCTTGACTGAGACCTCTTTCATGCTTTCCAGCTCCCCATTAAAGACATGACATGTTTCTTTAAAATCTTTGGTAAACCTGCTTTGGAATTGTGCAGTGCCCTTGCATCAATGACGTGCCCCAGGTATTCAGTTGAAGATTTGAACAATTCACTTCCATTCTTCTGTACTTGTAGTCTGTAATCTTCCAGTCTCTGGAGTTAGCATCTAAATTTTGAAGGCACTCTTCTTCATTCTTTCCAGTAACAGATATCATCTAAGTATCACTGGACTCTTTCTATTCTGCTTCAAATTTGATCCATGGTAAGTTGGAACAGCGCTGGTGTGGACATGATGCCAAATAGAAGTCTTTTATATCTGAATAGCGATTTGTGTGTCATGATTGTCAAATATTGTTGTGAATCTGGATTTATGTTTATCTGAAGATAAGTTTGACTAAGGTCAACTTTACTGAAATGTTGGCCTCCAGCCAAATCAACAAATCAATCATCAATTAAAGGTACTGATATACACACTGTACTGGATTGATAGTGACTTTAAAATCACCACATATGCACACTAGACCATCTTTATTCATCACGGTAATATCGGCATGGCCCAATCACTTACAGTAATAGGTTCAAGGACACCCGTCTTGACCAGCCTCTCTAATTCTGTCTTGCCTTTAGGTATCTTGGCGTATAGAATTGACATAGCCTTTAAGCACCTTGCTTGACTTTGTCCTTAATCTTTAGCTTTAGAGGACTGAGACCTCTTTCATGCTTTCCAGCTCCCCATTAAAGACATGACATGTTTCTTTAAAATCTTTGGTAAACCTGCTTTGGAATCTGACACAAAGTTAACCTCGGCCCGGTTTAGCTTGATTCTCTCCAGCCAGGTTCTCCCCATTAGGGCTGGATGTTACCTCTGATGACAATCAGGGACAAATCTGTGGTCTGTCCGTTCAGCTGCACATTTATATTGATACCACCCCTCAACAGCACTACTTCCTTGGTGTAGGTTTTAAGTGTTTTCTTTTGAGCATTTTAAGACAATATGCTGTAATTTCTCATGGTAAAAAGTTTCTGGTATCGATGAAATGGCTGTGCGAGTGTCCATTTTCACCAATTATCTGTCCAGTAAAGCAGTGACCCAAGAATAAAGAACAGTACAGCACAGGAATATGTCCTTTGGCCCTCCAGGTCTGCGCCGATCATGATACCTGTCTAAATTAAAACCTCTATTCCTATCCTATCCATGTATTTGTCAAGATGCCTCTTAAATGTTGCCATTGTACCTACTTCCATCACCTTCCCCAGCAGCGAGTACCAGGCACTCACCACCCTCTGTGTAAAAAACGCCCCTCGCTCATCTCCATTAAACCTTGCCCCTTGCACCTTAAACCTATGCCCCCTAGTGATTGACTTTTCCACCCTGGGAAAAAGCTTCTGACTATCCACTCTGTCCGTGCCCCTCATAATTGTGTAAACTTCTATCAGGTCTCCCCTTAACCTGCAGAACAGTTTTTGTTGCAATATGCTCAATGACAGTTCATCATCTGATTGTGATTCTGGTCACTTCTCGCATCCTTCTACATCACGTGGATCCTTCTTTGTCTATTCAATTTCCATTTGAAACCCTTGGTTATTGTCCTTTATAGTTCTTGGTTTCTTCTTTCTCCAACATGCAAACTCAATGTGCCCCTTTGTACCACAATTTTTGCATTTTTCACCTTTGCACCAGCAGTCTGCTGCTGTATGCCCTGTTTCTGCACATAGAACATAGAACATAGAACAGTACAGCACAGAACAGGCCCTTCGGCCCTCAATGTTGTGCCGAGCCATGATCACCCTACTCAAACCCACGTATCCACCCTATACCCGTAACCCAACAACCCCCCCCCTTAACCTTACTTTTTTTTATTAGGACACTACGGGCAATTTAGCATGGCCAATCCACCTAACCCGCACATCTTTGGACTGTGGGAGGAAACCGGAGCACCCGGAGGAAACCCACGCACACAGAGGGAGGACGTGCAGACTCCACACAGACAGTGACCCAGCCGGGAATCGAACCTGGGACCCTGGAGCTGTGAAGCATTTATGCTAACCACCATGCTACCCTGCTGCCCCATCGCTGGCAACTTCAAACCTGTGTTGGTGTTCAGGTTCCAGTCGACATTTTATGAATTCTTAATTATTGGGCTTCCTTAGCTGCTAATTCTACGGAGATCACAACTTCTAAAGCCTTTGTTCGATTTAGTTGTTTTCTGTAAACGGCCTTTTTTGGATAGCTTTGTTTCTTAACCCACAAACTAGTCTGTCTCGAATGGTGTCGTTCATCACATCTCCAAATTCACAGTATTCAGCTAATTTCTTAGAAGTAGCTGCAAACTGTGTGATTGATTCACCTTCTTGTTGGTTAAGTTTATGGAACTTGGAACTCTCGGCTAAAGGTTTAGGTGGGATGTGGCCCTGCAATATCTCCACAATCTCATCATAGGCCTTTGAGCCTTGCTTTACTGGCTGCACCAGACTTCACAGCAAGTAGAATGTTCCCTCCCCCCCTGCGCTCATTGTACTCAGGAAAGTTGGGACTACAATATCTGTCGCAATTTTATTCACTTGGACAAGATAATTGAATCTTTCAGTATATGACTTCCACCGCTCAATGTTCTCATCATACTGTCCCACGGCCCCAAATATTCCTGCCATCTTAAAAAATCACACGTAGGCTTACATTAACACTGCAATGAAGTTATTGTGAAAGCCCCTTGGCGCCACATTCCGGTGCTTGTTCGGGTACACAGAGGGAGAATTCAGAATGTCGAATTCACCTAACAGTCTTTCGGGACTCGAGGGAGGAAATCGGAGCACCCAGAGGAAACCCACGCAGAGACGGAGAGAACATGCAGACTCCGCACAGTGACCCAAGCGGGAATCGAACCCTGTTCCCTGGTGCTGTGAAGCAACAGTGCTAACCTTTTTACTATGGAAAGGGCTTGACTAAACACGATATGCCACAAAACTTTTAGCACTACCTTGCTTCTTTTTTAAAACAAGGGGCAGGATTCTCCCGCAATCGGCAGGATGGCCCGACGCCATCGGCAAGAACGACACGGACCACTCCAGCGTCGGGCCAACTGGATCTTCAGGAAACCTCCGACCCGGAAGGGGCGAGCAGCAGCGTGACACCAATCGCGACGGTGTCACCCATCACAGATACGCGCGCCGTCATTGATGCCGCGCAGTGTCGCAGCACAAAAGACGCCAACACCAGAGACTCGGCAAAATGGTCGCCCGTCACACAGCACCGAGGTTCCAGGAGCGGGACATTGAGGTGCTCCTGGACGCAGTGGAGCAGAGGAGGGAGGCCCTGTACACGGACACGGCCACAGGGTCTCACCACACCTCAGCCGGCACCTGTGGAGGGAGGTGGCAGTGGCCGTCAGTGCCATGGCCGTGACAGCCAGGACAGGCATCCAGTGCCACAACAAGGTCAATGACCTAGTCAGGGCAGCTAGGGTGAGTATCAGCGCCGGCCCTAGGGTTGCTGGCGCCCCGGGCAAGCTGAACTTAAGCGCCCTTCGGGGGGCCGGGGCCGAGGGGGGGGGCGGGGCCGAGGGGGGGCCGAGGGGGGCGGGGGGGGGGGGGCGGGGCCGGGGGCGCGGGGCGGGGGCGGGGGGGGGGGCGGGGCGGGGGGGGCGGGGCTGGGCCGGGGGGGGGGGGGGGTGAGGGGGGGGGCGGGGCTGGGCCGAGGGGGGGGGCGGCCGGCCGGAGGGGGGGGCGGCCAGAGGGGGGGGGGGGGGGGCGCCTTTGGGGAGGGCGGCCACCGCGCGGGGAGGGCGGCCACCGCGCATGCGCTGGTTGGCACCGGCCCAACTGCGCATGCGCGGGACCCGAGTCTCTGGCGCCCCCGAGCACATGGCGCCCCAGGCGACTGCCCGAGTTGCCGGTACCTTGGGCCGGCCCTGGTGAGTATACCCCCCCCCCCCCCCGCACCCCCCCTCCCCAAGGATGGGCAGCAGCACAGCCCTAGCTGAAACCAACATGGCTGCACCCACCCATGCAGGCTGCATTGGCAGGATGGGGTGTGAACCTATGCCAACATACATACAACCGCTGGTCTGCAAGTATATGTCCGCCTAACACTGTTGACCTTTATCTTTGTCACTCCTCTCCCCACAGGAGAAGCACGCTCATAACAACTGGGAGCATGAGAGGACCGGAGGGGGTCAACCTGAATTGCGCCCCCTCACCGTTCATAAAGAGAGGGCCCTGGATCTTGCAGGCGCACCCGAGGACCGGGAGGTTGAGGATACAGAGGTCAGGGGCACCAAGTGAGACACCCCAATGCCTGCCCCTCTTCCCCCCCCATCCATCCTTACCCCCATCCCCCACTTCCCCTTCCTCCCATCCCCCACTCCCCCTTCCCCCGTCCCCCACTCTCCCTTCCCCATCCCCCTCCCCTCTTCCACCATTCCCCCAATCCTTTCCCCCTTCCACCCTTCACCCCTTCCCCCTCCCCCCTCCCCCCAGACCCCTTCCCACATCCCCATCCCCCTTCATCCTTCCTCCAACCCCGTCTGCGTATCTAACCATGTATGCTGTATTGTGTATTGCAGGACCAAACGCCAACCCACGCTTTCCTGCGGATGCCGACCGCCCCCAGTTCGTGCCAGGGCACCCAGGGGCCAGGGATAGACCCGGGCCGTCAGGCATACGACTCCACGATCCAGTGCCAGGGTGCCCACGAGCCACGGATAGACCCAAACCGTCAGGCGCACGCCGTCCCCAACTAGTGCCAGTGCGGCGATGCCGGTGGGCCCCACCCAGTGACGGGGAGGGCAGCCACACCAGCAAGCCCCCATCCCAGTCGACCCAGGACACTGACACACAGGACACCCACACACAGGACACCCACACACAGGACACCCACACACAGGACACACCCACCCAGGACACTGACACACAGGACACCCACAAACAGGACACAACCACCCAGGACATCCACACACAGCGGATGGACGGACAGGAAACGCCACCCCAGGGGACCCCAGACTTCGGGTCCGATGAGGACCTCGACATTATGGCACTGCTATCCAGGAGGGCGGCTGCCACCTGCCCCTCTGCACCCCACTCCTCTGTGGCAGCCTCTGCCGCCTCCCTGGCCCGCAACTGTTCCAGCTCCCATAGGGCAACAGGTAGAAGGGCGGTTTCCGCCACGGTGGCCAACATCGCCGGGTGATGCCCAAACGTAACAGTCTGCAGGGGGTGGGAGTAGACGACATGTCATCATTGCCCATACCCCCCTCCGCAGCCAGGTGCAATGGGCTGCATAGTCGCCACTGTTGCCAGCTGACACCTGGCCAGTCAAACACCACCCCATCCCCGGCACTCCCATCACCGGCGTTCCCGAGCCACGGCACCTCCCATCCTCAGCACCCCCCTCCCCGGCACCCCTATTCCCAGCACCCCCATCCCTGGCACCCCCATCCCCGGCACCCCCATCCCCGCCACCCCCATCCCCGGCACCCCCATCCCCGGCACCCCCATCTCTGGCACCCCCATCCCCGGAACCCCCATCCCCGGCACCCCCATCCCCGGCACTCCCATCCCGGCACCCCCATCTCCGGCACCCCCATCCACGGCACTCCCATCCCGGCACCCCCATCCCCGCCACCCTCACCCCGGCACTCCCATCACCGGCACCCCCATCCCCGGCACCCCCATCCCCGCCACCCTCACCCCGGCACTCCCATCATCGGCGTTCCTGAGCCACGGCACCTCCCATCCTCAGCACCCCCATCCCCGGCACCCCTATTCCCAGCACCCCCATCCCCGGCACCCCCATCCCCGGCACCCCCATCCCCATCCCCGGCACCCCCATCCCCGGCACCCCCATCTCTGGCACCCCCATCCCCGGAACCCCGATCCCCGGCACCCCCATCCCCGGCACTCCCGAGCCATGGCACCCCCCCATCCCCGGCACCCCCATCCCAGGCACCCCCATCCCCTGCACCCCCATCCCCGGCACCCACATCTCCAGCACCCTCACTCCCGCACCCCCATCCCAGGCACCCTCATCCCCGGCGCCTCCATCCCCCGCACCCCCATCCCCGGCACCCCCATCTCCGTCACCCCCATCCCCGGCACCCCCATCCCCGCCACCTTCACCCCGGAACTCCCATCACCGGCACCCCCATCCCCGGCACCCCCATCCCCGCCATCCTCACCCCGGCACTCCCATCATCGGCGTTCCTGAGCCACGGCACCTCCCTATTCCCAGCACCCCCACCGTCAGGGGCAGCAGGGTAGCATGGTGGTTAGCATAAATGCTTCACAGCTCCAGGGTCCCAGGTTCGATTCACTGCTGGGTCACTGTCTGTGTGGAGTCTGCACGTCCTCCCCCTGTGTGCGTGGGTTTCCTCCGGGTGCTCCCGTTTCCTCCCACAGTCCAAAGATGTGCGGGTTAGGTGGATTGGCCATGCTAAATTGCCCGTAGTGTCCTAATAAAAGTAAGGTTAAGGGGGGGGGGGGGTTGTTGGGTTACGGGTATAGGGTGGATACGTGGGTTTGAGTAGGGTGATCATGGCTCGGCACAACATTGAGGGCCGAAGGGCCTGTTCTGTGCTGTACCGTTCTATGTTCTATCCCCGGCACCCCCATCCCCGGCACCCCCATCCACGGCACTCCCGGCCCCAGCATCCTCGTCCCCGGTACCCCCATCCCCGGCACCCCCATCCCCGGCACTCCCATCCCCGGCACCCCCATCCCGGCACCCCCATCCTCGGCACCCCCATCCCCGGCACCCCCATCCCCGGCACCCACATCCTTGGCACTCCCGGCCCCAGCACCCCCCATCCCCGGCACCCCCATCCTCGGCACCCCCATCCCTGGCACCCCCGTCCCCAGCACCCCCTAGCCACGGCATCCCCATCCCCAGCACCCTCGTCCCCAGCATTCCCGAGCCATGGCACCCCCCCTCGCCAGCACTCCCATCCCCAAGAGTTCGACCCGGCACTCCCACCCCCAGAATTCTTTTCTGGTGCCTACGCATGGATCAACGATTTTTCTTTATTTTCTTTTATTTCTCTGTGTGGTTTTGACCTCCTCCTCGCTAGTTTTTTTTGTGGTATTTTGAAAGGATAGGCTTGCAGAGCACAAATGTACAAACAAACAAGTGTTTTATTGGAAAGGTGTTACTCTACACGATATTAGGATAGCCTGCACATTTGCCAGCGCAAATGACCAATGACATCATCAATATGTCACATGATTGGACTGTTAAAGTGACTTTATTCCAACTAGCAACAAACATGAATAGGTAACAATGACCATCTTCCTTTGTGATAAGTATGACTCCAACCAGTGTAGAGTTTTCCCCGTGATTTCCATTGACGTCGGCTTTGCTAGGGCAATTGATGCCACACTCAACTAAAATGTTGCCTTTATGTCAAGGGCAATCAATCTTAGTTGACCTCTGGAATCCAGTTCTTCTGTCCATGTGTGGACAGAGGCTGTAATGATGTCTGGAGTCAAGTAGCCCTCACAGAGCCCAAACTAAGCAATGATGAGCAGGTTATTGGTGAGTAAGTGTCACTTTATAGCTTTGTTGATGGCCCATTGCACCATTTTGATGTTGATTGAAAGTAGACTGATGGGGCAGTAATTGGATGGGTTGCATTTATCCTGCTATTTTATGGAAAGGACATTCCTGAGGCATTTTTCAAATTGTCAGGTAGATGCCAGTGTTGTAACTGTAGTGAAACAGCTTGACTATGAGCATGACTAGTTCTGGAGCACATTTTCAGTACCACTATCAGAATGCTGTCAGTGCTCATACACTATGCTGCCTCCAGAGCATTAAGCCAGGGGTGTACACTCAAATGATCCAAAGGGTTAAGTTTCTTCTTCTGAAAGCAATGGCTGGCCAGACCGATATTGTTTTACAAAAGAGATGTCCTTAAAGAGTATCTACTGAGACCAGCTATTCCAATTATAGGAACTTAATAAGCTGACTATGTGCATACAAAATCTATCGAACAGCAAATAAAGTTAACAAAATATTCAATTATCAAGGAAAGAATGGATGTCAAATGCAACATACTGGCCCATAACTCCCTCTCGGTTTAGCAACTTGAGTCCCTGGTGTGCCGCCCATGTTTGGCGTGACGACCCGGAAGTGTGGGGAAAAGGGCATGAGCCCAGACATATTTTTTCCCTTCTTGAAGCCCTGCGCAGCATTGGAACTACTGAATGAAAAATGCGGCTACAGCGCTAACTTGACCACTTGCCCGTATTTTAGGTGAATTTTTACACCTTCTATTTGCACTTTTATTTTTCAGTCTAGCAGAAGTTGAAGACTTTTTTTTGCGAGGTTAATGTTTTATATTATTATTGTTTAGCATTTATAAATATGTTTAAAATGCAAATAAAGTGAAAGGAAGACTTTATTTTTGCCTTTGGTTTGTTATGAGGCTGTTAATTCCATTAAAAGGATACTTTACTGTATAAAGTGAGTTTGGAAGTGAAATAACGATTTATTTTTTACTTTGGTTTGTCATGAGAAAATTCATTCCATTAAAGGAACTATAATGGATAGAATGTGGTGATCACTCGGGAATGAGTGTGATTGTCCACCTAAGGTACTCTGTGTGACTGGCCATGGGTTCTGTGGGTCCTTGCATAGCTGATGAGCCCAATCCTAGAGCAGAATCTTCAATCACTCACTTGGCAGGAGTTTCCAAAAGGTGGGATCGGTCATCGGACTCTAGGTCGCGGGTATTCCTTTCTGAGGCTCCTTTTCCGGGCCTCCTCTTGCTGTCGGATGTTCTCGAAGAATTGTGTCCCTTCAATCAGGAGGATTCTCCAAGTAGGTGTCTTCGGAGCAAAGGTCTCCCAGGGGGGGCATTGACATCTATGTTCCATTTCTTGAAGTAAGCCTTCAAGGTGTCTTTGAAGAGCTTCCTTTGTCCTCTTTTTCGGGATCCTTCTTTGATCTGGGTGAAGAAAATTTGCTTTGGCTGTTGGGAGTCTGGCATCCTAAGCATATGGGCAGGCCAGCAGAGTTGGATGATCATGGCCTTGATATTGGTGCTATTGACTCCTTCAAGGACACTAACATTAACACACTGCCCTCCTAGCTGATTCAGAGCTAAAGTACATATGGATTTTGCAAAGTATTGTAAGCTGTGTTGTTTACAAGTCTTCTTACGCGTCTCAGTGATTACGTCAAATGCTTTAACAAAGTTTAATGCCTTTGTTGACATAGACAAGCCTCCTGTAAGCTAATGTGACAGGTATTGCAGCGAATCAATTACCCACCCTAAGAGTGTACTGACAAAGGACATCCCAAAATGATGTCAGAGGAGATGTGTGCCAGGACACTGCTTTCAGCAGCTGCTGCTTTCAGACTTTGAGCTTGCAACATTAACAATTGATATGTGAAAACCGTCCCCTCTCTCCTTCTTCCCTTCCTCACCTCTCACCCCTCCCTCCCTCCCCTCTTCCCTCACTGCCTCCTTCCTCTTTAAAAATAGACAGAACCGCTGTGTGGAAAGATATATTTTATTGATCCTTGTGTTTAAGTGAATATGTTATTGCAAGAAATTTTTAAAAATTGAAGTAGTTTTATGTCATTGTTCAGCTGACAACATTAAGTTAAATGTTAACTGGTTTCAAAGTTTTGTATTTAGAAAATAATTTTTGTTAATAAATGTTTTACATTAAACAAGCTTCTACAAATACATTCTGAAACATCAAAACACAATATTTAATTATGAGATAATTATAATGAGTGAGATAGTAAATAAGGCAGAAACATATTTAACACAGTGGCACACTAGTTATCACTGCTGCCCCACAACACCAGGGACCCGTGTTCAATTCAGACCTTGGGTGACAGTGTGGTGTTTGTACATTCTCCCTGTGTCTGTATGGGTTTCTTAGAACCATGGAATAGAACCATAGAATTCCCACAGTGCAGAAGCAGGCCATTCAGCCCATCAGGTCTGCACTGACCCTCTGAAAGAGTACCTTTCCTTGTCCGCATCCCATGCCAGCAGGAAACCCATGGGCAGGAGTGCACTGTCAGTGGGAAAAGTGAATCATAATGGCCAGAGAATTCTGTCAATAGTATTTATTTTACAAGTACAAATAAGCTATCTACATATAGCTTACATATCTGCAATGCACTTACCGATTTCCAGTTAGAAGGATGCCCAAAACAGACTGATGATTTCTGCTTAAAAGCTGTATCTGTGCCTGCACAGTTAGAAGTGTGTCCAAGATAGGGAGACAATGGCTCCTGATTAGAAGCTTCATGTGTGCCAATGCCGTTAGTTGTGCGGTGCAGGCCCACATGCTGCCTCCACCATTAACTTTTGTACCAGCAAAATTTTTAGCAATTTGATAAATGTTTGATGGCCCACACGGCAACCTTTCCCAGGCCTGATGTGGCCTACAGGCCATAACTTTGACAGCGCTGCCTTAAGCTCTTTCCTGATATCAGGTGAAATGAATCGAGGTGGCTGAGGACTGCCACATGCGATGCTGGGGACCTCTGGAGGAGGCTAAGATAGATCATTCACAGGACGTTTCTGGCTGAAGGTGCACTGACATGCTTTGGCCCCCATCATTGAGGATGGGGATGCCCGTGGAGCCTCCTCCTTTGCCCATTAATTGTATAATTCTCTAGAACCACTCACAATCAGATATCACAGGGTTGCAGATTTTTGATCTGATCTGTTAGGTATGGGATTTCTTTGCTCATTATCTAGCTTGATTCTGTTGTTCAGCACACATGTAGCTCTGTGTTGTAGCTTCTCCTGGTTGGCACCTCATTTCTAGGTTTGCCTGCTGCAGACCCTGGTGTACTGTCCCACTTCCCTCACTGAACCAGGGTTGGCCCCCTGACTTGATGATAATGGTAAAGTGGACGTTAAAGTTACAGGTTGTGTTTGAGTAAAAAACTGCTGATATTCATGGCCGATACTGCCTCATGGATGCCCAGTTTTCAGCTGCTAGATCTGTTCTGAATCTCTCCCATTTAGTCCAGTTGTAGTGCCAGATAATACAATAGAGGGCATCGTCAGCGTGAAGCTGGAATTCTGTGTCCACAAAATGGCTGAAGGAATGGGTGGCCAAATGTTGGATGAAGGAAATGGGGGCCCACAAGAGGTCAAACTTGGCTGAATGCAGAATTTGTGGAGAATTGCCAGGCTGCTGTTGGCATGCTGCCAATGGTTGGGCGTACAGCAGCAAAGGCCATGCCGCTGCTGGACAGATTTGCCCATTTACAACTGAGTGAGTGAGTTTGAAGAGTAGCAAGAAGAGGTTGCTAAGGATTGTTGGGCTGGGAAAAACCCCACCATGTTTTCTTTCGTCCACATTGTCTATTGCCATTATCCCCCACCCCCCAGATTCTTGAACTGTTTGTTTATGGAGTGGGTTGACAGGGTGACCAGCAGCACAACTTCTTTTCCTACTTTTAGCTTCAGCAATGTTGTTTAATATCAGCTAAAATAAATGCTTCTATCATTTCGACTTAACTGCAGATGCAGCATGGGGTCATAAAGGGCAGGTCGTGCCTAACTAATTTGGTGGAGTTTTTTGACGACATTACCAGTGCGGTAGATAACGGGGAGCCAATGGATGCGGTATATCTGGATTTCCAGAAAGCCTTTGACAAGGTACCACACAAAAGGTTGCTGCATAAGATAAAGATGCATGGCATTAAGGGTAAAGTAGTAGCATGGATAGAGGATTGGTTAATTAATAGAAAGCAAAGAGTGGGGATTAATGGGTGTTTCTCTGGTTGGAAATCAGTAGCTAGTGGTGTCCCTCAGGGATCAGTGTTGGGCCCACAATTGTTCACAATTTACATAGATGATTTGGAGTTGGGCACCTAGGGCAATGTGTCCAAGTTTGCAGATGGCACTAAGATAAGTGGTAAAGCGAAAAGTGCAGAGGATACTGGAAGTCTGCAGAAGGATTTGGATAGGTTAAGTGAATGGGCTAGGGTCTGGCAGGTGGAATACAATGTTGACAAATGTGAGGTTATCCATTTTGGTAGGAATAACAGAAAACAGGATTATTATTTAAATGATAAAATATTAAAGCATGCTGTTGTACAGAGAGACCTGGGTGTGCCAGTGCATGAGTCGCAAAAAGTTGGTTTACAGGTGCAACAGGTGATTAAGAAGGCAAATGGAATTTTGCCCTTCATTGCTAGAGGGATGGAGTTTAAGACGAGGGAGGTTATTCTGCAATTGTATAAGGTGTTAGTGAGGCCACACCTGGAGTATTGTGTTCAGTTTTGGTCTCCTTACTTGAGAAAGGACGTACTGGCACTGGAGGGTGTGCAGAGGAGATTCACTAGGTTAATCCCAGAGCTGAAAGGGTTGGATTACGAGGAGAGGTTGAGTTACTGGGACTGTACTCTTTGGAATTTAGAAGGATGAGGGGGGATCTTATAGAAACATATACAATTATGAAGTGAATAGATAGGATAGATGCGGGCAGGTTGTTTCCACTGGCGGGTGAAAGCAGAACTACGGGGCATAGCCTCAAAATAAGGGGAAGTCGATTTAGGACTGAGTTAAGGAGGTACTTCTTCACCCAAAGGTTTGTGAATCTATGGAATTCCTTGCCCAGTGAAGCAGTTGAGGCTCCTTCATTAAATGTTTTAAAGTTAAAGATAGATAGTTTTTTGAAGAATAAAGGGATTAAGGGTTATGGTGCTCAGGCCGGAAAGTGGAGCTGAGTCCACAAAAGATCAGCCATGATCTCATTGAATGGTGGAGCAGGCTCGAGGGGCCAGATGGCCTACTCCTGCTCCTAGTTCTTATGTTCTTATGTTAACAACATGCAAGAGGGTAGTATGTCATTAGAACACTTTTTCTCTGCTAGGTTTAAGCAAAAACATTATTGATGCAGATATTTTGCAGTGTATGGGGATTGCCAGTGCACTTCTGACCTTGTGGCTGAGATGCGCCACACCAGAGGCCATTTTGTGCAGAATATATAGGAATTAATTTGAGTCATCAATCTAAAGGCTACTTAACTTACCATTCTTCCTCATGCTTGTGACTTTCTTCTATATCCGGATATGGGAAGGAGGATTGATTCTATTAGTTGCCATCTGCCATGGCATGTCAAACATATAGAGGAAGCTGACCCAAGGCCGCTAAAATAAGGCCGTGACTTGTCTCTGCCAACAGTATATAAGCTGACAATGTTGAAGCTGGTGAGGTGAGCTCCTGCTTCCCATGGCAATCGCACCTCCAACCCCCCCCCCCCCCCCCCCCCCCCACAAAGCTGGCTAATTGGCCATATGGTATCTACCACCTCTGCTGTACTTTCTCTGACTGTGCAGATTGGTTCGATTGGCAGCAGCCTTTCTGACAGGAGAACTTTGATTCAATTGTCATTTGAATATGCGGATCAACCTGACAATTCAGTGCAGAGACCACCTGGAATTACTGTAGGAGTTTCCCAGATCTTCTGCTGAAGTTTTGGAAAGGGATCAAGAGAATCCTTTCAAACAATTCTACCCTAATTGATTAATCAAAAGCTCCAACTAATGTTTCAGGTGAATATTAAAGAACCCCGAGCACTATTTAAACAAAGGAAAGGGGGTCTTTCTGTATTCCCATAGTATTCTTCCCTCACTCAACATTATCAGTCAGTTATCTCATCACCGTGGGATTTTACTGTATATTAAATAGGTACCATAATATAACAAGTACCTCTTCATTCACCTGAGGAAGGAGCAGTGCTCCGAAAGCTAGTGATTTGAAACAAACCTGTTGGACTTTAACCTGGTGTTGTAAGACTTCTTACTGTGCTCACCCCAGTCCAACGCCGGCATCTCCACATTATAATATAACACGATCAATAACCAGTTTTGAACTGGTTCAACATAGTTACAGACGACCCACCTTTCATAAACTCAAATTGTTTGAGATTCCTTGACTGATACTTCCAAAGATTCCCCGTATCAATAGCAGCCAAACAGGTTTATAATCCCTGTGAACCTGCTTGTGATCTTCCAGCTCACTGATACAGTCTCGGAATCCAACAAGCTGTCTCCCAGTTCTTTTAATCTTATTTATCATAGTATTCTTGGGCGCCTCCCACCTGGGCCTTATAAAGTTTCAGCTGCTCCCACATTTTAATGACCTCATTGATGACCATTTATTTTCTCCATCAATGCAGATACACCCTTCACGTACATAAATCCTTTGCTGATTTAGTGAAGATATAAATATTTCTTTAAATCTTTTACTGTCTGCATTTAACCTAATTACCTCTGTGTGACTACAGACTGACTATAGAAAAACCAGCGTACTTAAATTCTGTGTCCATTTCAGTCTTGCCCAAAGGAGGAATAGATGCATGCAGAGGCCAAAATGAAGGGGCAGCAGCGTAGCATGGTGGTTAGCATAAATGCTTCACAGCTCCAGGGTCCCAGGTTCGATTCTCGGCTGGGTCACTGTCTGTGTGGAGTCTGCACGTCCTCCCCCCTGTGTGCGTGGGTTTCCTCCGGGTGCTCCGGTTTCCTCCCACAGTCCAAAAGATGTGCGGGTTAGGTGGATTGGCCATGCTAAAATTGCCTGTAGTGTCCTAATAAAAGTAAGGTTAAGGGGGGGTTGTTGGGTTACGGGTATAGGGTGGATACGTGGGTTTGAGTAGGGTGATCATGGCTTGGCACAACATTGAGGGCCGAAGGGCCTGTTCTGTGCTGTACTGTTCTATGAAGGCAACATTTCTCTTTGCTTTAATATTTTTGGTGGGTGGTTAAAATAAACATGTTACTTGCTGGAATTGATTTTGATGGAACTCGCATCCACTTCTGGTTTTCATTCACAAAAAAATTTATAAATGACACGGTTTTGGCAGGCCTTGTCCGTGCAGCGAAAGATTGCTCTTCAAGGCGCTCTTCAAGTTTTCATTGGCTTGAATTCTTGCTGGCTTATCATCTCTAAATTGCCAAGGAAAATGACCTGACCTGGATTTTATGATTGCTTTGGTTGAAAATGTTCTTGGATTTTGGGAAAATAACATTTCTGCTGAACGCAACACAAAACTGAATACTCTGAGCAGTGTTTGCCTTTATCATTTCATTGATTTATGTTGCCATGTTTAAAATTGTGTGGAGTGAAGAAAGGATAAATAAAATATTCCTGTTTGCTCATAAAAAATCATCTCTTTTGTTGTGAAGTAGTTAAAGCAGGACACCTTTCCATAGGTTTGCATAGTTCCACATCTGTAGTCTGCGACCTTGTCAGGTTTGAGTCTGTTCCACTATCTGTTAACGTCACTTGTCAGGCACAAGTAAAAATGAACGTTTTTACTTGTGATGTATAATATTTCACTCAAAGGATATGTTACATGCAAAGAACAACATTTATAAATAAATACTGACTTCTTAACTCAGTGAAGGCTACATGTGCACAGCAGGGTATGCTGAATTGAACTTTCCTTTTCTGTTTAGTGGCTTCGGAACTGTAATTTGTTAAATGTGCGGACCAGATGAGTAGAGACCAGTGCCTTTTCCAGATGTGACAATGTACTGGTTTTTAAAACACAGGTGTTCCCCCCCACCCAGAATGCATGGCGAGTTGCCATTGAAATGAGATGATCCCGTGGGTCACAAGTGTGAGGTGGTTGCTAAATTCCCCAGTGATATTAATGAGTTTAGTCCCGAGCGCACAGACTGCATGTGCCCAGCACCAGCTGCTCTCCAGTGGAACAGGGTGGCCATAAAGTTCGAAATATGCAGAACATGTAACAGATAAACAATACCTGATGTCATGGAAACGCAAAAAAACAAAACTTATTGACTCTAAGTATTCCTCACTGTTAAACTTTATTGTGACCCACATTGCTCCACTCAATCTTTCAGATAGTGTTTTCTAACAACAGATAAAACATTTAAGTGCAGGAAGTACAGCAGAATTTTGATCATGCTACACATAATCCCACCAAAACGCAAAGCTAATGCAATGCCTTCATTTATTTTGTTTATCACTTCAGAAGTAAAAAAAATGCAGCTGTGTCAATTGTTTAACTTTCAGAAACTTGTTAATGAAAGCAATATTGGGGCAAGATGGCGATACTCAGGTTAAAGCTTATCACAGTGTGCTCATCTTAATTACACCTAAGGGAAGCACATGAAGGAAACAGGAATAGAAATGTAAGTTGATAGCATTACATAAAGAGGAATGGGGGGGGGGGGGGGTAACTGGCACAGACTAGTTGGGCTAAAAGGCCTGTTCCAATGCTGCGACATCAACCTCGCGGGCAAGCTACATGTGCCGTATGCAGTGTAAAACCTCCCTTCTAAACATCCCACAGAATAAATTTCCAAAGTCGGTTGTGATATTAGGCAAGGTTTGAGCTGAGGCATAATGCTTTCATGGCAAGAGAGGGAGACCCGAGATTTATAGGCGGTGATTTTCAGGCCCCGCCTCCCACAGAAGCAAATCTTGTTATAGCCGCTTACTCTGGGGAGAGGGCCATAATGGGATTTGTGCCTGCAAGAACTCAGAACGCAGTTCTTGGGCTCTCCATGCTGATGTAGTCAGGTTCACACCCTGCGAGAGCGTGATCCTGATTACCATGCATTTGAATGTATTTTAATATTCAGAAATGGCTTTATGCCATTGCTGTCGTGTCAGCAGGAATCACTACTGGGTTCTGGTTTCCAAAAAGCGAACCAGTCATGATGATCATGCCAGTGGCTCAGAGGTGAGTATAGCCTCCAGCTGGTGAGGGCCATGGCCATTTCTGGTGGGCACTGTCAGGTTGGCGCTGCTAGGTTCGGGGTCAGGGGGAGGCCAGGGACTGAGGCAAGGGAAGGGCCTCCAGTGAACCCCATTGGGGGCTTCCTAGTATGTGGGGGTGGCGCTGCAATGCAAGGAGGTTGAAACGGGGGAGGGGCAGTGCGCCTGCATTAGTGGTAGTGAGGGATGATGTCTGCTTTGTTTGGGAGGGGAAGCAGCTCTAAAACCCCAATGCCAACGATGATGGGGGTCTTTAATTTCAATCTGACATCAAAAGGGTACCCTGATCTCTTTAGGCCCCACCCCTCAGAAATGTAACACACAGCACACCTCCCTGGTTTGTTCTGACAAAGTGTCAGAAGATCTGGGGAGAAAACCTGCCTATTTCTCGGGGGAGAACATGCTCGATTTCAGTCAGAACCTGACATGTTTGCCATTTTTGGGAAAAATTCCAGGAGAATCAGAGATATATTGACCTGGGCTGCCCAGAGGACTGGTTGCAAAGTAACATTGGCAGATATCTGGACCGAGGAAATTTGTCAGCACTCAGCCAGTATTGGGTGTATTCATGTTCGGGCAGACCAGAAGAAAGAAAAGGAGGAATACCTTATCAATGTTGGAAAAAGATGAAAACTAATGAACAGATATTGGCCGGAATTCTCCAGCCATTGGGATTCTTTGCTCCCACTGGCAGCACTCCCCCACCTGCGGGTTTGCCAGCGGCGTGGGTGTATTCAATGGGAAATCCCATTGACAAGCGATGAGAAAAGAATCCCGCCGCCAGTGAATGGTACACCGCCAAGAAACACACGGCTGGGAAGCGGAGAATTCAGCCCATTATATTTTGTCAAAATAATACAAACAGTCACCGACACACAGTCAACTATTACTCATGCACAAATTCTACTCACTAAACTACAACTACTACTAAAAGCCTATACTTAGCTTCGGGTGCCCACTCAGTCACAGGAACAATGGCCGTTGTCCGGTTCTGATACTGCTGGCTTCGAACTGGTATAGAATAGTAGCTAGGAGAGAGTGCTCTGACCTTGGGGACTCTTCTTTATACCCCAAAGAGTTTTGCGCCCTTCTGGGCGGTTCCTGAACTTGACCCCAATTAATTGGACCATGTCCCAATCATTTGTATTGATTCTCTCCAATAAAGGGGTCGTTCCTTGATCACTGGGCGGGCCCTAGGTGACCATTGGCCTGCCTTTGTTTTAGTCTCCACTGGTGCTGGGGAGTCTGCCCTGGTACCAATTGCTTAAATGTTTCTCTTTTGTCCCCGGAGATAGCTCATTACTATGCTAATGGCTTGTAGTATCAGTTCTGTCTGGGAGCTGCAAGTTCCAATCCACAGGCAAACCTTGCACCTGCTTGTTTTCCTAGTACTGTCCAATTTTCCCTTTACTCTTTGCGAATGTCCATTTTGGAATTGGGACGTGGCCACCCCAGGTGGCTACAGCGCCTGTTCGGGGAGGCTGGTACAGGAATTGAACCAGCGCTGCTGGCATTGTTCTGTATTACAAGCCAGCGAATTCCAGACCCTTAAATCATGGGGGTTTTCTCCGTCCCCCGCACCAGATTTCTGGTGTGGCACGTCGTTGGGATTCTCCGTTTCACCGTCTGGTCAATGGGGTTTCCCATTGTGGGGCAGCCCCACGCTGTTGGGAAACCCCTGTGCTGCTGGCAAAATGGAGAATCCCCACGGCGGAGAATTCAACCCCATATTCATCACCACTGGTTGACCCAATTGAAGTATGCTATACTTAACAAGAGACAAAAGATAGAAATGATCATGAAGTAACAAGGTAATTAAATGGTTATTGGTATCGAGAGGTCTTCTACACAACAATGGTCTGAATCTTATGCCCTTGGTGAGATTCATGGGTATTTAATCAGGTGAGGGTGATGTGAGAGGGGACACTGTCACCTTCCCATCTCCACCCTGATGAAATCTTTTGGTGGGAAGGCCTGTGGGTGGCTGCTGCTAGAATTAACCCAATAGTAGGTGCAGGGCACGACAAGAAAACACTGGCAGATTTCTTTGTTGGCTTCCAGGGGTATCCCTTGTTCAAAAGCACTAGGCGCTGGATCACGATATTCAGCATTGTGGGGGAGGGGTGGGGGAGGGGTGGGGGAGGGGTGGCATGCCCTAGATGCTGAGTCCCCTCTATGACCCCCCCTTCCATGACTCTTACCCAGCACCTGTACCTGGGTTCCTACTCAATCAGAGGCCTTGGGTGGGCGTGGTACTGCCATCCTGATGAAGCTGGTAAGTACAGAAGAACTGCCCCTAGTGTCCTTGATCCTGAGGAAAGGTCTGCTGCTGGCTTGTCAATTGCTTGAGTGGCACAGAATGTTACAGGCCTCCTCGGAAAGAGGTAACACAGGCGTCTCCAGGTACACATTCACAATATTTTAACACAAAAATGGGGCGGCATGGTGGTGCAATGGTTAGCATGCTGCCTCACGGCGCCGAGGAGCCGGGTTTGATCCCTGTCCCGGGTCACATTCTGTGTGGAGTTTGCGCATCCTCCCCATGTCAGCATAGGTCTCACCCCCACAACACAAAGACGTTCAGGTTAGGTGGCTTGGCCATGCTAAATTGCCCCTTAATTGGAAAAAAATAATTGGGTACTCTAAATTTATAAAAAAAAATTCTTCACACAAAAATCTGAAATGAACTATTCAGCAAGTTTCATACTGGAATGGGGTCCAAAATTCTGAATTTGTTTTGGTCTAAAATGGTGTAGATCATTCAGTAGGAAGGAAAGCAGATGCTCTGGGAGCTAAATTTGATAGCCCCCAAAATAGATACAGGAATAGCGATGCATGATTAACCCATGCCTGTTGAATTGCGATGCAATCTGTATGCATCTTTGTTCTATTGGCCCATTTCAATGGTTTTAGTATGCAGCCAGCACTAATTGCGCTGTTGATTGCCTGGATGCATCAGCAGAAGGGCCATTCTGAGTGGCTAGTTAGGTAACCAATGCTACCAAGCGCACTTACTTAGCAATAACTTGCTCACTGACGCCCACTTTGTGTTCTGCCAGGGTCACTCAGCTCCCGACCCCATTACAGCTTTGATACAAACATTGACAAAAGAGCTGAACTCCAGAGGTGAGGTGACAGTGATTGCCCTTTGACATCAAGGCAGCATTTGACCCAGTCTGGCAGCAAGGCGCCCGAGCAAAACTGGAACTCCAGGAACTCCTGGAGTGATGCCCCAGGACTACAATGACTGACCTGCAACAACCACAACCATCTTTCTTTGTGCTAGGTATGACTCCAACTAGCAGAGAGTTTTCCCCTTGATTCTCATTGACTCCAGTTTTACTCTTGTATCCACAGGTGGTGAAGAGGCAGTGGGGACAGATAGCCATGGAGACCATGAATGAAGCCCGTGGACTTGCATACAGTGTCACAAGAAGCCCAGTGACCTCACACTGGTCAAGGTCAGTGAATACATTTCCAAATGCCTTATCTAAACAACTGCATCATATGTATGACACTGCTCAATATAACACACCCACCTTCACTCAACTACCAGCAATCTCCATTAATCAGGGCCACGATTCAGCGAACGCATTGTGCCAAGGTGAATCCCGGGAAAGCCTCAAATCAGGATTTGCACCGGGCACCAGGCTGATTACAAGTCACTCAACCTGCTACACCCAGTGCGATCTGGAACAGACCCATTCAAATGAGCTATTCGGCTCATTTAAATACTTGATGTTGTATTTACCCAGTGCCTGGGATTCAATGGCCGTGCCTGCGAGGCCTCAACCTGGCGCCGTCTGGCACTGGTTTCCACAAATGTGGACCAGGCATGATAGCATCTCAGGGGGTTTCACAGGTCATTAGAACCCCCTTGTGTAGTCGGGACAGAGCAATGTACCCTGGCACCCAGGCATCTTGGCATTGGATGGGGGGGGGGTCTAGATATTGGGGCAGCCATTCAAAATGATGCCCTGATCTTTGAGGAGCCCGTCCTGTTGGCGAGCTCAGCTTCTCAGGATAGGAAACCTCTATAAGTGTGGCCTTCATGGGGAGGAACTCCCTGAGGCCCCGGGTAAATCTCGGCATTACAGCTATTGCGAAACAACCTGCCAAAACCGCCCAAAACCAGACTTTGAAATGTTTTGGTTGAAACGTGTCCCAGAACTCATATCAAACATTCATAGGTTCCACTGCACTTCACACACATAGCACTGCTTCAAGCCTCACAACCTCATCTCAATAGTTGCACACGCTGCCAGCTATTCGAACATGGCAGCCACATCAATCAAACAGATTGCATGACGCTCATCGACACACTTATAGGCCTGTCGGAAAGCCTGTTGTCAATCGCAGGAGCACGGAGAGGTCCAGCTTCAACTTTGCACAGGACCTTGTACAGAAGCTGAAGATATCCTTTTCAAAATGCAAAGGTGGACCAATTGCATTTGCACACTTGTGAACCCAACCATGGCATAATATCAGATGGTTGATGTCTCAACTTCCATTGCTGCATGAGCAACAGCCACCCAAAGTCTGGGTGCTGCAGTACAAGCTCAGACTGAAGCCACGCAAGCTCGGGCTGCTGCCAACATTGGCTGCAAATTTCAGTTTGCAAAGGAATTTGCAGAGCTTCACAGCAATCCGGCAATCTGTCCTTCTTTGGTCCCAAGGGAGTGGCAGTGATTCCATTCCATTTAGGGGAGGTGGTGGCATAGTGGTATTGTCACTGGACTCGTAATCCAGAAACCAGGATAATGATCTAGGAACTGGGGTTCGAATCCCACTGTGGCAGGTGATGGAATTTAAACTCAGTAAAATATGTGGAATTAAAAGTCTAATGATGGCCATGAAACCATTGTATATTGCGATAAAATCCCATCTGGTTTACTAATGTCCTTTCGGGAAGGAAATCTGCCATCCTTACCTGGTCTGGTCTATATGTGACTCCAGCCCCACAGCAATGTGGTTGACTCTTAACTGCCCCTGAAGAGCAATTAGGGATGGGTAATAAATGCTAACATAGTCTGCGACGTTCATGTCCCATGAACAAATTTAAAAAAATCTTTTTCAGAAAGCAACCCTACTCCTGGCACTCCACTGGAGATCTCACAGTGGCCTGTAGTCTGTCAGCTAGCCAGCCCAGAGTGCTGCTGCCTATTTGGAGAAGGCACAGTCCGCCCCAGGCCTTCTGGCCTAGAGTTGTTTCAGGGCGCCATCCAATCAAGGCCACCTGCAGACTCCCTCACTGAAACTCAGCAGTTTTCTACCAACCATATACAGCCGCTGTGTAACAGCACTAGGTCAGGCTTAAACAAACAGAAAAGAGGCACTGAAGGAAGGGATGAAGGTGATTTTCGTACTCAGCATGGCATGATTTCATTTATAGATTTGGTTTGGAATGTTTCTTTGATGCTGGCTTTTATTTTTGCATTGTGGCCATTGCAGGCAGTGGTGATTAGTAATGTTGGAAGGTATGTTGTGGGACTGTTGGTGAATGGGGAATTTGGGATTGCATTTACTGTTGTCACAGTCAGATGAGTCCTTCAGGCAGCCTGTCCAGGAAGGGACTGTCTAAGTATCATCTCCCTTTCTCTTCCTCACCTTCCTCCTTCACTTCCGCATGCATCTGCTCCTGCATTGTACAGCTGGTGGCAAATGCTATCTCCTCATGATGGTAAGTGTGTCCTGCTTTGCATGCCCGCTGTTAATTTGCTGAGTCATGCTGTATTGCAAAAGGATTTTGAGCTGGCGGCCCGATAGCGAAGACCCACGGCTGGCCACCCACCCCCGCACCTCAATTTAGCTCGCCCCCCCGCCCCTCAATTTAGCTCGCCCCCCCCCGCCCCACAATTCAGCTCGCCCCCCCCCTCGCAACGCAATTCAGCCCCCCACCCCCAGAATGTGGGTCCACCCCTCCCGCCCAGTCCGGGGGTGATCCGACCTGCTCCCCCACACAGAGACTATCTGAATAAAGAGGCCCAAACAGAGACCCCCTAAATACAAAGGCCCCCCAAAGACTCCAAAATACATAAACCCCCCCCCAGACTCCCTATATATGGGGACCCCTGTCTGGAAGCTCGAGAGCAGTCCAGACAGAAGCAGTGAAAAAAAAGTGCTTTAATACTCACCTGAGCAATACACCTGCTGGCTTAGACACAGGAAGGAGAAAACCAGTCAGCTGGGTTTAAACCCCCTCAGATCTCTGATCTGCAAGCCACTAGGGGGCCGACACGTGGGACAGAGAGTACCCTAAAAGGAGGGTCCACCTGAACCTGCCAGCAGACCGCAAGGGGTTATCTGCCGGAGGGCTGTTTAAGCTCTGATACAATGCAGAGGAGTTGGGAAGAGGCACTTAACTGGCAACTTAAGTCTAGTAAAATCCAGGCCAATGTATGTGATGTTAGAATTAACATATCGAAACAAAAATAACACAGGGCAACGGGGCTTAATTATTCTGAGAGAATCCACCAGGTCGAAGAAACTCTAATTCATCCACTGCCAGATTCAGCTTCAGAAATTCTCAGTTACACCCCCTCCCCCCGCCCCCAACCCCCAAATCTATTTGCAGGTATTGAGCACCTCTCAACAAAGCTTATTCTGATGCGTTACTCAAATGCAGGACATTTGCCACAGGGATAATTTTCTTTATCTTTGATGAAATTGCTCCCTTGTCACGAAACTTTTCAACAACTTGCTAGGACGCTGTAATCTCCCACTGGGCTGTGCAGGAATGTTGTTTCTCACTGAGATTTTCAGCTGAATTTATGTTTCCCTTAGCAGCCTATTCCAATGTTCAAAACCTTTGCAAAGACTTTTAGTGAGGTTCTCATTTCCTGATGCTGACACATTATAAAACACTAGTGAGACCACACAAGTAGTACTTTAGTCACAGCACTTACCAAATGATCTACTGGCAGTAGAAAGAACTCAGTGAAGCTCAGATAGTTTAGATCATTCTGCTATCATTCAAATTCATGAAGTTATGTTTAACATTAGAAAAAGACTAAAGAAAGCTATGGTTTAAGTTAACAAAAATCCAGGAATTAATGATCAGGATTGATCTAAGTGGCAATGTTTCAAGGAGGGGAGGAGGCCGTGAAGAAACTTCACTGTCAATTGGGAAAATCCAGATTTATGCATTGCCAAGTCTGTTACCTTTCCAATATTGGATGGCCCTTCGAAGCAGTGGTGGAGCAGACACAGGGAAACCTGTGGCATCATGACCCCATGGGCCTTTTGGATGTGGCTGATGGAGAAATAGCAGCACACCACTATCCTGGTAGCTAGGGGGAAGGAGAGTGTGGCTGTAAGCCTTGTATGGCCATTTTCCATCATTCTCTAGTGCCATTCCACTAAAGCATCCTGGCTACTAGGAGATGTTAAATATATTGGACTATACTTTATGGAATGGATTTGTGGTGGCAAATGGAATAGGATCAAAACAGAATATGAAGACCGTTTCTACTAGAAGTTGAGGCTGAGGAAGAGGAACATTGTTCTGAACTGCTCCCGCTTTGGAATTTCTTTAGCTGGTGTCTCCTTTCCACCCACTGATGTGGACTCTGGGAGGACAAGGCATTAGTCTATTTTAGTGGAACTGAATCCAAACTTGTATCCAAGCCTGTGCCCTCCTTGCAGACTGTTGAACCCCAGAAATACAGAACATTTTATATGGAGTCAATGGGCAATAAGAAAAACATAACTTGCTGTTGGCCTCACCCTGGAGTGGCTTGTTAGTGCCACTTCCCCCAGAGATTTTTCACAATGTGACCAAACTGGCATTGATGTCCATTGGCAATTTTGAGTTGGTTGACCCCGAATCTGGTACTGCACTGCACCCAGTAGCAAAGGTCACCAGCTGAGTGGGGTCTTGAACTGTCAAAGCTGCACGACTGCAGTGGGCCAGAGAATTTTCAGGGCACATACAACAAAGCTTCAAGTATTGTATTTAATTGGCAAATAACATGATAATCATGATGAATATTGCACTGGAGTGGGTGTAGAGGAGATTCACTAGGATGTTGCATGGATGGAACATTTAAGTTATAAAGAGAAGTTGGACAACTTGGGTTGTTTTCACTGGAGCTGAGAAGACTGAGGGGTGACCTGATCAAGGGGCGGAATTCTCCGACCCCCCTGCAGGGTCAGAGAATCGCCGGAGGCCGGCGTGAATCCCGCCCCCGCCGTGGCTGGAATTCCCCGCCACCTGGAAATCGGCGGGGGCGGGAATCGTGCCGCGCCGGTCGGCGGGCCCCCCGTGCCGGTCAGCGGGCCCACCCATGGCAATTCACTGGCCCGTGATGGGCCAAAGTCCTGCCACTGTCAGGCCTCTCCCGCCGACGTGGTTTAAACCAGCTCTGGTGCCGGCGGGAGCAGACGGTGCGAGCGGGCCCCGGGGTCCTGGGGGGGGGGGGGGCGCCAATCTGACCCGGGGGGATGCCCCCACGGTGGCTTGGCTCGCGATCGGGGCCCACCGGTCGGCGGACGGGTCTGTGCCATGGGGCACTCTTTTTCTTCCGCCGCCGCCACGGCCTCCACCATGTCGGAGGCGGAAGAGACCCCCTCCACCGCGCATGGGCCGGGGTGACGTCAGTGGCCACTGACGCTCCGGCGCATGCGCAGACTCACGCCGACCAGCAAAGGCCTTTCAGCCAGCCATGGCGCCGGTCGGCAGGGTGCCAAAGGCCGTTCGTGTCGGTCATAGAACATAGAACAGTACAGCACAGAACAGGCCCTTCGGCCCTCGATGTTGTGCCGAGCAATGATCACCCTACTCAAACCCACGTATACACCCTATACCCGTAACCCAACAACCCCCCCCCTTAACCTTACTTTTTTTTAGGACACTACGGGCAATTTAGAATGGCCGATCCACCTAACCCGCACATCTTTGGACTGTGGGAGGAAACCGGAGCACCCGGAGGAAACCCACGCACACACGGGGAGGACGTGCAGACTCCGCACAGACAGTGACCCAAGCCGGAATCGAACCTGGGACCCTGGAGCTGTGAAGCATTTATGCTAACCACCATGCTACAGTGCTGCCCTGGTCAGCGGGGTGCCAACCACACGAGCGCGGGCCTAGCCCCTAAAGGTGCGGAGAATTACGCACCTTTGGGCAGGCCTGACGCCGGAGTGGTTCTCGCCACTCCGGTACGCCGGGACCCCTAGCCTCGCTGGGTAGGGGAGAACCCCGGCCAAGGTATACAAGATTATGAGGGGATGGATAGGGTGGATAAACTAATCCCCTTCGTTAAAATGTCAGTTACGAGGGGATTCAAGTTCAAGGTGTGGGGCAGGAGGTTTAGAGTGATGTGAGGAAAACATTTTTTCCCCCCAGAGGGTGGTGACGTCAGGAATGCACTGCCTGAGAGGGTGGTAGAAGTGGGTTGCCTCACATTCTTCAAAAAGTACATGGGTGAGCACTTGGCACGTCATAACTTTCAAGGCTATGGACCGGGTGTTGGCAAATGTGGTTAGGTAGGCTAATCAGGGGCTAAATTCTCCGACCACCAGCAGGGTCGGAGAATCGCCTGGGGCCGCCGAAAATCCCGTCCCCGCCGTGGCAGAGATTCTCCGCCTCTCCGCCACCCGGGAATTGGCAGGGGCGGGAATCACGCCACTCCGATCGGCGAGGCCCCTGCGGCGATTCTCCGGCCCGGATGGGCCGAAGTCCCGCCGCTGGGAGGCCTCTCCCGCCGCCGAGGTTTGAACCACCTCTGGTGGCGGCGGGATCGGTGCCGCGGCCGGGCCCCTGGGGTCCTGGGGGGGGGGGCGCAGGGCAATCGGACCCCAGGGGTTGCCCCCACGGTGGCCAGGCCCACGATCGGGGCCCCCCGCTCAGACTCCGGGCCAGTGCCCTAGGTGCACTCTTTCTCCTTCACCGCCGCCACGGCGGAGCGGAAGAGAAACCCACATCGCGCATGCGCCGAAAGCCTTTCGGCCAGCCCCGCTGCCAGGCGGCGGGCCTGAATGGCCGCTGGCGCCGGTTTTTTGCGCCAGTCTTCTGGTGCCAACCGCTCCGGCGCGGGGGTAGCCCCCAAAGGTGCGGAGAATTCCCCACCTTTGGGGAGGCCCGACCCCGGAGTGGGTGGCGCCACTCCCCTTCGCCGGGATCCCCCCGTCACGCCGGGTAGGGGAGAATCCCGCCCCTGGTGTTTTACATGTGCCAGTGCAGACTTTTTTTAAAATTTAGAATATCCAATTAATTTTTTCCAATTAAGGGGCAATTTAACGTGGCCAATCCACCTAACCTGCTCATCTTTGGGTTGGGGGGGTGAAACTCACGCAGACACGGGGAGAATGTGCAAACTCCTCACAGACAGTGACCCAGGGCCGGGATTCGAACCCGGGTCCTCAGCGCCGTAGGCAGCAATGCTAGCCACTGTGCCAGTGCAGACTTGATAGGCTGTAGGGCCTCTTCTGCACAGTATTTTCTGGGATGATGCTTCATAACTCACACATTATATTCATTGTACAATAACATCATCACTTGTTAACATGAACTCCATTATCATTAATAAAATACTTGAAACTTCGACCTGAATTTCACTGAAGACAAGCTATCAATACATTAGTGCTTACAGAAGTGAATGTTGTGCAGACAATCACTTTACCACAAAATTCATCCTCTTTATGAAATTTTTATGTGCAAGGTAAATGATTGATATTCATAATATTGTGACTCAAATTCACAGCAGAAAAAATATTACAAAGAAGACAATTTAATATATGAAGTACATTTTATTTGATTAGAAAACAACTTTGTACATCATGATATTAAGTATTTAATTTTGGCTGGATAGCGAACATAATAGAACTTTATGTAGCTTTAAATATTAATTTGTAATGTATATTTATTTCAGTAAGTTTATCTCTACACATTATTGAAGGCACTTTGTACAAAAAGACCCAAAAATACAAAAGTGAAAGTTAAATTGAATCATAAAGCAAATTACATAAACACACCAGAATGTTAAATGCTGTGGTAATCAATGCTTTATGATGGTTATTCATGCCAGTGCCACCTAAACTAAAACGAATAAGGTCCCACTACTATTGTCAACCGCAACACAGACACAGTCCGGTAATTCATTACGGCGTTGACTGTTGACATCTCCAGATCCACAATGTACTCCTTTGGTCCTGTTAAAGGTTTCACTAAGACAAGCATTGCACTCACATTGCTTGTTTGCTGTAGGAATACAAAAATGTGAAATAAGAAAATATTGTAGTGATTAAAAACAAAATGGTTTAAATCTTCCTTTATGAGGCAACAGTCCCTGAAATGCGAAGGTTGGATGGGGCACAACATCTCTTCACCAGATTACCTTGCACACTTTTGAAGGTGAAGGGTAGAATTTCTACCTGGCCCTCTCATTCTCGGGGCAGGCCTGGGGGAATGGGGGTGGTGAGCAAGAGAAGGGGTTTCTTGCATTTCTGGTAATCGTGTCAGATATGCCTCCATGATTGATGGGATGCACACCTGTGGTTGCAGGCACGTGTGTCATTGGATGCCACCAAGGAGGGTTCAGAATTTGATTTAAGAAAAGAAGATTGAGCACTATTTGAATTGGAAGAAAACCAGTCACACACTAACCTGACATGGAAATATATTGGGCGGAATTCTCTGATCCTGAGGCTAAGTGCTGACGCCGTCGTAAACGCCGTCGTGTTTCCTGACAGCGTCAACATGGTCTCAGGAGCAGCAATTCTGACCTCTAAAGGCAGCCAGCACGGCACTGGAGCGACCCATGCCGCTCCAGCTGCCGATCCCGGTGTCAGATGTGCGCCTCGGGGTCCGCGCATGCGCAGTGGGGCCGGCGCCAACGTACGCATGCGCAGTGGGACTGGCACCATTGCCGCGCATGCAAGTTGGCTCTCTTCTCTGCGCCGGCCCTGACGCAACATGGCGTAGGGCTACAGGGGCCGGTGCGGAACAAAAGAGGCCCCCAGCCCGAGAGGCTGGCCCGCCGATCGGTAGGCCCCAATCGTGGGCCAGGCCACAGCGCAGACCCCCTGGGTCGGACCCCCCTCCCCAAAAAAGGCTGCGCCCAGATTCACCCATGCCGAAAGTCCCGCCGGCTAAGAGCACGTATGCATGGCACCAGCGGGACTCGGCTTCTTTAGCGTGGCCCAACCCGGACCGAGAATCGCGGGGGGGGGGGGGGGGGGGGGGGCCCGTAGAGCAGCCCCCGAGCGGCACCGCGCTAACCATGCCGGCATCAATGGCGCCGGGTCTCCGCTCTCCGGAGAATCGGCGGACCGGCGTGGTGCGATTCGTGCCGGTCCTGGCGATTCTTTGGCCCGGCCCCGGGGTGAGAAAATCCTGCCCATTGTTCCTTCACTGTCATTAAGTCAAAATCATAGAAAACCCTCCCTAACAGATCTACGGCTATATCTGCAGTACAGGGACTGCAGCAGTTCACCACCATCTTTTCCATGGCAATTAGGGATGAACTGTGATTGTTGGCCTTGTGAGCGAATCCCATGAACCAATAAAAGAAAAGCAGCTGATAACAATTGTTTATACGGTTCCTCTGGGTTCAACTGAATGCCTACCAAAGGCATGGTGGAAGTTTGGCACAATCCCTGTGAGAAGTGAGGGGTTGAATGCCTATTAAGTTAAATTGACATATGGTGAATTCATTTTTTGCCCTAAATAATCTGGGTGAAGGGAAAACTTTGCAAATCAGCATTTGTCAATTGATACTTTTAAAACATAGATATGCCTCAATTTAAGCAAGAATTCTTTCAGACTCCACTGGTAACCCTGAGGAGTAAGAATATGGCAATGACCAATTAAAAGGAAAAATTTATGCCACATAACGGACAGAAGCTCTAGCCATCTGTTACAAGGACATTGATGGTGAAAGGAGCCACGGATGGGGATGTGCTTTGCTCGGAACTCTTGCTTCCCTGGTTCAGAAGACACAAGGTCACCTCCAAATGACTGCAAGTGGGATATCAACCAGATGGTCCAGTTGAAACAACTGGCATACAATCCAAAGGAAGGTTGTGGCCTTATTTTTAAAGAAATAGTTGGGTTGGCATTGTCACACAGAGGAGCACAAGAGACCTGGCTGGAGATAGGGATTGGTCCCTGCTTCCAGTGGCAGGAAGGTGTCAGAATTTCCATCTGAATGGGATAAGTTATGAGCACCCAGCAGACTGGCAAGTATCAGCCGGATGGCACTGGTGGGCGTGATCCAGGAGTAATCACTGGGGATGCACCTGTGGGCTTTTGGGATCGCATCCACATGCACAGATGACACACAGACAAGGCATTTGTTGCGGACAATTGTGTAGGGTCAAGAACTAGATAGTGGCATTGTGGAGAGCTCAATGTGGAAAGCTGTGGCACTGATATCATTCTGGGGCAGCTGGAAAATACAATATTTGTTTAGTTTTCTAATTGCACATACAAATACCATTTGCACCTTTGATTTTGAGGGTAAATTGTATTCAACAACAAATTAGTTTAAAGACTGTATGACCACATATCTGAAAATTCATAGCTCCTCTGGCATAGTTTGCCCTGAACCTTTCAGGGTGATATTTAATGGGATGAAGGGTCTGCCAACTCCAAATATGGCAGTTGGCACAGGAGAGCACCCTCCCGCCCCCCCAGAAGAGGGAGTGAGGGAGCAACAAATAATTATTTCTTGGGAGATGCATTCTGGGAACCTTCCACACCATTCCTGACCTAGGGACGAGGCAGAGATTGGTGTTACCATCTGGCCTCTTCAGCCTAAGTGGTGCCGAGTGGTGGAATGCAATCCATTAAGAACAAAATGGCGGAGATTCCCACTGGGAGCATTTCAGCCGATGTGCAGATTTTTGGAGCCCACCTCATCAATAAAATGGTTGATAATTAAAGTATTACTCACCCTCAGATAGAACTCGCCTTCATTCCCAGAGATGATCTGGAAGGTATTGAAGGTATTGGGGTAAACGCTTGTTGCTTGAATTTGGAAGATATCAGAAGGGACAGATCTATCTGATCGAACATTCATGTATTTATACACATAGGAATAAGGTTGATCATGACAGGCTGCATTTGCTGCTGGACAGACACAGCGGCTGAATAAAAAACAAACAAAGCAAAGCCTGGTCATTAAGAAAGCTAAAGCCCAACGTATCCTACAGTTGTTTTTGGAATAATGCCACAGGATTAATTGTTACATATTGTAGGATTAGGTTTTGGTGAAGTGCAGGAGGTCCTAAATGTATATATGAATTTAATCAAAGATCTGTACCTACAAACCACAGTCCCATTCCAACTTCTCTTTGCTCTCCAAAGACTTTGAATGTGTTGTCACTCTCCAATTTCATGCCCATCTTTTCGACAATTCCAAGTTTGAATCCCTCCAATTAGGCTGTAGGACTGAACCAACTCTTCTTCGAGTTATAAATAACATTATTTGTGACTTTAATCATGACGGTCCAAAGATGTACTGGTTAAGTGGATTGGCCATGCTAAATTGCCCCATAGTGTCCAAATGGTTAGGTGAGGTTACAGGGACAGAGCAGGGGAGTGGGCCTAGGTAGGGTGCACTTTCAGAGGGTCAGTGAAGACTCAATGGGCCAAACAATATCCTTATGCAGTGTAGAAATTCCATGGTTATATGATAATCTATTCTTTCTTCTCCTTGATTTATCTGCAGATTTCACCATAGTCGAACATACTGTTCTGCTCCAGTATCTCTCATCCATCGTCTATTTCTGTGAAACAGACCGATTCTGAATCCATTCTGATATACCTGTTATGGGCCAGGATTTAGAAAACTCCAGGTTTATCATGGAGTTTGCCTGACCTACAACTTTTAATAGATTTTGGTTATGAGGGGCACAAGGGCCCACTTTCCAGGTGTTATGCAACAGAGACCTTAAGTATTTTAAAACAAAACAATGTTTACTGTATGAATTCATTTAACATTTTATAAACACACAGTAAACATTTTATCAACTACCAACACAAATGTTAACTTTCCTAACAACACCCATAAGCCAAACACCCTTTTTAACAAAGCAGTAGGTATAAATTCCTTACACAAGACAGTTATCACTTTTAAATTATCAAGTGATCTGGACAGCTTTTAACATACAGAGAGAGAGGGACCAAAATAAACCTTCTTTGTCTGAATTCAGCTCCTAACTGTCTAAAACAAAAGGTAAAACACAGAGCCACAAACAGCTTCCAGCTCAAAACGAAAGTAAAAACCAGAGACACAACCCAGCTCCACCCACACAATGACATCACTGCAGCTATTTGATAAACACGCATTTCTTAAAGGTACACTCCCATTACATACCTCATGGTAGTCAGAGAGTCTCTTGCACTTGATTTCACTCTTTCCACTCTCACACTGTTACTTTCGGAATACACCAAAGCTTTTACTTGGTCCTCTTCCACCTCTCATCTATATTGTGTTCCACGGGGATATTATTTGAAAAGGTACAACGTTTCACATACAGGGTGATGACACTATCACACCATGATGTCTTTGGGCCCCACACTAGCTCTGACTTGACATAGTGCGGGTGAACCTTCCTGTTCCCGCCAGCACTGGGTTTGATGGAGAGCGGGAGCAGAACTTCGGAGTGAGGCCAAAAGTCGGATTTACGCCAGCAGAAAAATGAGTCGAAATTCTCCCTTCACCACTTCCGTGGCAGGCTGATAGTGGGTCAGCTTTCCCACTAATCTAGTTTGACAAAATCGATCATAGTGAAGACAGGAATTGTTTAAAAAAAAAAAAAATTTAGAGTATCCAATTCATTCTTTCCAATTAAGGGGCAATTTAGTGTGGCCAATCCACCTACTCTGCACATTTTTGGGTTGTGGGGGCGAAACCCACGCAAACACGGGGAGAATGTGCAAACTCCACACGGACAGTGACCCAGAGCCGGGATCGAACCTGGGACCTCGGCGCCGTGAGGCCACAGTGCTAACCTACTATGCCACCGTGCTGCCTAATCATAGTGAAGACTACTGCATCTCCACGTTCGATCCCGGCCCCGGGTCACTGTCTGTGTGGAGTTTGCACATTCTCCCCATGTCTGCGTGGGTTTCAACCCAAAAATGTGCAGGTTAGGTGGATTGGCCACACTAAATTGACCCTTAATTGGAAAAAAATAATTGGTACTCTAAATTTATTTTTAAAAAAGACTACTGCGTCCTGAATGTGCGTCCGATGCTTGGATTGTTCAGGTGGGGTCCTGAGTACAAGGGTGCCCCACATCATTGCGGTCTGTTGCAATCAGCACAATCGGCAGCTTCACTTGCCAGCGGGAGACATGGAGGAGGTTGAGAGCTCCTAGGGTGATGAAGACCTGAAATTGCAAGAACCCAAAGAGGTTGATGATGGGAAGCTTCCATGTGAGGATGCGATTGATTCAGCAAAACGTGGAAGACATGCCGGTGACACATACATAGCCACAATGTTCCAGGAGCAGTAAAGCGCATCCAAGGATACACAAACACATTTCTCCTGTTCCTTAGTGGCACTACCATTGAAAGCAAGGTCAGCATTGGGCCTTGGATCTCCAATGCTCATGTTTCACCAGGCGCTGGTCTTTGGAAAGCCATAGCTCTGTTAACTGTTCTGGGAAATGAAAGGCAGCACATCAGCGCAAAACCTCTGCCAAGTGATCTTGATGCAGTCATGGCCTCCTGAATGAGACACTTTCTTGCTGCCACAGAGATGTCCACATGACTGGAGAGACCACCAGGGCTTCAGGTCTTGTGCTTTGGCACAGCCAATGAAGACAGCTATTTGACGATGGGACAACATGAGTGGTAACCCTGCAAGGCAATTGAGAAAGCATGACTCCATGGTGTCTTTTAATGAATGTCACTTCCTAATGCAATTTGCAGTCACTTTCAGTAAAGGGGCTGACACATCTCCCTGATGGGGTAACTAACCTGAGACATCCAGATATCATATGAATGTGAAGCTCACAAAGGGAGGAAGGAAAACATGGCGTGGGAGGTAGGGCCACCCTCGCAATAAGAGCCCACAGATATGCATGATATAAACAATGAGTGAACACCCAAAAGTGTTATCAAAGTTTTAAAATCATTTTAACCTTTCTGCTATGTTTTGGTGGATCCCCGACATGCACAGCAGAGGTTGAAGCAGTCTGTTCACTGCTATGCCCTGTTGCCTTTGGTGGGCGTCCTCTGGAAAGCTGAGGCATGGAGGGCCCCATCCGGATTTGGGTCTCCTGCTGTGAGACAGGTGCGCTCTTGTTGGCCTGTGCAGCAGGAGATAATGGGCTCACAGGCAGGTGGGATTGGGATCAGCTGGACATTCTCAATCATCTGGGTGGATGGCTCCAGTGTGTCCAGCTTCTGGCCCCCTCCCTGTGAGTTTCCGAGGGCTCCTGCCTGACTCCTTGAGGCGAAGGGGCACCTGGAGGGAGATTGAGGTGCTCAGCTCCTCTCTCTCACCTAGCCACTGACGGATCCCTCCAATGTCTATAGTGACTCAGTGAAGGCCCGAATGCAAATCTTGCAGAACCTCTGGGACCAAGGTCTCCAAGGTGGAGACAAAATGCAACGGACTCCTCCAACCTTCACTCTAGGCTGTTGACTGTCTCTTGCAACACTACCTGATGTTCTGATACCGTCTTTGTATCTCCATCATGTTTGTGATGGCTGCTTCTAGTAATTTACCATCTGACACAGACTCAGCGACTGCCCGTTCACTAGCAATCCTCCAAGTGCCAGAGACCTGGGCTGTTACTGCTTCCGACAGCTGCGGAGATGTGTCAGTGAGGTGTTCTCCAGAAAGTGACCAAGAGCCTAATTTACATCTATGACCCATCCATGTCTCTGCGCTGGTGGAGGGTGCGTGTGAACACAGTGCCAGGTCTTCTTCATATGGACCCTCATAATCCTCTGAGGTGGCCTGGGGAGTGGGGCTCATGTTGTCTGGTCTTTCTGGGCCTGCTGCTGTCTGTGAGTGAGTGTAGATAGGTTTAGTACGTGAACAGGCTGAATACAATATTGAACGTCATTCACTATGAATATCGGAATGCAATCAACTCATGGAGGGCTCATTCGTACTGGACTGCTGGGAGAGGCCAATTTTTCCTTCTTCACAGGAGTGATCTCTCTCCGCCTTCACCACCAACTTGGTGGCATCCTCCTCAACTCGGCGAGATCCTGGATGTCCACAGATCCTCTTCCAGTCTGGGGTCTCTGGCTTGTATTGCGGGCAAGCTTGGCCTGCATGTAGATGGAGTGTGATGAGAAGGAATGGAGCATCCTGGAACCATCCCTCATGTAGAGGACATCCCGGTGCCGGTGCTGCCACAAAACATGAATAAAGGCCTCAAGGCAGTTAGTGCTGGACCTTGGAACTGCTGTTCTTTTGCTTGGAGCCATCTCCACCTTGATCATCCGCACAGCTGGGCTATAGAAAGTAATGTGTGTCCATCTGGTACAGATGGGATGGGGGGGGGGGGGGGGGGGGCGTAGATGAACCGTTGGTCTAGTCGCCATGTGTGATTAAGCGAGCTTCTCATCAGCGCATATTTAATGTGGCTTCAAGCGTGAGATTGGGTGCGATTTCCTAACCACTGATCAGTGGGAAAATTACCGTTCATTCCACCCGCCACTGCATTTAGTCTCCAGTCCAGGAAGTTCCAACATCCAATACTAGATGAATAGAAATCTCCTCCAACAAAATAGTGTGAATACGGAAGTAATTGCACAGGATTTTCAATCCTTTCCACCGGCAGGATCTTCTGGTCCTGTTGATCCCCACCATTGGTTCCCTGGCAGCAGGACGGGCGAGTCATTCAAATTGCCATTGACTTCGGCGGGTTCGGTGGACCCTCCCGGCAGCCAATGGCATGCCGCCTCTGCCATAGAAAAACGTTCCACGGAATGGGGTTGGAAGATTCCAGTCACTGTCTTTGATCCCCACCACAAAACTCCATTCCATGATCATTGTTAGCCTCCCTGGAAAGTGCCTAATCCTGCGGAAGACGACTCAGAACCTTAGTTTGACCCAGAGTTCTGTTTCTGGTCACATATCACCAAGGCTGCCGACATCCACCTCCATAATATCGCTCTATTCCAATCCTGCTTCAGTTGATCTGCTGCTGAAACTCTCATCCATGCTTTGTTACCTCTAGACTTGACCATGCTAATTCTCCACTGGTCAGTTTCCCATCTTCTACCAGAGAATATCATCCAAAACTCTGCTGCCTGTAACTTAATTCACTCCAAATCACATTCGCCTGACTTTCACTAGCTCCCTGCTTGATAATGGCCAGAATTCTCTGGTCGTTGCGATTCACTTTTCCCGCCGGCTGCAAACCCCCGCCCGTAGATCACCCGGCGGCCTGGGATGGCTTCAATGGGAAATCCCATTGACAAGCAGCAGGAAGACAGAATCCCACCACCAGTGGCTGATTCACCACCAAGAAACACACGGCTGGGGAACTGGAGAATGCAGCTCAATATCACGGTTTTAATATCCTTGTTATTGTTATTTCTGCCCCTTACTATCTCTCTAGGCTCCTCCAGCTTGACAAGGTTTGCAGATTCCTGCACTCCTTTAATTCTTGCACATCCCTGTTTTGAATCGCTCCATTGTGTTTTCAGTTGCTTTGACGCTGAGTTCTGGAATTTCCCTCCATAATCCTCACTCCCTTGCTCACCCCCTCTGATCTTTTAAGATGTTGGGTGGAAATCTCCGGCCGTTCAGAGTCTCTTCCCGCTGCCAGCGCACTCCTGCCTACAGATTTCCTGCCGGAATGGGGTGGCTTCAATACGAAATCCCATTCACCAGCAGCGGGTTTGCAGAAGAATCACGCTGCCAGCAATTGATGCACCGCCGAGAAACACATGGCTGGGGGGGGGGGCCGGAGAATCCAGTCATTGTTCTTAATCAAGTTCTTGGTCACCTGTCCTGTCATCTCCTCCTGTCAATGGGTATCAAACATGTTTTTATTGATGTTTCTCTTGTCAATCTCCTGGGAATATTTCATTCTGCTACATGAACATTATGAATGTAAGCTGTTCTTGTTGATCAAAGGAACACAGTTCTTCCCAAATACCAGGAAACAGAGACATATGCCTGACCCACCCACGACCAGGATCATCCAGTCCCACTGAAAGTCAATCTCCCATGTACCATAATGTGGCAGAATTCTTCATTAAGATGGAGAGTGACACAATTAAATCTGAGTCTAGGGTCCTGAACATAAAGAAAGCTAACTTTGGCTAGGATAAGGTGGCAAAGGATACTTAAGGGGTTGACGGAGGACAGGCAATGGCAGACATGGATGAACTTCAACAATTGTACATCTCCGTCTGGCGCAAGAGTAAGATGGGGAAGGTGGTTCAACCATGTCCAACATGGGAAACCAGGGACAGTGTTCAAGCCAAAGAGGAGGCATATAAATTGGCCAGATAAAGCAACAAGCCTGAGGACTGGGAGAAATTTAAAATTCAGCAGAGGATGACAAAGGGTTAAATTTGGAAGGGGAAAATAGAATACGAGAGTAAACTTGCAGCAAACATAAAAACTGACTGCAAAAGCTTTTATAGATATGTGAAGAGAAAAAGACCGGTGAAGACAAATGTAGGTCCCTTACAGTTAGAATCAGGTGAATTCATAATGGTCAACAAAGAGATGGCAGATCAGTTAACAATTACTTTGGATCTGTCTTCACTAAGGAGGACACAAATAACCTTCCGGAAATACTAGGGGACAGAAGGAGCATGGAGGAGGAACTAAAGGAAATCCTCTATAGTCAGGAAATTGTATTTGGGAAATTGATGGGATTAAAACCCAATAAGTCTCCAGGGCCTGAGCCTCTGCATCCCAGTGTACTTAAGGAAGTGGCCCTAGAAATAGTGGATGCTCAGTGGCATGGTAGCACTGTGGTTAGCACTGTCACTTCACAGCTCCAGGGTCCCAGGTTTGATTCCCAGCTTGGGTCACTGTCTGTGTGGAGTCTGCACGTTCTTCCCGTGTCTGCGTTGGTTTCCTCTGGGTGCAGCCGTTTCCTTCCTCAGTCCAAAGATGTGCAGGTTAGGTAGATAAGCCATGCTGAATTGCCCTTAGTGTACTAAAAGGTTAGGTGAAGTGGAGGTGTGGGCTTAAATAGGGTGCTTTTTCCAATAGCCAATGCAGACTCGATGGGCTGAATGGCCTCCTTTTTCACTGAACATTCTATGAATCCATGTCGGGTCCCGCCATGATGGGGTGGGACATCCTGGCCACCATCACCAGGGATGAAGATTCTCACCTGTAAGTTGCATACCAACAGTGTTTACTGACAAAATCATAAGTGTCAGGTCCCGCTCAGTCCTGCTTCTGTTTACGTCCCACCAATGCCGGACCAGACCAGCTCCATCCCTTGGATGCTTCCTCTGCTGCTAATGAAAGTGAATCTGTACACTGCATACCGTGGCTGGGAATTCTTGCACGAAGAACCTTATTACCTATAGTGTGAAGCAGTTAGAAGCCTTTCTGTTGATTGGTACGTAGGTCATGATGGTCTGCCATCGAATTACTAAATTGTAATGATGGAAGCAAAGAAGAGAAAATGAATGGTAATAGAAGGGGTGAAATGGATGATATTGAAGTAAGATGGCATTGCAGGAGGTCAAATGGGTGACAGTGAAGAGGGAGAATGGATGGTGATGAAGAAGAAAGGGAACGGAAAGGATGGAAAAATGAAAGGAAAATTGAAAAGAAAGAGAAGGACTCAGAAGTTGGAAGTGATACCTTAGTGAGGGGAGAAACTGGAGAGCGGTGTGTGGGAGGAGGGAAGAAGAACCTCAGCTGGTATGGGAACTGAACATGTGCTGTTGGCCTCACTCTGCATCATGAACCAGCTGTCCAGATAACTGCGCTAAACTGGGTCACCACACCTCAGGTGAGGGGCTGGGAAGGCTGGGAAGGCAGGGCGTTCATGAATAACTTCAGCCTGTACGGGAATTGAACCTACGCTATCTGTGTCGCTCCACATCACAACCAGCCGTTCAGCCAACTGAGCTAACAGACTACATGCCAATTAGTTCCAGTTTATTATATTAAAAAATTATTGATGGTAAAAAAAATGCTTAAAATTAACCAGAATGTATCGTCATCACGTCAAACTTTACGATGTTTTAGTGGAGCCTATCCCAGACTCTCCAGAAAAGAATCAACATTACATTTTTATAATAGATACAGGATGCTAATTACAGTTAGGCAAGTTGAAGATAAGTCAGCAATAACTATTTTTATTTTGATGTGGAGATGCCGGCGTTGGACTGGGGTGAGCACAGTAAGAAGTCTTACAACACCAGGTTAAAGTCCAACATGTTGTTCAAACACTAGCTTTCGGAGCACTGCTCCTTCATTCACCTGAGGAAGGAGCAGTGCTCCGAAAGCTAGTGTTTGAAACAAACATGTTGGATTTAACCTGGTATTGTAAGACTTCATACTATTTTTATTTTAGTACAGATGAACTATTACAATCATTAAGAAAATGCTGACCTGATGATACATTTCAGAGTGACGAAATGGTGAACACTTACATGTGACATTTGCAGCATTTCATTTGGTAGCTTATAACTTGCAACTCACCAAGGTTCCTTAGGCAGCACCTTCTAAACCCACAACCAAAACCATCTAGAAAGACAAGGGCAGCAGATACATGGGAACCCCACCACCTGTAAGTTTCCCTCCAAGCCACTCACCAGCCAGACTTGGAAATATATTGCCGTTCCTTCACTGTCGCTGAGTCAAAATCCTGGAACTCCTTCCCTAATAGCACTGTGGGTGAACTTACAACACATGGACTGCAGTGGTTCAAGAAGGCACCTTACCACCACCTGCTGAAGGGCAACTAGGGATGGAAATTAAATGGTGGCCTAACCAACGAAACCCCATCTTTTGAATGAAAAGAAAAATGAGCTGATTTTCTAATGTTGAAAATTATCCTTTGATTTCATCTGTTTTCCTCCCGCATCATGACTTTTGGAAAAATGTTATTACTTACTTTTCAGACATCTGAGTATAAGGCTCATGGCATGGATTTTGAGGATAACATCTATGTCCACCATGATAGTTCCAACATTTCTCTTGTTCCTCACAAACACTTCCTGTTTCACATTCATTTATATCTGTTTCAGAGAAATAAAAATTGAACATCTGAAAATATTAAGTTGGGGCAGGATGATTGTCCCTGAAGTACAATAATCCTTGAAAGGCTATTGCGGTAGTGATCACGGGTCAACTTGTGAGTTAGCGATTGCCGCAACGACAGGAATAGGGAAGACACTGTAATTCCATAATGATTGATTAGATAATAATCGCACCAATTTGAGATCTGTACCCACTTTGCGAATAAAGGAGCTGGTAATGCTAACAGGTACCAATAGAAAAGAATATTACATTAAGATGTTCTCTCGTTCGCTGGGCTTTTCCATTCCAGCATTCTTTCTGGCCTTCATGTCTTCACATTAATGTAAACTCTGACTTGATTACAGTTCTGATTCTTAAATCCTGCTCCATACTGAGTCACTGAAGCTTTTCGCCGTGGCTTCACCAATCTCCACTAGGTCCCGGGATTACAGGAAAGTCTAAGGCCCAACTGATTTTAACGGCAGGACCTCATTTGAACTTTTTCTTCATTGCTGCCGTTCAGTTCGAGAGGCTGATTGGCTGAGGGGTGGGAAAGCCTGCCTTGCAAGGCTGCAACTGGGGAGAGATTGCAGGGGAAGCAATAGAAGTGGGTGAAATCTTAATTGCTGGAGATGGGTTGGCTGATCACGGGGATGGAGGCATTCCACTGTAGGTGGGGGAACCACCCTCTGTGATGTTTTACTCCACTTCAATAAGTACAAGTGATTGTTACAATTATATAAGAACAGAATACTGCAGATGCTGGAAATCTGAAATAAAAACAGAAACTATTCTAATACTCAGCAGGTATGGTAGCATTTGTGGATTGAGAAACAAAGTTAATGGACGGCGCGTTTAGCGGGTTGTTTCTCGACACATAAAAACTATTAAATGACACTTTGTTTTTTTAAGCCTCGGCAAGGAATTCATGTGAGGTCACTCTTTAAGTCATTTACTGCACTGGCTAGCTCAACGTGCCAGTGTAGAAAGACTACTCACGAATCTGGACACCATTTTTAAAGGTAGCTCCAATCTTTCAACCCCCTCTGCACCCCAACTGTGGCCTCAGAATCTCCCCACTTCACCCAATTCACCTCTTCCGGGCCCTCCTCACTCCACCTCTCTTGGGCAAGGCCCATCTTTGCCCAACCCTTGGCACCTTGGCACTGTCAGCTTGGTATCTTGGCAGTGCCCCACCAACTTGGCAGTGCCACCAGGAAACTCTGGTAGTACCGGATGGCACCTCTAGGGTGCCTGGGTGGCAGTGCCAAGGTGCCAGGGTGACACCCTGCCCAGAACCCGACCACCCGGGGCTTCAACTTCTCAGAAAGCCACCCCCCCCCCCCCCCCACCCCCAGAGGTGCCATCATGATTGGTTCAGAACTTTGTGAGATTAGTTGGAGAGGTTAGTTGCAGTTTGGACCTTGTGTGGCTTTCAGCTCACTGAGAGAAATTAACCAAAATAAATGATAGGCAGACTTGCACTGTAAGCAGAGTAAAACACTAACGTCACAACTGACTGCATGGAAGGCAGTTTGAAACTTGTGAAGAACATAAACTGGAACATGAGGCCAGTGGGAGAATCTACAATGGGCCTTACAATGTCTTATTGCAAAATAAAGTAATCAGCTGAATAACTTGGAAGTATTGGAAAAAATAATCAGAACCTCCACGTCCAAAGAGGTTAAACTAAAATTTTACCTCTGAGAATAGCTCGAGCTGAGGACTGTGACATATATATGTGTATGCCTCACAGAAGTAAATGCCTTAAGATTGATGTATCTTGCAAGAGAATTCTTGGGTGAAGTAGGAAGTAACCTGAACACCTATCAGATATAGTTATGAACCATATCGTTTAAAATATAGTGCATGTTTTGTTTATATACAGTTTGTTTTCTTAAAAAGAGGTGAACCTTGTGGAGTAGTTCTATTGGATAAAACGAGATGCTCAGATTTCTTTTTAAACGTTAGTGGTTCAGAACTGGATCCGAACACTGCAATATATATTATATACAGTATAGTTTGTAATACTACAGGTTTAACAATGGTGTAATATATTGACAAGGAATACTAATAGCATGAAGGGCATGGTGGCACAGTGTTTAGCACTGCTGCCTCACAGCGCCAGGGACCCAGGTTATAGGGATAGGCCGGGGAGAGTAAGCCTAGGCCGGGTGCTCTTTTGAAGGGTCGGTGCAGAAATGATGGGCCGAATGGCCTCCTTCTGCATTATAGGGATTCTATGGATTGAGGGGTGTGGCTTAATAATGTGACAATTACTGTGGAAATTGTTCTTGATAAAGTAGCAACCGTTTTTTCCTTTCTTGCAGAATTACTCAGATAAAGAGTCTATTAGTGGACTGAACATTTACTGCCAATAGGCTCAACATTGCTTGATAATCAGTTATGATGTTGAACTAAAACCAGAAAAAAAAAATTGTGAATACATATAAACACATGAAATAGGAGCAGGAAGTGGTCATGCGGCCCATCCATATTCACGATCATGGCTGATCTTGGGATTCAACTTCCACTTTTCAACCCCCCACCCCTGTCATATCCCTTGATTCCCTGAGAGACTGAAAATCTGTCTATCCCAGCCTTCAATGTATTCAGTGATGGAGCATCCACACCCTCTGAGGCAGAGAATTCAAAGATTCACAGCCCCTTGAACAAAGCAATTTCTTCTCATCTCAGTCCTAAATGACCAGTCCCTTATCCTAATGCTGTTTCAGACTCCACAACATCAGAAACAATCCCTCAGTTCCAAGCCCCTTCAGGACTTTGTATGTTTCAATGAGATCGCCCCTCGTTCTTCATCAGCCTATTTACCCAGCCTCTCATTATCGGAAAGCCCACTCATACAAAGGACCAAGCTAGTGAACCTTTGCTGTCCAACTTCTAATGCAAATATATCCTTCTTTAAATATGGAGACCAAAACTGCACACAGTATTGCAGATTATACTTCCCCACATTATACTCCATCTGCCACACGTTGACCACTCTGTCTCTTTGTCTATATGTCTCTTGCCAGCTTCTCTGTGTCCCCTCCACAGTTTACATTTTCACCTACCTTTGTGTCATTAACAAACTTAAATTCACTACTCTCGTCTCTTCATTTAAGTTAATAATAGATTATAGATAGCCGAGGCCCCAGCACTGAACCTTGTGGCAATCCATAGTCACAGCTTGTGAACTTGAAAATGCCCTGTTTCTGCCCAGTCTCAGCTTTCTGTCCACCAACCAATCCTCTGTCCATGATAATGTATTACCCCAACTCCATAAATCCCCATCTTGCCTATTAACCGTTTGTGTGGCAACATATTGAATATCTTGAGTCCAGGTATACTACATCTGTTAGTTTCCCATTGGCTACCCTATTAGTTACATCCTCAAAAATCTCTTAAGAAATTTGTCAAACAGGATTTCCCTTTTATAGAACAATGTTGACTTGTTCTAATCAGACTATACTTTTCTAAGTGCATTTTTAAGACTTCCTTCATAATAGATTCCAGCATTCTCCCAGCAACTGATGTTCGGTTGGTAGTTCCTTGTTCTCTTCCTTATTTCTTGAAAAGTGGTGTTACATTTGCTACTTTCCAATTTCATGGCAATGTTCCGAATCTAAGTCACAGCTAGCATTTTGACTTTGTCTGCAACTATTCTTCTAGAACCTTTTAGAAATCAATTAGAATCTCTTTTATAAATAATAGCTCAGCCAATATTTGTAGAGAGAACGACAGTTGAAGGCTTGGACTTATTCTCTGCAACAGAACTGACAAATAGATGAACAAGCAGATTTTCCAATCGTTCTTTCCCTCTCTTTATTTAGAATCATGGAATTATTTCTCTTTCTGCAACTGATTTAACTGAATTTGCCCCTTCAGCCACCTTTTCAGATGTATTAATTGTAAATTGTATTGAGTAAGGAGACAAACTATCCCAGATGCCCTATTCGCCCACTGCGCTGTTTCTCTCGATGCGCTGGTATCAGGTATTGCTTCCAGTCCTTGTGGGTAAAATGTTTTTAAAACAAAAACATGCACAAACAAGTCAAGTAAAGGGGCACATCATGAGATATCTCACAATGCCAAAATCTGGCCCCATAAGAAGGTTCATTGTTAAATTCAGTCATTTATTTGATAGTTTACTTAAATAGCATGTTACAAAGTAAATTGAGTGCATATATTTAGTGACGTGAAAAGTGACATGACAACTGAAAGAGGACGACATATAAATTCCTGAATGATAGTTACTAATAAATTCAATAAGGAATTCAGGAGAACCTCTTTACTCAGAATATAGTTAGACTGTGGAACATGCTACCACAAAGGTGTCAGTGAGGTAAATAGCATAGACCCATTCACAGGGAAGCTAGATATACACAGGATAGAAGGCTATAATGATAAGATGAGATGAAGTAAGGTGGCACAATGGTTTGCACTGGCTGCATCACAGCACCAAGGAAACTGAATTTAATTCCGGCCTTGGGCGACTGTGTGGAACTTTCTTTGTGTCTGCGTGAATTTCCTCCGGGTGCTCCGATTTCCTCCCAACCGTCCCAAGGATGTGCAGGTTAGGTGGATTGGCTATGCTAAATTGTCCCTTAGTGTCCATAGGTGTGCAGGTTAGGTGGCATTACGGGGATAGGGTAGGTGAGTGGGCCTAGGGAGGATGCTCTCTCAAAGGGTCACGCGCAGACTCGATGGGTCGAATGGCCTCCTTCTGCACTGTCGGGATTCTATGAGAAGTTAGGCTTGTGTAGAGCATAAACCCAGGCATGGACCAGCTGAGTCCAATGGCTTGTTTCTGTGCCATGCATTCCATGTAATTCTACACAGCATATTTGATTAATCAGCTTTGCAGTATTTGGTATTATATGAATAATATCTTTGAAAAATTGAGCCATTTTGACTTCAATTTGTGTTGATGTATTGATTGCTGATCGGATGCTTTTGTTGCTGTCACATCTGACTAGTTAACATTCAGCCAATTGGACACTGGAATCCATCACCATGGTCAGGTTAACATTTAGTAATTATCTAAGTTTATCTTTGTAATTTAAAGGCTTATGTTAATTTTGAGATGTGATGCTTTGAGGTATTGTTATGCTTCTGAGGCAAACTTAAATGCAAGACAAACTTTTAAATTTTCAGCATCCAAAATAGCATTCATTTTTCTAATATAGGAAAGAAACTATTGCTTGGATTACCTCACCTTGACACATTCTTGAACCCAGGAGTTTGTATCCTTCGGGACAGAGACATGAGTATCTTCCTGGTTCATTTATACATTGGTACTGACACATGTAGCTCGAGTAGGCGCATTCATCAACATCTGCATTACAAGAGACCGTTATAAAAGCTTATTAAAAAAATGTAAAACTTGCAGCATAAGTTCATATTTTCTCGCTGATGATATCTGAACGTGAACAGTTGTAAAATATGAGTCATGTCAACTGTAATCCTGGAATGTGCTGAGATGTACAGATGTGCTCAACTGGATTTGTTCACACCAATGAGGTATGGATAAGTTTCTGATGTTTAGCCGAATACGCGGGTCTTTACTCTGGACCTAACAACTGTATATATCGTCTGCTTCTACTTGGTATTAAACTGGGTGACAGAAGGAGAAAACTATCCCATTGACATCCTGGCATTTTAGGTTAAATTTCACCAAAGCAAATAAGAAATTTAATCAGTGGGAAGAATTGTTGAACTGATTAATGAATCCAAAGAGACTGAATTCTGGTGCGTACCACCTGTAGATACACGCTGGAGTCTTTATAGAATAAGATCACATATAAATTTTCCCCACAGGCAATGTGTCAGAAAGCTGAGCTTTCCTTCAGAAGCAGTAAGTGAATTATATCAATTATTGGCACCAGATCTGCACTTGCTTTCTAGCGGGGTTACAGTGCTGTCAGCGGCTGTAATGATAAGGCAACAGGAGATTTCCAGGCAGCCTCGAGTTCAGCAAATCAGGGTTATATTTTGTTGAAATGAAGCTGATGAGTGATTCCAACCCAATCATTCTGCACCCGAATGCATGTCTTCTAGAAGCTGCTGTGGTTATTTTGCTCTGCAACAATCAATAATATCTGCACTTTTCAGCAATATGTCAGGGTTGTTTCTGGGAGAAGAGAAGTGACTGATGACACCACTTCTTCAACTGCGGACTGACAGAGGGCTCAATGAAACCTTGTGAACTGCGCACTGTATGGAGAGTATTGACTGTAAAACTACCATGGGCGGGATTCTCTGATCCTGAGGCCGTCATAAATGCCGTTGCATTTTACGACGGCGTCAACAGGCTCACAGGAACAGCAATCCTGTGTCCTCCTACAGGGGGCCAGCACGGCACTGGAGCGACTCATGAAGCTCCAGCTGCCGATACTGGCGTCAAACGGGCGCCGCGGGTCTGCGCATGAGCGCTGCGACCGGTGCGGAATCGCGCATGGCCGCTAGATTCCTTCTCCGCGCAGGCCCCGACGCAACATAGCGTAGAGCTACAGGGGCCCGGTGCGGAGTAAAAGATGCCCCCATTAGTAGAAGCCGGCCCGCCGATCGGTTGGTCCCAATCGCCGGCCAGGTCATGGTCGAGGCTCCCCCTGGTGTCAGACCCCCCCCCCCCCTCCCCCCAGGCCGACCCCGCAGGATGGACGCCGACGTCCCTCCGGGTAAGACCACATGTGATGGCGCTGGCGGGACTCGGCCTATCTTGGCGGCCAATCGGCCCATCCCGCGCGGAGAATCGCAAGGGGGCTGCATAGAGCGGTTTCTGACCGGCCGCCAACGCCAATGCCAATGGTGCCGATTCTCCGGTCACCGGAGAATCGGGGGACCGGCGTCGGTGCGGCGTTGGGTGACTCGTGCCGGCGATTCTCCAACCCGGCCTGGGGTCAGAGAATCCCGCCCCATATGTCTTGAACCCATGACCTTCTGAATCAGTGGCAAGTGTGAAATCATTGAGCTACAGCTGGCAACATCACATAGCATTAATCTCGAGCTCTAAAATACCAGCTCCGTTATGTCAACCCATGAGATTTTGATAGTGAGGAAGAGGAGGATGCACTGGGGAATGTACAGAGCTTCTGGTTGGAGGAGTTAGTGATGGTGGATCCAAAGAAGGAACCTCTTGTCAAAAGGCAGTTTACATCGGTCTCATCTGTTGATCTTGGGGACCTGACTACATGGTACATGACTTTGAAAGAAGGATACTATTTGAACCGAGTACTTTGCTAGGTCAGTGGAGAATTTGACAATCAACTTAGCAGCTGAATGCCGGTGTGGAGAAGGTCAGGGCCCACATCTGGGCACTTGTAGGATTGGCATGTGCTGTGTGGAGATGGGAGCCTGGAGGACAATTGTGGATTTCTAGAAATATTTGTTAAGGTGGTCACATCAAAGGTCATTATGGAAAATAAAAGCTCCTTGTGTAGGGGTAATATATTAACCTGGATAGAAAATTGGCTAGGTGACAGGAACCAGAATATGAATAATTGGGTCTTTGTCTGATTGGCAGGATATAGGCTAGTGGAGTCTTGCAGGCTCTGTACTGGGGCCTCAAAGTTTTACAATTTACATCAACGGCTTAGATGAGGAAAAACAAAGGCATGATAACTAAATTGCAGAGAACACAAAGATACGGAGGAAAATATGCTGTAAAGAAGATATACGTGTTTGCAGATGAATATAGGCAAGTTGATGTGGACGGGCAAACATCTGGCAGACGGAGGTACAATGTGGGAAAACATGAAGTTGTCCACTTTGGCAGGAAGAATAAAAAAATAAAGTTTTACTTAAATAGAGAACAATTGCAGAATTCTGAGTTTCAGAGGGATCTAGGTGTTCTTGTGCATGAGTCACAAAACTGTAGTATGCAGGTACAGCATGTAATAAAGAAGTCTAATGGAATGCCAACCTTATTACAAGGGGAATTGATCATAAAAGTAACGATAAAAGCAAATATTGTAGATGCCGGAAATCCGACATAAAAACAGAAAATGCTGGAAAAGCTCAGCAGGTCTGGCAACATTTGTGGAGAGGAAAACAGTTAATGTTTTGTGTTCATATGACTCTTCAAAGCTAAAGAGAGAGAGAGAAATATGATGGATTCTGTACTGTTTAAGAGTGGTGGAGCAGGTGGAGAAAATTAGAAGGTCCGTGATTGGTGGGGAGCTGGGAGGGATTGCACAATGATGTGCAGGGCACATTACAAAGGAAGTATTAATAGAAGTGTGAAGGATTATAGGTGGTGCTCATGGTGGCAAAATGGTAAAATAGCGGAATGATTTAGCAGAAGGTCAGCGCACAATGAAAGCAAAAATGAAAGAACAAGTGACAGATGGCTTCGTGGGGGAGGGAGGAGGTTGCATTGGGACCAAGTGGCATGGGTGCACAGTTGTTATACCGCTGCCTCACAGCACCAGATACCTGGGTTTGATTCCAGCATTGGTGACTGTGTGAAGTTTGCACTTTCTTCCAGTGTCTGTGTGTGTTTTCCCTCGGTGCTCCGGTTTTCTCCCCAGTCCAAACATGTGCAAGTTAGGTGGATAGGCCCATAATGAGTGCGCAGGTTTACGGAGATGGGGCAGGGGAGTTTGCAAAGTTAGAGTGCTCTTTTGGAGGTTGGTGCTGACTCTAGGAGCACAATGTCCTCCTTCTGCACTGCATGGATTCTAATGAACAATTTTTGATGGAGGAGAAAGTTCACAGTTTAAAGTTGTTGAACTGAATGTGGAGTCCAGAGGCTGTAATGTGCCAAATTGGAAGATGAGTTCCTCCAGTTTGCGTAGGGCTTCACTGGAGAATTGTAGCAGGTCAAGGACGCACATGTGGGCATGAGAGCAAGAGAGTGAGTTAAGAAATGGTAAGTGACCGGAAGGTTGGGGTCATGCTTGTGGATGTAGAGAAGGTGTGTCACAAAAGTCACCCAGTCTCCCCAGTGCAGAGGAGACCACATTGGGAGCAGCGAATACAATAGACCAAATTGAAGGGGTGCAAGTGAAATCCTGCTTCACTTGAAAAGAATGTTTTTGGGGGCCTTTGACAGTGAGGAGAGAGGAGGTAACAGGGGAAGTGTTGTACCTGCTGCATTTGCATGGGAAGGTGCCGTGGGAAAAGGATGAGAGATTGGGGCTGGTGGAGGAGTGGATCAGGGTGCCATGCAGATTGCTGACAGGGGGAGTGAGGGGAGGATGTGTTTATGGTGGCATCATGCTGGAGTTGGAGAAATGGCAGAAGATGTTCCTTTGAATGCGGAGGCTGGTGGGGTGAAAACTGAGCACAAGAGGTTCTGGGAGGCAGAGGGCGGGGCGAGGCCAAAGGTATGGGAGATGGGTCGGACATGGTTGTACTGTGTCAACCACAGCAGGGTTGTGTAAAGCAATAGGCAGACATGTCAGAGGCACTATTTTCAAAGGTGTCTCATTGGAACAGATTGCAAAGAGCTGGAGAAACTGGGAGAATGGGATGGAGTCCTTATAGGAAGAGAGGTTGAGGAGCTGTAGTCAAGGTGGTTGTGAGAATTTGTGGGCCTAGTAATGAATATTGCTAGCCAGTCTATCACAGAAACAGAGAAAGAGATCTCAGGGAAGGGAAATGAAGGGTCCGAGATGGACCATGTGAAGGTGAGAAAGAGTGGAATGGGAAGCTAAATCCAGACATTTTTTCCAGGTCCAGATGAGAACATGAAGCGGCACCATTAAGGCACATTTGAAGTGGGCAAGATCTTCTAATTTTACTTGTCAAATGTTCCTGACTCCACAGAGTGCTTCGCACAGGCTTCAGGAACCCGAATGCCTCAATGGAAATGTTGATGTCAGGGAAACTTGGGTTTGCAGCAGGCATTTAATGGTGACCCTGACATCACTTTACATGAGCCTGGGTCACACCTCTGCCACATTACCTGCCCTGGGGAAAATGGTGCTTAAGTTTACAACTGTGGCCCCATATGCCTCCACTTTGAGCCTCAGACATAGGCTCGCTCAATGTTGAGAGGGAAAAATTCAGCCCCTGGTTACAGATGCTTTGCATTTAAGCCTTTTTATTATAAGTTAAACTTATAATAAAATTGACCGTGGATATCTAAGGAAATAAGGGAGAGTATCAAATTGAAGGAAAAAGCATATAAAGTGGCAAAGATTGCTGGAGATTAGAGGACTGGGAAATCTTTAGGTGGCAACAGAAAGCTACTAAAAAAAGCTATAAAGAAGAGTAAGATAGAGTATGAGAGTAAACTTGCTCAGAACATAAAAACAGCAGTAAAAGTTTTTACAAATATATAAGACAAAAAAGAGTGCTAAGGTAAATATGGTCCTTTAGAGGATGAGAAGGGAGTTTTAATAATGGGAATGAGGAAATGGCTGAGGAACTGAACCGGTTTGTTTTGGGTCGGTCTTCACAGTGGAAGACACAAATAACATGCCAGCGACTGATAGAAATGAGGCTATGACAGGTGAGGACCTTGAGAGGATTGTTAGCACCTAAGGGAGGGAGTGATGGGCAAGCTAATGGGGCTAAAGGTAGACAAGTCTCCTGGCCCTGATGGAATGCATCCCAGAGTGCTAAAAGAGATGGCTAGGGAAATTGCAGATGCAACTAGTGATAATTTACCGAAATTCAACTAGACTCTGGGGTGGTCCCGGTGGATTGGAAATTAGCAACGTGACGCCATTGTTTAAAAAAGGAGTTAGGCAGAAAGCAGGAAATTAAGGCCAGTGAGTTTAACTTCGGTAATAGGGGAAGATGCTGGAATCTATCGATCAAGGAAGAAATTGCCGGAGGCATCTGGATAGAAATTGTCCCAGTGGGCAGACGCAGCATGGGTTCGTAAAAGGCAGGTCATGCTAACTATTTAGTGGAATTTTTTGAGGACATTACCAGTGCAGTAGATAACGGGGAGCCGATGGATGTGGTATATCTGGAGTTCCAGAAAGCCTTTGACAGGTGCCACACAAAAGGTTGCTGCATAAGATAAAGATTGCATGGCATTAAGGGTAAAGTAGTAGCCTGGATAGAGGATTGGTTAATTAATAGAAAGCAAAGAGTTGGGATAAATGGGTGTTTCTCTGGTTGCAATCAGTAGCTAGTGGTGTCCCTCAGGGATCCGTGTTGGGCCCACAATTGTTCACAATTTACATTGATGATTTGGAGTTGGGGACCAAGGGCAATGTGTCCAAGTTTGCAGATGACACTAAGATGATGGTAAAGCGAAAAGTGCAGAGGATACTGGAATCTGCAGAGGGATTGGATAGGTTAAGTGAATGGGCTTCGGGTCTGGCAGATGGAATACAATGTTGACAATATGAGGTTATCCATTTTGGTAGGAATAACAGCAAACGGATATTATTTAAACGATAAAATATTTAAAGCATGCCGCTGTTCAGAGAGACTTGGGTGTGCTAGTGCATGAGTCACAGAAGGTTGGTTTACAAGTGCAACAGTGATTAAGAAGGCAAATGGAATTTTGTCCTTCATTGCTAGAGGGATGGATGTTTAAGACTAGGGAGGTTATGTTGCAATTGTATAAGGTGTTAGTGCGGCCACACCTGGAGTATTGTGTTCAGTTTTGGTCCTCCTTACTTGAGAAAGGACGTACTGGGCCTGGAGGGTGTGGCAGAGGAGATTCACTAGGTTAATCCCAGAGCCTGAAGGGTTGGATTATGAGGAGAGGTTGAGTAGACTGGGACTGTAACTCCGTTGGGAATTTAGAAGGATGAGGGGGGATCTTATAGAAACATTTAAAATTATGAAGGGAATAGATAGGATAGATGCGGGCAGGTTGTTTCCACTGGCGGGTGACAGCAGAACTAGGGGGGCATAGCTCAAAATAAGGGGAAGTAGATTAGGACTGAGTTAGGAGGAACTTCTTCACCCAAAGGGTTGTGAATCTATGGAATTCCTTGCCCAGTGAAGCAGTTGAGGCTCCTTCATTACATGTTTTTAAGGTAAAGATAGATAGTGTTTTGACGAATAAAGGGATTAAGGGTTATGGTGTTCGGGGCCGGAAAGTGGAGCTGAGTCCACAAAAGATCAGCCATGATCTAATTGAATGCGGAGCAGGCTCGAGGGGCCAGATGGCCTACTCCTGCTCCTAGTTCTTATGTTCTTATAACTGAGCAGAGCTGTTTACAGGCCTATTTTCACATAGGTAATATATTTTCAGTGTTTGGAAGTGTGCTAGAATATTATAAAATTTATCAGACAGACAGAAGTAAGTGAGGATTGCTGTATCGGTGGTCCAAATCCAGCCAACTCCTAAACTTCAATATAGTGAGAATAATGATCCAATTACAATGATAAATTTTAAAATACAGTATAACAAATAGGGACACCCAGAAACGAAATAAACTGAAAATAGTAGAGATTAAAAAAAAAATGCTTAGAATATGAATGATCAAGTAAATGTTGGAAATACTTAGCAGATCAATGCGTACATGATACAGAAAGACTGTCTAACATTTGGTTGAGCCCTCATTGACACTGATCTAAATGGGCAGGTATTTTACTATTTCATCTTCTGATATTAGTGAAATTATTTTGAATTTGCATGCAAAAATAATATATTGCTGAGAAACTTGTCATTTGGTATAACAAATGGAATTTTAGAGTTAATTTTTGTGAGTGCAGTAGAGCACAGTGTGAATGGGATTTTTGGTCTAGTTAGGTGGGAAATACTCCTGTAATTCAATGGTGAAGAATCTCAATGGTCCCGAAGTTTAAAGTTTGGAGGTGGGAATGGGAGCAAAATGAAGGAATCTCATGTCATGGAGTGTTACCAATGCATTCCCACCTTGCCGTAATCTTGCAGTAGCCAGGGTCTATCCAGGGCTTGCTAATTGCCAGTTACATGCAAAGAAACAGAGCTCTCTGTATTAATATAATTAGCTACTTGCATGTGTTGCCTGTACTAGAAGCTACATTTATTAATACACAGAGCCCGTTCTTGCAGAGAGAAAGAACATGTACACACATTGCGCATAATTCAACTGGACAAAATAGGTGACAGCCATTCTCAGATTCATTCCCCAGAGCAATGCTTTGACCAATCAGAGGTCAACTTGCCTGGCTTGAATTTAAACAAAGCTTGACAGTTAACTGTCAGTCATTAGTTAACTTGTGCATTCTTCATGGCAATGCCTCTACCAATTTGAGTTCACATGCCAACCAATTAGCACTCTCTTCTCTTAAAGTATAAATTGTTGTTTTCTTTCCATTTGGTATTCTTGCGAATGTCCTGATGAGCGCAAGAAAAAAAGCTTTGACATGAGCCTTTTTTCAACGATACTCAAGTTCTGTTTAACAAAAACGTCAGTGTCTCCGTCTTGAGCTGTCTTCCCCCTACATCTGTACGCAGCTGCAGATGCTCCGACTGGCTCTCCTGCTGGGATGCCTGCCCATGGTCCTAATTGGACAGAGCCCAGAGGCTGCCTGTTAATGATCTGCCTCCATGAAGATCGCACATACTTAGGACTGGGCACCATCGGGGTCAGGGCCTACACACGGGTCAGGTTTCTCCGGCCGCACCCGCCCGGCAACCGGAGGATCCCGCCTGAGGTCAATGGACTTTTCCACTGTTCGCGTCTCGCCTGTGGCGATCTTGCAGCGGGCGGGGCGGAAGAATCCAGCCCATGGTCTCAACGGCAGAGAATTTGCTAGGAGGAGAAGATTCCACCCAATGTTTGATAGCTCATTTAAAACATTGGACCCTGTCTATGCAATGTTAACCTACATAAGCAGTTATGCTGTTGGCTGTATACATCACTAAATGGTCAAAATGATTGCCGTCTCATTTTATGTATGAAAGTTGAAGAGGAAGACAAACTATTGCACATTGGTTGTGATAGCTGCATAAATGATCTTACATGTTAACAGAGCATTCAGTCCTTACCTCTGCAAGTAACTTTGTCTGGATTTAATTCATATCCTTGGTCACACTGGCAGATGAACGAGCCCACAATATTAAAGCATTGGTGATCACATGGAGCGCTTGTTTCACATTCGTTAACATCTAAGGGGGAAAAGAAAAAATGTAATCATCATTCAAAATCTCAGAAAGATGATTCTTTTCAAGTAAAATTACAGAACGATTTAAGGGGCCTTCAAGTGAAATGCTACAGACCCATTTTCCAAGGTGCATTTGAGCAGACTGCCTTTCACAAACTTCTCTCCCAGTACCCGTATTAGTTCACTTAAGTACATTTTGATTGATATGTTTGTAAAAAGTCAGTGCCCTTATGAACATGGAAACTGCTGAGTGGGTATTCAACGCTGCTACATTGGTGAAGCAGTGTGACTGATAGGGAGCATTCCAGTGCATTTACAACTCAAAAGAAAGAAACTGTGCTCCAATTTCAGACCCAGATGAAAATCTCTCTTGAGATGCTTGCCCTGGGAATGACCCACTGGAGTGTAGCAATGCAAATTTCCCATTAAATAGCATGGTTTCCCAAGGTGGGATGTCTCAATATGGCTCACAGATCTGGGTGAGTTGCAACCACCTTATTGCCTTCTATAGCACTTCAGTGCTTAGAATCATAGAGTAGTACAGCACAGAAGGAGGCTAATTGACCAATCTACTCTGTGCTGGTCTTCGAAAGAACTTTAGTCACACTCTATCGCTCTTTCCCCCATTTCCTTGCAATGTTTTTCTCCCTCAAGTAATTATCCAATTCCCTTTTGAAGGATACATTGAAATCTGTGTGCCACCTATCATTCCAAATCTTCAATATTTGTTGCATTAAAAGTTGTTATCCATGTTGGAAGGTTATACTCAATGATAGGTCAGTTTTATTCGGTACCTAACGGAGGGGGACATGACTCGGGAAGGTGGTGGGTGGTGGTGGTTGCGTGGGGATTACAAGCTGATGCCAAAATAGATACGTTTTTAATAAAAATTCTCCTGAGAATAATATTTTTCTTCAAAATGGCAAATACTTGGCATAAAACTTAGCCCACAGCCTTTCATTCTACTTCAATAACTTCTGACAATCAGTGTTGATTTTTTTCATAACATAATATTGCAGGAAATTATTACTTATTTATAAAGGATTGCTGACTGCTACATTGGCAAACAGAATCTCTCCATTTTAAATATAAGATTAACACTCATAATAGCATAGGTTCAAACTGGGATACCCTGCACAGAAAGAAAGCCAAGTGTTAATTTATCCAGGCCAGTCCACAAGGCCTAGTAACAATCTCCAGACTCCCGCATGTTCTGCCTGAAATATTGTTTCACTTATTTTGATTTTTCCTTAGTAGCACTGAATTGTCAGTTTAAGCAAACAGTTTTTATAGGTGTTCAACCAAAACATCTACTGTAAAGTTACAGAAAGCAGCACTGTACTCGAGGTCAAATCTTTGTTTCCTCCTAACAGAAAAAGCCAAAACGTAGAGAATGACTTGAGAACCTCTCATCAAGAGGGAAATATATAGGACATCTGTTCATAATGCTTTTCTTAGAAGGTCCCTCCACAATTGTCTCCTGACCTTGCTAAAGTACAGTTTCCTGAACCTGGTAGCCATCCAGTATGCTGTCCAAATGGCTATTCTTCCCGTAGGAGTGTAGACTCTGGCCAGGAATTTCCTTTGCACTTTGTTTCCTCAACTGCTGTAACTTAGCTGGGCACACGACGCAAACCCTGGCAGCTATGTGATAACTAGGGTTTCTGCCACGCGTCTGCTGAGGTTAGGATGACTGAGTGGAAGCAGCTCCCGGGAAATTCCTGGTTATTGATTCTTGGTGAGCTATGCGTTTCCAGGATCGTGACGGCCGAACCCTGGTCCTTTTAGCACATGTGCACAACAAGACGCACTGAACTACAGCCAGGAGTGAGAAGTTATTGCTACCAGGGGTCCAGAGGCTAACTTAATGTGCTTTATTGCCCTCCAGCAGGGAGTAACTTCAATAAGGATTCTGATTGCACATTCTTCCCCTGTCTGTGTGGGTTTCCTCCGGGTGCCCCGGTTTCCTCCCACAGTCCAAAGATGTGCAGGTTAGGTGATTGGCTATGCTAAATTGCCCCAGGCGGGGTTACGGGATAGGGTGGGGGAGGGGGCAGGGTAGGGTGCTCTTTTGAAGGGTCGGTGCAGACTCAATGGGCCGAATGGCCTCCTTCTGCACTGTAGGGATTCTATGATGGAATACAAGGGTATTCCTGATAATCACGGCTCAGTACCACACTATGCAGTGCAATTACTCAGCAAGCCATCAGGGGAGCCAATTACAATTACTTCTTACATTACACTTATTGTAACACAAAAGGCAGTTTGTTTTATGCAGAATTTCTTTTTGTGGAATCGCTGGAACACCAAGTATTAGTATTGACCTATGGCTTCAGGCCAACCTGGCCAATACAAGTAGGAAAGTATTTCAATGGGGTATTGCTCACAATGTAAAAAAATGGTTTGAAGTTACTCAGAAACATGACTGCCAGTTTCTAATGATGTCAGTACGGAGACTGAAAGGTTCTTTAATGCTGAAGTGACTAACCCGTTCAAAGGACGGAACTTTACCCTTACCTGATGTCACATGCGAATCATAAAACAGGGTATTCGATTCAACAGAATACAAGTAGTATACCTTATAGAGTGAAGGGGAGGAAAATTAAAATTACATCTCCTGCAAAGCTTTAATTATACCTTTAAATATAAAGCAGGCGCTTTTAAATATACTCTTAAAGCGTTGGATGGAAAAGCTTCCTTACGCTAATACTGAAAATCACTGTCCATGTTGCGTATAATTTAATACAAGGTATCCTGGATGAGTAGGAACAGATGCTTACCTCTACATGTGCGATTATGCTTGCCAGCTGAAAACCTGTGTTGCACTGACAGTAATAGGAACCAGCTGTGTTGACACATCCGTGATGGCAATAGGTGGCTATGTTACATTCATCAATGTCTGCATAATCATTGAAAAATACATTACACAACTGCTCATATTTAAGAAAATCATTGCCAGACACCCAGAATGATTAATGCCAAGGGCAATTGCCCAATGATGTAATATTATCACAGTAAGGTTGCTTTTTTCTGTTTCAAGTCATATTTTATTGTTAACACTTGGATCCATTCAGTCTTCCTCAGTAAGTCACCGACTAATCTTCAGCTGAGCCTTAGAGCCGCAGTCTGGTAACAATTTGGTTTTGGTTATTTCCTAACTCATTCCAAACCATATTAATGCTGGACAAACACATGTATGATAATGGTGTTGGGCCACTCGATTAATCAGCCAGTGCAGCCATGATATTGCTAATTGGATACCGGAGAAATAATTTCACCAGGGTTTCAAGACGAAATCAATCATTTCCTCAAATTATATTGAAACTTTACATCAGCATTCATCATTTAATTTTTAAATAGTAATCTTCAGTATGTGCATGGCCAATATTTATTGCTTATCCTTAATTGCCCTGAGAAGGTATCGGTGAGCTTTCTTCTTGAAGCATTGTAGTCAATATGGTCTTATTTTTTGTAGCGGTTTGATACACTGAGTGGCTTCCTTGATCACCTGGCATGGGCAGTTACAAGCCAACTGGATTGGTATGGGAATGGCGCCAGCTTTTGATCTACAGATTTAAAAAATGGCATGGTAGGATTTGAAGGCATGGGGCTGAACTTTTACACCCCAAAAAACAAGAGATCAAAATTTAAAATATCTCAAACCCGATCCCAACCCACCGACAAGCTGCCTAAATCCCAGTTTAACGGTGGCATCAGGAGCATGTGCAGTCAGCCCACTTCCAGGAGGATGGATGGCAATTATTTCAGTGAGTCGAGAAGACTCTGACTCGGCCTGATTTACAGTTTAACTGTGACCAGTCAGCTTCTGAGGCCGTCCAGAAAACCAACAGCTTTTGAGGACAAGTTAAGTTCATTTACAGCAATACCCGAGGGCCGAGAGGAGCAGATGTGCTTCCCCGAAGCTTTCCCCATAAAACGTCTCCGAGCATCGAGGTGCTGCGCTCCCAGGTTCGATCCAGCCTCAGTGACTGTCTGTGTGGAGTTTGCACTTTTCTCCCCGTGTCTGTGTGGGGTTTCCTCGGGTGCTCCGGTTTCCTCCCACAGTCCAAAGTTGTGCAAGTTAGGTGGGGTTTTGGGGATAGGGCAGGGTAGGGGGCCTAGGCATAGGAATTCTATGGATTCCTCTATGGAAATGGAAATGGGGTCCCACTAGGAAAATACTTGGAAGCACAGCTCTATAACCTGAAAATAGACCCCCACCCCTTCCCATCCAGCTCCTGCAATCTATTCTCTTTCCGCCTCCCTCCAATCTCGCCCGACTCACTCCCTCATGCTGTCTCTATCGCCATTCTCTGCAGCCATCCCGTTGATGCACCCATTTCCACTGACCTCTTATTCCCTTCCCTCTGCTCGCTGGCTGCGGCTTATCTGCGTGACATACAACCAGCCTCTCCTCTGGCTAGCTGTAGTCAAAATGAGGTACAGAATTCAAAAACATTACTCAGGTCTTGCCATTAAATTTGGCAGGAGGGAAACCCACTCTTCTGCAAAAGCTACACCTAGCTATACTCTAGTAATATCAGAACCAGTACCTACGTCCGTAGAAAGCCTCCATGAGTAATGCGATAGAAATTCAGCTAGTATGGAATAATCATATGTGAGGTTGTGCTTCACAGCTCTCATGGAGTTATTTATAAAATGTTTCAATTTTGGTTTATTAAGCATTATCTCAACTGAGCCTTATAGTATTCTCTTAGCCAACTATTATTCTAGGCATTCAAAATGCATGTCAAAGAGTGGGTGTTGAAACACAAGTTCAAAGAGACGGATGATTTAGTACTTGGAAAGTCATATTCCTGGTTGAAAAATCTGTTTTGCTTTTATTGGTAACCATGTTTCACCCGGTAACATTTGTTTGTCATTTAACATATGGAATACGTAGAAAGTAGTTCTTTCAGCCAACTAGTTAAACTTGGTCCATTTCCAGTAAAGTAGATTGTCCAAATGATGTAATGATAACTACAACTAACTTGGAAACAATGTTTTCAATATTTAAACAGCAAAAAAAACACTTACATTGCTAACACTAATTCAACAGTTTATCTTTATTGTAACAAAATGACCCCATCGATTGATTTTAATTCTCTTTTAAATATTAAAATTAGATGATTACTTTCCATTTTACATCTTGAAAGATTCAAAATACATGTCTCCATGTATATACCTCAAATTTACATTCTTTAAATAATTTAATTTAAATCAAAATTTTCCAAGTTAAATTTGATGTTGCTAATATAAATGCAATTTCTCTGCATAAATCAGTCAAATCGTGATGAGTTAGTTAAAATTTAGTTTGATTTATATTCAGTAAGGATCGAAATTGCAAATATTGAAATGTCAAATATTAAAGATTCAGGATAATGTCGTGTTTGCCAAATTTATTAGTTTTTGAGGATGTAATTAGTAGCCCCAATAAAGGGGAACCAGTAGATGTAACATGCCGTGATTTCCAAAAGACATTTGATAAGGTGCTACACAAAAGGTTAATAGGCAGAATTATGGTTCATGGAGTTGGTGGTACTATATTAGCTTGGATCGAGGATTGTTAACGAACAGGAAGAAGACAGAGGGCAGAAACAGGCCATTTTTAAGTTGGTGGGCCATGACTAATGGAGTGCCACAGGGATCAATGTTGGGGCCTCAGCTATTTACAATTACTGATTTAGATGAAGAGATAGAGAGTAATGTAACTCAGTTTGCTAATTATACAAAGCTAGGTGGGAAGATAAGATATGGAAAGGACACCGGGAGACTACAAAGATATTTAGTCAGATTAAGTGAATGGCAACAAGATGGCAGATAGAGTATAATGTTGTGAAGTATGAATAGAAAAGCAGAACAATTTTTAAAAAGATGTGAAACTTGGATGTGCTCATACAAGGAACACAGAAAGTTAGCATGCAGTTCTGGCAGGACATTATGGGCTAATAATTTTGATCTTTATTGCAAGGAGATTGGAATAAAGAAGGAATAAAGAAGTCTTGCTACAGCTCTACAGGGCTTTGGTGAGACCGCATCTGGACTACTGTGTGCAGTTTTGGTTTCCATATTGGAGATGGTACAGGTAAAGTTCGCTATATTTGTCACTGGTATGAGGTGGTTGTCCTATGATGAGGGGCTGAGTAAATTGGGCCTACATTCAAAGGAATTATAAGAATGTGAGGGGATCTTATTGAAACATACAAGATCCAAAAGGGCTTGATAGGGTACGCACCGAGAGATTGTTTGCACTGATCGGTGAATCTAAACATGGGGGCGCAAGCTCAGAATAATGTGGACCAATTATTTAGGACTGAGGTATGGAGAAATTGCTTCACCCAAAGGGTTGTGAACCTTTGGAATTCTCTCCCCCAACGATTTTAGATGCTCCATTGTTGAATGTATTTAAGGCTGGGATCGACCTTTTGTTTTCTCAGGGAATCAAGGGATATGTGGAGTGGAAAGAAAGAGGAGTAGATGCCCAAGATGAATCATAACCTTACTGAATGATGGAGCAGGCTGGATGGTGTACATGGTCTCCCCCTGCTCCAATTTCTGTTTTTCTTGTGTTCTAGTTGGGGATGCACTTCATCACCAAGGAAACGAGGCACTCATGCCCTGACAATAGTGGAAAATGATCTACCATGTGATTGTTTGGATTGTAGAAGGACAAAGTTGCAACGTGGTCTGTTTTTGTCTGGGGATTTCTATATTCTCACCAACTTGCCAACAGCAACTTCCAAACCTGTGACATTTACCAGCTAGAAGGGCAAAGGTAGCTGACACAAGGGAACACCGCCACCTGCAAGTTCCTCTCCAAGTCATACACCATCCTGACCTGGAACTATATTGCTGCTCCTTCACTGTTGGTGGGCCAAAATCCTGCAACTTGTTCCCTCGCTGCATTGTGGGTGTACCTATACCAGATAGACTGCAGAGGTTCGAGAAGGTGGCTTACTAATTTTCTTCTCAAGGGAAATTAGGAGCAAGCAACAAATGATGGCCTTGCCAGTGGTGTTCTTATCTCATAAAAGAATAAAAATAATATTCCAATAATCATAGTGCTCACTCGGCTAAATCGCTGGCTTTTAAAGCAGACCAAGCAGGCCAGCAGCACGGTTCGATTCCCGTACCAGCCTCCCCGGAAAGGCGCCTGAATGTGGTGACTAGGGGCTTTTCACAGTAACTTCATTGAAGCCTACTCGTGACAATAAGTGATTTTCATTTCATTTCCACTGCAATTGAGGCTGGGGCAATATTCATTGAAGCGGCCTGTGCAATCAATCAGTAAGCCTATCTCAAATGCCAATAGGACCCTACTTGTTGTTTTCGGACAGAGATGGCCAGACCACACACCAGGATACACTGAACAATAACAGCTGACTGAACAGCATCATGGCGCTAAGTTCCTGTTTCTTTTCTTGGATTGGAGAGAACTCCAGGCTGCACAAATCCAGCCTAAGCAATTGCCACATTAACCTCCACCCATCCCCCTTACCCAAATATCCGATGCTTTACTCTCACCACAGGACCTACCTTCTCTGGCTGGGCTGCCCAATATCGTGTTGGCCAGAGCTGGTTTGGCCACCAAAGTACTATTGAGCATGGGGGACCGGGTGAAATTCATCCCACATTTTGGAACAACGAAAGTAACTGGAAGTTTTTTGTGTAAAACATCAAACCCAGAGAAAGCATGGATTTCTCAACATTTCAGGGAAAATTGCTCTTTATTTATTTCCAAGAACCAGGTCAGAACAAAAGCATGGAATTCTGTGCCTCCGTACAAACCTCGTGCCAATTTCTTTCCATGTGTCCCTCATCACATTTACACCCAGCCCTCTCCTGGCAACGACATAACCTCTGATTCATCATAAGCAAAGCCACTGTCAATCTGCTCGATAAACTAAAATAGCATTCTACATTAATTAGTAGAGAAATTATTTAATGACATTTCAAATATCTAGTTGATCACAACTGAGTTCAGGTTTGACTTTGGCTGCAATTTGTCAGGTAGCTCAAGAAAATGTAACTACAGATTTTTAAAGACAGGTGACAGATGGATTAAAACACCCTAAAGTTAGACAGTGAATATAATGGATAAATCTGAAACTGATTGCCAATTTAAAAAACTACACCCATTTCTATTAATTAGTTACAGGTTTAATTTAGGATATCTCATATGGTGACAATTTGCAGTATCATGCAGTATGTTTCTCTATTACTCTGAGGGATTACTGAACTCCAATAGTGGCCATTTATATATTTGGAGTTTACAGAAATCCGAAGGGTGAAGATAAACTTTGGTCGATACATGATCATATGGTAGTGACTCAGCCTCCCATTATAAACCTACCCGATTTTCCTTGACATTGGGTAGTGTTAAATGGTCTGCTACTGCCCTTATTGTTCTACCTCTGAAGTGAAACTTTACTCCCTCTGACCCCAACAGACAATTTCTTGGCAAAATAATAATGTGTCTCAGAGCTCGCCTACATGTACAACTTATTGGGCTGGATTCTCCATTTGGGAGACTATGTTGGAACCAGTTTACGATCTCCTCAGGTGCGCAAACCAGCAAGTAATTCTGTTTTGCCATGCAAATTCATGCATGGCATGGAATACAAAAGATTCCCGTGGGAATCCCGATATCGAGCTGCCATTTTGAGCGTGCGGTCGGACAGTGAGGCCCACGGCTGGTCATCAACCCCTCCCTCCAACTGCAAAGCAGTCCCAAATGGGATGGGGGTCTCCCTATTATAGGGGTCCCTGTGGAGGTCTCCCTATTACAGCGGTCCCAGGTTGGGGAGTGTGAGTCTCCTTATTAAGGGGTCCCTGTGTGGATTCTCCCTATTACAGTGGCCCCTGGGGGATCTCCCTATTGCAGAGGTCCATGTGGGGGACTGCCCTTATTATAGGAGTCCCCGTAGGGAGCCTCCCTATTACGGGAGTCCATGTGGGACTCTCCCTATTACACGGGTCCCTTGGGTGGGGGGGGGGGGGGGTCCCCTTCTTACAGGGGTCCCCGGATGGGTGTGGGGAGGTCTGGTAGAGAGGGGGTGGGCAGGCAGTGCATTGTGGGGGCGCGGGGTGGCCCTTAGTTGGGTTGGGACGGTATCTACTGGCATGGCCCTGTCATGGTGGATCTCATGGTGGGTCAAGGGGTTAATTGCTTGGGGAGGGGGTGACCTCCTTGGCACATCGCGAGGGCCACCATGTCAGGGCCACGCTGGTAGAGACCACAAGTGATCTGCACCCACGTGATTCCCGGCCACAGGGACCAGAGAATCATGGCAGGCTGGAGTATAGGACGGTTGGCCCACTAAATGGATGTAAATATGTCATTAAGACACATTTGCATTCATTTACATGCTCCCGCTGGCGCAGGTGTGGACCTCAATTCCAGAAGTTGGAGCATCGCGTCCGGGTCGACACCCGACATCGATCCCGATTTTGCCCCGATGCTTCTCCGTCCCATCTGGGAACGTGATCTGGGCATCCTGGGACAGAGAATTCAGGTCATTACGTTTTGCAAAAGTTGAAAAGGATGCATTTAAGAAAGCATTTTTCAATTTTCTCTGATTTGAATCCATGAGCAGAAAGTTAGGTGCAGTTTTTAGAAAACCCTTGCAAATGGGTTGCTCACAAAATAGCACAAAATCAGAACGTTACTCCAGAAACTCAGAAATTCACAAAGCAAAGCAACAAAAAGGTAAATTCCAAAAGTAGTTTCATGATACTCACCCAAACATTGATCTCCACGTCGTTGATAGCCTTGCCTGCATCGACACCTGAATGAACCTCTTGTGTTGATACAGGTTAGTTCCTGATCACAGTTGTGGCTCCCTAATGCACATTCATCGATATCTGTTTCAACGCAAAAAACTCACTTCCATAGTCAAATGAAATCAAAGACATGCATTTCTTTGTTGCCTTTTATAATCAACAGGCATCTCACAATGTTTTGCAGCCAATGAAATACAATACAGTAATTGCTGTAATGTAGGAAACAACTTGCACACAATAAACCCTCATAAAGAAGAAAGAGTTAATGATCAGATAATCTGTTACTGTGATCTTGATTGAGGGATAATACTGGTTCGGACTCCGGTGATAATTCCCCTTCTCTTCCTCGAAACAAGGTTTGTTTATGTCAACGTGAGAGGGCAGACAGGGCCTCAGTTTAACATCTTATCCAAAAGACAGCACGTCAACAGTGCTGCACTCCCCCAACTCTGCACTGGAGACCTTCTCAACACAGATGGCAGTGGGTCAAGAAGGTGTTCCCCACCATCTTCTCAAAAGCAAGTATTGATGGGCAATAAATGCTGGCCTTGCCAGGAATGCTCGAATCCCATGACCGAACAAAATAAATTTGATGACAGGCTGTTTGGTAGGGTGGCTTTTGCACTGGAAGAGGAGGGGAGCAACATGGAAGACAGTAGGAAACAGGAGCAAACTACAGCAGGGGGAGTTGGGCACTGTGCAGGTGCACGTCCCCTAGCTAATGCACAAGGCCCCTTTGCTTCAATAAGGAGTCTGTTACTCAGCTATATCAACTGCTGCAAAGAATGCCTGAGCCTTGAACCAGGGCAAGGACAGGATTGCTACCTTTCTGTGACTATTAAGGCTACCAGGACCTTTATATTTTACGTCACAGGGAGCTCTCTGGTTGCGACAGGTCCGATCCACTCTTGAATCCCTGTAGCTATTGCTACTCCTTCCTGCTTTTAAGCAATTCCTCCCTCTAGATTCTCCTCCAGGCCAACCTGGAATGACAGGAGGTCCTGTTTTTCAGCGGTGGCAGCAAGAGACCCTCCTGCCTGACCAAGGTGGCTTGGACGGGATCGCAGTGGAGGTTAGCAGCCATGGGTCTACAAGTGAAACTGGGCCCAATGCCACAAAAGGGTCAATGACCTCCTGCATTCCGCAAAGGTAAGTGACATGGCGTAGTTACTGCAAAGTGGTATTGAAGATGGTGTTAAGCAATGTAAATGTGGAGAGTATGCCAGGCAGCAGATTGGGGCCTAGGCATCAGCGCCAGATGAAACATATGGAGCAAGAGAGAGTAGCCAAACCCAGCAGGAAAGAAAGGGGAGTAGCAGAGAAAAAGGGGGTGGGAGGGGAGAGAGCATTGGAGAGAAGGGAGGGTGGGGGGGGGGGGGGGGGGGGGCAGGGAGGGAGGACGAGGGAAGGAAAACAATAGAGGGGTGCCAGAATGGAGGAAAGGGGAGGGAACGCAAACTGGGAGGAGAGCACAGGAAACAACAATGACTACAAGCACAGCAAGGTGAAAGAGAGAAAGAAATAACAGGAAGATAGAACGACAGATGACCGAAGCTTAGCCAAATGGACAAAAACAAAATAAACCAAACAAAATATGCAAGTGCCCCTCCACGTGGTTTTCTTTTGCTTGTTTTGTATAAAAAAAGAGAAGGGGGGAGAAATATGTGTTATGAAATTGTTTTTCAATTTTTTTTTAATGTGTGCACATTTGTAAGTATATCATGTATAAAAACCCAATAAAAACATTTTAAAAAAGGATAGTGTCTTAGGCCAAACGATCTTCAGCTGATTCATCAAATGTCTTAAGATCAGAAGTGAGGTTGTTTGCAGATGACTGCACAATGTTCAGCACCAATTGCAACTCCTCAGATAATGAAGCAGTCCATGTGGAAATGCAGCAAGACCTGGACAGTATCCAGGCTTGGGCTGACAAGTGGAAAGTTATTTTCATGCCACACTAGTGCCAAGCAATGACCATCTCCTACAAGAGAGGATCTAACCACCGCCCCTTGACCTTCAATGGCATTACCATCACTGAATCCCCCACAATCAACATCCTGGGGGGTTACCATTAATCAGAAACTGAACTGGACTAGCCACATTAGTACTGTGGCTACCAGAGCAGGTCAAAGGCTAGGAATCCTGCGGCGAGTAACTCACCCCCTGACTCCCCAAACCCTGTCCACCATCTATAAGGCACATGTCAGGAGTGTAATGGTATACTCTCCACATTATTCTCCACTTGCCTGGATGAGTGCAGCTCCTGCAACACTCAAAAAGCTTGACACCATCCAGGACAAAGCAGCCCGCTTGATTGCTCCCCCTTCCACAACATTCAAACCCTTCACAACCGACGAACAGTAACATCCATGTGTACCATCTACAAGATGCAGTAACTCACCAAGTCTCCTTCGGTAGCACCTTCCAAACCCATGAGCGCTACCATAAAGAAATCAAGGGCAACTGATACCTGGGAACACCACCATCTGGAGCTTCCCCTCCACATTACTCAACACCCTGACTTGGAAATATATCGCCGTTCCTTCATTGTCACTGGGTCAAAGACCTGGAATTCCCTCTCTACCAGCACTGTGGTATATCGACACCACAGGGATAGCAGCGGTTCAAGAAGGTTGAGGGTTGCTGATGCCATTCTACAGTAACCTTAATGACTCACATATGGCTTGAGAGCTGCAAACAGACCTAGGATCTTCCTAAAATTCCTGCCCCCAGAAAACACAAGTCCCGATTCATACCCTTTCCCAACCCAACATTTTTTGTTGTTGGTTCATTTCTAAGCTTCAATTACAGTCCTACTTTTTATCTTTTATTTTTCCTTGTTACTGCCCACAAATCAGGTGTGTTTAAACATTTTGTGAAAGGGCTCTATGGCAATGTTCAACTTTCCTTTGGAATTTCTCTTGCTTCGATAGCTGGAAGACAGGGAGGATTTCCGGAGGAGTGATCAGAAGGGGATTAGACTGCATGTGGACAAGGTGACACAGGGCACAATTACTGGTGCATAGAACCCCATGGACCACCGTGATGAGGAAGATTCGGTCAAGGTTGTGATCAAGCCTTAATGTTGCCATTTTAATCCAGCTGAAGAAAATTTGTTTTGAAAGGTTGGAAGTTGAAAGGGCACAACACGCATGTGTGCACACCTGCATGCCAACCCTGGGAGTCTGTAATTAGGCATCATGCAGCTAATTTGAGCTAAAATAACTTGACATCACCTGGAGTAATAATTAGTATTGTGCATAACACAGTATCAAAAGAAGGAAACAAGTAACCTGCTTTACACCTCTGCCGACTGAAAAACCAGGCAGGCTGCCAATTTGCTCTAGCCCATTTTAACCACCGCCCTAGATCCATTCTTCTTCTTACCTACGTGATGAGAAAGATTTATAAATTTATCTTGCATTTATGAGGAATGCTCCATGTGTTATGAGAATGCATAACATACAAAGAATCTCATTTCGAGCTGCTTTAGGACTTGGCATGTTGCGACAGCCGATCCTTTGTGTGAAGAAATATTTTTGTTTGTCCTTGAGAAACATGGTGTTTTTGGCCATTGTTTCTTGGGCAGATTCTTTTATCCATCCCCATCCATTTTAGCCTTCCTCATCCATTCCCAGATCCCACAGGTGGTGAATTATACATCGAGTGTGCTTAACCACTTACTGCTAGGAATGGCATCCTTGCGCCACATTTGGCAAACTCTCTGCACACAACTGCATTTTTGTATAGCCACACCTCAAACAGGGGTTTGGGTGCTGTACCACTGTTTCACATGCCCTTAGAATTTGACTTGGGCTTCCGCAGTTTAACTTGAAATGCTTGAAATAAACACTTCTCCCTATATGCAGACATTTAACTTTAAGTAAAAATGTTGATTTGATTCAGATGTGACTGCTAGAATTCTATTTTTCCCATCAAACTGTCCAAAGGCAATGTTGCCGAACCAATTGTGATGGTTATTCAAGTAAACTGGATCAGAAATTTTGGGCTGTGACTACATTGTGCCACTGACATTTATCCCGGCAAAGTGGCAGAAAACCTTGAATTGCGTTGCAAATGTCAATCCTTAAGTTACATAAGAAATACACTATCTGAGCTTCGTGAATTCCTGAAAAACAAAACCACCGACTGAATCACTCTCTATAATTCCAGTTGTCCTGCCAAAAGTCACTTGTTGGCTTATGTTTCAGTAAATGACTGAGTCATGATTACTTTTAGACAGTATATAATAGACGTATTGAGCATAGGTTAACAGGCTCTAAATTGTTTTTTGCTCATTTCAGGCTGACTTCCAATGAATGATCAGAACCGAGACTTTAAGTGAAGATGTGAGACAATGGTTATTGATGTAGGGCCACATGATGCAGACAGAATAGAGTATGAGAAAAACCTATCCAGATCACTGCGCTGGCTTCTTGCATATGGCATGTGTAATTTCCTTGTCTTGGATACTATCCAAGACATTTACCGGTAATCTTCTGCTTCGAAACTCACAAATGAAAATTCAAGGAAGGTAATTCTGTGCTAAAGGATTCCTTCAGCTCCCAACTTAACCTCACAATACCTGAAATAATCAATTTAACATTACACTCTACATTCTGAACTTTAACTAAGCACATTCAACAGTTCACGTTTCCAATGCCCAACCGGGTATGAACAATTGTGTCCCACAAACATTTGTGCCTCTATGCAATCTTCGAGCCTGTTCCTAATCATATAATTATTTACCTTTCCTTCTAAAGAATAAACTGACACAGTTCGCACTAGTTTTGCTGAAAGTATTTTCTATATCTCGAATATTATCTGGGGGAAACCTTTAACATTTCTAAACGTGCTCGAGTCTTGTTAATTTTGGGCGTGTAAAGTAAAAACAAAGATAACGTAAGGAGAAAAGGAAGCTAAAATGATGCAGTTTGATCTTAGGCAGCTGGACATAATAACATAAGAACTAGGAGCAGGAGTAGGCCATCTGGCCCCTCGAGCCTGCTCCGCCATTTAATGAGATCACGGCTGATCTTTTGTGGACTCAGCTCCACTTTCCGGCCCGAACACCATAATCCTTAATCACTTTATTCTTCAAAAAACTATCTAACTTTATCTTAAAAACATTTAATGAAGGAGTCTCAACTGCTTCACTGGGCAAGGAATTCCATAGATTCACAACCCTTTGGGTGAAGAAATTCCTCCTAAACTCAGTCCTAAATCTACTTCCCCTTATTTTGAGGCTATGCCCCCTAGTTCTGCCTTCAACCGCCAGTGGAAACAACCTGCCCACATCTATCCTATCTATTCCCTTCATAATTTTATATGTTTCTATAAGAACCCCCGCATCTTTCTAAATTCCAACGAGTACAGTCCCAGTCTACTCAACCTCTCCTCGTAATCCAACCCCCTCAACTCTGGGATTAACCTAGTGAATCTCATCTGCACACCCTCCAGCGCCAGTACATCCTTTCTCAGGTAAGGAGACCAAAACTGAACACAATACTCCAGGTGTGACCTCACTAACACCTCGTACAATTGCAGCATAACCTCCCTAGTCTTAAACTCCATCCCTCTAGCAATGAAGGACGCTGTGATGATAGGGGTCACCTCTGAGTGTAAATTGGTGTTGTAGATTAGCTGCCCATTATGGAAACCACTTGATCTGCAATACCAGCTTGAAATGAAATGAAATGAAAATTGCTTATTGTCACGAGTAAGCTTCAAATGAAGTTACTGTGAAAAGCCCCTAGTCGCCACATTCCGGCGCCTGTTCGGGGAGGCTGTTACGGCTGTTGTTGACTTTAGGTGTCAAGTTAATGATTTACCCATAAGTAGTAGTCTGGGATGTGATGAAAACACCTGCGTATCTGAAGCAGAAAGCTGTGTTGGAGAATGATTGCAGTTTCCAGAAGGACATTTAAAAAAAATCATTTTTGAGGCAATAAGTGTGTATGAAAGAAGATAACTTTACATTTCAGTACCATGTTATTGGTCCATCATAAAACATTCTGGAGTGTGGTTCAGATTTATGTTCTGATGTCTGGCATCATGCTGAATCGCACGTTCAATTATGAAGGATTAAAGTTTATATCAGGAGCAGTGTTTACTTCTGAGATGGTGAGAAGATGGATGGATGACATAAATTAAAAAGACAGGCTGCATGTTGCTTGCCGGAAAATCATCAGCAACGGTTTAGACGTTAGTGCTAAGTTTTCCAATTGCACAGCTAAGTGTACTTTCCTCAGGGCCAGGCTCTGGGAATTTACTTCACTGGCTCCCTGCTCCAGTTCCCATCTCAGGGTGTGTCTCGAGGGTCTCTTTACCCTGACAGGAACAGTGCGTGTCCTCCTTTCTTCTCATTAATACGCTCTCTGTTCCTTGCCTCACTAGCACATGGCACCGGTAGCACGATATCAGAAACCCCGCAAACCCTCTCTCTTTCTTGCCTGTTGTTCCATTTCTTGTCCTTTTGCATCTCTCCAAGTTTGTCAAGGTCTGCAGCAGCTTCTGCACAATGAGTGTAACTCTGCTTTAAGAAGGGCAGACTGCCTTTAAGAGGTCCAGGTCACCTGTCCATCATGTTAGCAATGCATGTTACTGGGCTCCCTGTTGATTGTGCAGCTAGCCAGCAGCATGTCCTGTGCTGGTCTGCACGCTGAAATCATTCAGATGAGGAGGCAGCATTTGCATGCAGGCCACTTCAATGGAGCTGGGTGTGGGGATGATGCTTGCATTGCTATTTTTTTTGTTTAATGGGGCAGCAAGTTGTATTGTATCATTCAGCAGAATCACCAATTTTAGAGGGTTCACTTGAGAGAGTAGCAGCAGTATATTTTGTTTAAGGGCCTAACAGGTGTTTAATCTTTAATTTGTTTTTAAATTTTCCTTTTAAATCTTTTTGGGAATTCAAATCCGAGGGGATGGAAGTTTGGGCAGTTGCAGGGTCCTCCTGTAGGATGTGGGAGGCAATGGACACCACTGGTGTCCCGACAGACTACACCTGCGATAAGTGCACCCAACTGCAGCTCCTCGGAGACTGCGTTAGGGAACTGGAGCTGAATCTGTATGAACTTCTGATCATCCGGGATGTGGAGATGCCGGCGTTGGACTGGGGCGAGCACAGTAAGAAGTCTTACAACACCAGGTTAAAGTCCAACAGGTTTGTTTCAAACACGAGCTTTCGGAGCGCAGCTCCTTCCTCCGGTGAATGGCGAGGTATGTTCCAGAAACATTTATATAGACAAAGTCAGAGATGCTGGACAATGCTTGGAATGCGAGCATTTGCAGGTAATCAAATCATTACAGATCCAGGGAGAGGGATAATCACAGGTTAAAGAGGTGTGAATTGTCTCAAGCCAGAACAGTTGGTAGGATTTTGCAAGTCCAGGCCAGATGGTGGGAGGGTGGATGTAATGCGACATGAATCCAAGATCCCTGTTGAGGCTGCACTCATGCGTGCGGAACTTAGCTATAGGTTTTTGCTCGGCAATTCTGCGTTGTCGCGTGTCCTGAAGACCGCCTTGGAGAACGCTTACCTGGATATCAGAGGCTGAATGCCCTTGACTGCTGACGTGTTCCCCGACTGGAAGGGAATATTCCTGCCTGGTGATTGTCGCACGATGCACGTTCATTCGTTGTCGCAGTGTCTGCATGGTCTCGCCAATGTACCACGCTTCGGGACATCCTTTCCTGCAGCGTAAGAGGTAGACTACATTGGTCGAGTCGTACGAGTATGTGCCGCGTACCTGGTGGGTGGTGTTACCACGTGTAATGGTGGTGCCCATGTCGATGATCTGGCATGTCTTGCAGAGATTGCTCTGGCAGGGCTGTGTGGTGTTGTGGTCGCTGTTCTGAAGGCTGGGTAATTTGCTGCAAACAATGGTTTGTTTGAGGTTGCGCGGTTGTTTGAAGGCCAGTAGTGGGGGTGTGGGGATGACCTTGGCAAGATGTTCACCTTCATTGATGATGTGTTGAAGGCTGCGAAGAAGATGTCATAGTTTCTCCGCCCCAGGAAAGTACTGAATGACGAAGGGTACTCTGTCAGTGGTGTCCCGTGTTTGTCTTCTGAGGAGGTTGGTGCGGTTTTTTGCTGTGGCAGTCTTCAGGACTTCAGTCTGAAGGCGGTCTTCAGGACACGCGACAACGCAGAATTGCCGAGCAAAAACTTATAGCTACGTTCCGCACGCACGAGTGCGGCCTCAACAGGGATCTTGGATTCATGTCGCATTACATCCATCTCCCACCATCTGGCCTGGACTTGCAAAATCCTACCAACTGTTCTGGCTTGAGACAATTCACAACTCTTTAACTTGTGATTATCCCTCTCCCTGGATCTGTAATGATTTGATTACCTGCAAATGCTTGCATTCCAAGCATTGTCCAGCATCTCTGACTTTGTCTATATAAATGTTTCTGGAACATACCTCACCATTCACCTGAGGAAGGAGCTGCGCTCCGAAAGCTCATGTTTGAAACAAACCTGTTTGACTTTAACCTGGTGTTGTAAGACTTCTTACTGTGATCATCCGGGAGACACAGGGGGTGATAGAAAGGAGTTTCAGGGAGGTAGCCACACCTAGGGTTCTGGACAAGAGTAGCTGGTTTACAGTCAGAGGAAGGAAAGGGAACAGGCAGAGAGTCCACAGTCCCCTGTGGCCATTCCCCTTCAAAACAAGTAGGGGGTTGGAGGCTGTTGGTGGGGGGTGGCTACCAGGGGAAGGCCCTAGCGGCCAGGTCTCTGGTACTGAGCCTGGATCTGTGGCTCAGAAGGGAAGGGGGGAGAATAGAAAAGTGATAGTGATAGGAGACTCAATGGTTAGGGGAGTGGATGGGAGATTCTGTGGTTGCAAACGAGACTCCTGGATGGTATGTTGCCTCCCGGGTGCTAGGGTCAGGGATGTCTTGGATCGAGTCTACAGGATTCTTAAGGGGGAGATTGAGCAACCAGAAGTCATGGTGCACATAGGAACCAACAACACAGCTAAGAAAAGGGATGAGGATCTAAAAAGTGATTTTAGGGAATTAGGATGGAAGCTAAAAAGCAGGACGTGCAGAGTAGTAATCTCAGGATTGCTACCGGTGCCATGTGCTAGTGAGGCAAGGAACAGAGAACGTGTGCAGCTGAACACGTGGCTATAGGGATGGTGTGGGGGCGAAGGCTTCAGATATGTAGATCATTGGGATACCTTCTGGGGAAGGTGGGACCTGAGCATGAAGGATGGGTTGCACCTAAACTAAAAGGGCACAGATATCCTGGGTGGGAGGTTTGCTAGAGCTCTTCAGGAGGGTTTAAACTAGTTTGGCAGGGGGGTGGGAACCAGAGCTATGGATCAGAGGTTAGGGTAGCTGTTGAACAGGTAGAAATAGTATGCAGCGAGTCTGTGAGGAAGGATAGACAGTAAATAGGGCAAAGTTGCACTCAGTGGGATGGGTTGAAGTGTGTCAGTTTCAATGCAAGGAGTATCAAGAATAAGGGAGATGAACTTAGAGCATGGATCAGTACTTGGAATTATGATGTTGTGGCCATTACGGAGACATGGATTTCACTGGGGCAGGAATGGTTGTTAAATATTCCGGGGTTTAGATGTTTTAAGAAGAATCATGAGGGAGGTAAAAGAGGAGGAGGAGTGGCATTGTTAATTAGGGAGTGCATCACAGCTGCAGAAAAGGAGGTCGTTGAGGAGGGTTTGTCTACTGAGTATGGATGGAAGTCAGAAACAAGAAAAGAGCAGTCACTTGATTGGGAGTTTTCTATAGACCCTCCAATAGCAGCTGAGAGATAGAGGAACAGATTGGGCGGCAGATCTTAGATAGGTGCAGAAGTAACTGAGTTGTTGTCATGGGTGACTTCAACATCCCTAACATTGATTGGAACCTTCTTAGTGCAAATGGTTTGGGTGGAGCATGTTTTTTCCGGTGTGTCCAGGAAGGAATCCTGACTCAATATGTAGATAGCCGACTAGGGGGAGGCCATACTGGATTTGGTGCTTGGCAATGAACCAGGCCAGATGTCAGATGTCTCCATGGGAGAGCATTTCGGTGACAGTGACAACACCTTGACCTTTACCATAGTCATGGAGAGGGATAGGAACACACAGTATAGGAAGGTATTTAATTGGGGGAGGGGAAATTATACTGCTACTAGACAGGAGCTGAGGAACATAAAGTGAGATCAGATGTTCTTAGGAAAATGCACGACAATAATGTGGGGTTGCTTAAGGAGCACTTGCTGCGAGTGCTGGATTGTTTTGTCTCACTGAGGCAAGGAAGGAATGGGAAGGTGAAGGAGTCTTGGATGACAAGAGAAATGGAGCTTCTAGTCAAGAGGAAGAAGGAAACTTACGTAAGGTTGAGGAAGCAAGGATCTGGCACGGCTCTGAAGGGTTACAAGGTAGCCAGGAAGGAACTCAAAAATGGACTGAGGAGAGCTAGAAGGGGGCATGAAAAAGCCCTGGCGGGAAGGATTAGGGAAAACCCCAAGGCGTTCTACGCTTATGTGAGAAATAAGAGGATGATCAGAGTGAGAGTTGGGCCGATCAGGGATAGTGGGGGGAACTTGCGCCGAGAGTCTAAGGAGGCAGGGGAGGCCTAAAATGAATATTTTGCTTCAGTATTCAGTAGAAAGAGGGACCTTGTTGCTCGTGAGAACAGCGTGAACCAGGTTAATAGGCTCAAACAGATTGATATTAAGGAGGATGTGCTAGAAATTTTGAAAAGCATCAGGATAGATAAGTCTCCTGGGCCAGACTGGATATACCCAAGGTTACTATTGGAAGCGAGGGAGGAGATTGCTGCACCGATGGCAATGATCTTTGCGCCCTCACTCTCCACTGGAGTAGTATCGGATGATTGGAGAGCGACGAATGTTGTTCCACTGTTCAATAAAGGGAATAGGGAAATCTGTGTGAGTCACAGACCCATCAGTCTTTCGGCTGTCGTGAGCAAAATACTGGAAAGGATCCAGAGCGATAGAGGCCGGGATTCTCCGATCCCCTGCCGGGTCGGAGAATCACTGGGTGGGGTGCGAGAATTGCGCCATGTCGGCGCGCCGATTCTCCGGCGCCCGTGAGATCACCGCCACGCTGGTCGGGTGCTGTTGACAGTGGCCCCCCCGGTGATTCTCCGCGCCTCAACGGGCCACATACCCGCCGAGTTTGGCCGAGTCCCGCCGGCATAGGTTACGTATGGTCCTGCCCGGCAGGACCACGGAGTGCTAGCTGCGGGGGGCATCCTGGTGGGGGTGGGGGTTCAGACTCCATGGGGGTGGGGGCCTCTACAATGGCCTGGCCCACAATCAGGGCCTACCGATCGACGGGCGGGCTACTTCTGTGAGGGGCTAATGTTCCTCTGCGCCGGGCCCCTGAAGGGCTCTGCCATATTGCCCGGGGGCTGGTGCGGAAACGGAGACCGACGCGCAAGCGCAAAGTCGCGCCTGCCGTGGCGTGCATGCACAAACACGCGCTGGTCGTGGCGCACCGGCTGGAGCAGCGGACATCACCCCAGCGCCGTATTAACCCCCTGGGAAGGGGTGAATACCTGGGCCCGGAGGCCCGTTGACGCCAGAGTGGCTTACGCCGCTTTTGATGCCGGCGTCGGAACTTGGCCGCGGGATCGGAGAATCCTAGCCAGAATTTATGATTGTTTAGAAAAAACATAGTTTGATTAAAGATAGTCAGCATGGCTTTGTGGGGGGCAGGTCATCCCTCACAAGCCTCATTGGGCTTTGAGATTTGGCAAGACACATTGATGAAGGTCAGGCAGTGGATGTGGTGTATACGGATTTCAGTAAGGCATTTAGAACATAGAACATTACAGCGCAGTACAGGCCCTTTGGCCCACGATGTTGCACCGTCCTGTGAAACCCTTCTAAAGTTAGGGGGCATGGGATACAGGGAAATGTGGCTGCCTGGATACAGAATTGGCTGAAAGAAGACAACGAGTGGTAGTGGCTGAAAAGTATTCTGCCTGGAGGTCGGTGACCAGTAGTGTCCTGCAAGGATCTGTTCTGGGACCTCTGCTCTTTGGTTTTTATAAATGACTTGGATGAGGAAGCAGAAGGGTGGGTTAATAAGTTGCCGATGACACAAAGGTCTGTGAAGTTGTAGATAGTGTTGAGGCCTGTTGCAGGTTACAACATGACATTGACAGGATGTAGAGCTGGGCTGAGATGTGGCCGATGCAGTTCAACCTGGATAAATGTGAAGTGATTCAGTTTGGAAGGTCGAATTTAAATACAGGGTTAAAGGCAAGATTCTTGGAAGTGTGGAGGAACAGACAGATCTTGGGGTCCATGTACATAGATCCCTCAAAGTTGCCACCCAGATTAATAGGGTTGTTAAGACGAAAAGTATGTTGGTTTTCATTAACAGGGGGATTGACTTTTAAGAGCGTGAGGTTTTGCTGCAGCTTTATAAAACCCTGGTTCGACCACACTTGGAATATTGCGCCAGTTCTGGTCGCCTCATTATAGGAAGGATGTGGATGCTTTGGAGAGGGTGCAGAGGAGATTTACCAGGATGCTGCCTGGACTGGAGGGCATGTCTTATGAAGAAAGGTTGAGGGAGCTCGAGCTTTTCTCATTGGAGCAAAGAAGGCAGAGAGTTGACTTGATAGAGGCGTACAAGATGATGAGAGGCATGGATAGAGTAGATAGCCAGAGACTTTTCCCCAGGGCGGAAATGTCTGTGACATAATTTTAAAGGGATTGGAGGAAGGTATAGGGGAGATGTCAGAGGTAGGTTCTTTACACAGAGAGTGGTGGGCGCGTGGAATGCACTGCCACCAGAGGTGGTGGAATCAGTCATTGAGGACTTTTATGCGACTCTTGGACAGGCACATGGACAATAGTAAATTGAAGGGGTGTAGGTTAGGTTGCTCTTTGATTAGGATAAATGGTCGGCACAACATCTTGGGCCGAAGGGTCTGCACTGTGCTGTACTGTTTGTCTGTTCTATGGTGCCCCTGCACCAAAATGAAAAAGATTGGTCCAACCTGCTTCCATAACTATGCAATTGGTGCCCTGTAGCTGATTACGATGAGGTGCAAAAGAGCAAATTGCCTTCCAATTATCTCCCGTTGCAAAGCATTTGGCCGAAAAGCATCTTCTCTCCAAGACTGTTTGGCTAAGTAATAGCATCTTGGCGGTCATGCGACTTTAAACACAAAGCTAAACTTTGCTACTTTATTGCACAGCATGCAACTGTTACGTGACGCGAGACTAATTTACAATAAAAAGGAAAAGCTACAGATCACGAATATGAATATCTTTTACATGCATTTATATACATACATCGATAAGATGAGAAATAAATAGTGATCTGAAAATCAACCTATTCTACGTTCACCATGTATATTCGGAAATTATTCCTAGTTTCCGAGAGAAATGAGCACAAAGCTGGAATTATGTAATTTTGGAAAAATGCCACAGCTGGAGCCTGCAGTCTGGGTAAACAAATCCTCGGAATAATGGGCAAGTGTAACATCCAGTTAACAAGTCAATTTGAACTTCAGTAGATGGTGTTTGACAGGGTTCGCTCTGAATATCATCAATAGCAGGCCCAGGGGAAAATTTTGGAGAAGGAAAATTCAGCAAATCTCAGATGCAACTTTTCTTCAACGTGAGCAATCTTAATTTTTGCTTTCAAAATGTTTCCGTGTGCTTCAGTCAACAATATGTGCAGTAAAAAATAGGCCTGGTGTACCAGAGATAATAGCCAGATGTTGAAAAATATACCACTTGCAGGCTGAAACAGGAGCCTTAGCAATTAAACAGCAGCACGGAACTTGTCAAAATTATTATTTTTCTTCAAAATTGAGCAACAGTGTTTCCTGGTTTGGAGAATTTGACAGTTTGAAATGTATAAATTATACCTCAAGGCATTGAGAGCTTCTGGCAGTATTTGAAGCATTACATACTTGGCGATTAGCAAATGCCCATTTGGGAAGAGATCAGTAAAAAGCCATGTAGGAGGAGGGACAAGAGGATAAAGAACTCGCAGGGCAAATGTTACAGGATCTGTCAATGGTTCATTATTACAATGGCAGAGGAGCTTTTCTCCTTGTTGTTATTGCTTTTTTTTGTTTCTCAATCACTAAGCTTTCCGTATGATTGCTGTTTATTTGTAAAACACTCATGCTTAGAAAACAAACACTTCTGTAAGCAAGCTGAGCATCTTATATTTTCGCCTTATGATTTTTTTTTTGAAAATATTTTTGTTGGCTTTTCTAATATTTATAAACAGTTGTTGCATATGTACATTACATTTTTCCTGCCTACGCTAATTTACTTCATTTTCAGAGGTTTATTTTGTCCTTCATTTCACTAACTCTATGTACATTTTGTTGCCCTCTGGATTGGTCAATTTCCTCCCCCCCACGCGCCCCCAGCACCCTTCCTCTTCTCCTGTGGTTTCCCCACCTTCTTTCCACCTCCCCCCCCCCCCCCCCCCCCAACTCACCAGGTTGCGCAGTCCTTTGGTTCCTCATCTATCTTTTTTTATTCTTAGCTTACTCCTTGTTACTGGCCTCGACCAGGTTTTGGAACAGGCTGATGAACTGCCCCAAAGTATTAGGAAGCCTTCCTCTGACCCTCGGATGGTGTACTTAATCTTCTCCAGGTGGAGAAGTTCCAAAAGGTCAGCGAGCCAGTCTGCAGCTTTGGGTGGTGCTGCTGATCGCCAGCTGAGCAGGATTCTCCGGCTTGCGACAAGCGGAGAGAAAGCAAGGGCGTTGGCCCCCTTCCCCATGTGTAACTCTGGCTGCTCTGATACCCCGAAGGTTTCCACTATTGGGCATGGCTTCACCCTCACCCCCACAACCCTGGACATTGCCTCGGAGAAGGCTGTCCAGAACCCAGCAAGCTTGGGAGAAGCCCAGAACATGTGGGTGTGGTTGGCCGGGCCCCTCTGGCACCGTTCACATTTGTTCTCCACCTCCGGGAAGAACCTGCTCATTCGGGTTCTGGTCAGGTGCACTCTGTGCACCACTTTGAGCTGCATTAGGCCGAGCCTTGCGCAGGAGGAGGTGGAGTTTGCCCTGCTCAATGCTTTGCTCCAGAGTACCCACCCGACCTCTGTCCCCAATTCGTCCTCCCATTTTTGTCTGGTCTCGTCCAGTGGTGTTAGAGCTCTGTCCAGTAGTTGTCCGTATATTTTTCCACATAGCCCCACCCTTCTCGCTGCTTGTCTCAATTCCTGTCCTTTTGCTAGTTTCCACTTCCTCGTCAGTTCGTCCAGTGTCGCCAGTCTACGCCATACGTAGAAGTCCCAGACCGTCAATGTGCCCCCGTCCCGCCTCCATCTTTTGAAGGTGGTATTTAGCATGGCTGGGGGGAATCTATGATTGCCGCAGATGGGGGCCAGGGGGGACATCTTAGTTATCCTGAAGTGCTGTTTCAGCTTGGTCCACGTTCTCAGTGTGGCCGCTACCACTGGGCTTGTTGTGTATCTTGCTGAGGAGGATGGGAGTGCTGCTGTGGCCAGTGCCCGGAGGGTCGTTCCTTTACAGGATGTCTCCTCCATTTGCACCCAATCTGTGTCAGGTTTTTGTACCCATCCCCTCACTCTTTCTGCCGTTGCTGCCCAGTGAAGGTATTGTAGGTTTGGTAACGTCAAGCCCCTTTGATTTTTCTTCTTTGCAGTCTGTTTAGGAATTCTCGGGTTCTTGCCCCCCACACCAACGTCATGATTAGACTGTCTACGTTTTGGAAAAAGGCCTTGGGGATGAAGATCGGGCTGGATCTAAACAGGAAGAGGAACTTTGGCAGTACGTTCATCTTGATCGTCTGCACTCTTCCCGCCAGGGAGAGTGGGAGTGAGCCCCACCGTTGAAGGTCTTTTCTTACTTTCTCCACCAGGCTGGTCAGGTTCCACTTGTGGATCTGTGTCCAGTCTCTGGCTATCTGGATCCCCAGGTAACAGAATCTGTTCTGGGCCGTTTTAAATGGGAGCCCCTCCAGATCTTTCCCTCCCCCGTTTGGGTTCATTGGGAATGCCTCACTTTTGCCCAGGTTAAGTTTGTAGCCCTAGACGGTTCCAAACTCTTTCAGTATTTGCAGTATTGCCCTCAGTCCCTCCTGTGGCTTCGAGACATAGAGGAGCAGTTCATTTGCAAAGAGTGAAATTCTGTGCTCTCTGTCTCCTCTCTGGATTTCCTTCCAGCTTTTTGCGTCCCGAAGGGCTATAGCCAGGGGTTCGATCGCGAGCGTGAATAAGAGTGGGGATAGGGGGCAGCCCTGTCTTGTTCCTCTCTGTAGCTGGAAGTATTCAGAGGTGGTAGTGTTAGTCCGGACACTCGCTTTGGGAGTGTTGTACAGGAGCCTCACCCAGGCGGTGAATCCCGCTCCTAGCCCAAACCGTTCCAATACCTCGAGGAGGTAGTTCCATTCGACTCTGTCGAATGTCTTTTCTGCATCCAGGGATTATAACATTCAGCAGCCGCCAGATGTTCCCTGTGAGCTGCCTACACTTGACAAAGCCCGTTTGGTCCTCTGCGACCACATCTGGTACGCAGCCCTCCAGCCTTTTGCCAGGACCTTTGCGAGTATTTTCGCATCCACGTTCAGCAGTGAAATGGGTCTGTTTGATCCACACTCCATCAGGTCTTTACCTTTTTTGGGTCTCAGTGAGATTGTGGCCTGTGCTAGCATGGGGGTCAGGGTGCCCCCTGCCAGTGAGTCTGCGAACATGTCCCTTAGGTGTGGAGCCAGGACAGTTGCAAATTTTTTGTAGAAGTCTGCCGGGAACCCGCCGGATCCCGGTGCCTTCCCCGCCTGCATGGAGCTGTTGCTCGCCATGATTTCTCCCAGGTCTATTGGTGCTTTCAGCTCCCCCCGTCTGTCTTCCCTTAATTCCAGTCTGTCTAGGAACTGTTTCATTCCTACGCCCCCGTTGGGGGGCCCGGAGGTGTACAGTCCCCGGTAGAAGGTCTCAAATGCCTGATTGATCCATGGCTCTGTTCCCAGTCTGCCTCTGCTAACCTTAACCTACGCTATTTTCCTCATGGCTGCCTGCCTTCGCAGCTGGTGAGCCAATAGGTGGCCAGCCTTGTCTCCGTGTTGGTCGAAGGACCCCCCGTGTCTGGCGGAGATGGTACACTGCTTTCCTGGTGGATAGTAGGTTAAAGTCCATTTGCAGCTTTTTCCTTTCCGTCAGCAGCTCTACGGTTGGGGCCTCGGAGTACTTTCTGTCGACTTCCAGAATGGAGTCCACTAGCTGTTGCCTGGCCACCCTCTCTTCCCTGTCTCTACTTGCCTTGTAGGCTATGATCTCTCCTCTAATCACGGCCTTCAGTACCTCCCAAAACGGGGGTGCGAGACTCCCCGTTTTGGTTGTTACTAACGTAACCGCCCAGGGCCCGCGACATTTTTTGGCAGAAGGTCTTGTCAGCCAGGAGGTCCGAGTCCAGCCTCCATGTGGGGCGCTGGGCCCGGCCTGTCTCCAACCTCATATCCATATAGTGTGGAGCGTGGTCGGAGATAACGATCGCGGAGTATTCCCTTCCCGTGATCCCTGGAAGCATTGATTTCCCCACTGCAAAGAAGTCGATACGGGTGTATACCTTGTGCACCTGTGCAAAGAACGAGAACTCCTTTTCAGCCAGGTGCAGGAACCTCCATGGGTCCACCGCCCCCATCTGTTCCATGAAGGCTCCTAGCTCCCCAGCCATGCCAGACCTTTTTCCCCGTTCTGGGGTTTGATTGGTCGGTCAGTAGGTTCAGCACGCAGTTAAAGTCGCCCCCCATAATCAGTCGGTGTGCGTTAAGGTTGGGGATTTCCGCCATGGTCTTCTTTATGAATTCTGTGTCATCCCAGTTGGGAGCGTACACATTTACCAGTACAGCCCTTCCAGGACAACACTGACCATGACGTACCGTCCCCCTGGGTCTGTAACTGTCTTCGTTTCTGTAAACCGCCTCCTCTTGCTAATTAATATTGCTACACCCCTAGCCGTCGTCCCGTAGCATGTGTGGTTTGTCTGTCCCACCCAGCCCTTTCTTACCAGCAGTCGGCCCTTCTCCCTCAGGTGCATCTCTTGTAGGTGGATTATGTCTGCTTTTAGGTTGCTTAGGTGGACGAAGATTCTGGATCTTTTCACTGGCCATTGAGTCCCCTTACGTTCCAGGTAACAATCCTGGTGGGGGGTTTCTGACCCCCCCCAGTCCTGTTGATTACCCATACTTACCTCGTGGACGGACCCCTGCACTTCGGGGTTTCCCTTTGTCAGGAGGCCGTCCAAAACGGCCAGGGTCGCTGCTCTCACCATGGGGTCGGACCCCAGTGCTCCGGGATTTCCCTTTGTCCAGGGGGCACCCAATGTGGCCACCAGCTATGTGTACGCCAGTGGGTGCGCCCCTGCCCTCCGGGGTCTCCCTTTGTCCTGATGCCCTACTGAGTGGCTGTTTGCGGTGCCATCTGTGGTAGTCACCACTAGTGGTATAGTGTGTGTATTACGGCACTGCCCGTATATTACTGGTACAACGGTAAATCCCTGCCTGCTGGCTCCGCCCAGCAGGTGGTGTATAAAGTGTGTGCTCTTCTGTGCTGCAGCCATTCCGGTTCCAGGAGGCACAACATCTTGTTCAATAAATTTATTTACCGTCAATACCCAGGAAACGAGAATGGTGGAACAATCGAGACTTTATCTCAAGAACAAATAAAACAATTTTTTTGTCTCTTTACTTGTCCAATTACCATCATGTTCTGTCCTGCCCTCTCCCTTTCCCGGCCTTCGTTACTGCTTTCATTTTTTCCAGTTCTGATGAAATGTTACTGACCCGAGATGTTAAATTTGTTTCTTCCTTCTCAGCCTGGGATGGAAGCAGGCTGGAAACTATACAGCACTCCACAGCATGAGGCCTGGGAGATAATAAACCCAGGCCTCATCATCACATGCCCAGTCAACACTTGACTGAATGTGGTGGGAAGCAGGTCAAGTTGGGAAGAGCAGGATATTATGCAGCAAAGGGAGTTGGGGTGGGGGGAGTGTTGGCGTTAAGTGAGTAAAGCAGTCAGGGTAGGGGAGGGAAATCCAAAGCAGAGAAGCCCCATAAATCGCCTAGTCCTTCTGGCCCACACGGAAGCCTCGTTAAAAAGAAATTCACCTTTCTGGGCCTCCTTAGAGCTACTTGTAACCTCCGCCATCCCTACAGCCTTCCCTAGAACTCTCCATTCTTCTGACTTTGGCCATATGTGCATCTTATCTCTCTCCATTCTATCCCTCTCTCCTTATAGACTCACTGAGTGCCTTTAAGATAGAGATAGAATGGTTCTTCATTAATAAGGGGAGCAGGGGTTATGGGGAGAAGGCAGTTGAATGGGGATGAGAAAAATATCAACCATAATTGAAATGGCGGAGCAGACTTGTTGGGCGAGTGGCCTAATTCTGCTCCCATGTCTTATGGTCTTATAAAGAAACGGGCACGGGCAGTCGGGATTCTGGCCCCCACAGGGAGCCAGTACGGCGCTGGAGCGGTTCACGCCGCTCCAGCATTACTTCCTGGTGCGGACTTGGGGTGGCACCAACCCGCGCATGCGCAGTGGCGAAGCGCCAACTGACACATGCGCGGTAGACACACGGAACGCTCCGGCCCCGACGCAACACGGCGCGGGGGTTCTGGGGTCGGAAGCAGAACAAAGTAGGCCGGTGGGGGGGGGGGGAAGAGGCCGGCCCGCCGATCGGTGAGCCCCGATCGTGGGCCAGACCCCATCGGAGGCCCCCCTTGGTCAAGGGGCGCATTTCCCCGCCCCACAGGCTGCCTCCTGACCCTTCACGCAGAGTTCCGCCGGCAGCGACCAGGGGTGAATGGCACCGGCGGGACTCTGCCGTTTCCGCGCGGCTGCTCGGCCCATCTGGGCCGGAGAATCGGCAGCCCGGCCGTGGACATTGGCCCGAGACTGGCGCTGCATCAAACGCACCAGCGCAAATGGCACCGATTCTCCGCACCTCGGAGAATCACGCACCGGCGTTGGGGTGGCGTGGCGGGGTTGCGGTGATTCTCCGGCCCGGCGCGGGGCTGGGAGAATCGCGCCCTACATTTTCATAATCTGCAAATAGAAAAGCAGGATGTGCTCAAGGACTTTGCCATGACTTCAAGAGTTCTGCACATGCTACTTAACCTGTTTTTCAGGTAATGGCTACTACTGGCAAGGCCAGCATTTATTACCCATCCCTAATTGCCCATGAGTTTTCTGCTTGAATTTCAACAGTCCGGGTGGTGTAGGTATACACACAGTGAGAAACAAGAAAGGCACAAGGGTTAGGTTATGCTGGGGGAAGTGGAAGAAAGCAAGAGATTACTGATGCACAATCAATGGACATGAAACGTAGATGAAGTCCGAACGATAGGCTTTAATTCGCAAGAAGTGGACCCGGCAACAAACGTACAGAAGAATGGCTGGCTGCCGGGTGATGTGCCATCAATAGCACGAGAGACGAGTTGCTTTACAAAAGTTAGGCTTTAATAAACTAGAACATTAGCCCTGCGGTTGTCTACAATAAAATGGACGACCGCCGGGCGTTTGACTATTTATACCTCGGCAAGGAGGTGTGGTTAACTCAGCCTCTCGACCAATTGGTCGAGAGGCACATGACCGGCCAGGGCCAATGGTAAGCCGGTGTTCTGCCCCAATGGCAGACAGGTATGCAAATCATATCACCACACCGCGGAACACGGGTTCTTATACCCCGCCTCGTAGGCGGAGCTACCTTCCTCTCGGCCAATCGGCTGAGAGGCACATGATACCTGGGCCAATGGGCAGAGAGTCCTCCGCACCAATGGCAGCTCACACTCCCAGGTACCGTAATACCCCTAGTCATACTACCATATTTCAGATTTGGCGGATTTCAGAAGCATGGAGGGTCCGGGAGAAGAAGGCCACGGGTCTGCCTGCTTGGTTGAGGGTGGCTGCAAGAGCTACATCGGACGCGTTTCTCTCGACTTGGAAGGGGAGGGACTCGTCGATAGCTCGCATCGTGGCCTTTGCAATGTCTGCTTTGATGCGGCTAAAGGCCTGGGGGGCCTCCATCGACAGGGGAAAAGTGGTTGATTGGATGAGGGGACGGGCTTTGTCGGCGTAATTGGGGACCCACTGGGCGTAATATGAAAAGAAGCCCAAACAGCGCTTGAGGGGAGTGAGGGAGGGGGAGCTCCATCAGTGGGCGCCTGCGTTCCAGGTCGGGGCCTATCACTCCATTACTCACTACGTAGCCGAGGATGGCTAGACGGTCGGTGCTAAACACGCATTTGTCCTTGTTGTAGGTCAGATTCAGGAGTTTTGCGGTCTGGAGGAATTTGCAGAGGTTGGTGTCGTGGTCCTGCTGGTCGTGGCCGCAGATGGTGACATTATCGAGATACGGGAAGGTTGCCCGTAAACCGTATTGGTCGACCATTCGGTCCATCTCTCGTTGGAAGACCGAGACCCCGTTTGTGACACCGAAGGGAACCCTTAAAAAATGGTAGAGCCGCCCGTCCGCCTCGAAGGCAGTGTACTTTCGGTCACTTGCGCGGAAGGGGAGCTGATGGTAGGCGGACTAGAGGTCCACCATGGAGAAGACCTTGTACTGCGCGATCCTGTTGACCAGGTCAGATATGCGGGGGAGAGGGTACACATCCAGCTGCGTAAACCTGTTGATGGTCTGACTGTAGTCTATGACCATCCTATGCTTCTCCCCAGTCGTTTACCACCAACACTTGTGCTCGCCAGGGGCTGTTGCTGGCCTCGATGACCCCTTCCTTCAGAAGCCGGTGGACCTCGGACCTGATGAAGGTCCGGTCCTGGGCACTGTACCGTCTGCTCCTGGTGGCGACGAGTTTGCAATCCGGGGTGAGGTTTGCAAACAAGGACGGGGGATCGACCTTGAGGGATGCGAGGCTGCAGACAGTAAGGGGGGGGGGGGCATAGGGCCGCCGAATTTGAATGTTAAGCTCTGGAGGTTGCACTGGAAATCTAACCCCAGGAGTGCTGCCGCGCAGAGGTGAGGGAGGACGAATAGCCTGTAGTTTTTAAACTCCCTCCCCTGGACCGTGAGGTCCGCTATGCAGCACCCCGTGATCTGTACCGAGTGCGAACTGGAGGTCAGAGCAATTTTTTGTTTGACCGGGTAAACAGGAAGAGCGCAGCGTCTTACCGTGGTGAGGTGGACGAAACTCTCTGTGCTCCCGGAGTCCAGCAGGCAGCTTGTCTCGTGGCCATTGAGGAGGATCTTTGTGGTCACTGTGGATAGGGTGCGAGGTCGCGACTCGTCCAATGTGACTGAGGCGAGTCGTGGCAGAAACTCCGAGTCATCATCAGGCAGAGTAGTCACCTGCGGGGTCCTCGGTGCCGATCCAAGATGGCGGCACCCATCGGCCGCACATGGCGGAGGGTGGACAAAATGGCGCCCGTTCCCCGCACGTGGAGTCGGGGGTCCAAAATGGCGGCGTCCAGGGATCGCACGTGGTGTCGGGGGCCCAAAATGGCGGCGCCTAGAGATTGCATGTGGCGGTAGGGGGTGGGCGCAGCGAGGTACGCGGGCCGCACGGGGCCCCTGAGGAGAGCAGGGACCGCAGCGACCGCTTTAGATTGGCTGACGGCCATTCTTGCCGCAGCCCTTGCAGGTTGCGGAGCGGGCTGGGCAGCGCTGATGGTGGTGCTTTGCCTCTCAGCAGAAATAGCAGCGGGCCCCGTGCGTTTTTTTGGGCGCCCTGCGGCGCAGGCCTTGAGGGGTCCGAGTCCGTGGGGATGAGGGAGGTCGTGTTCCACGCTGCCCAGGGGGCGCCGCGTGGTCGGGGGCATACGCGCAAGTGTTCCGATTTGCAACATCTAAGGAGGAGGAAAGGGCCCGTGCCTCCGTGAGGCTTAAAGTCTCTCTCTCTAACAGTCTTTGGCGAATCTGCGAGGACTGCAGACCTGCAACGAAGGTGTCTCTGATCAGAAGTTTGGTATGCTCAGCAGCAGACACCTGTGGGCAGCCGCAGTTCCCCCCCCAGCACGAGGAGGGCACGTCGTAGTCTGTCATGTCCTCTATGAGCGTGTACATGGCGGTGCCGACGCACGAGTGGAGGATGTGCAATTTCTGTTCCCTCGTCGGGACGTTTTCGGCTGTGCTCAGGTAACTATTGAGGCAAGCCAGTCAGTGCTTAAATGCTGCTGTTGCATTTGCTGCGTGGGGGCTGAGTCGAAGACACTCCGGCTTGAAGCGAAGCGCCATCCTTTAAAATCTTGCGACTTAAATTGATGCACAATCAATGAACACGAAACGTAGATGAAGTCCGAACGATAGGCTTTAATTCGCAAGAAGTGGACCTGGCAGCAGACGTTTGGAAGAATGGCTGGCTGCCGGGGAACACGGGTTCTTATACCCCGCCTCGTAGGCGGAGCTACCTTCCTCTCAGCCAATCGGCTGAGAGGCACATGATACCTGGGCCAATGGGTAGCGAGTCCTCTGCACCAATGGCAGCTCACACTCCCAGGTACCTTAATACCCCTAGTCATATTACCACAATTACACTCCGAGTTTGTAAACCAGAGAAGATTGTGGAATAATGGCATAGTGGGCTGTGAGAAAGAGGTCTGAGCATTCCATCATCTCTGATGGTTTCAACCTTGCTGTTGGCCACAGCTTCACTTGTGAAGAGCAGTGATTAGGTGCTGGGCTTTTGGTTATGTGCCGCCTTGTAACGCAAAACAGAGGGACATGCGTCAGTGAGCCTGATGCAATGTATTTGGGTGATGTGCCTTTTTATTGGAATAGCTGACAGCTTAGGTAAGCTGTGAGAAGTTGATGTGAGGTTTGCAGCAGTGCTAAGTGTGTGAGGATGCGGTGTAACTATGAACGCTCGGTTAAGGTGGTTGGTTGTTAGAGGCGGGGGATGTGATACACTGAGCAGTGTGCAAGGTTGGTGGTGCAGCTGACAGTTTATGGCATTTGAAGATGACTTTGACCACTCATGTGAAGTCACTGAATTTTTTGTGGCACTGCAGCTATCCAGGTCCTCAGGTCTTCACTCCTGAATCAACTGTCACAGTTATCTCGTCTTATTGCCTTCTAACAGCTACGGAGCAAGTGCTGGAAAATGGGATTAGAGTAGGTAGGTATTTGATGGCTGGCACCGACACGATGGGCTGAAGGGCCTCTTTCTGTGCTGTAAAGCTCTATGACTCTATGACTCTGATTCTATGGAGGGCCTTCTGTTCCTCTGTAGTTGGTTGACATCTCTTCTGTTGTGCACCTCCTTGGTCAGGCCTTCCAGTGCAGGTTCAGAATATCTTGGGAGGCTGTTCTCTACTATGCCATGCTTCCCTCTTCATCTTGCTCACTCTCCCTTCTCCAAACAATACCAGCCAGAATGAACCTCTTCTTTAAAAGGTGCAGGCTGGTCTTAAGGAGCACAACTTGAATTCATGTAGTCTGTCACAATTTTGTTCTCCCTGCTCAGATGTTCAGCTGCACACTACAACGATTTAAACAAGCAGGCGGTGCCAAAAGACCAGAGTACTCTGGTTTTGTTTTCTGTGCTGAGGACGCTCCGAGGTGTTATATAGGCAGCCCTCCAGTTCTTCCAAAATTGCCTCCACTTCCACATCAATAAACATAACATTCATACTATGTAGTGTACAACAAGGGATGCTAAATATTTCTGGTCCAAAAGTTAACTTCTCTCAAAATATTATGAAAGAATTTAAATGCTTGCTGTAAAGTATGGTGATTTAATGCTGGGAACATGTGCTGAATAATTAGAGCTGACCGCAGATTTGTTACGATCAGTAGTTGACAAATTGAGCATGAATTGTCCCTCTGCTCAGACCAGAATATTTTCCTGACCTTTATAGTAAAACAGCATCCAGTAAAATATGACTTTTCAGGTATAAAGGCAATGTATCACTGTATGGGAATGGAGCCCTCTGATTAGAGAATGGAGGCATCATTGCTGTGGCTAAACCCCATCAACTTAATATCCTGTTTTAAAAAAAATACTGATCATGTAACAATTACTTGTAAACACGTTAGTCAGAGAAGGACCCATACTCTATTAGAGCTCAGCATGGACACTTGTAAAAACGTAATTATGGAAACCACAAAGGCCCAGATTCTCAACAAAGCAGAAATTAGCTGCTCGTCTTAATGAAAAATGAATTGTATATTTGATTAAACTCACATGATTATTGTTTTCAAGGTTAGCTATATAGATAAGGATGGCAGATGCTTTTAATTAACCTACTGTCAACAAGTCTCCATGGTTTACTGTTACATGAGGAACAGAATTTTTTTATGGAATGATTGCCTCCAGCATTTCACATGTAATTGGATGTTGAATTTTCCACAAGACAATTAAAACCTCAACTCTTCCTGTTGCATATTTTGGAAAGATGATTTAAATGTTGATAAATTAGCAGTGGCTTTTAGATTTTCAATTATCATGAGATTTGTGTCATTGGTTTAGTAAATTCTGGACAGTGATTGGGAAAGATGGAGGTCACCTCAGGAGGCCAGAAGTTAATCTGTCACTTCTATTTATAAGATAGACTCCACCTCTGAATTGTGAACTTTTCCATTAAATGGTTGAGTTATTTCATGCTTTTATGACTAAATGTTTCCAGTTGTAATTAAGTGTGTCAGTTGTGGCTCAGTTGGTAGCACACTTGTTATTAAACCACAAGGTTCCAGGTTCAAGGCCCACTCCAGGGCTGGAGCACAAAAATTGAGGCTGATATTCCAGTGTCACCTTTTAGGTGAAAAGTTAAACTGAAGTTCTATTGCCGACTTGAGTGGATGCAGACGCAGATATACAGTCCGTAGGGCCCTATGCTCACCTTCATTTCTGGGCCCGTGACCCCACCCAGCTATGCTCTGCAGTATGCAAAGGCGGAAGCCATAAAAATACACAAATTGATCACTGCTTTTTAGCTTGTAAAAACACATCTGTATGAATAATTGCTGAATTGAAATCCAAGCTTACCTTTTGTCAGAATGACTATAAAGATGGTCAATATTGCGATGTGTGAGTCTTGCAGCGAGCATTGAGGTGGAAAAATCAGCCCATGGCATCACTGCAGCACAGGCCAGATTGAGCCAGTCCAGTGCAGGAGCAAATACTCCCATCAACAAGATGCATATGCCGCCATTCAGTATATTCCATTCACAGTCTCATTGAGTTCCACAAATTAAAGTTAACTTCCTTACTTTCTCTCACAAAATCAAATAAGTTATTGCCGTAAATTCACTTGAGTAGAGTGCCCAGTAAATCCAAGTCCAGCATCAGTGGCTTTGTCTGGTAGGGTTCCGTTCTTTGTCCCAGAAGAGATTTTTTGAAGGCCAGTCTTGTGAGCGACAGTGGTCAGAACAATGAGCAGGTGACCAGCTGCAACCATTATATCAGACCAGCAATGGTCCATTTTGGGAATCAGAATTTAAACAAGAGAAGATGGAAGAGGGACAGAGTTTTAAGAATTTCTTGCTTCATCCCTCGTTGGCATGTAAATTTAGTTAACTTATTTTCTACAGTTTTTCGTCACAAAATCATCAATTACATCATCATAGGTCAAATCTTGTACAGACGGACTTTCAATCATCAACATTATTGAACTTGTCAAATGTTCCTAACTCATCGTACTTCGTAAATAATTTTGAACTCTTTTCGATACAGAAAAAAAAATCAACTGAAAGCATTTGTGACAGGGATTCATAGAATTCTTACATAGCACCCCAACAGTGCAGAAGGAAGCCACTTGGCCCATCGATTCTGCATAAAACCTCTGAAAGAGCACTCTAATCTACATTAATCCTACTTCCCAGCACTTGGCCCATGGCCTTGAATGTTATGGCATTCCAAGTACTTTTAAAAGATTGTGAGGTTTCCTGCCTTGACACCTCCCACCCCACCCCCATCCCGGGCAGTGTATTCCAGATTCCCACTCTGGATGAAAAGGTTTTCTTCAAATCCCCTCTAAACCTCCTGGGTGGGATTCTCCAATAATGGGTCTATGTCTCCAAGCCAGCGTCAAAACACGGGCGTTTCACTCTCGACTTTCCTTAAGAAAGTCCAGAGTGATTCTCCAACCTGAAGGGGGCAAGCAGGGCCCTGGAGTGCTTCTCCCAGCTCTAGCTGCGTATACGGGGCCCTGCACTTCTGGTCGCGAGTCCGCGTATGCGCATGGTGGTGCCTGCGGCGGCCGCGCCATGTGCGATGGCGGACTCGGACTGCGGAGCAGCACCAAAAATGTCGTTCCCCCCCCCCCCCCCGAGATCGCGCCCACCAGCGGATAGCTCCCGCCCGATCATGCCATCCATGAGGCCCCTCCTCGGTGAAGGATCCCCCCAAACCCCACCAGGGCGGCCGCGGGGTACTGAGGCTCGGAGAATCCATGCCCCTTGTATTTGACCCTTCAACTAAGGGAAACAGCTGCCTACTATCAACCCTGTCCGTGCCTCTCGGAATCTTATACACCTCAATCAGACCCCCTTGATAAAAGCACGGTGGAATCTGAAACCAAAAGAGAACATGCTGGAAATTCTCAGCCGGCCTGGCAGCATCTGTAAGGAGAGAAAAGAGCTCTTTGACAAAGGGTCATCTGGGCTCGGAACATTAGCTTTTTTCTCTCCTTACAGATGCTGCCAGACCTGCCGAGATTTTCCAGCATTTTCTCTTATGGTTTCAATCAGGTCGCTCTGAACGTTCTCTGCTCCAAAGAAAACAACCCAAACTTGTCTAGCCTCAGCTAAAATACTCCATCCCAGGCAACATCCTGGTGAATCTCCCCTGCACCATCTCTAGTATTTCCATTATCCATATGCTCAAAATGATTAATAATGTTAAAGTTTATTTGGATTAAGGAAGCAAAAATAAATAGTTTGGAACCATTTCTCTCTATAGAATTAAAACTAGTCCGAAGGAACACAACAAAATAACACTTCAATATTATTTATTTCAATACTTTTCCTGACTATCACAAACTATTTTCAGTTACTTATTCACATTCACTTAATTTCACAAGTTACATTTTCATAGTTTATTCTCTAAACGATATTCATATTCAAACAATATGGTTTTGTTCAGATTTTTCAATCAATCAATCAATCAATTTTTCATGGAAAGAGCACCCTACGCAAGCCCACGCCTCCACCCTATCACCGTAACCCAGTAACTCCACCTAACATTTTTGAACACTAAGGGCAATTTAGCATGGTCAATCCACCTAACCTGCACATCTTTGGACTGTGGGGGGAAACCGGAGTACAGGGAGGAAACCAACGCAGACACAGGGAGAGCGTGCAGACTCCGCACAGATAGTGACCCAAGCCTGAAATCGAACCTGGGACCCTGGAGCTGTGAAGCAACTGTGCTAACCACTGTGCTGCCGTGCTGCCCCACTGTTCTGTCATTTACTCAGACTTTGGTTAACAAATATCTGAACTCCATTTACCTCCCTCTGAACCATATCTGGATAAATATTTCTAGATCTCTGACATGCAAATTCCAATCGGTCCTGCGTCCACAGCCATTTGGGCAGAGACGTTGAGTGAAAAAGTACTTCCTGATTTCACTCTTCAATGGCTTTGCTCTGATGGTAAGATCATTCTCTCTTGTGGATCTCTCCTCCCCCCCCCCCCCCCCCCCCCCCCCCCATTAGAGAAAACAGTTTCTCTATCTCCTCTTTATCTCATTTTAAACATATCCATTAAATCAACCTTCTAAACTCTAAAGAGTACAGCCAAGTTTATGCAACCTGCTCTCGTAAATTAATTCTTAAGCCCTGGTAAGTTCTGGTGTCCAGACTACTAGAAGGATCTTAAAGTGCTAGAGCTCTCCTTTGCTCCTTGAAATGCAGCAAAGATTTACAAATATGTAAATATGAGCTTGCAACTAACAGGAAAGATTGAGATGTCTGGTACAATTTTCCACGGAAAAGAGAGGAGAACTGATGAAGGGGTTCAATAGAATGGGGGTGGAAAACCTTTGCACTTGTAGGTGAGTCAAAAATAAGGGATAATAAAAATAAAATTGCCACGAATTTAGGAGAAATGTATTTTACTCAGTAGAACTTACCACCATTGTTAGTGGTTGATGAATCGATGCATTTAAGGAGAGACTTGATTATATACATGAGGATGAAGGGAACAAAGAACACAGGGACAGGATGGGAAGAGATAACTAGATTAGGAGGAGGCATGTGCGAGTATAAACGCCAGCCAGTTATGTCAAATGGCTTGATTCCGTGTTATAGATTCTATGCAATTGTAACATGTTTGAGATCTCTTCCTCCATTATTTAAGTGGCAGTGTTAACCCATTTATTTTAGGATAACCTATTGCATTTTAAATAGATTAGTGCCTCCACTAGACTATAAGAGAAAGGAATTTTTGAAGACATATTAAGCACTAATATTCTGCAATGTACCACCAGGGCATGGAAGCCTTGGAATTTCTACTACAATATTTTAGGGTTCAGTTTCACCTGAGTTTCCGACACGTGCTTCCATGTGTTGGCAATCCAACCTTGGAAATTGTACAAATATGGAGCCCATGGATTACTCAGAGGACTGAATTTCCCACTAGTATGCTGATCCCAATGCTGAGATGAATTCCAGGTTGGGAAACTGGAAATGGTCATGGCATGCTGTCTGGCAGCGAATTAAGAAGCTGGCTCTGGGAAGTCCTGTCCGACGTGGCAGGTTCAATCAGCACAGCTCGTGGAATAGCCACTGGCTGCCTTTGCAATGCAGATGATGTCTGCCCATCAGCAGGGGCAGACATGCGGGCATCTTTAGTGGGAGGGAGGTGCCTGCCATTTAAGCAGTGCAAGCATTAGTGGAGGCAACTCTCCATGAAGTGCCTGTAAGGATATGCCTGCTGCTTAGGGATAGATTCACTTTGTTAATTACTGCCAGTAATTAAAGCAAATAAACACTCCAGTGGATCTCAGATTGGACCTCTTGCTGCAAAGCTGCTTTAGGCTCTTGACACAGTGTTCATCCTGGGTAGCATCTCTTGCAAAGAAAATGGGGCTCATTATCAGCCTTGATTGCTTCCCGCCACTGCTGTTGAGCAGACTGCCATCGAATCTGGTAGGCCGCCACCAGCAAAAGTGTACGGAGGTGGGAATGCATTGAGACCCCTATCCAAAGTACATTCTTTCAAATTTTGTCAGGGCCAACATCCAAAGTACTGGGGTCCCGGAAAATTAATTGAAAAACCTTATTGCGTTTTATATTTGAAATTTGGATTGTGCAATGTCCCTATTTTCAACATTGTCAGTGCTGTTTTGTGTCAAAATGGCAGGTGGTGCCAATCCTTCTGCTCATTCCGCCATGGAAATCCTTGGTGCTGTAATAACCCACTGCCTCCACAACCACCTGCAGGCAGGAACAGGTGCCCCAAAGGTGTGCGCAAAGCTTTGTACCAAGTTGGTGTCAAACTCCTCCATGTTTCTTGACATTAGATACAGACTTATCGGCAGATCCTCCAATGTGCCAAGCATATTCAGTGTTCTTCTGTCGGCCGTTCCATCGAAGTGCTCTTCTGAGTTCAAAGTAGTAGAACATGTGTCTCGCTCTTTTCTCCAGCCTGTTAACACCTGTGCTACCCTTATTTTCCACGCTGGCTGCAGCCCGTTCCATCTGTGTTTCCCCATTGCAAATCTACCAGTTTAACTCACCTTTGAAGTTTGCACAAATTTGCACTGTGAGAACCTGTGACAATATTTTGTCATAATCACTCTCTTATTTCTCTTTCGTTTCATGCCCCTCCAACACTGCTGGCAGTTTGGAGTTCTTGGGTACCATGAAGGAGAAAGGTACCTGTGTCCTTGTGTTGGGGGGGGGGGGGGGGGGGGGGGGGGGTCGCGCAGTGAAGTAGGAGGTCATGCTTACGCCATCTGCAGTTTGCAAATCAGAGGAAATTGTGCAATGAGGGGGAACTGGGATGTGTGAAGGTGAATTACGGATAAGCATACAGTCTTCTTCAATGGTGTCAACCCATTGACCAGCCATGGCTTCAGTCACGACCACTTCAGTGATGGCAGCCACCATCTCCTTCATGCGAGTTTAGGACATGTAGCCATGCCCAATCCCCATCAGTTAGATCTTGCAGCCTGAGATTATGTGGCAACTTGTTCTGCAAGAGACAGTGATGTGTGTCAGTGTCTGTGGTGCAATGTACTTGGGTGATAATGTTGTTATGGTTGAATAGCCAGGAGTGTGTGCACATTGTGAGATGTGGATTTGAGACTTGGAGCAACGCTATGTGGGGAAATATATGGGGGCAGCACAAATGGATAGCACTGTGGCTTCACAGCGCCAGGGTCCCAGGTTTGATTCCTTGCTGGGTCACTGTCTGTACAGAGTGTGCACGTTCTCCCCGTGTGTGCGTGGGTTTCCTCTGGGTGCTCCGGTTTCGTCCCACAGTCCAAAGATGTGCGGGTCAGGTGGATTGACCATGCTAAATGGCCGTCAGTGTTCAAAAAGGTTAGGAGGGGTTAATGGGTTATGGGGATAGGGTGGAAGTAAGGGCTTAAGTGAGTCGGTGCAGACTCGATGGGCTGAATGGCCTTCTTCTGCACTGTATGTTCTATGTCTATGTGTGTGATGGTGTGGTAAAGCATATAAATGTGACGTGTGATTAATAGAGATTTAGAAATTGTTGGTGGGTGAAGGGATTGCAGTGGGGGGTAGCTGTTCATTTGGTAGGGCATGACCACTTTTGCAAGGTTATTGAGCTTCCTATGGTACTGCATGCAGATTCCCGGGCCTAGTCTCCTGGCATTGATCCCACGGCTACCTGGTCCCAGATAGTGTGTATGGAGGCATCTCTCCTCCTTTGCTTTGCCTCGACCAAGGGTTCTGGTGCAGATTGGGAAAGCTACAAAGCCACTCTTGCCAATGTTATGCCAGTCCGGTGTCTGTCAGGTGTCTGTCTCTTCCAACACCTGTTCCAGCCAGAATGAACCTCATCCAAAAAGTTGGTTTTAAGTATTGCAGGCTAGTTTGAACTTGTGCTAGCATCGTCCAATCTTGGGCCACTGCTGAGCATGCAGCCATTCAACAGCTTCTTTGGCACTGAGCTGCACGCTACAAACATTAAAATTAACAAGCAGCACAAAGTTTACACACTGCCTTGATTGGAAGCAATAATTGTGAATAAGTGGGCATTGCGATCTCCACACCCATTACAAGATTGCTTGTCCAAAGCATAGCTTTTAGTACTAAATTGTGACAAGTGCATGCTAAGTAAAATTAAGTCCTGGTAACAAAAGAAAAACAATTAGAACATAGAACATAGAACAGTACAGCACAGAACAGGCCCTTCGGCCCTCGATGTTGTGCCGAGCAATGATCACCCTACCCAAACCTACGCATCCACCCTATACCTGTAACCCAACAACTCCCCCCCTTAACCTTACTATTAGGACACTATGGGCAATTTAGCATGGCCAATCCACCTAACTGGCACATCTTTGGACTGTGGGAGGAAACCGGAGCACCCGGAGGAAACCCACGCACACACGGGGAGGACGTGCAGACTCCACACAGACAGTGACCCAGCCGGGAATCGAACCTGGGACCCTGGAGCTGTGAAGCATTTATGCTAACCACCATGCTACCATGCTGCCCTCTGATTTTTGCCGTCTGATTTTTTTTTCCTTCAGTGATATGACGTTGGTTGCATTTAGCTCACTGGGCTAAATCGCTGGCTTTTAAAGCAGACCAAGCAGGCCAGCAGCACGGTTCGATTCCCGTACCAGCCTTCCCGGACAGGCGCCGGAATGTGGCGACTAGGGGCTTTTCACAGTAACTTCATTGAAGCCTACTCGTGACAATAAGCAATTTTCATTTCATTTCATTTTTAAAAGTTGTCAACGTGCAGGTAAGGAAATGGTACATTATACAAATAACCTAAATTCTATCACAGTTACATCTCGATCTTGCTCTAGAAATTAGAAGACAGACATTGTTGTCCTGGTGCAGTTGCCATGATTCACTGCTCAAACAAGATGACCATTTTACTACATGCTTGTATTACCAAATCCCTCTTTGCTGTGTCATCACAACACTGTAAGCTCAGAAGCATAAGTTATGGTTGGCACAATCCCACAAGCAAAATTCTAAATATGTCAGTAATCTCAGGCTGTGCTGCAGTCTTTTTTTCTAAAGCATTAAGAACTTTAATCGCATTAAAGATGCTATTGTGGTTTTGCAATCATGCACCATCCAACTAATTATAAATCTATAGCCATGTTGTCAACTCTATTCATTTTCAATGCAATTCATGTAATTTAAATGCAAAGGTTCACATTCTGAATTTACGCCTTATGTTCTTTTTCCACCAGCACATCCTCCAGCTCTGGCTTGTTTTACTTTGTGGTGCTTTTTGAGTTGTAAAATTAGCATATTTAAAATTCTTATGGTTAACATTTCTAAGCTGCAGCGGGACAATCTAGACACAATTCATGTGAATTTGTGGGGGAAACACAAGGTGCAAACCAAGAAGCAAGTGATAGATTTAAAGCTGTCAGCTGTGGCAGGAGACAGAGAACCATACACGAAACCTGACTGAGGGAAAAGAGGCAAAGCTCACACACAAGGAAAAAACCTAGGAGGAGTGAATCAAAGGTTTCTTGGTCTGCTGAACAGATTTTGATGATCATGCTAATTATTCAAGAATTTCTCTATAGTTTGTCATTATTATCTTGTAACTCAGTCTTATCCATCTTTGCTCTCGATTTGTGCTACATGTGTGGTCAAAGAGACAATAGTTTAATTCCTGATTGGGAATTATTCATATTTCCTGTTAAGTGCTTTTCACTGCAATAGTGCAGATGCAGCTTTATCATTTCCAAGGCACGTGCACTTATTTCCACACACTTCTCCCATTTCTGGCACCCTCCCTCACCTTTTTGATTCACAGCTGGTATTTTCTGACCTCTCCCTTGTAAGTCTATTACCAATTTCAAGCAGCCCAGGCTCCAGATTTTGAACTTTTGTCAGCAACATATCTTCACCACTTCAAGAATTCAACTTTTTTGGCACTTTGTTTCCACCATGCATCAACAGTGGAAACAGAGGCAAAGTGATCCATCTGCTCCGAAAGTGTTGGACCAATTATTGATGTCGCCGTCAAGTCCTTTTTATTCCCAACTCTGCCTCTGGCTTCATCGCATTACCACTCCCAATGATAACTGGCTCACTCTTTTTGTTCCCACACACATTTAAAATTGAGTTCAAAATATTTTCAGTTTTGTTCACGTGCACCTTAATTAAGCTCGATGCCTCCTTCAGAAAAAGGGCCATGGATAAGTGCAATGTGCTTTTCTGTGTACCCTGACATCACAGGAACCATAACAGCTACTTGTTTTGATGCATTTTTAATATTTACATTCGCGTGTTCAGTGGCAAAATATAATTTTTTTCATCTCTGGTGGTCTTTTGGTTAGTTTTTGTTCGATGTCAATGAGGAAGCAGCTTCTGGAGGTGATAATGAAGAGGAAATATGATGTGTAGGTCTTCAGGGACACACAGCCAGCCTGATTATGAGAAAAACTTGGTCAAATATGCCTGATCCCCAACAGTTTAGTATTGTGGCAGCTTGATGGTGACAATCTAGTATTAGCATGTGTCACTGGGAATTTCCATTTGGTTTGGTGAATATCTGAATTCTAGGGCTGCTCAGGCTTCAAGCAGAAATACAAGAGTATTGACTACATTGCCCGCCAATCAAATTCAAAAAGGTTTGAGGCTGAGGCCTGATAAGTTAAAGGAGGCCTGGTACTAAATCTAACACAGTAGTCCCCCGTTATACCGCGGGTGTTCGGGTCCAAGACAGCCACCCGCGTTGTATCCGAGCCGCGGATATCCAAGATGGCGGATATCCAAATGAATGAACGAGAGGAAACATGGAAACATCGCTGACTATGCTGAACGTTGCTGAATGGAAGGGCGTTTTAAATAAAAAACATCAAAGTTCGTTCAAGTCTTAAATCAAGTTTTAAATTTATTAAAATATATACAATAATATATACATACAATAATATACTTAAAATTGTACTTACAAGCATATTTTTAAAAATCATTTAAAAAAGTCTGAGAGTTTCTTCTGGCACATCCCCTTCCTCATCTTGACTTGTGCTTGCCTCTGGAGGTTCTTCAGGTGTAGGATGTATATCGGGTCGAAGTCCTGTTGCTCTGTGTATGCTATGAGCCACTTCAGGTACGTGATGGCATCCGAGTGGCTCTTTGCCACTGTGGGCTGGGGTTCTTCTTCTTCTGCCTCCTCTTGGGTGACCTGGTCGATGATCTCCTCCTCTGTGAATGTTTCTGCGGGTGCCATGTCGTCCTCTGCTGCTGCCCACCTGTTCACCCAATCCTGGAGTGTTAGGTTCTCATCCAGGTGGTCCTCTAGCCTCTCCTCAGCTGCCCTGATCTCTGCTTCAGTAAAGCCTACGAAGCCCTCTTTATCCGGGTAATGTTCAGGTCGTGGGAGTGCTGCTCCTAGGGCCTTGTTCCAGCAGTTGGCGATGGTCTTCTCCGTCACAGCACCCCAGGCCTTCCCTGCCAGATATCAGGCATCCTTGATGGTGATGGCTTTCAGGTAATCTGGGACAGTGAGAGGAGAGTCTATCATTTCCAGGATCAGTTCCTTTTTGTATACAGACTTGAAGGTCTGAATGATGCCAGCATCACATGGCTGGATCTTGCTGGTGGTCTTTGGGAGATAGAGCACTTGGATCTGCCCGTCCCTGGTCTTGAGAACATCTCCCTGAGGGTGGGCTGAGCAGTTGTCCAGTAGGAGTGTGGCCTTCTGCGGTAAGTTGCGGGCACTAAGGTGGTCCCTGACACTGGGTACGAAGAACTTGAAGAACCACTCCTCAAATAAGGAAGCTGTCATCCAGGCTTTGCCAGAGTTCCGGTAGGTAATGGGTAGGTTCTCCATGTTGATGTGGTGAAAGCATCTAGGAGACTTAAATTTGCCCACAATCAATGGCTTCAGCTTGTGTGTTCCCGTGGCATTGCTGGCAAACAGGATGGTGAGCCTGTTCTTGGCTTGCTTGTACCCCAGAGTCTTGTGGGCATCATCCTTGACAGCTAGGGTCTTGTCAGGCAGCATCTTCCAGTAGAGCCCTGACTCATCTGCATTGTGGAGTTGCTCTGGGGTCAGCTCCTCTTGCACCATGTAGTTCTTGAGGATGTCGGGAAAGACTGCTGCTGCTCCTGAGTCGGCGGATCTCTGTTCACCACTGATGGTAACTGCACCTATCCCATGTCTTTTCTGGAACCGATGGAGCCAACCCTTGCTGGCTACGAAATTGCTGCCCTCTGGGTGGAGCTGGTGATGGAAATGCTCAGCCTGAGTCCTGATGATAGGTCCAGATAGGGGGGTGCCACCAGACTGTTCCTGGACAAACCAGGTGAACACAGCCTTCTCCAAGTTAATGTCACTAGCGTTCTTTGCCTTTTTCCTGGTAAGCCCTTCACTCTGAGAAACTGTCCCAACATATGTTCTTAAATTGGGCTCATCTTTCACCCACCCACGGAGGGTTGACTCTGGTACACCAGTCTCTCTGGATAATTTTGCCTTCGTTTCCCCGTTTCGATGCCGGTCCATCAAATGTATCTTTTGCTTCATTTTGAACGACAGTCAATGAACTCGAAGATACCTGCACTGGAAAAGGTATCCCTTTTATGGCTGGGTAATCGGGCTAATCGGTCGCGGCTACTCATCGCGGCTAATCGTTCTACAGTAATCATCGCGGGTAATCATCGCTGCTAATCGGTCTAATCATCGCGGCTAATCACCGCGGCTAAAAAAGGTGCTGTTTCAAAAAGAGTTTAAAATGAGTCAAGTAAGTTGGGGTCCATAAGCCCCCCCCCCCCCCCCCCCCCCCGCCGTATATCGCGAACCGCGGTATTGCGGAGCGCGGTATAACGGGGGACTACTGCATTGGGGTGAATTCTCCTCCTCCCCAGCCATGTGTTTCCCAGCGGTGCGCCGTCGCTCACATCTGGATTCTCCGTTCCTGCTGCTGGCCAATGGGATTTTCCATTGTAGCCACCCCCACGACCTCCGGGAAACCCATGGGCAGGGGTGCGCTGCCAGCGAAACGGAGTTTCAAATTTATAACCACACAGCGGAATTTATTTATACAAAACATAATTTGGAAGCTTTGTGTTTCTGCAAAAATAAACCACATGATCTATGCAACTTTTGTCTTATGGGTTCTTTGGTTGACGTGGATTCCATTTGCATAAACATTAGTTTATTGCAATTTGTTCTCTATAGGTAACTTTGTGATGGTTGTTGAGTCTGCAGTGCAAAACTGGCCATAATCAAGCACTGATTTACTTTAATCTGACAATTTATTTCAGAAGTTGCAAATATGGCTCATGTGATAATGTGAAATGGGACACCGGTAGAGTAAGAACTTTCTTTCATGTGTGGAGGGCTTTAACAATCCCTACCTATTGAACATCTTATAACTGAGCTAATTCTAATGGTGGGAGTGAGAAAAATGTAGGGCGTGGTTCAACGGAAAAATTTTTCAGTATCATTTTGGGTACGTTTGGCGGTGTGTTCCTCAACGGCAGCGTTGGTGAGATCGCGGCCCGTATTTTATGGCATTTTGTGCCAAAAATGTGTTCCACAAGATTCTTGCCATTGCTGGCTATCTCACTGTCTGATTGGCTAGACTCCTGACTCAGTATCTCATCACTAACAAGAGGGAGCCACTTTTAAATGCTGCCTGACCACTCACTCCCAGTCAGTACACAAGCATGGCAGCGCGCAGACCTGCTCCTCACTTTGGCGATGCTGACCTGGCCAGGCTTTTCAATGCCACTGAAGCGAAACGGGACATCCTGTTGCCCTGAGGGGTCAGCAATGCCCCCTGGGAGGCAGTGGCAGTAGTTGCCAGTGCAAGCAACATGACTAGGAGGAATGGCGTCCAATGTCTGAAGATCATTGACCCAGAGGTCCGAGTCCTCACCCCCTATGAGAAAAGGGCCCTGGAGATCGCGGGGTTGACCAAGATCACAGAAGTGAAGATCCACTGTCCCTTCACCCAGATGACCTGTCTCAAGTGAGCAGTCCATGTCAGACAAACTGCTCCTTCCCTCTCACTGACCACATGTCCATTGTCTCACAGGATCTCAATCTGATGAGGCTGGGTCATCAGGAGTCATTGCCCCCTGCCACCCAAGGGACCAGGTCGGAGGAGAGCCCCAAGGAGATCAGCATAGAGGTGTCACAGCTCTCATGTCCACCTTCCACCAGTGCACCTCAATGGGTGACACAAGTGGACAAGCTTCTGGGACACAATCTGGGGAGCACCACACAGTTGCTGATGCACATCAGGTGGAGACAGGAACATTTGGTGGAGGCAGGACACAGCTGGGTCCCAGTCAGATGGCGAGCCTCTGGACAAGGTTCTCCCAGAGCTAATGATAGGACTCAGTCGTGATATTCGAGAGGGGATGTCAGGTACATTCCAGTGACTGCATAGCCAATTGGAGGAGTCCCAAAGGCTTTGGTCACAGGAGATGCTGCCGACCATGCGTGGGACCGAGTCCAACACTGCTAGGGTGCCGACTGCAGTGGAAAACCTGGAGCACGATGTTCGGACCTTGAGTAATGGTATCCAAGGCTGGCTCAATCTGTAATGACCATGTCTGAGGGCCTCCATCTGTAGCTAAGGGGAATGGAAATGTCAAATGTTCACAATTAAAACATGTAACACCTGATACATGTGAAGCCTCTGTCACATTAATCATCTGCACTCCCACCCCCTGTAACACTCCCCCCCGCTACCCCCAGTGTGGTCTAAGATCAAATATCCCGGTACAGACCCCGTTCAGAGGATGGGTGCGATAGGTGTTAGCGTGCCCTCAGCAGAAAGACAGCAGTCTTGCAGAAAGACAGCAGTTTTGCAGAAACTGAGGAGCAGCAGAGCTTTCCTCACAGCGAGTTATCATCACTCTGGAGTGAGCCCATCGCCGTGGAGTGATATTACACAGACCCTTGGAGGGTGGAACAAGGTGGCCGGAAACGAGGTGGTGTGATGGGGTGGGGCGATGTTGCAGGTGAAGGGTGTGGGATTGGGGACGAGGGGGGAATTGGATAAAGGAGGGAAATGGGGGAGTCTTGGAGGTAAGGAGGGAAGTTTTTTGGGGGAAAGAGGTTGAGCTGACGGACATAGCCTCAGTCCTATATGAATCTGGTGTGGATAACGGCCTCCCTGGTCCTTCAGGCATGCCAGATCCTTGCCGCCACATGTTCTCCATTCTCTGGCTCTTCCTGCAACTCCTCCCTGGGCTCGATCTCTAGTTCCTCCTGTTCCGCCTCCTCATCAGACAAGGCCGCATGTCCCTGCTCCTCCTCCTCCAGCATGTCACCCTGCTGCTGTGTCAGGTTGGGGAGGGCACAGATGACAACCACAAAGCGGGAGGCCCTCTGGGAGGTGTACTGCAGGGCACCACCAGAACGGTCAAGCGTCGCAAACCGCATCTTGAGCACCACTCAACAACAGCATGGGTGGCAGCATGGGCCTTATTATATCGAGTCTCTGCCATAGTCTCAGACCTCTGCACCGGCATCATCAGCCAGGAACTCAGTGATACCCCTTGTCCCCCAAGAGCCAACCATTGTAAAGTGATCCTCAAGGACCCTGGGGAACTCCATGTGTCCCTGTAGCTGTCATGCACGTCCCTTGGGTAGCATGCACACACGTGCATGATATGGAGATGGTGGTCACACACAATCTAAACATTTATGTTACTGAAGGGCACTCCCTGATGCCCCGGGAGCGCACAAGCGACGTGCGTGCCATTTATTGCCCCCTGGACTTGGGGCACCCCGACAATGGCAGAGAATCTTGCAGCCTGGGCATCTTGGTGAGCTTAGTCCAGCTCAAGGGTGGTGTAGTTGGTTGGATGCCTGGGCATACAGGGCATCCATGACTTCCTCAGTAAACCTGTGGGATGTATCTTGAGAAATGCTGCTCGAGTCCTGGAACGAGCCGGTTGCATCAAGGTTCAGGGCTGCGGTGACCTTGATGGCCACTGGGAGAGTGTATCGTCCACCTCCACAGGGTGCCAAGTCCGCAAGGACGTGGCAAAGGTGCTGCACTGTCTCTCTGCTGAGACGGAATCTCCTGCAGCACATGCTGTCCGTCATCCCACCTTGGGCCATTGCTGGCCTCCCCCTCTTGGTTCTTCCTCTGCCTGAGGGGTGGCCAGGTCTCTAGGATGTGCGGTGGCCCCCTGTACATGAGGTGCCGCCTCCAGCCTGCGTGGTCACTGCTGCCTTCTCCGGCATCTGCCTGCCAGTGATGCGAGGTCAGCCTCTGCAGGATCAACACCAGCAAATACTTTTTAATTTAGAAGAAATTGGAGACGAGAAACTGACAAGCCATTAGAGCTTTCATCGCAGGAGCCTCAAATCCCACAAGAACCCCCCCACCCACCCTTACCTTGATGTCCCGCCTTCTCTCAGAGTGCCAACCACTGAGCCGGTCGTGCTGGCAAACCTTGCTCTGCACACGCACTCCGGGCCACATCAGGAGCCCCCCAGAGCCCAGACCACTGCCGGGAACATTCGGGAGGCCATGCTCTGGTGGTCTCCCCTGATCCACATACTTACTGGGAGACCCACAGTGGTGAAGCCCTATTCTTTAGTGTTTGATTGTTGGTAGCTGCCTTTATGGTGCTGATTCTCCTCACGTTCAGGCACACTGTTCAAGTTTCCTTGAGATGCTATCCACTAATCATCCTCTGAGGCACGGCATGTGTACCCTGGAGTAGGCACTTGATAGTTGAGAATTTTTTGTTTGGTACTAATACAAAGCGAGATCAGCTCATCTTCAGAACAAACACACGTTATCACCCCTCACAGGTTCCTCAACAAGAACGGAGGATAAACCTGAGAATTTATTACCTTTTCCAGAACTTTGTCGTAGAAATGATCTGTCCATCAACATATGACTTGTTCTACGTATCCATGCCATTCTCTGTCCAGGAGCTGCAGCTGTGCAGGCCCACCCCCCACATGGCCTAATCTCCCCAGAACCAAATCCTGGCATCCACATATTCCACTGGCGCTCAAGATGCAGTTCAACATCCTTGATTTCCGGCATGTTTAACACGTGGTGACATGCCAGTTACACGCAGCACTCACCACACCAGCAACAAAAGCATCAGCGATCTGCAAAAGCATTTCATCAATAGCGTTAGGTGGTGGCCCATTTGCATCAATCTTGCGCACCAGGTGCCACAGCGTTTTCTTGCTTCAAACCAGATTGCCTTCTGGACTCATACACCCCCCCTAAGCCCGCTGTCCTTCTTTCCGGGTATGGAAAAGGAAGGAAACGGCAACTGCAGCCACCAGGCACCTGCAGCCACCAGCAGAAGCAAGCAACAAACAAAACCTGCAGCTGTGAAGTGCTCTCACAACTAACAAGGCAAATTTGTAATTTGCAATAGCCTAGAGCTGTGAAACAAGAGGCTGGTCACAGTCAAAGGGGGTGAAATTGAATTTCAGCATTGAAGCCACAGCAGGGCTCTGTCCTGGAAGAGTCTGGCGGGTCAGATAGGCTGCAGCTGCCGTTGCCCCTGTTATGGGTCTCCACAGTATTTAAACATGGCTTGAAGGCCTCATAGATGTAAAGCCCCTCACCACCACCCCTCCCTCCCCCCCCCCCCCCCCCAGCCCAGTGGCGACCTCTGACCTGGAACCCTTCAGCGCCCCTGACCAAGCCCAACCCACCTGAGGTGTCCGTCCCCCGTCCCGTCTCCCCCCCCCCCGTCCCGTCTCTCCCCCCCCCCCCCCCCCCCCCCCACCCCCCACACTGGGCATCAGCTCCAGTGCCTTTGAGCTGCTGCTGGAAAATGGAAATTATTACTTACCTCCTCAATTCCCCTCAGAAGCCATCGTGCCAGCTTCATGTTTTTAAAAAGGCGTATTAAACGACACCCGCATGATTTCTCTCTGACGAGTTGCATAATTCTCGGGAGACCATTGCATTCAACTTCAATCTCGCTAATGAGATTGAAATGAATGCAACTGAGGGTTAATGATATTCTCGCTATCCTTTGGCGTGAGCCGGAGTTCGCCATCGGAAGCATGCCGGGTGAATTGCAAACTGGTTCAAGCTTAGTGCAAATCTTGAATTTGGCTTTTCTTGCTATTTACCCGGTGCCCCCAGATCTGCGCTGGGTGCAACATGGTGGTTGAAATGCACCCATAGAGTGTAATTTCTCAGCATTGGCTTTCTCAATTTAAGGAACAAAAGATGCACTCCACACTACCAGCAGAATATTTTTAAAAATTCAATGTTACTTTTCAGAAACGTACACATTGGGCCATTGCATCCTTGAGTGGTAATCCGTACGGCATACCGGCACTAAAATTCCTTACAGATTTAGAAAACCCTTGCACCAAATTCTGTGACATGAGGCTGTATTTTCATGGAGTTGGGTGACTTCAGAGACCTTTAAAAATTATGAACAGGACCCAGATGCAGAGGTCACTCCCCATTTCCAACAGATCCCACTTTGCTGCCACCGGAATGGTGTGAAGCACACAGGCTAAACTCAGCAGGGCCATTTGAAATGATTGCTGATCAAAGGTTTTAACCCACAATGTGGGAATCACAAATTCATGGACTAGATGAAACACTCTTGAGGAGCGGATAAGATAAGTTTAGGTGTCATGATATTTAAACCTGAGCCCGTTAAAAAAAAAATGCTGAATCTGTCAGTTAGAATAAAAAAACACAGGCTGCGGGACTGCTTTGACTGCCATCTGTTAGAAACAAACATCGCCATCTGTTCCTGTAATTTCAATAGAGTTCATTGTTGACATTTCCTAAGGACTGCTATGACAGCTGAGGCTTTATGAATGATTGGCTTAGTTTCAAAAGCTCAAAACCACAGATCTCTGCCAGTGAGGGCCTGAATTCACATTGTGATTGACAATTAAAGAAGCTATTAAAGAATTAGCTGTCTTTTATGTGGTTACTGTATAGAACTCTGCCTTTATAACAGATAAGATCATGAATATTCCTCGAGGCGCCAGAAGAATAATCAAGGGTGTTGCCTGATTATGATCTCCATAATGTGATGTGTTCCCCTTTCCCCACACTTACCTTGCTATTGAGCATCCTGGTTCAAAATTGACCAGCCTTCACCTGGCATGACTCAGAGCTTGCTAACTTGATGTAACTCAGGCTGTGCGGCCTGAAAACCTCAGTACTCCCTTCGAGGTGGAGGAGGGGGTGTACTTGCTCAATATTTCTTGCGCTTGCTCCACCAGTTGATCGCCCAAAAGTTTAAAATAGATCCCTTTGTGTTTTAAGTGCATTTAGTTTCACACAACTCTACACCAAAAATGTGATGAACAATAATTTAGAGAAAGCCAAATTTGCTGAGGAAATTAGAAATTATTTACATATGCACATGACATATATTTATGCGCAAATCATATTGCTATTGAGCCTGCCTTCCTTAATTGAATGTGCTTCATCAGTTCCCAGACTGGTAATTCAATGCAATGTCATATGATAGCTGTTCCATCTCAAGAGAAAGAGCAGGATATAATTCACAGAATTTACAGTTCTGAAGGAGGCCATTCAGCCCATCGAGTCTGCACCGGCCCTTGGAAAGAGCACCCTACTCAAGCCCACACCTCCACCCTATCCCCGTAACCCCACTTACCTTTTTGGACACTAAGGGCAATTTAGCATGGCCAATCTACCTAACCCTCACATCTTTTGGACTGTGGGAGGAAACTGGAGCACCCGGAGGAAACCGATGCAGACACAGGGAGAACGTGCAGACAGTGACCCAAGCTGGGAAGTGAACCTGGGACGCTGGAGCTGTGAAGCAACTGTGCTAAGCACTGTGCTACCGTGCCGCCCTAATTCAGCCATCAGTCTCCTGCTTTAATCACATGCTTGGCAGACCAATAATGGAACAGCAGCAATTGCAATTATGAAACTAGCTGTTAGCCAAAATCTTCTACTCTACTGGATGGATTCAGATCTATAGTGGCAAGGCAGTTTTAAGGGAACAAAATACAAATCTAAAGCAACAAAGGGTTCCTCTGTACATACAATAGAAAGGTTAGAAGTTGGTCTACATCAAAAACATGTGCACTCATGGGAAAAGACACAAGGGTTCAAAGAATTGTCTACTACTGGAGTGCATAGACCTGACACCATTGCTTAAGTATGTACAAGTTGTCATAACTCACTAAGCTCTATGGTGTTGATAACCATCCATACAGAATCATTGTTTTTAACTAATTCTCCATCCAAGCTCAACACTTAACTCGAAAACATGGTAAACCTGATGATTACATTCCTTGTTAAGTATACATAAGTAAGGTAGAATTCATGGCTGTCTACTGGCATCAACATTTCCAAGCAAACTAAAAACAATCTTAGGATTAATTCTGAGCATGACCTGTTAGTCTGATATTTTAAATATATTTTTGGGTGGTGGGCACAATTTATTGCCCATCACCAGTAGCCCTGACAATATTAAGTTATGGCTGATTGAACCTGATGAACCATTTGAGTTTTTATCTGCCTGAAGTTTGTGGCCAATTTTGGGCGCGCACACTCGGTAGGCCGGGAAGTGGTTTCAAAATGCACTTCCGGCTGCGATTGGTCCAGGGATGTGATTTGACGTTGGTTGGCCAATTAAAAGGGAGCAATTAACAGACACTGTGAAAGGCTCAGTGCTGCCAGAGTGGGCAGGAAGAAGGCAGGCTCTGAGGCAAGGGAGGTTGTGGGCTGGCACTTCTGTTGGCTCCCTCAAGGCGGACAGCTGCTGTGTCGTTCCAAATTAAAAGTGATGAAGAAATGCGGCAAACTGTGTCTATGCAGCATAGCCAAACACTTGAAATGAAATGAAAAATGAAAATCGCTTATTGTCACGAGTAGGCTTCAATGAAGTTACTGTGAAAAGCCCCTAGTCGCCACATTCCGGCGCCTGTCCGGGGAGGCTGGTACGGGAATCGAACCGTGCTGCTGGCCTGCTTGGTCTGCTTTAAAAGCCAGCTATTTAGCTGAGTGAGCTAAACCAGCCCCTTGATAACAGAGATCAGTCCCCGGGCAGCTTTTTAAAAAAATTTTTTAATTGCATCCCGGACAGTTCATCCTGCCCTGGATTGAGATAGAAGTGAAAATGTAAAGGCCGTCAAGTGGACTGATCTGCCCATCATCCGTAAAACTGGATGGAAGGGTCGCATAAAATCGATTTTATTTGACTCTTTAATGGGCTTAATTGCCTGCTTAATTGCCGGCGGGTGCACCTCCGCTTCCTGAGCACCCTCGCTGAGCGGAACATTGTGCAAATGTGGGATGATGTCAGGATGTGAACCTGATGTCTTCTCATGTCGTAGGGTGGGCCGCGAGCCTGTCCAAAACCACGTGGAATTCTGGCCATGATCAAACTGCAGCTTTCATGGTTGTTCTGTACGATGCTAGCCCAAGATTTTGTTTATTTAATTATTTGTTCTTCAATTTCTTTGCATTTAAATACTCAACCTGTTATGAATTTAATTCATAACCTCTAGGTTACTATGTCAGTACCATAGACAATCCTCTCTCTCCTGGCTTCCTGCTACCAGACATAGAACATAGAACAGTACAGCACAGAACAGGCCCTTCGGCCCTCGATGCTGTGCCGAGCCATGATCACCCTACTCAAACCCATGTATCCACCCTATACCCATAACCCAACAACTCCCCCCCCTTAACCTTACTATTAGGACACTACGGGCAATTTATCATGGCCAATCCACCTAACCCGCACATCTTTGGACTGTGGGAGGAAACCGGAGCACCCGGAGGAAACCCACGCACACACGGGGAGGACGTGCAGACTCCACACAGACAGTGACCCAGCCGGGAATCGAACCTGGGACCCTGGAGCTGTGAAGCATTTATGCTAACCACCATGCTACCATGCAGACAAATCAAGTAAACTCATACACACCTGAACTTTAGGCAGATAGTGCATGACAGTGCATAGGTTCAGAGTTCGGTCCTACTAAGTTGAACACAAATGTGTTAGACAAATAAGTGCATACGCCTAGGTTTTTTTCTTCTAATTTTTCAAAAATTAAAAAAGTTGAAGTCCGAACTTTAAATGAGTATTCCACATGGTATTGGAAAGATTCATTTTTATACTAGGTTTTTGGTCATTTATTTGTTCAATACTCATTTAGCCTTTAATTCCCAAACATGGAGTGGATTAATGTTCCACTTTAAAGTCCACCCATATTAATCGTAAATCACTTGGAATTTATGCTTCAACATATGATTTTGGTGAAGTGGATTACACAGCATAACATTTATATTAAATTATATTTCCTCCCAAACATTCAAAATGTGCAGACATATTCCAAATTGATGAGACATATGTTAACTTGTTCTTACTCTGCAGGTTTGTATGGTAGCTTATATTTGATGCTAGAAGAGCAATTTATAATAATAATTTGAAACAGTTTTCAGCCAAGCATTATTCATCAAAATGTTCAGGCCCAGGTCTAAGAGTATATGGTCCCTGTACCAAATCGGAACAAGCTATAACTGTAAAAGTCTGTAAGATCGGATTCCCTCCTACCCTTTTGTATAATGGCCAGCCAAACAATACAATATTATGATTATTTTGTTTTTATGACATTCATTTCTTGTAGATGTTTAACTAAAGCTGCAAAGATGAGAAATTGCAAATAGATGAAGTCACTAATAAAATAAGAGCTGATTTCTTCAATTAAATACATTTGTTTCGGTCAAAGGGACATTTCTTTAGAACTGGATTTCTAAAATATTTCCACTGTACTTCAGAAGGTTTTTTGTTTACAAAAGTCTATTATCTCCCAGCACATTGGAATGTTGTCTAGTCATGCGCATGTAATGTTTTATAACCACTGACCTGATTTCTTAGGAGGGAATGCCAACGTTTCATTAAATGGCATAATTGTTTCGAGCATTAATCATAACATCTCTGTGCACTTACGAAAAGAGAAGTAAGAAAACGTATAGCAATGTATTCATTAAAATGTAAACATTGCGAAAGTCTGGATTAGATTTTCTATTATTGTTGATGACCAACTATTTGCCAATGGAAAGCATAGTATGAGTTCTTACAACACCAGGTTAAAGTCACTAACTTTCAGAGCGCAGCTCCTTCATCAGGCACTCACCTGAGGAAGGAGCTGCACTCCAGTGATTCCAAACAAACCTGCTGGACTTTAACCTGCTGTTGTTACTTCTTACTGTGCGCACTCCAGTCCAACGCAAGCATCTCCACATAATGGAAAGCATCACAACGAAGCCTTATTTTGTATCTATCCAATATGTAAACATTGTTTTCTGACAGGCATTGCTGGATAACAATTTGGTGTGGGATCTTTTGCTGATTTGAACGCCCCATAACCAAAACCATGACCAATTGAATCATCCCCAAAAATCGTTTTGTTTGGGATCATTTATCTCAGTGCAATATGCCAATCAAAAATGAGAGCTGTCTGATTTGTACGGCTCGGTACCTCACTACATGCTTGTCAATTAATTTATCTTGGAATTCTGGATGTCAATGTTGGGAAATAGGGGATGTGATGAAAGGGTGATGAGTTGTGATGAAGAAGATGAGGCTTCATGTAATGAATGGTCAACATCTGCTCCTCTGGGGCTGAGGATACAATTCTGTTGCACTGGCAGAAGGACTGCTGTTTCTCACACAAAATATATGTCACTGGTATGTTTGAGTTAGACGATCAAATCGATTAATTGGCAGAGTGGGTCAAAGTTTGCTGTAGCCTGTCATTAGTTAGACTTTCCCTTTAGCACTTTAACCAAAAACATTTTTACTCACTAAGTTGCTGAAAGTACAAGCTGAAAATGCCGCAATGAGTGAAACCTTTGACTTGAGAGAACAAGGAAACCAACAGAGAGTATCGCCATAACGAATCAGATTTAAGGACTGATAAATAAATGGCAGAATCACTGAGCAGATTGGTGAGTTAAAGGGAATGAATTCAATGTCAAATCAAATACAGAAAGAGAAATAAAGGGATGGGAAGCAAGATTAACATAGAAGTGCAAGAAAGAGACAGTAAAGCAAGCATTTAAATAATAAATTGGATGTTTTTCAAGTGTCCCTGCAAAAAGATAAATCTTTACACTTACAATAGGTTATTTTCAGTGCCCGAGAGATTGATTGGCAGAAATGAACAGTTACGAGAGTGTTTGATACTTATGCTACTAAAGATCTCTGGAAGCTTTACCTCATATCTAATGTTGAAAGACAGCAACTTCACAACATTCAATGTAAGTCAATGGTGAGGTAGACTGTTGAATGCCATTTTTACAAAGTTAACAGCAGGATTTGTACAGCAACATTTAGATGTTGGCATTTAACTGCACAACTGATGTTATCCGGCAGCGACATCAACCTGACTCTCTCTCATCCCTCGCAGGAATCCAATCGATATGGGACCACCAGATATGATTCATGCACGTTTGTGCACATTTTCCTGGAAGAGTGCATGATAGTCACATCCTTGGACAACAGCAGATCCCCACATTTTTGAGGGTCACTCCAGGCTGTAGAGATGGGTTGTAGGGGACAAGGGATATTCTCTGTGGTCTTGGCTAATGACGCCAATACGGAGGCTACAGACCACAGCAGAGGCCCAGTACAATGAGGCTCACAGTGCCACCAACATGTGATAGAGCGGTGTATTGGTCTGCTAAAGATGTGTTTCTGCTGCCTCAAGAGGTCTGGTGGGGTCCTCTGATGGAACCATCAATTCAGCGAACACGTGTAGTTGTATCTGAACAGAGGCTTTAATACACTTACAACAGAGCCAGCCTCTTCTCCGTTGAACTTCAGATGAACTGGCAGGCTGGCTCTAAGGCACTGATCTTTATACATCGATCCCAGGGGGGAAGGAGTCCTGGGCGGAGCCAAGGGAGGAGCCCAGTACAAACTCTCGCGTACTCCCAGAGCGACTCCCCCTGGTGGTCGGATAGTGCAACTGCACTTACAATGGTGGATAGTGAACATAAATACATGGAGTTATATTGGCAACTATGAACAGCATTGATCTTACAATGGGTAGATAACGAACATATATACATGGAGTGATATTGGCAACTATATATAGTGTGAATCACATTCACCACATCCTCCATTATAGCCCCACAGAGGGTCTTCCGCATTGTGGTGGTCTGCCGTGCCCCGCACATCCTTACTCTGGACTGGGGGAAAGGCCTCAAGGAGCGGCACACGACCTTGGATGAGGAGGACGTTCAGGAGGGAATCGAGGAAGCGGCCGCTGAGGATCTGGAGGATGTAGGCCATACAGGGTGAGGGTGCGCATGGGCAGGATGCCCTCATTACCGCCTTCTTCATGGAGTAGAACCAGCATGTTGTTCGACTTGGACCGATTACTTGGACCGAGCGCAGGTTCCCTTCCCGATCCACACAGCCACCCTCTGGTCGCGGGGATGTACCCAGTGCTGAGGCACAGCTCTTGGGTGTTTGATTGTTGGTTGCTGCCTCTGTGGTGTTGATGCCTCCGTTGTTCAGGCAAAGTGTGCAGCGGCCCCTGTGCCCCCGGGCTGATTGCCCGATTTCCTGATTTCCAAGATGGTGACTCACCTCCTCCGATCCCCACAGCAGCCATTACGCTAGCTTCATGTTTTTACACAGGTGTGCTAAAGGGTGCCTGCATGGCCGCTCGCTGGGGAGCTGGTTAGATCATGGGAGGCCATTCAATAGGAGGTCCTTCCTAGTGATAGGATAAAGTTTAATTGATAGAATGGGATCCAGATCTCGCCAACGGCAGCAGGCCGGTTGGATTGGAATCCGAGTGGTGCCCAACATGGTTTCTGATTTTGGACTCTCTGTGATCTAAGCAGCTCGCATGGATTCGTGCCTGGCGCAACGCAGCTGTTAGATCGCGCCCAGAGAGATTATGTGCATTTGTAAGGGATACCTTAGGTGCCACAAACTTTGTTTGACTTTTGAGCAACTGATATTTCAACACCAGGATTTTTGGAGTTCCTATCCACCATCACAGTTGCAGCAGATCAAAACCTAGACGGGCCCTAGATCTCATCTCGGGCTTAAAGAAATTCCTGTTTTTCATCTCTTCTGCTTCCTGTAGAGCAAGTGAGCTCCTTTGGGACGACAACTGATCCGCCTCCGGATTTGAATATATTTCTTCATAAAGGCTTGGACAATATTAGAGGCTTCGCCAAGACTTAAATAGGCATAAAGAATAGGATTACCAGCAAAGCTTTAGAACTTCCAATGCCTGTCCCTTTGATGTGGAAATTGGAACACAGATGATTTGCATGTGATACATCCCCAACCTATCACTAGATTTTAATGGGAAATAGGAAAAGGGGCAGAAATGCAGTGTGAAAGGTTCTGCTTCAAATTCCTATCCCATTGCTGCTACCACAGGGATTTCATGAAAATCATGGGAATTTTTGCATGACAAGTGATGAATCAATTGGTAGAGACAATTACATTCGCAAGAACAAGCTATGCTGAGGCCTCGAAATTGGAATATATGACTTTCTTCTCTTTTAGCATCGAGAGTCATAGAGCATTGAAGACCCATTGGACCTCTGCTGACTCTTTGAAAGGACAATATGATTAATCCAACTCTGATCTTTTCCCAAAACCTTCCAATTCATTTCCTTTTACAGTACCAGTACATATCCAACCCTCTTTAGTAAGTTACGACTGAATCTACCTCAACCACCTTTTCAGGCAGTGCATTACAGATGATGACAACTTGTTGGGTGAAAGAAAGTCTCCTCATCTCTCCTCCAGCTCTATTTCCAATTACCTTAAATTTGAGTTTTCTGGACATCGACCCACCTATCACTGGAAACAGTTACTCCTTAGTTATTGGCTCAAAACACAATTTGAACGCCTCTATTAAATCTCCCTGTAACATCTCTGATCTAAGGAGAGTGATTTGAACTTCTTTAACATCTGTACATATGCGATGTCTCGGTATCCTTCCTGAAGTGTGGTGCCCAGAACTGGATGCAATACTCCAGCTGAGGCATAGTTCAACATAACCTCCTTGCTCTTATACTCTATGCCTCTGTTAGTAAAGCCTTGGATGCTGTATGCTTTATTTAATTAAAACATTTAAAAAAAAAAAGAGTACCCAATTAATTTTTTCCAATTAAGGGGCAATTTAGCATGGCCAATCAACCTAACCTGCACATCTTTTGGGTTGTGGGGGCGAAACCCACGCAAACACGGGGAGAATGTGCAAACTCCACACGGGCAGTGACCCAGAGCCGGGATCGAACCTGGGACCTCGGCGCGTGAGGCAGCAATGCTAACCACTGCGCTACCGTGCTGCCCTGCTGTATGCTTTATTAATGGCTCTCAACCTGTCCGCCACCCTCAATGATTTATGCAAATAAAAAGATTATATCCAAAACAAACCAAGCTTCTGTAACCTCCTGAAGTTACTTGGCCTTTAAATCTTCCTGCAATAAGTTAGTTCCACTCAAAAATGGCGCATTCCCAAGGACTAATAGCACTGAGATCTTGGCACCACTGTACAAATGAGGTTAACCCAGAAACTGTCATGTTGCCGGTCAACTTCCTGTTGGGTGTGAGCAAATTGTCCATTTTTACGTGCAGCTTTTTGCCCAAATGTTGTGGTGCAAGCCTATTAGGGATTAAATCTCCCCAAAACCTTTTACATCCATCGTTTCACTCTGAATAGCACATCAAAACAATTTCTAGGCAATGACATGAGTTGCTTCATGTCATGCGTCAAAGATCAGTTATAGTCCAATTATGCCTTTAAGCATGAAAGCAGTGGGAATCAGCCTACGAAAATTCCTTCAGCAGCATATTTCCGTTCTTATCATGAAATACATGAAGCAATTTGCACAACCCCATTGTTTTCAATTTCAAAATAATAACCGAGCAAATTCTTGCGATCACTGGTCTGCTTCAATAGTGTCCTTTCACTAAATCTCACATATATGTGTATACTACACTCCTACTTTCTAGTAATATTTATGCATTATCTTTGTGTTTATATTTATGTTGGGCAATTTCTTTCAGACGTCTAGCCAAGTCCTACTAGTTGATGACATACAATTAATTTCGATGTATTGAAAAGCCTATCACCTTTTTCCAATTTTTAAAATTATAGTAATAATAGCTTATTGTCACAAGTAGGCTTCAATGAAGTTACTGTGAAAAGCCCCTAGACGCCACATTCCGATGCCTGTTCGGGGAGGTCGGTACAGAAATTGAACCTGCGCTGCTGGCATTGTTCTTCATTACAAGCCAGCTGTTTAGCCCACTGTGCTAAACCAGCCCCTAGAATTATCATGGAATCATAGAACCCCTAGAGTGCAGAAGTAGACCATTCAGCCCATTGAGTCTGCAACAATCCTCCGAAAGAGCGCCGCACCCAAGTCCACTCCTCCATATCCTCGTAACCTAACATGCACATCTCTGGACACGAAGGAGCAATTTAGCATAGCCAATCCACCTAACCCACACATCTCTGGACTGAGAGAAGAAACTGGAGCACCTGGAGGAAACCCACACAGACACAGGGAGAATGTGCAAACTCCGCACAGGCAGTCACCCAAGGCCAGAATTGAACCCAGGTCCCTGGCTCTGTGAGGCAGCAGTGCTACCCACTGTGCTACCATGCCACCCTCATAGTTCATGGAATGTGGGTGTTGCCCATTCCTGTTTACGAAAGCAGTGGGGTGATCTACCTATTGAATCTCTGCAGTCCATTTTGTGCAGATACATCTACAGTGCTGTTGTGATGCGAGTTCTAACATTTTGATCCAGCGACAGTGAAGGAATGGTGATATAGTTCCAAATCAGCACTGTGTGAGGCTTGGAGGAGAACTTGTAGGTGGTGGTGTTCCAATGTATCTGCTATCCTTGTCTTCCTAGGTGGCAGAGGTCATGGATTTGGAAAGTGCTGTCGAAGGAGGCTTAGCAAGTTGTTGCAGTCCAGCTTACTGCTGCCACTATGTGCTTCTCAAGGAGGGAGTGAATAGTTGATGGGGTGCCAAGCTAATGGGCTGCTATGTTCTGGATGCTGGTGAGCTTCGAGTGTTGTTGTATCCCAGGGCAAATGGGAAACTGGATAAAAAGTTGGCTTAGTAACAGGAAACAAAAGTAATGGTCGATGGCTGCCCTTACAATTGGAAAGTTGTTTCAAGTGGTATTCCACAGGGTTGGGACCCTTACTTTTTGTGTTGTATATAAGGGTTTGGATGTAAACGTGGGGAGCATAGAACATAGAACAGTACAGCACAGAACAGGCCCTTCGGCCCTCGATGTTGTGCCGAGCAATGATCACCCTACTCAAACCCACTTAGCCACCCTATACCCGTAACCCAACAACGCCCAGCCCCCTTAACCTTACTTTTTAGGACACTACGGGCAATTTAGCATGGCCAATCCACCTAACCCACATATCTTTGGACTGTGGGAGGAAACCGGAGCACCCGGAGGAAACCCACGCACACACGGGGAGGACGTGCAGACTCCGCACAGACAGTGACCCAGCCGGGAACTGAACCTGGGACCCTGGAGCTGTGAAGCATTTATGCTAACCACTATGCTACCGTGCTGCCCTCAATGATTGGGACATTTGCAGATGACACAAAGATTGGCCAAGTGGTGGACAGTATGGGGACAGCTATAATCTCCAGAATGATGTAGATGAATTGGTGGAGTAGGCGATAAAGTGGCAGATGGAATTTAACACCGAGAAGTATGAGTTCATCCATTTAGAGAGGTCCAACAGTTGCAGGGAGTACACAATAAATTGGAATATACTAAGAGGGGTAGATGAAGTGAGAGATCTTGGTATACAGCTCCCTAAAGGCAACAGTTCAAGTAGACAAGGTTGTGAAGAAAGCCTATGGAATGCTCTCCTTCATTGGCATAGGATAGAATATATAGTAAGGATATAATGTTAGAATTGTATTAAATACTGGTGAGTCCATAACTGGAATATCGTGTGCAATTCTGGTCACCACATTACAGGGAGGAAGCTATTGCTCTGGAGAGAGAGCAGGGGAGGTTTACAAGAATGATGCCAGAGCTAGAAACGTGTAGCTACGAGGAGAGATTGGATAGATTGGGGTTATTTTCCTTGGAACAAAGAAGGCTGAGGGGTGACTTAATGAGGTGTACAAAATTATGAGAGGAAGCGATAGAGTGGACAGTGGACAGGATAAAATTGTTTCCCTTGGTGGAGGTTTGTAAAACCAGCGGACATAGATTCAAGGTAAATGGCAGAAGGTGTAGAGGGGACATGAGAAAAAACCTTTTTACGCAGAGGGTAGAGGGTGTCTGGAATTCATTGCCCGAGATGGAGGTGCCCTCAGGCTGTCATGGACAAGATGCGCTAAATGGCCTCCTTCGGTGCTGTAACCTTTCTATGATTCTATAATTCTTTCTATGATTCTATGTGTGCACTCATCCAGCCAGTTGGAAGTGTTTTCCATCTCACTCCTGACTTATGCCCCCTAGGTGGATAGACTTTGGGGAGTCAGGAGGTGAGTTACTCACCATAGGATTTCCAGCCTCTGACCTGCTCTTGTAGCCACAGTATTTCTATGGTGGTCTAGGTAATTTTCAGGATGTGAGATAGTGAGGGTTTCAGTGATGGTAATGACATTGAATAGTTGGCTTCTCTCTTGTTGGAGATGGTCATTGCCTGGCATTTGAGTGGCACAAATGTAACTTGCCACTTATCATCCCAAACCGGAATGTTGCCCGGGTCTTGCTGCATGCAGACACGGATAGCTTCAGTATCTGAGGAGTCGTGAATGGTAGTGAACACTGTGTAACGATCAATAAACAGCCCCACTTCTGACCTTATGATGGAGGGAAGCTCATTGATGAAGTTCCTGAAGATGGCTGGGCCTAAGACATGACGCTAAGGATCTCCTGCAGTGATGTCCTGGACTGAGGTGATCAGCCTCTGACAGTGACAACCATCTTCCTTTGCGCCAGGTTGGATGCCAACCATAGAATTTACAGTGCAGAAGGCCATTCACCCAATCGAGTCTGCACCGGCCCTTGGAAAGAGCATCCTACCTATGCCCACGCCTTGACCGTAATCCAGTAACCCCACCTAATATTTTGTTTGTACATTAAAGGCAATTTAACATGGCCAATCCACCTAAACTGCACATCTCTGGACTGTGGGAGGAAACCGGAGCACCCGGAGGAACCCACACTGATACGGGGAGAATGTACAGACTCCGCACCGACAATGACCGAAGCCAGGAATCAAACCTGGGATCTTGGAGCTGTGAAGCAATTGTGCTAACCAAGGGGCTACCCTGCCCAGTGGAGAGTTTTCCTCTAGATCCCTAATGGGGTCTGTAATCTGTGTTCCTATTATTATGAAGAATTAAGGAAAGTTTTAACATTTATGATGAGTTACATTGCTTGTTAGCTGCTAGAGAAACATAATATTGTAAGTGTGTCATGACTGCCTGCTACCAACACTGTGGATCTCTTGTTGTGTTATCCAACCATCAGGTTGGACAACACATCCAGCAGGGCTTGGCTGACTTGTAAATTCCTACAGCTCAACAATGGCACATCTCAAGCCTTTCTTGTTCACCTCATCTGCTGACTATCTACTTTCACCAACCCCTATGGCTGTTTTTTGAAGCTGACCACAATGCTGTGCCATCTCACCATTTTATGCCATGACGAGACAAGCTTCCAACTTCAGATTGAACCCGTTACTAAAACTGGCTTCTTCTAGCTCCAGAAAAACCTTGCCTCATCCCCTAATTCAGGCATTAACTTCTGAAATTTTTGTCCTCGCCGTCATCATATCAAACCTTTATTTATAAAATACTCTGCCAGTTGGCTTCCTGCTCCATTTATTATAAACTTCAGTTAATTCAAAACTCAATGAGCCAACACCATTCTGACACAAAGTCACATACCTATCACTCCATTCCACACATTTCGACTGGCCCTCTACAAAGTAGATTCTCAAAAGTAATTCTTGCTTTCAATTATCTCCCTCATTATGTTCCTGAGCTTGGAACTACCATTTGCTTATTCTACCATGGTAATTTGCCTTCAAAAGTTTCCGAACATTTTAGCTGTGTTTGACACAAACACACGTACTCAGAAATTTCAAAGCCTTACATTCCCATGATATTGTTAGTTCTTTCAAAATGACAAATAATATATATATCTATTTATTCATTATAAGGAAAGTGCTGACTGCTTACAAATATAATAAATATTGCTAAGCACTGTTTGATGAAAGCAATGTTACTTTCAGAAATAGTGAACTTAATCCTCGATGTATGAATTATATCATTATTTTCACCAATGTAGCTGTAAATACGAGTTAAGAAGAATTCAGCAATGAGGCAGATAGATATATTGTGAATTACATCATGGAGGTGACCCTCAATATTAAGCAGAATATAAGAAACAGGAATAATGGAGGAAAAAAAAAAGTTTTTGAGTCTGTTCCATGTCATGTAAATCAAGGCTGAAGTTCACAATACAAGCATGTTTTATTTGTGTTGAAGAAGATTAAAAACAAGTTCAAGGATTACCTGGAATTCATTCCAAATAGGTGTGGACCCTATTGAGGAAAGTTTTCTTAGCTTTACCTTGAAATTAGACTTTGCTGATTAAAGTATATATGAAGAAGAGCTTATTTTCTTTGTAATTAGTAAATATATGTTTACCTTTTGCTGCTGACTTCACTATAAAATGGCCTTGCATGTAGAATCTTGAGATTGATCCAAATTCTGTCAGATGTTCAGAAGTCCTGTATGAACTTGTAAGTATTTGTTTTTTTGTTTTTGAGCTATTCAGGGGGGGTTTAATTAGTTAGTAAGAATGCGCCCGGCAGATTGAATGGCGGTCGGTGTCTATTCATCTCACAGAGGCTTTTAGAACTTTTGTACAGCAGAGCGGAACAATTTTAATTGGAAAAGAATCAAATTGACATTGACGTGATTAACAATTATGTCAACACCATCGAGAAATCTGAACAATGTCTGACATATAACAACTTGTAGATTGCCTTTCTTCGATCCAGCTCAATCTGCAACTTCACAAGGTCATTGTAGAACAGTTTGTAAACTATCTGTGCACTTTAATCTTTATCTCGACTTTATGATTCCAGATTGGATTTCAGTTCACATCCCAAAGCTAATGGGTATTTGGATACCAGTTTACCTGTATTAACCCTATACCAAGATTTATATGGGCCTAAAATGGTAGGCGTAGCTGTAATTCAGTGTTTCAGTGAGTGGGACTGTGCTTTATATTCTACTTCTTTAGTCACGGAGCTGTGTGATCCCGGTTAATAAGACTGTGCTCCAGCGTTTTAGTGATTAAAGATCATCAGGTGGGAGGACCTTCTGAATGTCTTTGCCATTAACGCTAACACCATCCGTTCAGCAACCTCCAATGCTTCTCCCCCAAGCCCAGCTTTATCCTGTTGCCTCCAGTACCAGTCCTGAAACAGTTGTTACTTTCCCATTTTCCCCCATGTGCTCTTTGAGCTAATTTTCCCCGCGCAGCCCTCATGTTCCCTTCACCCTTTCCCCATTTAAGTGCTTGTCTTTTATTCAGTCTTGGATGAATTTCAATTCTCCGGGTGTGTTCTTTGATTTCTGCAACAATTTCTGTATCCTTGCCACAGATCCCAAGCTGGCCACGGTCTCGGACTGTAGCAGACAGCCACAGAATCCCATACTCAATCTCTCCATCTAAAAGATTGCTGAACTCCATCTCCGTGACGTGCCTGCCTCTGCCCCTACTCAGCTCATGTCCTGCTGAAACCCTCATTCATATGAACACCCTCATCGACATGGGGAACCCCCCCCTCCCCCATATGAACAAAGGGAATGCCGCCTCAACTGATAAAGGGAACCCCCATTGGAGCTCCCTAGAGGGCCCTGCCTGGCTGCCAGAGAGCATTGCTAGGGGATAGTGCCAGAGTAGCGTCGGGAACACTGCCAGGGTATGCCCAAGCAAGCCCCCCCCCCCCCCCGTGGACCACGACAGATTCCATTTGCCTAGTTCATGATTTTGAAAAGCACTTGTGAACCTTGCCGATGTAACGTCATGTCGGCAAGGGGGAGTCCTCACATATTTGGAACTCCCCCCTTGCCAACATGTATTTAAATGAGGTTGCCGAACCTCCTGGGTGTAAACCTGGTTAAATCATTAGCGAGGGGCAGGGAGAATTGGTAAACATGATCTCGCCAGCAAGATTCCCATTTTCCATGTCTCACGATATTTTAAGCCCATGTTGCCGTTTGCGCTTGCACCGAACGTGGGCTCAAAATCGAGGCACAAGTCTTGTTTATCCATTATCTCTGTGTTTGATTATCTTCGTAGGCTTCCAGCCAGTTAAAGTCTTCTTTTTAAAATCCTCATTCTTGTTTTCAAATAACTCTGTAGCCTCAATGAGTAGGCCTTACCTTATGAATCTCTTCCAGCTCTACATGCCTTAGAAATCTCCACGCTCCTCCAATTCTAGCCTCTTGTGCATCCCTGATTTTTTTGGTGGTCATGCTATCACCTGTGTAGGCCCTAAGCTCAGGAATTATCTCTACATATTACTCCACTGCTCTGGCATTCTTTCCTCTTTTACAAAGCTCCTTAAAATCCACCTCGTGGACAAAATATTTGAGCATCTGTCTTTAAAACTCTTTCTGTGGTTCAATGTCAAGATTTTTTTGGTATAATAAAGCTCTTGTTAAGCACCTTGGGACGTAAAGGTGCGAAATAAATGCATGCTGTTGCTGTTGTAGATTTGTTTTATTTTAAACCAGTGTTGGGACGCTTCACCTCACTGAAATTCCTGTGTTATTGCTACTACAAAATGAGTCACTTGCTGTGTCATGGTTGGGCTCGGCCTCGCTTTTTCCATAGTGTTATTGACTTGTCTTAAACTAGGTCCCTTTATGTTAGATATACTTTCACTATTTTACTCCGAGGACCAAGAGATTGAGCTCTATTGAATATCAATTTCATTTCTCTCAGTTATATGTCTCTCAGGAACAAGTATGGAAGGCTGTGAAATGGGAGAACGAGGGTGCCCTCTAGATGTGTGCTCGTCAAGCTCATTGTGCGCTTTACTCTAACCAGCTGTACCTCATCTGTCACAAGGGGCATTTAATTGCTTCCAATGTAGGTTCACCCTTCATTGGCAACTCAACAGTGCCAATGAGATTTGCAAAGCTCAAGCGAATTGCCACTGAGTGGAGGCTGCAACTGGAGCTGCTGCCAAACGGCCTTTCCCTGAGGAGCTGGATGTGGGAGGACTTCTGTGGACTACAAGTGAACCAGTAAAGATGTAGAATCTCTAACGTCTGTATTTGATTTGCTTGGTTATGGAGAAGGGAGGAGAGAGAGACTCCGTGCATTGCCTGCCTGCAGACTTGTGTTGCAGCTTTGTGCTGCAGGGCCTAATTTACCTGGCACTTCCACCTGCAGCAAGGAGCCAATGCTGCTATTGGTGCAGTCTTGTCTTAGGGATGCCTGTAAACTGGAGCCTATGGATTCAAGGGCCTAGAGTGAGTGTAAGCCGGGAAGGGAGAATACTTTTTGGATATAAGAACATCTGACATCGGAAGGCCGGTGCCTGGTGCTCTCTGTTGAGGGGGGAAAAACGTTATATTTTTTCCATTAATTTTACCCTTGACAGGTCCCGGGCCGGACCATTCATGATTACATCCACCTGGTCAGGGACCTGATCCACCATTCCCAGAGGGCTGGTCTGTTGAGCACCTTCCTGTCACTTGACCAGGAGAATGCGTTTGACAGGGTGGATCACGAATATTTATTCAGAACTCTGGGTGCATTCAGGTTTGGGACCCACTTTGTTGCCGGCTCTGACTTCTGTATGTTGCCGCAGAGTGCTCTAGTTAAGATTAATGATAGCGTTCCTTTACTTTGGGAGAGCAGTGCGTCAGTCTGCCTCTTGTCTGGCCAATTGTTTTCTATCCACATGGAGTCTGCATCTCTTGTGGAAGAGGTCGTAGGGTCTGGTTCTGTGCAACCCAGGCATTGGTCCTTTTGGCCTATGCCAGAATGTTCATGGACCCTGCGGAGGATGCGCGAGTGCCAAGCTTTGTACTCTGCTGCGTCCTCTGCCGGGATCAACTGGTCCATGTGTTCCGGACTCCTGGCCGATCCGTGGCAGTTGGTCCACTCCCTGAGAAGCTCAGGCCTTTCACCTGGAGAGGACCAATCTCCTCTACATGGGAGTCCATCTTTGCCCGGAAGGAGCTGGAGGGCAAGGTCACCAATTGCCCGAGATGCTGGACAGGACTGTTCAGAATGCTGTCTGACAGGGCTTGGGTTCTGGTCATAAACCAGCTGATTGTCTCCATGTTATGTTACCAGCTGGTCACTTTGATCCCTCCCCCTGACTGTCACAAAAATCCTGAGAATGTTCATACAGTTCTACTGAGACAAAAGATTGCACTGGGTCACTGCTGAGGTTCTGAATCTCCCACTTAGGGATGGCGATCAGATATTGCTGTGCTCCCGCACTCGGGAGGCAATCTTTCACCTTGAGACCCTGCAGCAAAATCTCTACATCAAGCCATCTTCTAGATGATGTGCCTTGGTGATGTATTTTTTCCCGCCAGGTGCATGACCTGAACTATGACATGCAGCTCCAGTTCATAGACCCGAGGGGTCTTTGAAACTCTTTGCAGGCACTGCCCGTCTTTTACCAGGACCTGCTCAAAGTGTGGAGCATGGTCACCTCGTGCCACAGCTCTCCCCTGTCAGGAGTAGCAACTGGCATCAGGGAGCCACTGCTGAGGAATCTGCAGCTTGACCAACCTCATTTTGGATGGATGGTGAACGAACGGGCTTTGGCTGTTGGGGTGACCAGGACCGGGGGTATGCTGGCTGACGGAGGAGTGGGTTGGATGACACCCCACTAATTGGCATGCTGCTTGGTGATGGATGTCCAGCTCACGGCAAATCCCAGTGTTGGGTTTGTTGCATAGGAGTGACGGCACCATCTCCTCAGACAAGCTAATTGGACTCCTCAAGACAGCCTTGCAGTCCAAGGATGGACACTGTCGTCCCTTCCTGATTTGCAAGATTCTGCCTTTGAAGCTCTGGGAGGTCCAGAACCAGGGGCATGTCATCGGCCAGGGGCTCAGCAGTGTCCAGGGCTCCAGCATCCCTCCAAATTCCCCATCCCTGGGACCTCCCTACCTCCACCTGCTGTGGATTATCAATTGTGAGGTGCTCACCAGTGCCCGGTAAATGTTTGTATGCAAGATGTTTCCCTCAGAGCTGCTCGGGTCTGGTGATTCCATGGGGCTGAGGATGGTCCTGATTGCCTTGCAAGGGAAGGGAGATGGCATGAGTGTATCAAGGTGGATAAATGATGCAATTTGTTTACTCACATGAGGTTTGAGGAATGACTATTTGTCCTTGGGGTTCTCATGTTTGCTCGGTCCTCGCACTTTGTCATCAACACAGGCACGGTCAGGCTCATCCCCCACCAGCTCAAAGGCCCTTTCCTCATGTGGAGTCACGTTTTGGACAGCACGGTAGCACAAATGATTAGCACTGTGGCTTCACAGCGCCAGGGACCCAGGTTCGATTCCCTGCTGGGTCACTGTCTGTGCGGAGTCTGCACGTTCTCCCCGTGTGTGCGTGGGTTTCCTCCGGGTGCTCCGGTTTCCTCCCACAGTCCAAAGATGTGCAGGTTAGGTCTATTGGCCATGATAAATTGCCCTTAGTGACCAAAAAAGGTTAGGAGGGGTTAGTAGGTTACCGGGATAGGGTGGGTGAGGGCTTAAGTGGGTCGGTGCAGACTCGATGGGCCGAATGGCCTCCTTCTGCACTGTATGTTCTATGTTCTGGAGCTCCCACATGATACTGGATGGCTGTCCTCTCTCACACTGGTTGAGTTTGAGTTTGTCCTGCGGCGACACAGATGGGGAGCATCTAGGCAGGAGTCCTGCCATGTTCAGATGGTGGAGGAGTAGCATGCGTGCAACTGGGAGCAGGGATGGGAGGAGCAGAGTTAAGACTGAGAGGGGCAGCATGGGGGTGGGGGGGTAGATGAGGGCCTCGTCGCCTGTAGGTAACCCACGAGGTGGCTGGCTGAGAGATCACCTTGGGTGAAGTGGACAGTGAGAGGCTGGAGGTGGCAACCTGCACAAAGAAGTTCATTCATTCATCCTTCCTTCATTCTTCCTGCACTGCTGCACACCCTCTTCTGGACAGTGTTGGCACTCACCAAGGCAACTATTGCCTCCCAGGTTGGGGTGGAAACCCTCCTGGTGGGCCTCATTCCAGATTCCGGGATCTGCTGCACACGATCCAGGAGTCTGGTCAGGGCTCCCTCCGTGAAATGTGGTGCCAGCTTTCGTGCCATCCCTTCTCTTGGATCTGGAACAAGTGCTGGGGAAGCATTTACATGGAACCCCCAGTGATTGCAGTGATTAAGTTTCCCCAGTGCAAGCAAATCAGCAGGAAGGCGCCAAGAACACAGCGTGATTCTCATGGGGAGGAAAACTTTTTGTTTAAGAGGCCTCAGATTCCGTGAGAAATCCCACCGATTCAGTCAACAGGATTCACTCCTTTTTCCTCACCATGACTGACCCTACACCGTTTCTTCAGTCCGATTCCGCCCTATATCTAAAGTTAGTTTGGAAGGAGTTAAAGCCATGATTGAATGGTGGAGCAGACTCAATGGGCCGAATGGCCGAATTCTGTTCCTATGTTTTATGGGCTTATCTTGTTATCTACATTACAATGGTGGCTACACTTCAAAAGTACCTCATTGGTTATAAAGCATGTTGGGAGATCCTAAAGCTGTGAAAGAATTTATATAAATGCAAGTTGCTTATTTATTTATTTTATTTTTTTATCCAGCACTACTTGTTGTGCTCTTTAGCTATTTACTTATAATAGCTACAAAGTTCCGTAACATTTTCCCACGACAGATGTTGGGCGGAATTCTACGGCCTTATCCGTGGCGGGATCTGTTGCGAGCGAGAATGGATAATTTGGCCAATAATCCATCCATTTTCAAGGGCACTGTAAAATCTCAGGATGGAAGATTTTGGCCATTGGGTAGAATTTTCCATCAGCGGGATTTTCCGTGCCTTCCGAAGTCAATGGCCTTTGAATGCCCCTTGCCACAATTTCCAGACCCACCCCCTCCATGTCGAACCGTAAAATCTGGCCCGTTAGGTTAATTAGTCTGTGATTCCTATCATTGCTTCATGCTGATGACGGGAACTAATATTGCTTTTTCTCTAGCTCAGGTACTACTCCAGCCTTTGAGGAGCTCTGAGAAATATCAAAACATCATTCAGTTCCTGCTTTAATTATTTATGACATTAACATGTATCCATCTGGCCCCAGAAGACTTCTGGATATTTTATACTTCCAGTTTCTGTGTATCATGTTCTTTGGCAACTTCTGTATGTGCTATTGCTTAGCCCAGGGGTATCCAACATTCAATCTTGGGCCAAAACATGTGCCTTGATAATCTGGCACTTGTAGCATAGTCAATTCTTTTTTGCTGCATTCATATTTCGTATTTAATGGTTTGTCTCATTTGAATTTTGTGCTTCTGCAGGTTTGTGAACAACATCAACTTATCGCTATGTAATGTACTTTACAGATTTGTATTAGGCAAAAATAGATGCCTGGCTAAAGAAGAACACAGGAGATGAGGCCAAAAGGCTTGGTCAAGAAGATGGGTTTTAAGGAGGAACTTAAGGAGGTGAGGAAACAGACTGGGGAGGAGATTTAGGATGGGAATTTCAGAGCTTGGTCCTCGGTAGCTGAAGACATGGCAACCAGTGATGGGTTAGAACGGTTAGACAGAATGCACAGAACCAGAGGAATGAAGAGTACTGGGGAGTGTACAGGGCTGAAGGAGGTTACAGAGAGAGGGAGAGGTGAAGCCATGAAGGGATTTAAGGGATTTAAAAGCAAAGATGAGAATGTTAAGATGGAGGCATTGGAGAACCAAGAGCCAGTGTAGGTCAGCAAAAGATAGAGGTTGTCCATGTGAGTATGTGGACAAGAGATTTGGTGAGCTGAGGTTTACAGAGGGTGCTGAATGGGAGACAACAAAGCCATACATAAGGCTTTAAGCTGGAGATGAGCTGAAGTAGGGAGTCAGGCAAGCTCACAGTATAGGTCAAAGTAGGGGGTCATTGAGTGTTTTAAGGCCATTTCGTAGCACTGTGTCTTCATCAGTAGATAAATCCCAAGATCGCGTTGGGCGACGAGGCGGAGAATCCAGTTTCATGCATGAAATCGGGACCAGCAGCAATTCCGTGATTCTCCACCCCCCGAAAAGTGGCGTACTTGGGGAGTGCGCCGTGCCGAGTATCCACCACCCGAGGCCATTGCCTGAGGCCTGCCCCGCTATTCTCTGTTCCCAATCGGCCGAATTCCCGACGGCGTGGATCTAATCTGGTCCTGATTTTCGGAAAACTCGCGAGGCGGCTGCGGACTACATCCATGGCTGCCACAGTTAGAGGTGGGCTGATCGGAAGGCAGAGCGGGCCTCATTCTCGAGCGGCCGTTTGGGGGCACTATTTCCAGATCCAGGTCCGCAGGGGTCTCTGTTGGTGGGGGGTGGTGAGCAGGCTGGTCAGGTCACCACCATATTGGGGGTCAGGGAAGGGGTGAACCCAGAATATCTGAGGGTGGGGGGCTGAATTGTGCTGTGGGGTGGATGGTGGCCAGACACGGGACCTTGCTACTGGGCAGCCCACTCAAAATGGCGGCCTGATCGTGGGATTCCCGAGTGAATCTCTCGCAAACCTCACTATGTAAAAATTTGAATGCCTAAAGATTGGGAATTGCTTAGATGTGATTAGCGGCTTGGACCCATTATGCTCCACCCTTCTGCCACCCTTCACCCCTCTCAGACAGAAGTATCATGAGTGCAAATTACTACAGGTATTTACAAATGACTGCCAAGGAGGAATGGGAAACTGTTTGGTGTCAAGTCTGTGGACTTGTGGTGTGTTCCCCGGGATCAAGGTGGCCTGGCTCAGACTGCCATTGTTTCAGTCTGTGTTTTAAACGCACCCCTTTGGTGCTCCTTACAGGCTGCGAGCTGCGCATACTGCTGAGTGCTGCCTGTGTCCTTTGAATGCTCAGAAGGCCTCTGGTCATCTGGGAGCCCACTCAGGCAGCTCTTCTAGACACCCTCATTTCCCAGCTGTATCATCAAGAGGATGGGCACGGCTAAGCTCAATCAGGAGCCCACCAGGTGTTGGCACTTCTTAGAAGCGCTGCCCCACTGGAGAGTAAGAGGGGATCAGCAGAGCTCACCCCAACCAGAGGACACCTGCACCATGGCCTGTAGAGCCCTCCCTGGTTCTCCCTCTCAGGGCAGAGGCCTCAGTTGTGACCCCACCCCTCTTGATCACCAGCTGTCTCTTCCTGGTGAGACTGCCAGCCCTGACTGCATCTGCTACCACCTCCTAGGTGGTGTTCACGAGAGCAGGCTTCAATGTGTGGTCCACCCTGGGGAAGAGAGTGTCCCTCTGCTCCTCAATGGCATCGAGTTGTGGGTCCACCTCACACTCCCGACCTCGGGGAGCTTGTCTTCTGTGAGCCATATTGGTGGCTGCAGTGAGTGTGTGGTACGTAGAGAACGTAAAACAGCTCCAGCTGCCAGGCTCTTTTGCGTCATTTCCATCCCCAGCAGTTAGAACACCCACTGGGATGGGAATTGTGCTGATAGCGCGGCAGCAGAGCTGACCCATTTGCATGTCCTGACTCTCTTATCAAAAAGCACCCCCAACAGAAACACAAACTGCAAGCAATTTAGTCCCAGTGTCAACACTTAGGGCAAGATTCTGCGTTTGGGAAACGTATGTTCTCCCGCCGGAGCTGAATTCCACCTGATTTGCGCTCACGGTCACAATTCTTAGAGGCTGACCCCGCCCTCAACACAATTCTGCAGCCCCTCCTCCAGAATTTTCTGCATCACTCCCCTGGGGGAGGGGAGGGGGGCGGGCTACAATGTGGCCAGACAGGTTGATTAGGAGCCTGTAAATCCTTCCAATATGACAGGTGGTAAGAGTGAGAATTTGCTGATCAGCCATACTGCAAAGGGCAACAGCAAATCACTGCAGTACCTTGCCAAGCAGAATCGTGGGCAAAGTCCATGGTTTCCAACGCCCTCCCTAAAGATATGGGGAGGGATTCTCCGTTGCCTGACGCCGACATCCTAATCGGCGATTGGGTGGAGAATCAACTCCGATGCCCAAATCGGGGCTGGCGCCGGTTTGACGCCGGTCAGCCATGCTCCGCCCCTCTGAAATGGCATCATTGCATAGCGCGCCGCATGCCGTTGAAACGGCGTTGGCGCATCATCGGCAGGCCCTCCTGTGATACCCTGCGGGTCATGTGTGGTCTCAGTGGTTGGGAACACGGTGTGGTGGCTGCGGACTGTGTCCAGCGCCGCCACACTGAGCCGGGATCTGTGTCGCTGGCCGGGGGGGGGGGGGGTGTGCTTCCGCGAAGGCTTGGGGGACTGGTGGGAGTGGCCTTTGAGGTTGCGGATGTCGGGTCGCCTCTGCACACGGCTGGCACCATGTTGTACGGCGAGATCGCTGCAGGTCGCCGCCATGCGCATGCAAGGCCAGGGACTTGGCCATTCTCCGGCCATTTACAGCACGGGAGCTTTACCCGGTGCCGCTGCTGGCCCCTCACCGGTCCCAGAATCGGTAAGAGGTCGCTGTGGTTAACGTAAAATACCTGTGAATTCTCCGTTTGAGCCGGCACTTAGCTGCTGAAGGGGAGAATCTAGCCCATGGTACCTGGAGGAGATGTGTACTTAGCCGATTCTGCTCAGACTAACTGTCTGGTTTTCTACAGCGTGCATGTTGGAAGCAAAAGCTTGTCAGCACATCCAATCTTGCATTATGTTCCTCGTGTATTATAATTGGGTTCAGATAACAGTTTAAAAATGTTTTTTTGCTGTGGCTACATTATCTATCTTTCTTGGCTTAACAGATATGAATACACAAATAATATACAGATTTGATTTGACAGTTGTTTGTGTTCTATCCAGGACTTTGTGCATCTACCAGCGAGTGCCTGGAAGGGAAAAGGGGATTTCCATAAAATATATTTGCTCAGAATACTTTAAGAATGCATGTTGCTGCTCTCCTTTCGCAGGTGAAACAAATGGAGGGTAAACGCCAAATATGAAATGAATGAGTGTTATTCATCAACAAAGCAAACCAAAGAGCTTGCCTTGATGGGAGTCTCAAAATGATAAATACTCAATTTATGTACCATAATCTAGTCCTGTCCCACAAGCATTTCAATTATTTTAACACGTGCGATGTTTAAATGATTACTGTACACGTGACTTATACGCCAGTGACCTTGTTTATCTGGCTAATTTGCCTGTGATAAATGTGGTTGTACAAACAAGTTCAGACTGTGTAATACGCATGGGAGATTCCATTAATCTCCATATAAAATATCTCCAGATTTCTCAATGATGTCAGTATTAAAGGGTCCTTAGAGTACAATTTTGATCACGCAATGGTTCTTGAACTACAATTTTTGCATAAAAAACACCCAGCTAAAGAACGGAATCTGTTGGACTGGAAAAAAATACACAGCCATCTGCAGGAATTTATTTATTAACTAACTGAAGGTCACTTTAAAAAATATGAAACAAGCTAAAATCTGTAAGTGATAGTTTTTAACCTGACTGTTTTACTTTAATAGGAACAGGAGGTGACCATTTATTCCATTGAACCATCTCTACCCTCAAAGAACACGATTTATTTCAGTAACATAAAAATACTCCACGTGCCTTTAAGAATACATTACGGGCTGGACTCTCTGCCGCCCTCCTGCGGTCCAGGAGTTCCTGATGGAGCAAAGAATCCAGCTTTGGGGAAAAGACACTCCAATCGTTTCCAGTGCTCTGGTCACCCGCTGAAATCTGGATCGAGGTGTGCCAGCGGGAGGATGTTAGCGGTCGCTGAGGGGGGTCTCTTTATGGGGTCTCTGGTGGAGGGCAGGTTGGGCCAACTTGTACTGGGGGTGGGGAGGTGGTGACCAAACAATCCCGGGGCGGGAAGTTGGGAACAGATGTGGGACGTTTCTTTCAGGCTTCCCGCTCAAATTGGCAGCCCAATAGCCAGATTCCATAGGGAATCCCTTGCAATCTTCGGCATGCAAATCGGGTGCAAATCAACTCCCGCGGGAGAATGTGGGGTGGGATTCTCTGTTACCTGCCCCCGATATCTTAATCGGCGTCGGTCAGAGAATCCCTGTTTCCGACCGAATGGGAGGCGGTGCCTGTTTTCGGATGCTTATTGAGGAGTGTGCTGGACGCTGTTGGGACAGCCTCAGACGTTACCTGAAGGCCATCCCCCGTAGCTCTGTCCCCGATGGGCTGAGTTCTCAATGCTGCGGGACACGTGTGCTCACATGTGCTCTCAGTTTTCGTGAACCCGGACTGTGTCCAGCACCGCCACAGTTGGGGTGGGGCGCCGTGCTGCTGGCCGGGGGGAACTTCGGCGAGGGCTAAGGGGACTGGTGGGAGTGGCCCAGGGAGATCAGGAGGGCATATCTGGCAGGTCAGGTCCATACGCGGCCGCCGCCACGTTGTACGGCGCGACCGCTGCAGGTCGTCGCCTGGCGCATACGCGGCCATGGATCCAGCAATTCTCCAGGCGTTTATATCAGGAAGGTCGTGCGTTTTACATGGTACGGCTGCTAGCCCCTCACCCGTCGGAGGATCTGTGCTGGGGCCTCGCCGACTTTTTCGTCGTAAAACTGGACACTTCCTCCGGACGTAGCCTCAAAATCTGAGAATCCAGCCTCAAAACTGGAGTCTCCCAAACAGAGAATCCTGCTCGACATGTTATTAATCTACAATATCCATTTCATTATGATGTGCACTTTTGTGGACATCGTTTCTGGAATATCGATTGCCACTTTAACAGTGATAATTTTATTCCACCTTCTCTAACATATTCTCATCACCAGATGTTTTGTACTGCATCAACGGATGCAATTTACCCACCACATCCCACTGGAATTGGGACAGGACGGAAAACGGCTCGTACGCAAAATCCCGACTTGCAGAGCTAAGACTTAACTCTGCCAAAGCCAGATCGAAACGGCTCCTAGGGTCTACTGGCCGAGGAGACCCCAGCCGGTGCCATTTAGCACTGGTCTCCACAAACAGAGACCAAATGGAATGGCACTTGGGGGGGATCGGAGGCCCCCCCCGGTCATTGTTATCTAGGCAGGGTGACATCCTGGTACTGCGGATATCACCCAGAAATCTTGGCACTGCCAGCTTGGCAGTGGTACCTGGGCACCTTGACAGTGCCACATGCATGGCACTGCCAGAGTGCACAGGTGACACTGCTAGGCTGGCAGGGGCACAGTGCCAGGCTGACAGTACCAAGATGGCATTTTGCCCACACCAGGGATTGGGCCCAGGGGTGCCCTGCACAGATGAGGTGGGGGCTCGGGCTCAAGGCTTGAGGCAGGGCATTGGGAAGGTCTGCAGGTCATGTTGGGGGCGGGGCGGGGGGGAGGGGAGGAAGCAGTCGAGAGATCGGGTGATTCCCCATCAGGGCCTGGAGTTTCCAATCCCAACCACAACGGGCTCTTTTTTTTTTTTCTTTTGTTAGATCACGCCTGTAGAGTATCACCAGTAAAACCCATCCTTAAAATCAAAAGTCAAAAAGATTTGGAATAACTCCAAGATCCTATTTTTAAAAAATGTCCATTCAGTTGATTGATAGGCGCATATTTCCACTTAACTGGTGCACACACCTTCATGGATAACAGCTGTAAAGTTTGTTCAGACTGACGATTAGAAGGAACTGAGTTAACATTGCAAGTATCCAGTATAGTAAATGTATTGCTGTTGATGAGGATTTAGTTACCTGATATTTTCAGTCTCAATGGCGGGTAATTCCCCGCCCTTCCACGGCTAATCCGGTGAACCAGCCAAAGGTCCATTGACTCCAGCGGCACCTGTAAATCCCGCCAGGGGACAAGACCGCAAGATCCTGCCGGAGAACACTTTCAACTTCATCCACTTTAATACCTTTGCATTAGTAATAGTAAAGTTAATATTATCTGAGAAATTATTTATCCCTTCCAATGTCCTGTCCTAATCCTATTATCACCAGTTTGGATTTGGCATGGCCACTACATTTGGGATTTTGCTGGCTTTGTGGAGTATTTCCAGAATTCTGCTTTTGCAGCACTTTGGTGAGTTGTTTGTTATTGCCTTGGTGTATTTGACTGGATCTGGAACTGTACTGCATGAAACAAATTATCATTAAACGGCTCCCCACAAAAGAACGTTGATGACGAGCCAGATTTTTTCAAGATCACTCTATTTGAGGTGTGGTTGACAACTGATCCTGTGACTCTTTTTCCATTAATGCAAGGATTCCGCTGAGCTCAATTCTCTGTCCCACTCAATTCCTTCACATAGAACTGTAGAAATTATAGTTGAGAAGGAGGCCATTTAAACCATCGTAATATGATAGGGCTAACTCTTGAACTAGATTTATCTGTTCTGACCCCATTTTCCTACCCTTCCCAAGTATTCTTTAATGTTGCATCATCTTGTTTCATTATAAATTCTGGTCTGCTGAATACTTCTTTGAGTTCTGTGACATAAGTCACTACGGTAAGACCTCGGATTGTGGTACTTCTATCGGAGTTGATGTTGGGAGGATGGTGGTTAGGAAACAATGGTCTGGATTCTCCGATTCTGGGGCTATGTCCCCACAACGGCGTGGGAACGGTGGTGTTTTACGCCAGAAAAAATGGAGTAAAACGGCCACCGATTCCCCGCTTTGCTGGGGGCTAACATGCCGGCAGCGTAGTGCACCCAGCTCTAGCTGCCGATACGGCCCGGAGAATTGCCGCAGCCCTGATAAAGTCCTCCCCTAACCGCAGATCGGCCCTCCCACGACTGTGGCGCTGCTGGACTGAGTGGGCAGCTGCCACGCTGAGTTCCTGACGGATGAGACCATGCGCGACCGACCCAGTTGTGAACTCGGCCGGGCGGGGGCAGAGCATCGAGGTAAGGGGGCTCAGGCAATGTCCTGAGGCTGTCGATACGTGGCGCGTCATACTCTCTGGCATCTGGGCAGTGCCTCTCGGGTCCCACTCTGGCACTGCCAGGGTTCCTGGGTGGCACTGCCAGGGTGTGAGAAGGTGCCCTGGTGGCATTTTGCTCACTCCGGGGATTGGGTCCAAGGGTTCCCTGCCCGTTTGAGGTTGGTTGCGGTAGGGCTCAAGGACCCCTCCAACAAGTGAGTTGGGGCATTGGGCGCGTCTGGGGCGTCGTATCAGTTGGGGGTGGGGGGGTGGGGGGTGGCGGGCAGAAAGTGATTGGGACATCATTTTCTGCAGTGGTGAGTGGAACTTTGATCCAGCCCCTAATTGGACTCTTTTTTTGTTATACTGTGGCCTCTGTAGTTTTCTGTTAACTAAATCTTTATTAAATATTGGAACTATTTGCACATGTTCAGTATACAAGCCAGGAGCTGTCTCCATGCTTGGGTCTATACACATCACTGTTCAACACCTGGATCTGGAACATATTCCTTCTTGCATCACTGCGTAGACAAAACTGTACTCTGTCCCACATTGACCTTCTATGTGCCAGGCACTTCTACTCCATCTTTCCCCCTGGTCTTTATCCAATGTATTTGGAAATATACTAGTTTACTTCATGTCATACATTATCAGTCCAATACAGTTATATTGTTGCTGCATTACTACTATTACTACCCCCGCACTGTTACCACCTTATCACTACCACCATTAAATTCCTCAGATATAAAGGTTCAGGTGGTCTGCAGGCCTCATAACCATTCCCTATCTCATTTGCAGTTCTGGTAGGCTGTGTGGTTAATTGTTCTTCTGGTTAGTCTGGAGATTGAGCTGGCATCTGGGTATGTTATTCTTTTCTTCCATTTCTTCACTTGGTTGGTTTCAGCTGTGGCATTGATCAGTGGTTGCGGCTAATCCAACTTGTTTCTTATGGGGGCGGGTGAACATTATGTTCATCTCCTTGGCGCCTCTTTTGTTTTCTCCGTCAACATGTGATGTCCTCTGTGGCTGAGAAAAGGTGCTCCTGTGGCGAGAAGAAAGTTTTGTGGTACATTTACCTCTGCTATTCATTGTCCATCATGGACAGCTGCAACCAGGTTCCAGCACCTCTTGCAGCTTTGACACGCCAGCTGGGAGTTGCGATGGATGTACAGTGGTTGCTGTGTTAACCTGCTGGACCATCATCAGGGCAGGAGATAGAGGCTTTTCAGAGTGCTGATCACTCTCTTTCATCTCTTCCACAGAAGCTGTCATGATTATGTCCTGGGTGATTGGCTAGTCTGACCTTCAGGGTCTTCCAGGACCTGGAACAATTCTCTGCAAATACAGAAGATGGTTCAGAGCGAAGTCTCAGCAAGGATACTCGTCTTTGTTTGAATACTTGGGAATGTGCAGTTCCGTTTTGCTAAAGATGGTAGTTGTCTTGACATCATCTGCATTGTCTTGACATCATCTGCATCCTTGAGAAGATCTAAGGCTCTGCAGGCATTCCTGCTCAGGAGACAGAAAAGCTAGTAATGGATGATACATTAGTTCGAAGATCTGTTTCCCACCATACCTGTGGTTCCAGGATCATAGCAATGACTGGAAATCGGGATCCTCCAAAGAAGCATGTCTTGTGCCTTCTGGGTTTGTAGTCTCGACCTTAGAATCATAGAATCCCCATAGTGCAGGAGGCCATTCAGCCCATTGCGTCTGCACCGACCCTCCGAAAGAGCACCCCACCCAGGTCCAGACTCTTCCCCACCCTAACTTTGTAATCTAACCTGCATATCCTTGGACACTAAGGGACAATTTATCATGGCCAATCCACCGAACACATCTTTGGACTGGGGGGGGGGGGGGGGGGGGGGGGGGGGGGGGGACAGGAGCACCCAGAGGAAACCCATGCAGACACTGGGAGAATATGCAAACTCCGCACAGTCATCCAAGGCCGAAATTGAACCTGCGTCCCTGGTGCTGTGAAGCTGCAGTGCTCACTGCTGTGCCATCATGCCGACATTGTGGATTATTTTAGGGCCTTTCATTTGTTTAATGGCTCTTGCCTTGCATAGTTTGCCATAGTGTCCAATTCTGTTTCATTGGGTTACACTTGCAGGACATCGATCTCACCAGTGAGGGCACTTTGCTCCACAGCACTGGCTGGTTCAGGAATTGCATTTCTTGACTTAGAATATCCTTGTGTCTTGTGACCTGACAAACTGGACTGAAGGCTGACCATTTTATATTCGCTCCCTGTAAAATTGCCCTGTACTGCTCGGAGGTCTGACCACCGATGGGCCACCTAGGCTGGTGAGTGGGCCGCATGGGTGGCCCTCCTTCATCTCAATGGGTCGCAAGATTCAAATTGGGCTTGTTCACTAACCATGACCCCATGAGTAAGATTAAATATATTTAATACACGCTGAATATTTCATAACTAGTTGTAGAAAATGCTTAATCATTTACATATTAATAGAACTATCAACTTCAAATGGTAAAATCAAAATAAATATATACACTTCAGAAGCAGAGAGAGCACATGGCTCGCAGTCAATGTTGTGTGCAATCAGCTTGCATATCATCTCATGTGCCCTTGCTTTATGTGTAAATCACTTCAGACATACTAGTATGGGAAAAAACTTACATGGATGGAGATCAGTGGAATGTGGCAACTCTCTCGTGGGCAGTCAACAAAATGTCTCCTGCGCCACACCCAGAACCTAAATGGGCTGCATGTGACCCCCGGGCTGCAGGTTTCCCATCACTGGTTCTGACTGTCTAACTATCTGTATTGCCGTTTCCAGGGTTCGATCTTCCTTTGCTTCCAGGAAGTCAGGGAGTGCATTGTCTGTAACTACTCCCATATTCAATCTCTGATGAGTTCAGAATTTAAATCTCCGTGTTCACTACCTTCTGCCATTCTGTACAGATCATGGATCAATGAATTGGCTGGTTCTCCGTGCAGCTGGAATCTCTTTTTGAATTAAGCTCTATTGAGTATTTTATTGCTTCTTAGATTCAAATAAATGTTGAATGATTGACATACCTCTTTGAATTTTGCAGATGATTCATTAATTCCCTGTCTGACAATGATGTCATTTGCCATCGTGCCTGCAGAGCTTTTTTAAAATTTGGATTACCCAATTATTTTTTCCAATTAAGGGGAAATATAGCGTGGCCAATCCAGCTACTCTGCAAAATTTTTGGGTTGTGGGGGCGAAACCCACGCAGACACGGGGAGAATGTGCAAACTCCACACGGACAGTGACCCAGAGCTGGGATCGAACCTGGGACCTCAGTGCCGTGAGGCAGCTGTGCTAACCATTAGGCCACCGTGCTGCCCTGTGCCTACAGAGTTAAGCACCATGTCCATTTGCTCTTCTGACTTTTTATTTAAACTTGAAGTGATGGTGTACCTTTAAGATCTTTTCCTTCGAAGTCCTCAATTTTGTTTTGAACGGGCAGCCAGATAGCGAAGTTCCGCAGCTGATCCCCCCCCCCCCCCCCCCGACAGTACCGCAAATCAGCCCCCCAACCCCGCATTGCAAAGCAGCCCCCCACCCCTGGATTTTCTGGGTGCCAAGGGGGGCACCCAAATAGGGGGCTTAGACTCGATCTGCTCTGCCATAGGACTCCCTAAATAGGGAGACACCCCTCCCCAGGACCCCCTACGTAGGGAGATCCCCCACATGGACCACCTAACCAAAAGCATCCCCCACAAAGATCCCTTTCCTAAAGGAACCCCCCCCCCTCCACAGGGACCCCCAGGGACTTCCTTAACAGAGAAACTCCCCACAGCAACACCCTTAATAGGTAAGCCCCCTGGATCCATTCAATTTCCAGCTCAGCACTCCAACATCACTCAAACATGAAGGGGTGTGATTGGAATTCCCTTTGATATGGTGGATGTTTCTGCCAAGAAGGCCATCACCAGCTGTAAACCAGAGGCTTTGATCAATCAGCCGGCTGGGAGGAAAGCCTGCAACAAAACCACCATTAGAAGCAAGACTTTTGACTTTAATCATTATTTCTACCCCTTTCCACCCCTCTGTGTTTGTCTGTTTTGTGTGTGTGTGTAGAGACCGGGCAGTTAAAGGGGGAGGCAGGTATTAGCTTGACATTAAGCAGATGTATTCACTACATATTTCATATTTGTTCTAGTTATAAATAAACAGTAATTGTGTTTAAACTCACAAACCTAGTGACTGCAATTATTTGACTGCCCAGGGCCAAATGTTTTGAGTACTTTTTTGAACATTATTGGTTAATTCACTTGCATTGCAACCCCGGGGGCTGTCGGGCTGGAATTGACCGCATACTAGCCCAGGGTGTCGTAACAAACATTTCTGGCCCTGTGCACAGAAATTCTGGGGGCAATGTCTGCATTGTCACTGTGGTAGGGCAGGGGCTGATATAGCCAGAAAGGCTGGCTCCACAGAGATCAGGGCACCATCTTTAAAGGGCACCTTGTTATGCATCCCCACGGACACAGATGAACGCCTACAAGCATCGGGGTGACGCCCCTCACCATGGAAGTATCGGCGGAATCCTACCCCCCCCCCCCCCTCCCCCACCCCCCTGACTGTCACATTGTGCCAGGAGACAGTGTCAACCTATGCTGGGGGCAGTGCCCAGGCATATCCCTCTTCCCCGGTGCCGGAGTCTGACAAACTGCAGCCGCACATACTCATTACACTCCCCACACACACTTATCCCAGCCAACAACATGGCACTGGTTGTGCTGGAGCGCGCCCATAAAGCTCATGAGTTGGCTGGGACCAGGGGGCTGCCCTGGGGGGGACACCTATATGACTCATGGCACTCGGTTCAAAGTGAGGTGTTCGCAATGTGCTCAGCTGCATGGTTGCCTTGCTGGCTGTGGCAATAGTGTTCCATGCCCATCCATCCTAACTCCACAACCCACCTCCTGGCCACCCCCACTACTCCCTCCGGCTCTGGCAGAAGCCCCCTGCCCAGCGGCACAACTGTCAGCAAAATATGGTGATGTTGGACATCTTCCGTATGCCCTCTCTCTCCCTCAGCAGCGGCCACGCCGGTTTCAAGATTTGTGAAAGCCCATCGGGAACTCGGCCCATCGGAGGCAGAGAATTGCGGAGGCCTCGAAGAATACCGGGTCAGGCCCACTAATGATATGCAAACGGTGTATACTGTATGTGATTTCCGGAACGCATTGACACCGCTGTGTCGAGGTGCTGGAGCATTGCGATTTGCTGTCAAATCGGCACCTGCCGCAATTTTGGTTTCTGAACCGATTTTCCACCGAATAGTCTTTCCCGATTTTCGGTGTCGGCTAACGGAGAATCTCACCCCATATCTTTGCAGGGAGAAAATTTTCAGACAAGTGTTTTTGAAACCACCTAAAGAGGCAAGTCATGTGGAAGGGAAACCGTGGAAATAAAACAAATGGGTTTATCGACTTAATGATGCATCGAGGGTATGGTATTTCTTGATTAGATAGTCTTGTTGAAAGCAGGTTGTACGCAATTGATAGCAGATCCAGCAATGATTGATAAGTGCCACAAAGGGAAATTTTCCGGCATCTTTATGATACATGTTGATGATTTTGTATGGGGACATTCTGTGGAATTTGAGCAATTTGTTCTAAATAAGATTTAAAAGGGAATTTAAGATTGAATGTCAGGATATGCGGACCTTTAAATGTGTAGGTTGCACAATAAGCATACTAGGTCTGGGGTACCTTTAAATCCACATTCTTATCTAGTGAGAGTTACTTCTATACTTCTTAATTGTGTTAGGTCATCACAGAAAGATGATGTTACACTTAAAGAAGAAACAGAGAAGTTAAGCAGCTTGAATGGGCAGTTGAATTAGCTGGGAACTCGAATTAGACCAGCTAGTTCAATAAATTTGAACTAAACATTATGTGGAAACATGCTATAGGTCAGCTGTGGATGTCTGAAGGACAAATAAAACATTTAAAATTAAAAAATTAAATACAGAGTAATGTGTACTCAAATTTCTGGACCTGAGGGACCTGAAATTAAACAATTTTAGGGATACTTCTCATTCCAATCTTCTATGTAGGTATTTAAGTAAAGCTGGTTTTAGAATATTCTTGGTGGGGAGAAATAGAAAATATTGTCACTGACCTGGGAAGGTGAGAAAGCAAACAGGGTGGCTGAAACACTGGCTCTTGTGGAAGCAATAGATATGGGGTCAGATTTTCCGATTCTGAGGCTAAGTGCGGAGGATCCGTGGCGTTTTACGGGGAAGGAAATCAGCGGCGCCCCCTCCCCGCTGTTGCGACCGGTGAGTGGCTAGCAGTTGCGTCACGTAAAACGCCCGACCTCCACGAAATAAATGGCTGGAGAATTGCCGGGTCCGTGGCTGCGTGTGTGCACGGCGATGACCATCAGCAGTCGCGCCATACAACATTGCGCCGGCCGTATGCGGACCGGACCTACCAGGTAGTGCCCTCCTGGACATGCCCTCACCACCCCCTGACCACCCACCACCAGTACCCCCAGCCCTCGCCGAAGCACCCCCCCCCCCCCGGCCAGCAGCACCGCTCCCGCCCAATTGTGGCGGCTCCGGACACAGTCCGCAGTCGCCACGCCAGGTTCCCACATGGTTATGCCAACCATGTGGTTGGCATACGTCCCCCGCGCCATCGTGAACCCGGCCCATTGGGGGCGGAGCATCGGGGGATGACCTTCAGGTGACGTCTTGAGGCCATCCCAAAGGTTTGGGCCATGATGACGTTGTTTTGGAGGAGGAGGAGCATCTCAAACCTGGGTAAAACAGGCGCCGCCCCCAAAATCCGTCGTAAAAAGGGATTCTCCGACTGATAGCCGATTACAAAATAGGCTTTGGGAAACAGAGAATCCCGCCCATAAGGTTTTACTTGTCAAATTGTTTAAAGGGAATCCTATACAAAGGGTGTTCTGAGAATAGTTTGTCCATTGAATGTTGCATAAATAACTGCTACCTTATGGGATTCAACACAAATTGTGACAGAGAAAAGGCTGAGGATTGACATTACTTGTGTTAAAGAGATGTTAGAAAGAAAAGAAACCCACAAGCTAAAATGGGTTCAGGCAAGTCCGGTTCTGTGCCGGGCGCAATGGGGTCACTGAATCCCACCCAATGACACAGATGGAGTCTCACCACTGTTTTATAAATATTTAACGTCGCCTCCATGCATTTTACTCTATGCCTCTATTCATAAAACCAAGAATCCTATGTGCTATTTTTAAGTCATCTCAACCTCTCTTATCCACTTTCAAACACTCCTGATGATACGGAAGGAGAGGTTTTTTTTGCATTTTTAAGTGGTAGAGCACCAAGACACTGAAGTTTCAATGCACATCATTCGCTCTCAGGACTGTTTTGAATAAAAAAATGTATTTTCTGTTTTTCATTTTCCTACTTCTTTCTTGTATTTTGTCATTCAAAAACAGTGTTGATCTGTTTTACTTCTTTATCTTTTGCCACTGATCTTTCATTCGCCAAAAGGTGGGAATCTGAATTTAAAAGCACCTTTTCTCATAAGGCGGGTTTTTCTCCCTTTATTTTTCCTGATTCTCTTCAGGCTTAGGACCAACTGTAGCCAACATATTGTGTGACCCGCCTACACCAGTGCTGCACACGATCATATGCTCCAAGCTGAGTGAATGGCTCTCTCAATGACCCTCCTACCTTCCAGTTTCTGCTCAACTCTTTTCGCCATTGACATGTCCAAAGATTGGAAATCAGTTGCACAGGTTGTAGGTTCAAACCATGCTGTGCCTCAGAAGCATCAACAGGATTTCTTACTGCCTCAGAAGCATCAACAGGATTACTTATTGATGAACTGGGCTGTTTGTTCATAGTGCTATGCGGAACTATTCACTACATTAAAGCATGCAATGCTTCAATATTGTTTGGGAAAACAGAGCAAATATTTAGAAGGATATGAAAAATGACACTGACTGACTTCCCTACTTGAATTCTCATTGTGCTGGAGACAGACAGACCATCAAATGCTCGGAATTTCCTGATTGGCAAGAGAGAATATGAAGCGACAGGACGCCTCCCAAACCAACATGAAACAGAATGAGAGGAGAAAAACTCAATAAAAATAAGTCACTGCACTGACAGTAGTAGTTTTGTATACCAATAATGATTTTTTTTGCAACAGAGGGAAAGTATTTAAATTATTACACAACTCAACTGAAAATGTTTGAAGGAAGTGCAAGCAAAACTACCGATAATCTTTCCACAAGCTCACAATTGCAATCAAATTGCTAAACTGCAGTCTTACCTTTGCACTGGTTTTGTTCATTAAGTGTAAATCCATGTGGACATCGGCGCTGGGGAAAGCGAGGGAGAACTGGATATGACCGTCGAGTGGGAACAGGCACATGAACAGGAACCAAAGGGGGAGCCGTTGTCATATTATTCAGGAAAACGACAGCTGTTTTAGGCAGGCATAAGTATCCTCCATAATGATTTATACATTTCATTTCTCCTTTGCAAGCATCTGGGATGGTCTCACATTCATCAATATCTGATAATAAACAAAAGTATAGCCTGTTAGGGTTCGTCCTTCATGTTTAGGTGTGAAAGCAATTTTCCCACAAAGTTGCTCAATGTCAGCTGATGACATCGCAGCTAGGGCAATAGGGGAGCTAGAACCGGAGTGTATAATGAGCCAACAGTGACTGGACTTCTCCGGCTGTTGCGATCCACATTTCCCGCCAGCAGCGCACCTCCGCCCGTGGGTTTCTTGGCCGCGTGGGCTGGATTCGATGGGAATTCCCACTGACAAGCAGTGTGAAGACAGAATTCCTTCACCAGCGAACGGGACGCCGCCGAGAAATACAGGGGTGGGGAACCGGAGAATTCAGCCCAATGCCTCTCCTTAGCCAATGAGATTAAAGGATTAAGAAATAAACAACGGAGGGTTTGAGAAAAGAGGGTTAATAAAAGTCAAATTAGAGATAGAAATCTAGAAACATTAAGCATTTATGATGGAGGCGACCATGCTTGTGCTGGCTGAAAAGGTTATCCAGTCTAGTCTCACCTTTCACGTCTTGATCCGTATCGGAGTACTCCACGGAATTTCAATTGCACATTCAAGAATTCTTTTAATCCGATGAGGGTTGCTGCCTGTCCAGGCTTTCACGCAGATAGCTCGAGGCCACCAGCACCCTCTGGGTGAAAACATTTTTCTATTCTCCTCTAATCCTCCTGCCAATTACTTTAAAACAATGCCCTTTGGCTATTGACCTCTCTGCTCATGGAAATAGGTTCTCTCTATATCCACTCTATCGAGGGCCCTCATAATTTTGTGCACCTAAATTAAATCTCTCCTTAGCCTACGTTGTTCCAAAGAAAACAAACCCAGCCAGCCAATATTTCCCCATAGCTGAAGATTCTCCATCCTTGGCAGCATCCTTATAATTCTCCTTTGTCCTCTCTCTACGTAATCACATGCTTCCTGCAATATGGTGCTCAGAACTGTAACCTCCCTGTTCATATATTTCATACCTCGACTAATAATGAAATTATCTCATATGCTTTCTTAACCATTTTATCTATTTGTCCTGCTACATTCATGGATCTGTTCATACGCTCTCCAACATCCATCTGTTCCCCTACACCTCGGTGTCATACCAGTTATTGCATATTCCCTTGTCTTGTTTGCCTCCCCAAATGCACTACCTCCATATCTCTGCCCACCTGGCCTATCTATTGCTATCTTCCTGGAGCCTACAGATTTCTTCTTCACCATCAACCTGCTATAATCCGCAAGTATCTTATGGGGTAGGAACAATTAACTTCCACTTGAACCTAGCAGAATATGAGCTCCCTCATTAAGAGGACGAAGGACCTCTAAACAATGTAGAGGTCCTACCGTGTGATGTATATTATAGTTATTGTAAATAAACTAAATTTCTTTGAACTATTCGGAGTGGATTCCTTCGTGGCCTTATAAATCAACCATTGTTTCTATGATCTGCAAACCCCATAATCATGACCCCCTACATTTAACAGCAACTTATAATGATATACCTTTAACATAATAAGATGCCCCAAAGCAGTTCGCAGAAGCATTATTAAACAAAATGCGACACCGGACCACATAATGAGTTTTTAATTCAGATGCTCAAAAGCTTGATCAAAGCTGCATTGTAGCGAGTCTTTAAGGAGGAAAGCAAGGTAGAGAGGCAGAGAGCTGAGGAAGGTATTCGGGAGCTTGGGGCCAAGGCAACTGAAGGCTTGGCCACTAACGTTGGAGTGATTAAAACCAGGGGTGCTCAAGAGAGATGTCTTCCCAATGGCTGGTGATAATTTCTGCTCGTCCATTACTGGATCTTGGATAAGCAGTCTGATAATTTTGCAACAATGGAGGAGCCACGAGAAGTGATGGTGAGGTAGAGCATTCATTTGAAAACTATCAAAGAATAAAGAACAATACAGCATAGGAACAGGCCCTTCAATGCTCCAAGCCTGCGCCGATCAGGTGTCCTATCTAGATCAACCGCCTGTATCTTTCTATACCCCGTCTGTTCATGTGCCTATCCAGATAAGTCTTAAAGGTCGTTAACGTAAACGTATCTGCCTCAATCACCTCACTTGGCAGTGCATTCCAGGCCACCACCACCCTCTGTGTAAAAATCTTCCCACGCACATCTCCACTGAACTTTCTCACCTCACCTCGAACTTGTGCCCCTTGTAATTGTCATTTCCGCCTTGGAAAAAGCCTCCAACTGTTCACCCTATCTATACCCCAAATAATTTTATAAACTTCTATCAGGTCGCCCCTCAGCCTCCGTCTCTCTAGGGAGAACAATCCCAGTTTATTCAATCTCTCCTCATAGCTAATACACTCCATACCAGGCAACAGCCTGGTAAACCTTTTCTGTACTCTCCCCAAAGCCTCCACGTCCTTCTGGTAGTGCGGTGACCAGAATTGGACACACTAATCCAAATGTGGTCTAACCAACGCTCTATATAATTGTAACATAATTTTCAAGCTTTTATACTCGATACTCTGTCCTATGAAGGAAAGCATGCCAGATGCTTTCTTTACCACCGTTTCCACCTGTGCTGCCATTTTCAAGGATCTGTGGAGTTGCAGGCACAGAGAGATCTAGGCCCAGATCTCTCTGTGCCTCTATGCTCCTGATGGTTCTGCCATTTATTTTATAGCTCCCACCTGAACTGGATCTACCAAAATGCACCACCTCGCATTTATCTGGGTTAAATTCCATCTGCCATTTCTCTGCCCAATTTTGCAGCCTATCTATATCCTGTTGTATTCTCTGACAATCTTGATCACTATCCGCAACTCTTGCAATCTTAGTATTATCCGCAAACTTGCTAATCAGACCGGCTACATTTTCTTCCAAATCATTTATATATATTACAAACAGCAGAGGTCCCAGTACTGATCCCTGCGGAACACCACTAGTTACAGACCGCCATTCGGAAAAACACCCTTCCACTGCTACCCTCCATCTTCTATGGCCAAGCCAGTTCTGGATCTATCCAACTAGTTCACCCCTGACCCCATGTGATCTAATCTTTTGCACCAGGCTGCCATGAGGGACCTTATCAAATGCTTTACTGTACATGAGGGACCTTATCAAATGCTTTACTAATGCTTTACTATCACTGTGCTTTCAGATGGTGCTGCTAAGAGGCAGCAGGTAAGTGAGAAATAGAAGAGGGTGAAGGATACATCTTGAGGAGACACCAGGAGGAATGATGAAGGAGCAGGAAGAGAAGTCATTGAAAATGATTCTCTTTTTTATAATAATAATAATAATCTTTAGTGTCACAAGTAGGCTTACATTAACACTGCAATGAAGTTACTGTGAAAAGCCCCCTAGTCGCCACATTCCGATGCCTGTTCGGGTACACAGAGGGAGAATTCAGAATGTCCAGTTCACCTAACAGCACATCTTTCAGGAGGAAACCAGAGCACCCAGAGGAACCCTCGCAGACACGGAGAGAACGTGCAGACTCCACACAGACAGTGATCCAGCGGGGAATTGAGCCTGGAACCCTGGAGCTGTGAAACAACTGTGCTACCCACTGTGCTATCATGCTGCCCCTGGTTCTGATTAAATAGAATCAACAGCATGTTTTGCGGAGGCAGAGGCGGCTCACCACTGGCCGCCAGTGGGATCTTCCCATCCCACCGCTGTCTACGGCAGTTTGCGTGGCTCACCCATCCCGCCGTCAGGGAACCAGCCATGGGGGGAGAGGTCGTCTTCAAAGGGACCAGAATATCCCACCAGTGGGGTAGGCCAGAAGGTCCCACCCTCTGTTTCCAACCACACAGTCAATTCTGTATCCATGTTACTGTTGTCCCTTTTATTCCACAAGCTCTAACTTCTCTGTCCAGACCTCTCATGATTTTGAATGCCTCTGTCAAATTTACTTTCAACCTTCTCCGCTCGGAGAACTTCTCCAATCTTTGTTTCACAGGCACTTTATCAAATGTCTTTTGGAAGTCCATGTACACCACATCAACAGCATTACCCTCATCAACTCCCTTGGTCATCTCATCAAAAAAAAACCTCAAGTATGTTAGTTAAACACCTTTAACTTAACAAATCTGTGATGGCTTTACTGAATTAAACTGCATTTTCTCAAGTGACTATTAATTCTGCCCTGATTGATCATTTCTAAACTGACTGGTGTGCAAATAGTTGGGCCTATCTTTGCACCCTTTATTTAAATGTATTTGCAATTCTTCTGTCCGCTACCACCAGCGCTACATTTAAAGAAGATTTGAAAATTATGGCCAGTGTCTCTGCAAATCCCACTCTTGCTTCCCTCAGTATCCTTAGATGTATCTCATCCAGTTCTGGTGTCTTGTCAACTTTTAAGTACAGGCAGCCTATCCAATACCTCCTCCTGGTCAATTTTAAACCCTCCCAAGGTTTAAAATTGATAAGGAGGTGGTACTGGATAGGCTGAACTACCTCTTCTGTCACCATTATCTGTCCAGCATCTACTTCCTTGGCAAAGTACACATTTAATTTCTCAACCATGCTTAAATCCCACTTTTGGTCCCTAATTGGCCCCACTCCTTTCACCATATTTTTATTATTTATTAGCCTAAAGAAAACTTTTGCATTCCCTTTTATATTAGCTGCCACTCTCTTCTCAGAAATTAATCTTTGTTACTTGTATTTGCTATCTTGAGTCCCCTCTGAACCTTTTATATTCGGCCTGGTTCTTGGTTGTATTCTTCACCTGATGTCAGTCACAAGCACACTTTTACTTATTAATTCTAATCTCTATCTCTTTCATCATTAAGGAAGCGAAGATCCCTCAATTTGTTACCATCTGGCTGGAATAATCCAAAATTGTTATGCCCAGGTGATGAAGGATGAACTGGCTCCCTTTCTTCATTCAGCCTGCTCTGGTGGTCACAACAAGATTAATCTAAAAACAAATGATCCCTCCCTTCACATACTTTTCCCAGTTATAAGGAGCCAATTTAATCAGGCTTTATTGAGTTAAAGATAGAGTGAGTTTAGTAACTACTAACGACAAGGACATGATAAAATACGGGCATAGACATTTATACAGATTGGAAATGAGTCCAAGGTAAGAAAGAGAAAGGTATATGGAACAGTCCTAAAGTCATGAGGAGTAGATGATTAAGCCTTGCAGCTGTTGCTGACTTCAGCAGGCTAAGAGTTGATTTCATGATTCCAGTACTGCTGACGTCAGCAGGTCAATTTTGAGATTCCAGTTTGGCAGAGAAGTTTCCTTGCTTCTATTTCAGCTGTGGTCTTCGTTGACTTGGCTTACATCAGCAATCAGAGAGAGAAATAGTGATATACCTGAAAACGGCTTTCGCAGAGGTACTGTTGCTGACTGGCTTCCTCTTTGGTGTCACACATGTTCCCACATCCCACTGGTTCACAACAGAGACAGACTTGGGGCAGCTTTTCAGCTGGCTTTTATCCCAGTCTTTACATATTCCCGGAAGGCTAAATCCACAAATCTGACAAGACATTACACACAGGCTGATGAAATTATAATCAGCTTTCATTATGTCCCATTGTCTCCACTGAAGATGGCAATTAGTTTCTGTATGCTTTAGAAGTATCTTTGTCTAGAAACAGGGTGGTTCCATTGTCTCTCAGAGTCTCACACTCCAGCAAATCAACCAGTGACTGATTACATCCTCATCCTTCCTTGGGCTTGTGCGCCAAAAGAGACAGGTTTTCTTTAAAGTTCAAATTTTCCAGACGTAATTTGGTGTTTTTCCTTCATTATTGTGACAATGAATATTTATCTCCATTATCACCACAATCTCAGATTTCCATGTAGCTCTCTGTGCCTGCAAATCACCAATCTTATTTACTATATTCTACTCATTCACATACATGCACCATAACCCTAATTTAGATTTGATCACTTATGCTGAAACCACTATTTCCCACTTTAGTGTTATCTGTCTCTCCCAGTATTCTGTATATCTGGATATCCCTCTCTAGCATTATCTCTTGGTTCTCACACCCCTGCCAAGTTAGTTTTCACCTTCCCCATAGCATTAGCAAATCACCACCAAGAAAATCAGTCCCGATTCTGTTTAGATACAACCCATCAGGCCTGTATAGGTCCCACCTCCCCTAAAATGAATCCCAATGACCCAGGAATCCTTCTTGCACATCTTTCCAGCAATGCATTCATGCACTTGATCCTTCTCTCTGCATTTGTGTGTGGTACTAGGTGTAATCGGTAGATTACTAAATTTGAGGTCCTGCTTGCAAATGCCTTACCCAGCTCCCTAAATTCTGATTGCAGGATCACATCCCTTTTTCTATCTATGTCATTTGTCCCAATGTGAACCATGACGATTGGCTGTTCACCCCGTCCCTCCAGGATACTCTGCAGGCGTTCAGTGACACCTTTAACCCTGGCATCAGGGAGACAACACATCATCTTGGATTCATTTCTGTAGCCACAAAACACTTGTCTGTTCCCTTAACTTGTCAATTTACTTATCAATATTGCTCTTACATGGCTTCTTCGTGCCTCTCTGTACAGCTGAGCCAGCCATGGTACCATAGATTTGGCTCTGGCTATGCTCCCTAGATGAACCGTCACCTGCATCAGCATTCAGAACTGTACACTGGTTGGAGAGAAAGATGCACTCAGGGGACTTCTGTACTGGCTACCTGTTTCTTTTGACTGTTTGAGGGTCACGTATTCCTTCTCTCCCTACATATTCTTAAACTGCGAAGGACCCCATCTATAAACCTACTATCCACAAAGCTCTCAACCACATGGATCCACCACAATGACACCAGCTGCCACTCAAGTTCTAAACCCCAGAGCTCGAGCTGCAGAAGCTGACAACCAACTACGCAGCAAATGACATCCCAGAACAGAAGCATCCTGGAGTTCCCACATTGCACAGGATGTGCACCAGTGGTTAAAGCTGCTTTGCCATTCTATTAGAAATTAAAACTTACTACTTTCAAAAGATAACTCACCAGCTACTCAGTCCCTTCTGCTGACATCAGTTAAACATAGGGAAGTTAACCTTTTAACTGACCTTCATTATCACACAAAATTACTTTCTAAATTTACCAGTTCCTTATACTAACTCCCTAAATGTGGAGAAAGAACACAGCTACAATACTCACCAACCAATCAACTCACAGCCGTCCTACAATATCATAGTTTGACTTTTTCTCTCACTTTTTCCAAACTTTAGTCTGCTGTCCGTTCACTGTTGCTGTTGCTTTTCTTCTCCAATTAGGTCTGTGCTCTGCTCCTGCTCTCTCGTTCAATTAGCATTCACTTCTGTTTCTGTCTCCAATCATGTCTGCACTCGTCTCCTGCTCTCTCTCTTAATAAATCCATGCTGACTGTTCCTTGATTAATTAATTTCTGTGTGACGCTTGATACTGATCTTCAGAACAGTAGCCAATAATTTTCCTACATGCAAGGTTAAGCAGATTGACCTGTAATTACTCAGTCTATCCCGTCTTCCCTTGTTAAACAATGGTACAATGTTAACCATTCTCCCGTCCTCTGACTCTTCACCTATAATGTGGAGATGCCGGCATTGGACTGGGGGACTTCTGTTTGGACTTCTTACTGACCTCACCTATAGTCAGAGAGGATTGGAAAATGATGTTGAGGGCCTCTGCTATTTTCTCCTTTGCTTCTTTTAGCAGCCCTGGATACATTTCATCCAGGCTGAATGATTTATCCAATTTCAAAAATGCTAAACCCCCTTAATATTTCTTTTCTTGCTATGTTTATCCCATCCAATATTTCACACTTCTTCTCTTTAACAATAATAACTATATCATCTTCCTTCTTCCTGAAGACCGGCACAAAGTATCCATTAAGAACCATGCCAATGTCTTGCACCTCCAGACACAAGTTCTGTTTTCAGTCTCTAACTGGCCCTACTCTTTCCTCAGTTATCTTCTTGTTGTTTACATATTCTGAAACATCTTTGGGTTTTCCTTGATTGTACTTGACAATATTTTCCCATGCCCTCTCCTGAAACTTTCGTTTAAGAACTTCATTATTTGTAAAGCACTTTTGAGAAGTCTGGTGGTCATGAAAAGTGCTACATAAATGCAAGTCTATCTTTTTCCTTTAAAGAAGAAGTGCAAGAATGGCCAGTCAACATTCATGCTTGTAGGGATAGGGAGGAGGATCTCTGCCGAATAAATGAAAATTGTTTGAGAGGGGGAAAGAACTCAGAAAGGAAAAGTAAACAATTTGCGTTTGAAGGAATGAGACTTGGCACATGATTGTTTACATTCTGGGCGAGAAAGTTTGATTGGCAGTCATCAACAGTTAGCGTGTCGCTAACAGAATATGCTGTTACTCACCAGGCTTAACTGTCTGTTGCTAGTTGAATGGGCAACTAACATGCAAATGCAGTCATCTCATGAAAAACATGGGAGGGTTAAGCACAAGCTCTTGCTGACATGCATCTAGCAACGGAGCGATATAAATCAGTCAGTAATTTGTGGCAATTTGCAATTCATAGGGTATCTAGCTCTTCCTCGTTATAAACTCCTAGCCCATTAGCACATTAATAACAGAATGTGCCATTCGGACACCATCATTTTTTTCACCAAAGTCCGCCCCATTGTCACTTATTTTTAACTGCACTGCATGAAAGCATCAATTTGTTTCTAACAAGTGCACTGAATTTGTTGTTGTTCCAATTATTGTTTTATTCAGCACAGTCATTAAAAAAGATTTACAATAGCTAATTCTGACATGTAACTGACATTTTATATCAGACAATGTTGAAATAGTTTTGACGATATTACTGTAAAATGTAAAAATACCGAAGAACCTGAAGTAAGAAATGAAATACTCAAATAAAGGTAAAGGAATGCAATGTAAAAGGAAGGGAGAAAACTTCTCAAGTTTACAGTCTCACCTCTGCATTGCTGCCGTTCAGGATCCCATTGATAACCATCTGTACACTGCTGTAAGAGCATAAAGACAAGAAGGGGTTTCAAAGAGCAGCACTGTTCTTGCATTAATAGGAAAATTACAGTATTGTGCAATGCAACAGGAAAACTAAAATAAAGAAAATGCTACTGACTAATTCAGCAATGTTCTCCGTGACAAGCAACTGCTGTGATGTAAAAATGGTGTTTCTTTCATATAATCACAAACAGCGAAATAAATATCCCATTGCAGATGAACACACTGGAATAATTGGATACATAATTGATCACATCACAGATTTAAGTATTTATCAATGATGAATTATTGTTAATCGAATTATAATCAAATCTTATGTAATCCTGAACAGTCAGGGTGCTCAGTTCTTGGAGACATCTTACCGTATATGTGATAGTTTCATCGATTTCCTGTGAGCTTATGGTATGAAAAATCATTGCAACCAGCAGACACCACTGCAACATCTTGTATCTGGACAATAATAACATGCAAAATTTAAAACTGTTAAGCCAACTCTACATCACCTAATTAATTTATATTTATCATTCAAAAAATACATGATGAACATGAGGTTGTTTTTGCACTGTTTCATTGGAATGAGTTCAAGTTTAAACTAACAACATTCTTACAAGTCTTGACAGGCAACAGAGCATCATGAGAAGGAAATGGTATTTATGCTTTATAGATCTTCTACAAACGTTTTCACTTAAATATATCAATTAATTTATTTAGAATGTAAGTATTTTCATAAACTTAATGCATGCAATATAATGGTTTCAAAATATAAGGAATCCTCTCCATCTGCAGACACTTCATTTTCCATTTTCTTTATATTCATTTACATACAGTACAATTTTGCACGCATAAAAATCTATTATAATAGCTCGAACTACATCATTATACAAGGTTTTAAGTAATCCAAAGTGAACATGAACAAGCATTAAGATAGTGAGCAGTTATGCATGCTGAGGTGCAGAATTATCACGCACAATAAAACGTTTTATTCAACCTTGTATCTACAGAAGCGCATATACATGCATTGACATTACCTTTAAAGAAAAGCAGGTCTTCACAACTTTTTAAAAATCCTCTGGTCAACTTTTGGCTGTTTTTTAAATATATATTATCAGTTGCCGGAAGAGCAGTGTTGAGTGTGTGAGTTGCAGTGGTGGTGAAGACGTTGTGAGGAGGTTGTGCGACAGATGTGTTGCTCCCTCTGCAGGTTCACGGGCTAAATCGCACCCAACCCCCTCCCTCACCCCCCTCCCTCACCCCCCCACTAAGAATACAAGAGCGAACAACAAACCCTTCAGGAACAGTTCAAGGGGAGTGTCACCACAACTGCAGCACCGTCAGGTGGTGTCCTAGTTGCTCTGCAACCATCCACCCGAAGGCAAGGCTGGTCTATCAGTCACCTGACAGGCGAGTAAGATTGCATCGAATAGTTACATACTCGCGGGTTCTTCAGGAATGGAGCAACTGCACGTGAAGTAAAATGCTCCTCCAAATCTAAAGGTTTCATCATCCGCAGTTACTACAAAACATAAATAACGGGAGAAAAAAGCGATTTGCAGCTTGCGTGACATTTTGCAATATGTTTTTGCCGACTCGAATAAAGTTGATAAAGTAACGAGGCAGTCAACATAAAACACACGAGCACGTTATTCTCAGGATTAACAGAGCCGGAGTGAAATATAGATGAAGCGGCAATGATAATGAATGGGCAGGTTTTTCCAGAAGGTTATTAAAGGGCCCAGGCCAGTGTTCACAGCTCTGAAAACGGCCTCCGTTCGCACTCTGCCCAGATTCCGCCAGCCAAAAACAACACAGAACAGCGTGTGGGTGATTTACTCCGGGAACCTTTGGCTGACGTGTCGAAGGGGGGGAGGTCATCCAAGCAATGAATAATATTTTTAAAAACTCAAACACGCGGTGAGCTCAACAATATTTGTCAATCCCACCCCACACACAGCTTGAAGACTTCCTGACGAGTGGTCCCTGGGTCAGCTTTCTTTGCAATGCTGAAAGTGCTTCAAGTGGGGTGGGGGTGGGGGGGGGGGGATAAGACTGTTCCAGTCAATGTAATATTGGGGGAGGGGGTGGGTATCTTTCTTGTGACGTTACAGGTGATTCATTCTGTCTCATATTTTCCACTTCATGTTTATTTGGTGAAACTGTGTCTCACTGTAACAAAATATCCCACGCTTCTTCATTCATCTGACTAAACTAGCAAATGCTGATTGTCACTGTGCTTCTCCAGGAAGAACCCCTTCATGATTTTCCATAATGTGGAGATGCCGGCGTTGGACTGGGGTGAGCACAGTAAGAAGTTTTACAACACCAGGTTAAAGTCCAACAGGTCTGTTTCGAATCACTAGCTTTCGGAGCACAGAGCCTTCCTCAGATGAATGAAGAGGGGGGGCACCAGAAACATATATATAGACAAAGTCAATGATGCAAGGCGATACTTTGAATGTGAGTCTTTACAGGTCCAGACGGAGCAACTGGAGAGAAGGATAATCACAGGTTAAAGAGGTGTGAATTGTCTCAAGCCAGGAGAGTTTGTAGGATTTCGCAAGCCCAGGCCAGATGGTGGAGGGTGAATGTAATGCAACATGAATCCAAGGCCTCGGTTGAGGCTGTACTCATGTGTGCAGAACTTGGCTCTAAGTTTCTGCTTGACGATTCTGTGTTGTCGCGCGTTCTGAAGGCCGCCTTGGAGAACACTTACCCGAAGATCAGAGGCTGAATACCCTTGACTGCTGAAGTGTTCCCCGACTGGGAGGGAACATTCCTGCCTGGCGATTGTCGCGTGATGTCTGTTCATCTATTGTCGCAGCACCTGCATGGTCTCGCCAATGTGCCACACTTTGGGACATCCTTTCCTGCAGCGTATTAGGTAGATTTTCCATTGTTTGACCTTAGCGAGTATCGCTGGAAGAAATAGTAAACAGAAGAAACCAACCTTGATGCGCATCATCAAAACGTGAGACTATTTAGGAAAATAGACCAAGTGGGTAGCTTGGCGATAGAGGTGTTGAAAATCTGTTGTCGAGGAGGCACGTTGGATATGAATAATACAGCATGCTGCCAAGTCTCATAACTCACAAACAATGGTGAGTCCCCCAGTGTTGTGTTTAACACACAGTAACAATTATTCTTTATCTCAGATGTGTTAGTTCTGGTATAATTTCAAATCAAAGCCATAGGCTTCCATCTAGTGGTGACTACCGGACAAATGATTTCACTCTTGCATTATCATAATATGAATTTTAATGTCAAAAAATCTTGGTGAAAGAGTGGTCCATCAGACATACCGAGTTCTAGGACAGTGTAACTGGGATGGGGTGGGATGGGATGGGGTGGGGTGGGCGAACCCAAAGATGCGCTCCGCCTTTCCACCGAAGCTCCCAAGTAAGGTTTGCACAACAGTTGGTTCTGGCAGTGAAACCTTCCGGTGGGCAATTGCCGTGCATGAGGACCACTCGAAAATTTGATGTAAATCAAAAGCTTTGTATGATTCTGACTATGTAACATCAATAGCTACACAGAAAAGGTTAGAAAAATTAAAACCACTTCTAGCTTCTATGTGCAGACCCACATCATCACCTCAACCATCCCCACAGAATTGCCCACCCTCACAGGGCTCCACCCACCCTTCCTTGGGGCACAGCACCCCCAGGAGATATTCCCACCCCCCTGCCACGTGAAAACCCTCCTCCATGAACTCTCCCCACCTCCCCAAGCCCTGACTACCACCCCCACAAGAGATTCAACTCACGCCCTGCCTATACCCAGCCCCCACAGGACTACTTACTCCAAAGGACTTCTCCCACACCCCCAACTATCTCTTCCCCCCCCCCCCCCACAATGGGGCTCCCTACCCTCATGGGATTCTTTCCAGTTCCACAGGAGCCTTTCACTCCCCCCCCCCCCCCCCCCCCCACTACCCAAGACCCCACTGCCAACCTCTCCACTCCCCCAGGACCGACCACCTCCTCCCCCCCCGCCCTCCCCAAATCTACCGCCTTAGCTCATACACTTACCTTCTCCCTGGTTTGTCAAAGACCTTCTTATTGGCTGGACATTTAAACTTACCTAGTTTTTTGGCAGCTAGTGCCTTTAAAAAGGGGACGTGGTTTACTTACCTGTAATTCTACAGCACCCGATGATTGGCCCTGGTAACGTTCTGCACCATCCCAATCTCACTCAGCCTGAGTGAAAAGGCCAGGCAAGGAAGGATTGCCTGGACTCCTAGGTTAGTACGTTCATGCGGAGTGGCAATCAGATTCCACTCCAACGGAGGTTTCAGCCCATTGACTGCAAAGGTCAGTCATAAGGGAAACATTTAAAGTAGGTCCAACAAAAACAGAAACACGATGGCCTGGAAACATATTGCGATCCTTCCCTTAAAAAGCTTTGCAATATTTCAGGTGCATTGTATATTTTCTAAATTGTTCAATTGAGAGGACAGAATATCATCCAGTTTATTATTACCCCACCATGCTGCAGCATTTTGAAGTTATTGTGGGAGTGCTTGATAAAGTAATTTAAGGTTTACAAGACCTTTGAGGTAGATGGTATATGTTATCCTGAAGAAGGGAAAAAATTAAAGAATGTTGTTGACCCACATGGAAAAATTACAAAGCACTTTTGGGACACGATTTAATGGCTTCGCTGCGCCCAACTTGGTGATGCAACAAGGCAGTTGAATCTCCCAAATGGCCTCTTGCGAGATTCACAACACTTGAAATGGCACGTCAAATTTAACAAGATCTCGTGGGATGTCGCGATCTGGGCATCGCCTGGGAGACCTTGCCAGTGTGCTGTTTAGTACTGGTCCACATTTCGTAACAGTACCTGGGGAGTCTCCCAGGCCATTAGAGACACCCGGGTGGTCAGGCTCTGGGCAGGGTGGTACCCCCGCACTCACGTTGACACCCGGGCACTTTGACACTGCCAAACGTACACATTGGTAGTGTGTTATCTTAAGGGCATATCTTGCCCTTAAGTGGTGGGGTGAGGGGAGGGCTCAACGGTCCCGTCAGAGCAAAGATGGGTGTAGTGGGGGGGGGGGGGGGGCAGGTCTGGAGGCCACAGTGGGATGGCCGATGGGGATCAAAAGATCGGGGCAGCATTTCAATATGGTACCCCGATCCGCGAATATTCTTCCTGCACTGGCAAGCTGCATGGTGACGCAATGGTTACCACTGTTGCCTCACGTCGCCGAGGTTCATTCCCGGCTTTGGGTCACTGTCCGTGTGGAGTTTGCACATTCTCCCAGTGTTTGCATGGGTTTCGCCCCCACAACCCAAAGATGTGCAGGCTGGTGGATTGGCCACGCTAAATTGCCCCTTAATTGGAAAGCACGAATTGGGTACTCTAAATTTATATTTTAAGAAATGATTGTAAGTGTGGCAGCAGCAGGGGGTTCCATGTCGAGGCTAAAAAAAACCCAGCAGATGTGAGGAGGAGTGGACTAGAAGAGATTTGATTGTGGTTATGGGATTTTTATTGGTGTTTACCGAATTTTTCATGTTCTTGTACATAGAGCTGGATTCTCCCAGCCCTGGGCCGGGCCAGAGAATTCCCGCAACTGGGCCACGCCACCCCGATGCCGGCATGCGATTCTCTGCAGAGCAGAGAATCGGCGCCGCCGTGTTAGGCGCGGCGCCGGTCTGGGGCCGCTCTACGCGGCCGGCCTGCTGATTCTCAGACCCGAAAGGGCCGAGCAGCCGTAAGAAAAGAACCGAGTCCTGCCGGCGCCCTTCTAACCTGCTCTGAGCCGGCGGGACCACCGCGTTGAAGGGTCGGGTGGCGGCCTGTGGTGGGAAGGAGGATGTCCGATCCCGGGGGGGGCCTCCAATGTGGCCTGGCCCGCAATCGGGGCCCACCGATCGGCGGGCCAGCCTCTCTAGCTGGGGACCTCCTTTCCTATGTGCCGGCCCCTGTAGCCCTGTGCCATGTTGCATCGGGGCCGGCGCATTGAAGGAGGCCATTGCGCAAGCGCGCGTCGGCGCCGCGCCACTGCGCATGCACAGAGACTGCGGCGCACAGTACGCGCCGGGATCGGCAGCTGGAGCAGTGCGAACCGCTCCAGGTCTATGCTGGCCCCCTGTAGGGGCCAGAATTACTCCTGGCAGTGGGTGTTTACGACGGCGTGGACACTCTGCCGGGGGATGGGATAATCCCACCCATAGTTCCTGTCACTGTTTGTGTTTTAGCTATTTGGGGTTCTGTGTTCTTCTTCTCACACATGATATAGTTTGATTGATCAATTAGGGGTGTGGACTCTATTTATTTATTGTTTTGCCTCATGTGTACTTTTAATTTGGATGAGGGACTAGGGTAAGTGGGTTACTGGGGTAAGCTGGATGGGGCCGCCTGGCCAGTGGTTTTGCTAGCTAATGGAAGAAAAGTGGGAGTGGGGGCTGTGGCGAGATGATTGGGGTGGGAGTGGTTTCTGTTTTTTTTGTTGGGTTTAGGTTGGTTTGATTTTCTGTGTTGGGGGTGGGAAGGGTAGGGAATGGGTGCCTATTTGAGCTGGGAGGAATAGTTAGCAAATGTTTGGAAGGGTGAGGAAAGAAGGGGAGAGGGGTATTGAGTGGACAGCCGAGGGTGGGGGGGGGGGGGGGGGGGGGGGGGGTTGGAAGAGGGTTAGATAAAATGCTGCCGACAAGGGTCTCTTCATGTATGGGCCGACATATGGGTGGAGGCAGCGTCCATCATGGTTGAGCCTGGATTCGAGGTAGGTTGAGGCCCAGTTGGAGGTCCGCACAGATGGGGTATGGCTGACTCTACTAGAAGGAGGGTCCGGAGCCGCCACACTAGGTTGGTGACATGGAACGTTCGGGAATTTAATGGTCTAGTTAAAAGGTCTCGGGTGTTTCCTCATTTGAGGACTTTGAACGCAGAAATAATCTTCTTGCCGGAGACACATTTGTGAGTTAAGGATCAGACGAGACTGAGGAGAGAGTTGGTGGGTGATCCAAGGTCGAGAGGAGTTGTGATCTTGATCAATAAGAGGATGCATTTATGGTAACTAGAATTTAAAAAGACCCTGGGGGTGATATTTTATGGTGAATGGGGTGCTGGTGGGAGCACCAGTGGCAATAATGAACATTTATGTACCAAACTGGGACGACAAAGATTTTATCTAAAAGATGTTGGCAACCATCCCTGATCAGGCTACAAATGACGTTTGAGCTTGAATCGATGGGGAATGCGGTGAGCAGTTTCGCCGTTTCCGAGGGACTTTTGAAAAATGAAAAAAAAAAGAAAATCGCTGATTGTCACGAGTAGGCTTCAATGAAGTTACTGTGAAAAGCCCCTAGTCGCCACATTCCGGCACCTGTTCGGGGAGGCTGGTACAGGAATTGAACCGTGCTGCTGGCCTGCCTTGGTCTGCTTTAAAAGCCAGCGATTTAGCCCAGTGTGCTAAACCAGCCCCTTGTGTGCTAAACCAGTCCCTTTTTATGAGTACAGGGATAAAGCCAGATAATTATTGGTTCACCAATTGAGACGACAGGCAGCCACGTGAGAAATAATAATAATAACCTTTATCGTCACAAGGAGGCTTACATTGCAATGAAGTTACTGTGAAAATTCCCTCGTTACCACATTCCGGCGCCTGTTCGGGTACACAGAGGGAGAATTCAGAATGTCCAAATTACCTAACAGCACACCTTTTGGGACTAGTAGGAGGAAACCGGCACACCCGGAGGAAACCCCGCAGACATGGGGAGAACGTGCAGACTTCGCACAGACAGTGACCCAGCCGGGAATCGAACCTGAGACTGGCGCTGTGAAGCCACAGTGCTAACCACTGTGCTACCGTGCTGCCCAATAACCCAGGATAAGGATGAGTGGGGAGAGCTGGTTACTGCCCCGGACAAGGTTAACGGAGCTTTTGAAGTTTTTTATCGAGGGCAGAACCCGCGGAGGGTGGCTCGGAGATGGTGCGATTTTCGGGCAGATTGGACTTCTCAGTGGTAGAAAGGGTGAAGAGGGAGGGGCTGGATGCTCTGCTGGGGTTGGAGGAAGTTATGGACTGTATTGGTTCCATGTAATTGGGGAAAGCACTGGGCCTGGTGGTTTTCCAGCTGAAGTTTACTAACAATTTGCGGCCTTGTTGGTGCCGCACTTACTGGGAATGTTCAACAACTCTCTGCTGAGAGGGGTGCTGTGAGCTACGCTGATGCAGGCCTCGATTTCTCTAATCCTGAAAAAGGACAAAGATTCTCTTGAATGTGGGCCTTATAGGCCGATTTCACTATTAACGATTGATGCGAAAATACTAGCTAAAATCCTGGCGAAACATTTGGAGGGGTGCTTACCAGAAATTATCTCTGAAGACCAGACAGGATTTGTCAGGGGTTGACAGTTGTCGTCCAATATTAGGAGGCTTTTGAATGCAGTCATGTCCCCCTCTGTAGAGCAGGTGCCGGAGGTAATCATCTCCATGGATGCGGAGAAGGCTTTTGAGTGAGTGGAGTGGAGCTACCTCTTTGAAGTGTTGGGACGATTTGGGTTTTGCCCTACTATTATTTCCTGGGTGAAACTGCTATATAATGCCTCCACACTAGTGTCTGGACCAATGCTGTGAGCTCAGGATATTTCTGACTACACAGGGGCACGGGATGCTGTCTCCACTATTGTTCGTGCTAGCGATTGAACCATTGGCTATTGTGCTTAGATCGTCAGGGGAATGGAAAGGTACTGAGAGGGGGAGGGGTGAGGATCATAGAGTGTCTCTTTATGTGGATGATTTGTTGTTGCGTGTTTCCGATCCACTCACAGGTATGGGAGAAATTATGGAACTGTTGAAAAAATTTGGATCCTTTTCATTGTATAGACTGAATATGAGCAAGAGCGCGATGTTCCTGGTAAATTCCCTGGGGAAGAGGACAGATCCGGGGAGGCTGCCTTTTAAACTGGCTATGATACAGTTTAGGTATTTACGAATTCAGGTGGCGCACGATTGCTTAAGTTAAACTTGATCGGTCTGGTGGAAGAGGTGAAGTGGGTCCTGAAGAGGTGGGATGCGCTCCCGCTAACCTTGGCTGGTGGAGTACACACGGTCAAAATTAACGTTTTAACGAGGTTCCTATTTGTGTTCCAGAGTCTTCCAATCTTCCTCCCTAAATCTTTTTTTGCTGGGGTTGATAGACTAATCACTGCGTTTGTTTGGTCGGTAAAGACTTTCCTACAGAGAGGGCGATAATCAGGTGGGTTGGCCCTGCCAAACCTGATGCTTTATTACTGGGCCGTGAAAAATTGGGAAAGTTTGAAGATGACTTGAAGAGCCGGGTGCAGGTTGGGAATGGATGGAGGAGGCCTCTTGTATAGGGCCATGTCTAAGGGCCTTGGTTACGGCCCCTCTTCCATTCTCCCCACCAGACTTTTGATGAGCCTGGTGGTAGAGGCATCTTTAAGAATTTGAAACCAGTTTAGACAACATTTTGGACTGGTGGACATGTTTTCAATGTCACCAATCTGTGATAATCATAGGTTTGCACCATCAGGGCTGGACTCAATGTACAGGATATGGAGAAGAAAAGGGGTTGGGAGGTTCAGGGATCTGTTTTTGGATGGTAGGTTTGCAGGTCTAGAGGAGATGGAGGAGAAATTTCAACTCCCAAGAACGAGTGCATTCAGGTAGTTACAGGTGAGGAACTTTATTCCTTAAGAGTTGTCCTCGTTCCCCCAGTTGCCAAGACGCACACTGAAAGATAGGATGCTATCACAGGATGCGATGGGGCAAGGGAAGATGTCCGATATAGATGAGTGTTTGCTGGAGACGGGGAAACCATCACTAGAAGAGGTGATGGGGAAATAGGAATTAGAGCTGGGCCTAGGGCATGAGGGAGGGGTGTAGAGTGAAATCCTGCATAGGGTGAACTTTACCTCCTCCTGCGCTAGGTTGAGCCTGCTACAATGTAAAGTAGTACACGGAGTGCACTTAACTAAGATGTGTATGAGTAAGTTCTTCACTGAGGTGGAGGACAGGTGTGAGCGTTGTTCAGGGGGGCCTGAAAATCACTCGCACATATTGCGGCCCTGCTCCAAGCTCGATGGGTTCTGAGTCTCATTGTTTGAGATCATGTTGGAGATTGTTGGGGTCAAACTAGAGCCGTGTCCGCTGGTGGGGTGTCAGCCAGCTATGGGGGCAGACTCCGCAGAGCTCCTTGAGGGGGTGGGGGGGGGGGGAGGGAAGGCTGATGTCTTGGCGTTTGCCTCCTCGGTGACTCAGAAGCAAGTCCTGCTTGAATGGAGGTCGGCGGTGTCACCCAGGGCCTCAACATGGTTGAGTGACCTGGCCGAATTCCTGCAATTGGAAAGGATTAAATATACCCCGAGAGGGTCGGGGGAAAGGTTCTATTCCAGGTGGGTGCCGTTCATCACTTTCTTGAAGGACCTGTCCATGGCCAGCAGTTAGGGGGATGGGGCGGGAGGGTTCGGAGGGGGAGGGGATAAGAGAGGGAGGATAGTGGGGCTGATAGGGGATTAAGGGATGTTGCTGTTACTTTGTTAAAATAAAAATGACAAACTGTTTGTATGATATAGTTAAGGATTTGTTTGTAAAAAATTTGATAATGTTTGGAATAAAATATATTTCGAGAAAAACAGCAAAATGCCATTAAATAGCGGTGTCGTTCTTGGTGCTACAAACATTGCGAAACACCCAGCTAAATGCGCACAAAACAGGACTCTATTTCTGTCCCATTAAATCTCGCCCTTGGTTTTGCTTGACAGAGTGCTAAAATATGGATGTCCACTTTTGTGCAGATATCAGGATTGACCAGCAGTGTTTGGGCAAATACTATATGCTTTTGGGTTCTTGCACTGGATGCAAGTCAGATAGGTACTCACCCAGGTGTTAATCATCAAACAGCATCAGTGCTGCCTGATGTGATGCATTCAGTTCACAGTGAATAGCTCAACATACAATAGTTATTCCTCATGAAGCTGTTCAGCAAAGACATTCATCTGTCTTGTAAAGCTATGGCACTGTGGAATTACCTTTCTCAATCTATTGTGGCCATGTGACAGTTCTCTTCAGTTTTAAGAGATTAGAAACTATTTATTGAATCATTAAGCATAATAGTACATTGAATTCTAAAATTCATATAATTAATCTGCTCTAAATATTATGCTTCCCCTGAACCCCTAAACTTGTTCTTCAGTCACCTATTCTGGTACTGAAGCTAAGGGGAGTTAGATGTTCTCATATTAAGTACATGTATTGGAAAATGTACGTATATATAAGGACCAGAATGCTGGAAAAATACGCTGCAAATCATCTCAAAAATCAACAATTTCTGGGAGAAGGGGAATTTTGGACCCTGGGTTCCTTGGTGAAAATTAAATTACCGCCACTTTAAAATATGCCAAGAAAGTAGCATCACAGGACACTAGTAACAATTATTGAAAAGTAATTTAAAACAGGTTTAAAGGAGATGGTCTTGAGAGAGTGAAACTGTTTGTCAAGGAAAATAATCCAGGCAAAGACATTGGCTTTCCAATAAGTAGATGCCACGATGAAGTAGATTATGTACTACATGATGTGGTGATGCCGGTGCTGGACTAGGGTGAGCACAGTCAGAAGTATAGTATAGTTAGAATCACAGTTAGAATCTTACAACACCAGGTTAAAGTCCAACAGGTTTGTTTGGAATCACTAGCTTTCGGAGCACTGCTCCTTTCACCCGAGTTAGTGTCTTGTTATGCTCTTGGCGTAGCATAAGTGGCATAGGGGCTAGTTTAGCACACTGGGCTAAACCGCTGGCTTTTAAAGCAGACCAAGCAGGCCAGCAGCATGGTTCAATTCCCGTACCAGCCTCCCCAAACGGGCGCCAGAATGTGGCGACTAGGGGCTTTTCACAGTAACTTCACCGAAGCCTACTTGTGACAATAAGCGATTTTCTTTCTTTCTTCTTTTTCTTCCTTGATGTGCACTCTGACAAAGGAAGGTTCAGACGTGGAGATAACTTCAACACGTTTATTGAACTATTTGCAATTCTCCTAGTCGGATTCGCTACTACTGTTAATCCTTCTATAGCTACTCAGACTGACAAACCAGTCTGCTACAATCCACGAGGTGGGTGTGATATTGAATCAACCCTGTGTCTGAACTCACTGAGTGTCTCCACTGGAAAGAGGAAGATCATGTGTGGTATGTCCTTTATATATGGGTTGGTGTAATGCCCTCCTGTGGTAGTGTCACCTCTGTGTGTATCGTGAATGCCCATTGGTCGTGTTCTATCTTAGTGACCTATTGGTTGAGTGTCTATGTGTGATGTCTCTGTTGCTCCCTCTAGTGTCTAGCTAGTCTACATGTACTTACATTAACCCCTTGTGTATCTACAATGATGCATATCACCACAGTTAGTACCTGTATATAAGTTAGGCAGTTGCTAAACCCGAGGCACTACACTTGTAGTGTCCCCCACCCTTCCACCTCCTCTAACCTACGGGCTTGAGTGAATATCAGGTAAGCTCTTCCTTTCTTTTTCATGTTTTATCTAGAGGGGATGGCTGGGAAGGCAGTGCAACAGTGCAATGTTCCTCCTGCAGAATGTTTGAGGTGAGGGATGCCGTCAGTGTCCCTGCTGATTTCACCTGTGGGAACTGCACCCATCTCCAGCTCCTCAGAAATCGTGTTAGGGAACTGGAGCTGGAGTTGGATGAACTTTGGATCATTCGGGAGGCAGTGGTGGTCATAGATAGAAGCTTCAGCGATGTAGTTACTCCGAAGAATAAAGATAGATGGGTGACGGTGAGAGGGGCTGGGAGGAAGCAGTCAGTACAGGGATCCCCTGTGGTCGTTCCGTATCGTAACAAATATGCCGCTTTAGATACTGGTGGGGGGGACGACTTACCAGGGGTAAGCCATGGGGTACAGGTCTCTGGCAAAGAGTCTGTCCCTGTTGCTCAGAAGGTGTTGCCTCCCAGGTGCCAGGGTCCACGATGTCTCGGATCGGGTTTTCGGGATCCTTAAGGGGGAGGGTGAGCAGCCCCAAGTCGTGGTCCACATAGGTACCAACGACATAGGTAGGAAAAGGGATAGGGCTGTTAGGCAGGAATTCAGGGAGCTAGGATGGAAATTTAGATCTCGAACAAACAGAGTTATTATCTCTCGGTTGTTACCCGTCCCACGTGCTAGCGAGACGAGGAATAGGGAGAGAGAGCAGTTGAACACGTGGCTGCAGGGATAGTGCAGGAGGGAGGGTTTCAGATACCTGGATAATTGGGGCTCATTCTGGGGTAGGTGGGACCTCTACAAACAGGATGGTCTACACCTGGACCAGAGGGGTACCAATATCGTGGGGGAGGAAATTTGCGAATGTTCTTCGGGAGGGTTTAAACTAATTCAGCAGGGGGTTGGGAACCTGAATTGTAGCTTCAGTATACAGGAGGTTAAGAGTAGTGAGGTCATGAGTAAGTTTTCAAAGTTGCAGGAGTGTACCGGCAGGCAGGAATGTGGTTTAAAGTGTGTCTACTTCAACGCCAGGAGCATCTGGAATAAGGTGGGTGAACTTGCGCCATGGGTTGGTACCTGGGACTTCGATGTTGTGGCCATTTTGGAGACATGGTTAGAGCAGGGACAGGAATGGTTGCTGCAGGTTCCGGGGTTTAGATATTTCAGTAAGCTCAGGGAAGGTGGTAAAAGAGGGGGAGGGGTGGCATTGTTAGTCAAGGACATTATTACGGTGGTAGAAAGGACGTTTGATGGGGACTCGTCTACTGAGTATGGGCTGAGGTTAGAAACAGGAAAGGAGAGGTCACCCTGTTGGGAGTTTTCTATAGGCCTCCGAAAAGTTCCAGAGATGTAGAGGAAAGGATTGCAAAGATGATCCTGGATAGGAGCGAAAGTAACAGGGTAGTTGTTATGGGGGACTTTAACTTTCCAAATATTGACTGGAAACGCTATAGTTCGAGTACTTTAGATGGGTCCGTTTTTGTCCAATGATTGCAGGAGGGTTTCCTGACACAATATATAGATAGGCCAACGAGAGGCGAGGCCACATTGGATTTGGTACTGAGTAATGAACCAGGACAGGTGTTAGATTTGGAGGTAGGTAAGCACTTTGGTGATAATGACCACAATTCGGTTGCGTTTACTATAGTGATGGAAAGGGATAAGTATATACCGCAGGGCAAGAGTTATAGCTGGGGGAAAGGCAATTATGAAGCGATGAGGCAAGACTTAGGATGCATGGGGTGGGAAACTGCAGGGGATGGGCACAATTGAAATGTGGAGCTTGTTCAAGGAACAACTACTGCTTGTCCTTGATAAGTATGTACCTGTCAGGCAGGGAGGAAGTCATTGAGCGAGGGAACCGTGGTTTACTAAAGCAGTTGAATCACTTGTCAAGAGGAAGAAGGAGGCTTATATAAAGATGAGACATGAAGGTTCAGTTAGGGCGCTCGAGAGTTACAAGTTAGCTAGGATGGACCTAAAGAGAGAGCTAAGAAGAGCCAGGAGGGGACTTGAGAAGTCTTTGGCAGGTAGGATCAAGGATAACCCTAAAGCTTTCTATCGGTATGTCAGGAATAAAAGAATGACTAGGGTAAGAGTAGGGCCAGTCAAGGACAGTGGGACGTTGTGTGTGGAGTCCGAGGAGATAGGAGAGGTGCTAAATGAATATCTTTCGTCAGTATTCACACATGAAAAAGACAATGTTGTCGAGGAGAATACTGAGATACAGGCTACTAGACTAGAAGGGCTTGAGGTTATTAAGGAGGAGGTGTTAGCAATTCTGGAAAGTGTGAAAATAGATAAGTCCCCTTGGCCAGATGCGATATATCCTAGGATTCTCTGGGAAGCTAGGGAAGAGATTGCTGAGCCTTTGGCTTTGATCTTTATGTCATCATTGTCTACAGCAATAATGCCAGAAGACTGGAGGATAGCAAATGTTGTCCCCTTGTTCAAGAAGGGGAGTAGAGACAACCCCTGTAACTATAGACCAGTGAGCCTTACTTCTGTTGTGGGCAAAGTCTTGGAAAGGTTTATAAGAGATAGGATTTATAATCATCTGGAAAGGAATAATTTGATTAGCGATAGTCAACACGGTTTTGTGAAGGGTAGGTCATGCCTCACAAACCTTAAGAGTTCTTTGAGAAGGTGACCAAACAGGTGGACGAGAGTAAAGCAGTTGATGTTGTGTATATGGATTTCAGTAAAGCGTTTGAGAAGGTTCCCCATGGTAGGCTTTGCAGAAAATACGGAGGCATGGGATTCAGTGTGATTTAGCAGTTTGGATCAGAAATTGGCTAGCTGGAAGAAGACAAAGGGTGGTGGTAGATGGGAAATGTTCAGCCTGGAGTTCAGTTACTAGTGGTGTACCACAAGTATCTGTTTGGGGCCACTGCTGTTTGTCATTTTTATAAATGACCTGGAGTAGGCGTAGAAGGATGGGTGAGTAAATTTGCAGATGGCACTAAAGTCGGTGGAGTTGTGGACAGTACGGAAGGATGTTGCAAGTTACAGAGGTACATAGATAAGTTGCAGCGCTGGGCTGAGAGGTGCCAAATGGAGTTTAATGCAGAAAAGTGTGAGGTGATTTATTTTGGAAGGAATAACAGGAAGACAGAGTACTGGGCTAATGGTAAGATTCTTGTTGGTGTGGATGAGCAGAGAGATCTCGGTGTCCATGTACATAGATCCCTGAAAGTTGCCACCCAGGTTGATAGGGTTGTTAAGAAGGCGTATGGTGTGTTAGCTTTTAATGGTAGAGGGATTGAGTTTCGGAGCCATGAGGTCATGTTGCAGCTGTACAAAACTCTGGTGCGGCTGCATTTGGAGTATTGCGTGCAGTTCTGGTCGGCGCATTATGGGAAGGATGTGAAAGCATTGGAAAGGGTGCAGAGGAGATTTACCAGGATTTTGCCTGGTATGGAGGGAAGATCGTATGAGGGAAGGCTGAGGGACTTGAGGCTGTTTTCGTTAGAGAGAAGAAGGTTAAGAGGTGACTTAATTGAGGCATACAAGATGATCAGAGGATTAGATAGGTTGGACAGTGAGAGCCTTTTTCCTTGGATGGTGATGGCTAGCACGAGGGGACATATCTTTAAATTGAGGGAAGATAGATATAGGACAGATGTCAGAGGTACGTTCTTTACTCAGAGAGTAGTAAGGGTGTGGAATGCCCTGCCTGCAACAGTAGTGGACTCACCAACATTAAGGGCATTTAAATGGTCACTGGATAAACATATGGATGATAAGGGACTAGTGTAGATGGGCTTTAGAGTGGTTTCACAGGTCGGCGCAACATCGAGGGCCGAAAGGCCTGTACTGTGCTGTAATGTTCTATGTTCTATGTTCTGGGCTCTCAGATTCAACTTAGCTGCTTGTTTTAGTTTTTAAACTAATTTCCTGAACTTGATTAAGTTGTACGTTAACTAAAATGTTTTACTTAACTCGCATTATCCACATATCTGATTTTAAGTTAATGAAGCATCTGGAATCCTTTCAAGCTACCAAACAACTTTGGTTAATTTTAATAGGTGTTTTTTTTCTCTCCCTGACTTACTTATTATGTAATTACTCGTTGACTTTCTATTTTGTACACTGAACTTTATGTGTATTGCTCGATATAGAAATGTGAGGCAAATATTAACAGGCCCAGTTTGATCTGGGGCCTTCTGATTATACAAGTTGCACTGAGGAATACTTTCAAATGATCCCAGTGTTCACATTCTGCTGCAAATGAACTGTAATAACTGGCAAACGTTTAGTACTGAAACAAGTTTGATGGATGAGAGATGGAAAAAAACTGGCTTTACTACAAAAGAAAGGAAGGCTGGTAACCACTGCGTTTGGTAAAGTTGCCAATATCAATGGCTAGATGACCAAAATGGTTTCCTTTTTGGCATGAACCATTGAGTAGTTCCCAATGAGTAAGCTAAAACAAATATTCTGTAGTGGTAGAAGCATAGCATCCATGACAATGGGATCTTTCTCTAATTTCAACAGTTTTTGCTCAGGTGGGCACCAGAATTTTGTAACTCTCACAATTCCAGCATAAAATTGACAGGAGCAGAAACATTCTTTGGTCTCTATCACAGACTTTCACAGGATGCTCAGGTAAGTGCCTTTGGTTTTACTTTTTAAAGGCTCCTTGCTGGCATGTAGATACTAGCCATGAGGCCATAACACACATGCATCTGAGTTACAAGGTTCTGAGTTCAAATCTCACTCCAGGACTTGAGCACAAAACCCAAGGCTGACACTCCAGTGGAGTATTGAGAGAGTGCTGTATTGTTGGAGGTGTCATCATTCAGGCTAATAAAAACAGCAGGTCTGGCTGCTGCCAGGCTATCTGTCCTTCATTCACACTATCTGCCTTTGAAGATGGTGTGAAAGTTCCTATGTCACTCTGTTGAAGATGAGCAGAGGAACTTTGCCCGGTGTCCTCACCAATATTTTCTCCTCAATCAATGCCATAAACACCGACCTCATTACCACATTGCTGTTTGTGGAAGCTCGCTGTACACAAACTGGTTATTGTGTTTCTTACTTTACAATAGTGAATTCTCTTCAAAAATACATCAATGGCTCAAAAATGCCTTGACACTTCATGAGAAGTGTTATATAAATGCAAGTCCTTTTTATTCCTCCTTGTCCTACAAGGCCATTTTGGATGTTTCCCTATCCTGAACTTCTCAGATCACAAAAGTTATCGATTGTATCACCGTCTGCCCCACCCTTGCCCACTTTTCTTGCTGAGGACTGTTTCTGTGGGTCTTTGGTGGGGGGGGGGGGCCTCCTACCCACTGGTTTGATCTCCCAGTTGTTACTGAAATAGCTCCACTAGAGAGAGAGAGAAATTATTTTCATCATGTTTACATCCGTGTTTTTCCTTATCCCTTGGCAGCATCATATCTCTCTGCTGCAGATGTTGTGGGCATGTGGAAACTAACCGTGAGCTAAAGGAGAAGAGCATGAGCCTTGTTCCACAGGAACCAATCAGACACCTTGACATTGTGCTCCTTACCTAAGAAAGGATATAGTTGCCTTAAAAGCAGTTCAGGGAAGACTCACTTGACTGATTCAATAGGTTAGCTTATGAAGAAAGATTGGCAAGTTGGGCCTATACCCATTAGAGTTCAGAAGAATTAGTAGTGACCTAACCGAAACAGAAGAGATGCTGAGTAGAATTGACAGTTTGGGTGATGAGTGGATGTCTCTCTTTGTCGGGGGTCTAGAACTAGGGGACTCAGTTTAAATTTAGGGATCTCCCATTTGTTGTGATCCTTGGCCAGACCCCCCCACAAGATTCAGTTAGGGACTAATAACATTTTGTTTAAAGTAGATAAAGGACATGATTTAATGCAAACGGTTCTCAGTGTCATTTGTGGTGGGTTTTGCTGGGAGTTTCCCACCAGCTCTGCCAGCGAGTTCCCCACTGTATCTAACGACACTTAGCCATTTTTTGGGTCCTGGGGAGTTTCTCGCTAGTTTAGCCACAGTAACAGCGATTTAATGGAAAAGTATCTGAGGTGGGATTCTTCGGTCGCGCTTGCCCAGCGACCGGGAATTCCCACCCGAGGTCAACGGACCTTTACATGGTCCCCGCCCACTCTGTGACGATCTTGCGGCAGGCACGGGCAAATAATCTAGCTCTAAGTGTGGTAGTGAGCGGGAACTATGCCAGCTTTACGATGTTCGGTCCATTGAGGCGGTCACTGCTATAACATGTTAATGGATCCACAGCAGTACAGTGGTTAGCATGGTTAGCACTATTGCTTCACAGCGCCAGGGTCCCAGGCTCGATTCCCACCTGGGTCACTGTCTGTGCGGAGTCTGCACGTTCTCCCTGTGTCAGCGTGGGTTTTCTCCTAGTGCTCCGGTTTAAGATCATAAGACATAGGAGCAGAATGAGGCCACTCGGCCCATCGAGTATGCTCCGCCATTCAATCATGGCTGCTATTTTTCTCATCCCCATTCTCCTGCCTTCCTCCCACAAGTCCCGAAAGGTGAATTGGACATTCTGAATTCTCCCTCTATGTACTTGAATAAGCGGCGGAATGTGGCGACTCGGGGATTTTCAGTAACTTCATTGCAGTGTTAATGCAAGCCTACTTATGACAATAATAAAGATTATCATTACTTATTGAAGCCCCATGGGCTTGTCGCTGCAAATTATGGTCTCGCCTGCTGATTCATCAGACCACGCTCATCAACCCCCCTCCTCCCACCCCTGGCTAACAAGGGAGAGCTGCACTTAAACCGTGCGCAGTCAGCCCCACAAGCTCGCAGATGTGCCGCCCAGAAGACAAGCCCACGATTCAGTGATGCTTCCTGGGCTGATTGCTGGACGTGGTAAAGGCCAGAGAGAATGCCCTGTTCCCCCGAAGGTCTTGGAGCATCAGCCACAGGGCAGCCAGTGCTGCCAGGGAGGAAATGGCAGCGTTTGTCAGCTCAGGGAGTGTGACCAGGAGGACCGGCACCCAGTGTCGCAAGAAGATCAACGTCATCCAATGGGCTGCATGGGCGAGTTGGCACCGGATCCCCGATTGCCCCTCCCCCATTCTCCCCATTCAACCCCCCCATACAGGCCGTCTCACCGCTCCTCCCGCTGAACCCTTCCAAAGCCCCGAGCATCCCCACCCCACTGAGCCCCCCCACCCTGAGCCTTTCCCCCTCCCCCAGCGCAATGAGTAACGCATGTGGCTAACGATACCCCCCGTGTCACCGCAGGGGAAGTTAGCCCAAAACAGGTCAGAGTGGACCTAGACGGGTGGCAGGATGGCAGACATCACACCCTTCACCTCCTCCGAGAAACAGGCTCTGGAAGTCACGGGGGTGGCCGAGGACAGATCAGTAATCAGCATAGAGGTCACCTTATGGCACAGCGGTGGGGTTCCACTGGCCTCCACCAAGATGACCTGTCACACGTGAGTTGTTAATGCCTTAAAGACTGACCTATCCCTCTGACTGACCACTTGTTCATTCACCCGCAGGATCTCTATCTGATAGCGCCGGCTCATTCAGGGTTCCCCCCCCCCCCCATCTCCCATGAGAAAACCCCGGAGGACAGCTCTGAGTAGACCACCATCGATCTGTCACAGCTGTCATCCTACCCTTCAGCAGCACAGATGCACACACCTCGGGGAGGGGGGGGGGGGGGGCAACGGCAGTGGTTATACTTCTGGGACACATTCTGGTGAGCACCACACAGTTGCAGATGAACATCAGATGGAGGCAGTAACGCCCAGGCGAGACAGCAGTTGGAGGGCTGCTGGATCTCAGGACCCAGCTGGGACCGAGTCAGATGCTGAGCCCCTGGATCCGGAGCTGCTGCAGTCAATAGGGTGTGGCTGAGATTCAGAGGGGGATGTCAGCAACATTCTAGCAGGTCCATAGTCAAGTGGAGGAGTCCCAGAGCCGGTAGGCGCAGGAGATGACACCGGCACCTCCGGTGGGATGAAGGTGGGGGGGGGGGGGGAGGGGGGAGGGGGGGCAGTGAAGGAGGTATTCTTTTCCTTTTGCTTTTTCTATCTTTATCACCCTGTTTCTTACTCTACTACAGGCGAAGGAGCTAGCTGTTTGGTGAGTACGTATTGGGTAAGTGGTTAAGGTCTATTCTACCCCTAAGGTTTAAAATAGTACACAAATTGGTGGTAAAGTGAATAAAATATATTAAAAAAGCAACATAAGTAAAGTGCATAATATAACTACATAATTAATTGAAATACGTTAAGGATGGCAGGAGAGGTGTTGTGTCAAGGTTGTAGCACGTGGGAGCCCCTGGACACCACTGTAATCCAGGACAAACACGTCTGCAGTAAATGTTTGCAGTTCGAGGAGCTTTGCCTCAGAGTCATTGAGCTGGAGGCTGAACTGCAGACTCTGTGACACATCAGTGAGGGGGAAAGCTAGCTGGAAGCTTTGGCCAGGCGGCAGACATACCGCTTAGAATGAGGTATTTTGATTTGGTCAGTGGTCACAGACAGGAGGTTGTGACTGCGAGTGAGGCAAGTAAGAGGACCTACAGTGCAGGAGTGTGAGCCTCTGCAATTCTGCATGGAAAGCATGAGGAGCTACGCACTTAATTAAAAACAGATCCTCAAAGGTTATAACCCCAGGATTATTACCTGAGCCGCATGCAAATTGGCATATGGTACATAAAATTAGAGAGATGAATATGTGGCTTAAAGACTGGTGTGGGAGAAGTGGGCTCCAGTTTGTGGAGCACTGGGCAGCAGTACTGGGAAAAGTGGGTACATCTAAACCCCCTTCAACTTGGGCAGCCCTTCAGGGTTGAGGATGACTTGCTTTCACTCCAAGGAGTTGGGTTCTCTGGTGGTTCAATGGCCCAGTCCTGGATCCGCAGACTCTGCCACAGGCTTGACAGGTGGTGTTTGATGAGGTGGGTGGGTGGGAAGCTCTGGATTCTGTGCTCTCTTTCTGCTGTTTACTCTTGGCTCTGTGTGCTCCACCCTGTGATGCTCGAGGTGATTGGCGCCCTCGTGGATGCTTCTTCTCCAGTTTCTGTGTTCTAAGGCAAGCAACTCCCACGTTGATGCACGATCAATTGCACGAAAGACTCAGATTGGTACAACTGTGGCTTTATTACAGTCAGATGCGTGGCCTCCTGCTGCAGCTGGCGAAATGGCTGATCAGGAGGAGGTCATGCATATTTATGCGGCTCCTTGTGGGCGGAGCCAGCCGGCAGTAGCTACCGGCGAACCTGTAGTGCAGGTCCTACCTTACATCCCCTAATGCACACAGTGGATCACCACACACGTGTCGATGGCAACGCTGCATTTATTTAGGGAGCTTTTCAGAGGGTCGTTGTAGTGTTTCCTCGCCCTTCCTAGTGATCGCTTGCCATTGCGGAGCTCGGAATGGAGTACTTCTTTCGGGAATCTTGTGTCAGGCCCGCGAACAGTGTGACCCGCCCATCACAGCTGGTCAGCATGACCAGTGTCTCGATACTGGGGATATTGTCCAGGGAGAGGATGCTCACATTAGTATGTTTATTCTGCCAGTTGATTTGCAGGATCTTGTGGGGGAACGTGGTGATATCTCTCCAGGGATTTGAGGTGCCTACTGTACATTGTCCATGTTTCAGATGCATACAGGAGGGCGGGAACCACAGCTCCTCTGTAGAACATGAGCTTGATGCTGGATTTGAGGTCTCGGTCTTTGAACACTCTGCTCCTCAGGGATCCAAAGACTGCACTGGAGTCGAAATTGGATTTCATCATTGATGTCAGCTCGCACTGAGAGGAGACTCCTGAGGTATGGGAAATAATAATAATAATCTTTATTGTCACAGGTAGGCTTACATTAACACTGCAATTACGTTACTGTGAAAAGCCTATAGTACATTCTGGCGCCTGTTCGGGTACACAGAGGGAGAATTCAGAATGTCCAATTCACCTAACAGCACCTCTTTCAGGACTTGTGGGAGGAAACTGGAGCACCATCAGGAAAACCACACAGGCACTGGGAGAACGTGCAGACTCCACACAGACAGTGATCCAAGCCAGGAATCGAACCAGGGACCCTGGTGCTCTGAAGCCATAGTGCTAACCCCTATGCTACCGTGCTGAAATGATTAACTGTCCAGGGGCTCACTGTGGATCTTGATGGTTGGGGGGCAGCTTTGTGTGGCAGGAGGGGGCTGTGAGAGAACCTTTGTTTTCCAGGTGTTTAGTCTGATGCCCATTCTCTCATATGCCTTGGTGAATGCATCAATAATGGTTTGTAGCTCAGCCTCTAAGTGTGTGCACACGCTGCAGCTCGATGACAGAGGTTGGGGTGGTCTTGGTTCTGGCCTGGAGGCATTAGAGGTTGAACAATTTCCTGCTTGTCCAGTAGGGGAGCTCCATTCCAGCAGGGTGATGGGGTGGAGTGTTGCTCTGAGGAAGATGGAGAGGAGCATTGGTGCGATGATGCAGACCGGTCTGATACCAGTTCGCACATGTGTTGGGTCTGTGATGGTCCCATTGGTGAGGATCACTGCTTGCATGTCTTTGTGGATCAGGCGGAGAATGGTGATGCATTTTTGCAGGCCGTCGAAATTGAGTAGGATGTTCCACAATTCCTCACAGTTGACAGTGTCGAAGGCCTTTGCGAGATCGAAGAAGGCCATATAGAGAGGTTGATGCTGCTCCCTGAACTTTTGGTGGATTTGTCACGTGCTGAAAATCATGTCCATTGTGCCCCTAGATGCGCGGAATCCGCACAGAGACTCGGGGAGGAGTTCTTCTGCCACGGGAAAGAGATGGTTGAGGAGAATTGTTGCGATGGCCTTTCCCATGATGAGACTAAGGAAATCCCTCTACAATTTCTGCAATTGAACCTGTCTCCTTTCTTGAGGATAGTCACAATTAAGGTGTTTCTGAGATCACTCTGCATGCTCTCTTCCTTGAAGACAAGGGTGATGAAGTTGTGGATTCTTGACAAAACTGCCTCTCCGCTGCATTTTAATACATCTGCAGTGATTCCATCTGTGCCGAGGCTTTGTTGCTTTTCAGCTGTCGGGTGGCTTTTTCGACTTCACGGTGTGTTAGGGTTACGCTGAGATGGTGGCGGATAGCGTGCTGCAGGATGGTGTTGAGGGCATTTGCAACAAAGGCCCACTGAAGGAAAAAGCATGTAACTGTGCAAAGGTGAGTGGCAGGCCAGATGATCGGTCAGAATATGAAGAATGGCAGAGAAGGACTAAAAGGTTAATCAGGAAAAAGACATTTGAATATGAGAGAAACCTAGCAAGAAATATAAAGACATATACGAAGAGTTTCTGCAGGTATTTAAAAAATAAAAGTAAAGTGAATGTTGGCCTTTAGAGTAAGAATGGGGAGTTATTTGTAGAAAATAAGGAAATGGCAAATTAAATTAACAAATATTTTGCGACTATCTTCACTACAGAGGATACAAAACCATTCCAGTAATAGCAGTAAATCAGGACATGGAAGGGAGAGGGGAACTTTGGTGAAATTACAATCACTGGGGAAGAGGTACTGAGCAAATTGATGGAGCCGTGGGCTGACAAGTCGCCAGCTTCAGATGGGTTTCATCTGAGGGTCTGAAAAGAGGTGACTAATGATATAATAGTTGTGTTGGTGTTAATCTTCCTAAGTTCCCTTGATTCCATCAGACTGTAAAGTAGAAAATATAACCCCTCTATTCAAGAAAGAGGGGGCAGGAAACAGGAAACTATAGGGCAGTTAGCTGACATCGATTGTGGGGAAGGTGTAAGAATCAAGCATTAAAGAGGTTATCTCTGAGCACTTAGAAAAACTCAAGGTAATCAGGAAGAGTCAGCATGGTTTTGTGAAAGGGAAATCATGCCGAACCGGTTTATTGGAGTTTGTTGAAGGAATATTACATGCAGTGGATGAAGGGAAGCCTGTTGATGTAACATGCTTGGATTTCCAGAAGGCATTTGATAAGGTGCTATATCAAAGGTTATTATGGAAAATAAAACTCATGGTGTAGCAGGTCTCATTTAAGCATAGATAGAAGATTAACTGGCTGACAGGAAACAGAGAATATGCATAAATGGGTCTTTGTTTGACTGGCAGGATGTGACAAGTGGAGTCTCTCAGGGGTCTGCTCTGGGGCCTCAACTTTTTACAATTAATATCAATGATGTAGACGAGGGCAGCTAAGGTATGGTAGCTAAATTTTCAGACAACACAAAGATAGGTAGGAAAGTATGTTGTTAAGAAGTCATAAGGAGTTGGCAGATGGTTATAGATAGGTTGAGTGAGTGGGCAAAAATCTGGCAGAAGGCCTATAATGTGCAAAAATGTGAAGTTGTTCACTTTGGCAGGAAGAATAAAGAAACAGAGTATTACTTAGACAGAGAATGACTACAGAATTCCGATATGTAGAGGGATCTAGGTGTTCCACTGTGTAAGCCACAAAAAGTTAGAATGCAGGTACAGCACATAATCAACAAAGCAAATTTAATGCTATATTTTATTATGAGAGGAATTGAACATTAAAGTAAGGATGCTATGCTTCAGTTATACAGGACATGTCAAGGTGTTGGGGAAGTGTCTGGGTGCCAGTCTGGTAGTGTCAGGGTGCCAAGTTGGCCTTACCAAGGAGCGGGGCCTGAGTGGGGCTATGCCCGTGTAAGGGGGGGGGAACAGGAGGTATGAATGGTGGGGTGGAGGTGAAGGGGATATGAAGGGGTGTCACGAAGGTTGAGGGTGAAGGGCGGTCTGAACCGACCCCATAGCAGGGTGTACTCATTTGGGGAAGGAACAATGCCCCGATGCCCACAAGAATGGATGGGTGCAGGGCAGGGTCATCCTCATGCTGGGTTGTGGGGGAGGCTCACGTTTGTATGGGAGGCTGGTTAGCTCAGTTAGCTGGACGGTTGGTTTGTGATGCACCGTTGTGCCAACAGAGCGGGTTCAATTCCCACACCAGCTGAGATTACCATAAAAGTCCAGCCTTCTCAACATTGCCCCTTATCTGAGCTGTGGTAACCCTCCGGTTAAATCACCACCAGTCAGCTCTCTGAAAGGGAAGAGCATCCGCTGGGACTTTGGCGACTTTCAAAAAATACTTTTGGATAGTCAGAGGCTTTTCCCCAGGGTAGAGGCGTCAATTACTAAGGGGCATAGGTTTAAGGTGCGAGGGGCAAGGTTTAGAGGAGATGTACGAGGCAAGGTTTTTACACAGAGGGTAGTGGGTGCCTGGAACTCGCTGCTGGTGGAGGTGGTGGAAGCAGAGACGATAGTGACATTTAAGGGGCATCTTGACAAAAACATGAATAGGATGGGAATAGAGGGATACGGACCCAGGAAGTGTAGAAGATTGTAGTTTAGTCGGGTAGCATGGTTGGCGCAGGCTTGGAGGGCCGAAGGGCCTGTTCCTGTGCTGTACTTTTCTTTGTTCTTTGTTAACTTTTATTGATGGGGAAGGATGCCCCTCGGAGTTCGAGGATTAAGGATGTTGCCCATGTTTGCAGGGGGTGACATTGTCTGTGGTTGGGGGTTGTGATGGACCCTCAAGCTCACTTAGAGATTGGGCCACCCTTTCAAGATGGCGGCCTGATTTCTGAGGCGCCAGTCTGGCTGGCGAGTTCAACTCCCCATTGCTGAAAACATTTGTAAGTGTGAGACAGACCGTGAAGAAACTTCCCAAGGCCCAATAAAATGACGAAAGCCGCAATCTACCGGCCTTGTCTCAACCAACTCAGGTCCCAGGTGCGACACTGGCACTGCCAGAGTGCCCAGGTGGTGCTGCCAGGCTGGCAGGGCCAAGGTGGCCATGTGGCATCTTGCCCGTGCCGGAGATCTGGCCCGGGGGTGGCCTGCCCTTATGAATTGGGTACAGGGGGCACCCCTTTATTGGTAAGTTGGGGCTTTGGGGGGGGGGGGTCTGGAAGCCATGGTGGGGGGTTCAGAGATCGGAGTGCGATTTAAAAATGGTGCCCTGATCTCTTCCTGCACTGGCGAGTGGAGCTCGTTAGTGCAGGAAATGGGACTAAATGTGGCCTCGGCAAGATAGTCCTCGTCGAGGCCCAGAAATGAAGCATAGAATATAGAACATAGAACATACAGTGCAGAAGGAGGCCACTCGGCCCATTGTGTCTGCACCGACCCACTTAAGTCCTCACTTCCACCCTATCCCCGTAACCCAATAACCCCTCCTAACCATTTTGGACACTAAGGGCAATTTATCATGGCCAATCCACCTAATTTGCACGTCATTGGACTGTGGGAGGAAACCGGAGCACCCGGAGGAAACACACTCAAACACGGGGAGAACGTGAAGACTCCGCACAGACAGTGACCCAGTAGGGAATCGAACCTGGGACCCTGGCGCTGTGAAGCCAGAGTGCTATCCACTTGTGCTACCGTGCTGCCCTTAAAGCAGAGTCCCTTTAATAGCGGAGCCATTTTCAGTGTTGCCAGCGCTGGGGAACACATGGCGAAATGCACCCGATCTGAGACTCTGTTTCATTTCTGCTAAATCGCACCCTAAGTGTGATTGAAAACCGATGTGGATCTCACCAATAAATCCGTCGGGAAACACCCCGCCGAACCGGTCCAAAGTGACACATAACCTTTTTGGTTTAATTCCGCCGATTGTCAATGAGTGCATTGCCATTGGGTGCCCTGTAGACGTTCCCCCAAAGGGCAGTCATTATTTGGTGAGAACTTCGATTACTGCTCCAGTAACCTCACTGTAAAAAGCCCCAAAAATGTTACATATTTACACTGAATGAGGTGTTACCTAGATTTCTAACAGAGCATTAACTTCATGATGATAGCTAAACACCCTCACTGGCCCTGAAAAACTTATTTTATATTTGTGGAGAGTCAAATTTCTCCCCAATGATAAAAAAGAACAACATTTTTAAGAACTAAAGTTGTCTTTACTTGTTTAAAACTGCTGTTATTCTAGTCTCGATCTTCATTTATTTATTCACTGTTAAAGTATTTAAGAGTGAATGATTAAGTGCATTTAACTTCCTGCTTTTGCTGTATGTGAATAATTCAACTTGATTGGTTGCCTAACTGTTTGCAGACATTACTACTAATGGAATCACGATATTCCCGTGACTTGGCACTAGGTTGAAATCGCAGTAGGGAAAGAGGAAGGTAAACGATAGCAATAGATCTGTTCAGTTTACATAAAATACTGCCCATAGAGTAGATGGAGATTGGCAAAAGCATCCCTCTCCATTTCAGCCAAAAAATAATGGCCCAAATCTTTTTGTCAGCAACAAGGTTGAGGCACATGCCATTGAACTTGATAAAAACGTCATCTATACCTTTAGTAATCTAAACCTCATGATTATCAGTATTCCCCACTTTCTCCACCTGTACCATTTCATCCCCCAGCACTAGATCGAGCAGTGTCTCCTTCCAATTGTTGGGTTTCCTCAAAACACTTCTGTAATTTCTTGTCTTCTCTGCCGTTAATTCAACCAATGCTCCATTAGACTGCTAACGGTGGGGTAGTTAACCGTTCCCATTTCCACCACCTTGTAGTTCATGCAGTTCATGGCAATTCGTTGTAAATTTGCCCCTCTACCGCCTCACTTTTTGGTGATCTGTAAAATATACCATGTGTTGATTCTTAACTCCAACCAAATAGATTCTTCCTTGGGGCCCTGCAGAATGTTCTCTCCTTCTAGCACTTTAATATTTTCCTGAATAAAAACTGCAACCTATCTTCCTTCTTTCTTTTTTTAAATAATCTATATTATCACAAGTAGGCTTACATTAACATTGCAATGAAGTTACTGTGAAAAGCCATGCCTACCTTTCTCACGCACCTTTTACCAATGAATAATAAGCATTTAATCCTCTCCTTTTATGAATCACTACATCATATTCCAATTTTGATATTTGCACCTGTAACTCACCAACCTTATTGACCACACTTCACGAATTTACACAAATATACTCCAAAATGATGGTCGATACCGTTGCATTTTCTATGGTCCCATCTAATTCTGTGTTACTTATAACTGTCTCATCCAATCCTCTGTGCACCTTGTTTCCATTTTTAAATACCATGAGCGTGATTCAGCGGCCTCAGGAGCCCAGCTTGGTTTCAGAATGAGTCGTTGAACCTCGTGAGAGGCCTCTTGCCAGATTTACAGTGCTTGAAACGTCTTGCGAGATTCAAGGGAATCTTGCAAGACATCGCAATCTGGATCTTGCCATCCTGACACTGCCACAATGTCAGGTTGGCACTGCCAGGGATCGGGCTCAGGGAAATTACCATGTAAAGAGGGGGGGGGGGGTGAGGGGAAGTTCCTGGGGGCTCCCCAAAGTTTTTTGGTGGGGTTTGAGGGTGTTGAAAGTGGGGATGGCCTGAAGGAGGGGGGGTTGGGGGAAGATCGGGGAAGGCTTCCAAAATGCCGCCTTAGGAAATCACTCTGAGTGTGGCCTCGGCAGAGAGAAACTCCCTGGGGCCAAAGAAAACGGCAAAGTGACATGAATAGCGAGATGTTTCTTGCTGCTGCAGCCGCCGAGAAACACCCCGCTAAACACGCCCGAAACTGGACAGGGAAAGTTTTGGTGAATCACGTCCCAAGTCCAGGAGCCCAGCTCCTGCTAAATTTATTTCAATCCTCCCCACAGCCACAAGCCAACCTGCCACCAAGCATGTTGAACCAAGCGTCGGTCAGGTAAAACCTGCTCATTTTGAACAGACCTCTCCTGGTACAAAATTGGGCCACATATCCCAGGAATCTGAGCTCCTCCTTGCTGCACCATATTACTAGTCATACATTAACCTGTCATATCGTCATATTTCCATTTTCACCTAGCGCATGGTACTGGGAGTGATCTCGAGATTACAATCTCCAAGGTCGTGCTTTTAACTTCCTCCTTGGCTCATTAAACTCCAACTGCAGGACCTTAAACCTTATTCTGCCCAATACACTTGGTTCACACCCATGATTTTTAGCTCTTCCACTTTCCTCTGCAGAATGTTCCCCACCTTCTATCTGATGCCCTTTACCCTTAGCACGAGGAGATAACATATCAAATGGGTTTCACAGTGACAGTAGCAACTCTGCCTGTCTGTCCCTCTGACCATTGAATCCCCAGTTACTATTGCATCGCCATATTTTGCTGCCGGCGTCTTTTGTCCCACAGTGACAGCCTTTGGATTGCACTCTTTTGAGGTGTGGCCACCCTTACTAGTATTAAAAGCTAAATATTGTTTTGAGAGTGCTACATTCCCAGAGGATTCCTGCACTGCCTGCATCTGTCAATTCTTCCTGTTGGCCACTCACTTCCTAGTCTGAACTCTATCTCTCTTGGGGTGACAACCTTCTGGAACCTGTATCCAGGACACGTTCAGTCACCTGTATGACTTCAGTGAATGTTCATGCCCTGCAAGCTTAGAAGCATGTGTCCGAACAGCTGGAAGCACTTCCTGTACACCTCTGGGACACTTAAAGCTTTGGGAAGTTCTCACACAAAGCAGGAATTGGAGGCTATGGAGCGTAGCTATTCCTCCATTCTAATTAGAAACTTAAGCAATTCTCCTTAGACAAGGTGTTGGAATAAGGCCGTTGAACCTCGTGAGAGGCCTCTTGATGATTTAAATAATTGCTGTTTTTTTGGGAAAAATATTTTTATTTAAGTTTTTTGAGACAGTTTAAAGACACAACATAACAAAGAAAAATCAACACAACCCCCCCCACCCCTTCCCCCAATAACCACAACCGAATACCCCACTTTGCCACTTCCCCCTCCCCAATAGCTGACGGTAACTGCTCCTTGAAATACAGTACAAACAAACCCCATCTCTTGTGGAAGCCCTCACTCACACCCCTCAAAGCAAATTTCACCTTTTCCAGATACAAAAACTCCATTAGATCCTCCAGCCACACCAAGGCACAGGGTGGGACAACTGACCTCCACCCCAACAGGACCCGCCTGCAAGCGATCAGCGAGGCGAAAGCTAAAACATCTGTCCTCGCTCCCATCTGCAGCTCTAGCAAGTCTGACACCCCAAATATGGCCCTCAGGGGACTAGGCTCCAAATACACCTGCAAGGCCGCCGACATGGTGCTGAAGAATGACCTCCAAAATGTCTCCAAATTAGGGCAGGACCAGAACATATGCGTGATTGGCCGGGCCCCTCCCTCACCACTCACAACAATCCTCCACATGTTTAAACAAGTGGCTCATCCTCAACTTCATCAGATGCGCTCTATATACTACCTTTAGCTGTATCAACCCCAGCCTCGTACATGAGGTTGAAGCATTCACCCTCCACAGCACCTCATACCACAACCCCACCACCAGCCCCAGCTCCTCCTCCCACTTGGCCTTAACCACCCCCCCTCCCGAGACACCATATCCTCCTCAAAACCCTCTCATATAACGCTGAGATGACCCCTCCCTCCAATCTCATCATTGACACCACCCCCTCCAACAACGAGGAGGGCGGTGTCACCGGAAAAGTCAGAAAGACCTTTATTGTGAACTCCCGCACTTGCATATACCTGAAAATCTTCCATCATGGGATCCCAAATGTCTCTCCCAAATCCTCCAAACTCGCAAACCGCCCTTCGAGAAATAAGTCCTTCATTTCATTCACCCCTCTCTCCCCCATCCCCAAACCCTATCATCCATCCTCACTGGCTCAGCAATTAGATACAAGAATGATCCCTGGAACGAACAGCTTGTTGTATGAGGAATGGTTGATGACTCTGGGTCTGTACTCGTTGGAGTTTAGAAGGATGAGGGGGGATCTTATTGAAACTTACAGGATACTGCGAGGCCTGGATAGAGTAGATGTGGAGAGGATGTTTCCACTTGTAGGAAAAACTAGAACTAGAGGACACAATCCTAGACTAAAGGGACAATTCTTTAAAACAGAGATGAGGAGGAATTTCTTCAGCCAGAGAGTGGTGAATCTGTGGAACTCTTTGCCGCAGAAAGCTGTGGAGGCCAAATCACTGAGTATCTTTAAGACAGAGATAGATAGATTCTTGATTAATAAGGGATTGGGGTTATGGGGAGAAGGCAGGAAAATGGGGATGAGGAAAATATCAGCCATGATTGAACGGCGGAGCAGACTCGATGGGCCGAGTGGCCTAATTCTGCTTCTATGTTCTATTGTCTTATGGTCTTATGGCTCAAACACATGGTTCCCTTGGACCGCCATCAACTTTGACTCCGTCCCTAACGTAAAGTTTTGCTGAAATTGCCTCCATATTTTCAACGTGACCACCATCATTGGACTATATTTGGAAACATGGAAGATAGGAGCAGGAGGAGGCCATTTGGCCCTTCGAGCCTACTCCACCATTCATCACAATCATGGCTTATCTTCCAACTCAATGGCCTATTCCAGCTCTCTCTGCATAACCCTTGTTCCCATTCGCCTCAAATGCCATATCTCGCCGCCTCTTGAATGTATTTAATGTCTTAGCTTCAGCTACTTCCTGTGGTAATTAATTCCACTGGCTCACCACTCTTTGGGTGAAGAAATATCTCCTCATCCGTGTCCTAAATGGTCCACCTGAAATCCTGTGACCTCTGGTTCTGGACACACCCACTATCGGGAACATTCCCCTGTACCAACCCCATCTAGTCCTCATAAAAGGAGACCAAAACTGCACACAATGGGCAGGATTCTCCCCTACCCAGCGGGACGGGGGTCCCGGCGTAGGGGAGTGGCGCCAACCACTCCGGGGTCGGGCCTCCCCAAAGGTGCGGTATTCTCCGCACCTTTGGGGGCTAGCACCGCGCCGGAGTGGTTGGCACCACGCCGACTGGCGCAAAAACCGGCACCAGCGGCCTTTCAGGCCCTGCGCCCGGCAGCGGGGCTGGCCGAGAGGCTTTCGCCAGTTCGCGCATGCGCCGGCGGTGACGTCAGCAGCCAGCTGCCGCTGACGTCACCACCGGCACATGCGCGCTGTGGGTTTCTCTTCCGCTTCCGCCATGGCGGAGGCCGTGTCGGCGGCGGAGGAGAAAGAGTGCCCCCAGGGCACTGGCTCGTTCCCTGATCGGGGGACCCCGATCGCGGGCCTGGCCATCGTGGGGGCACCCCCCGGGATCCGATCGCCCCGCGCCCCCCCAGGACCCCGGGGGCCTGGTCGCACCGCCGATCCCGCCGCCACCAGAGGTGGTTCAAACCTCGGCGGCGGGAGAGGCCTCCCAGTGGCGGGACTTCGTCCCATCGCGGGCTGGAGAATCGCCGCAGGGGCCTCGCCAATCGGAGTGGCGTGATTCCCGCCCCCGCCACTTCCCGGGTGGCGGAGAATCGCTGCCACGGCGGGGGCGGGATTTTCGGCGGCCTCAGGTGATTCTCCGACCCTGCTGGGGGTCGGAGAATTTTGCCCAATATTCTAGATGTGGCCCCACCAAGGCCCTGTATAATTGCAACAATACATCCCTGCTATTGCACTTGAAACCTATTGCTTTGAAAGCCAACACACCATTAGCCTTCTTTACCGCCTGCTGAACCTGCATGCTTACCTTCAGTGACTGGTGCACAAGGACACCCAGGTCCCACTGCACGCTCCCCTCTCCCAATTTACAGCCATTCAGGTAGTAATCTGCCTTCTTGTTTTTGCTTCCAAAGTGAATAACCTCACATTTATCCAAATTATACTGCATCTGCCGTTGATTTTCCCACTTGTCCAACCTGTCCAGATCGTGCTGAAGGATTTCTGCATCCTCGTCACAGTTCACCCTCCAACCCAACTTGGTATCATCTGTAAACTTTGAAACGTTACATTTTGTTCCCTCGTCCAAATCATTAATATATATTGTGAATATCTGGGTTCCCAGCACCGATCCCTGTGGCACCCCACTAGTTACTGCCTGTCAATTTGAAAAGATCCTGTTAATTCCTACTGTTCATTTCCTCACTGCCAACCAGTTTTCTGTCCATCTCAATACACTCCTCCCAATCCCATAAACTTTAATCTTGCACACTAATTTCTTATGCGGGACTTTGTCAAACACTTTCTGAAAGTCCAAATATACCACATCGACTGGCTCACCCTTGTCAACTCTACTAGTTACATCTTCAAAGAATTCCAATAGATTTCTCAAGCATGATTTCCCCTTCATAAATCCATGCTGACTCTGTCTGATTCAGCCACTGCTTTTTGCTGTTAGTAAGATGTAAACGACGTTGCTATTTTTCTAGTCATCCTCAAAGCAAACTAGCCAAAGACCAATTATTTACTCAGGCCCGGCAGGAACCACTGAGATATTGGATCCAATTTAACCAAATGGGAACAAAGTCCCATAGTGAGCGTACTTAGCTGCACGTTTCCCAGCGCTTCCCATTTTCTGCACTGTGGAACTCAGCTCATCGGAATTCCTCAGTGCAGTGAGCTATCAGGATGGCATTTTTAAATGGCGTCCCGATCACTGGAGCCCCCAGCACAACCCCAATTCATTATGAGGGAGTCTCCAGCCCCCTCCCAGTACCCCTGGCCCAATCACCACCACATGAAAAATGCCAGCTGCCAGCACCAGGTTTAAAGTCTTAAAAGTCTTAAAGCCGCATCAATCAATGCTCCGATCCCTTAGAAAGGACCTTTTTACAGACTGTGTTATTCAATCGGGTGCCGGTCATAGAAACTAAAATAAAACGGGACTGAAGAGTGAATAGTCGTGGTGGTGTACAATGATTGCACATAAACATAGTCGATGACCAAAATATTGGGTGTAAGGCTGAGTTTGTGATGGACATGACTCCTAAAATAGATTCAGGACCTTCAAATGGCAGAGAACTACTTTCCACAACGTCCAAGGAAGGTCGCGCTGTCCCGAATGTCTCTATTGACGATATATTGGGTGATCTTAGATCTTTGATTTGTAGACAATTTGGACTGTCTGAAGTAGCCACAAAAATTGAATCAAATATGGTATCCCCAAAGGGCAGTGGTCCCTTGATAACATCAAGAAGGCATGCGGAAAAACCGCACACTTAAATAGAAGAAAACATGTGAAATGGTGTTTTGCAATAATGGCGTAGCTCCGCAGACAGCAAGAGATAATCACAAAATCTAAAAGCGATCATGACCTTAAGTCCACTAAAGACCAACTAGCCGCAGTTGTTGAAGAATTACGAGATGCAAAATCTAAACTTGAACAATGTGATCAGATTAAAACATTATTGGAAAACGAAACCTTTAAAGATCAACAACAATCATTTCAAATTGGTGAATTACAACATAAAAATAATGAAACAGAGTCCAAATACCAACAGTTACAAACAGAAACTGATTAAATCAAAAGTCAAAATTGTCAGTTTGTCGAGGAAAGATGTGTTTTGGAAGTTGAAATGAACAATTTAAAAGGACACTGCAAAATCTTGACAGACAATCTTGCAGCTCACAATTTGAATCAAAGCACAAACGAGAAAGTTAGTTCTGAAGCTAGAGAAAGTACTCTGAGCAACATAGTTCCAACTCCAGTTTCACCTCCAAATCAAATCTCACAGCCAATTCCAGTTCCTCAAACAACTGCAATTCACCAAACAGCTCCAATTCAACAAACAGCTCCAGTTGCACAGCCAAGATCAAGTGTTAGTAATAAATCAAAACCTAATTTTCATTTGCCAATTGACTCAGATGAAGAAAGTGATGAAATAAGCATTCCAAGAATGCAAAATACAAAACTAATTCGATTAGCCCCTTTACGACACAAATGGCTTAAAATTGGAAGTAAAGAAATAAAAGAAAACGATTTGACAACCACTAAAACTGTATTTGGCCATCATTGGGTACATGAGATCGCAGACCCTCCCTGAAAAAGTTAACAGATGGTCTAAAGATCTTCAACACCCAAAAAGGGGTGGTTTGACCATGCAATCACAGATTGCAACCATTTATCATCTCCACCCATTAGATGATGTACAAATTCTGTCTATTATGGTAGGCACCTGTGACAGTGTAACTCTTGGAGAAGAAGTAAAAGTTGCCCTCGGAGATGATTTGCAAAATTTAGAAGCTGGTTGGCTCACAGTCAAAAATTGGCTATAAAAATTTCACCCTCCTACAACCGATTGAGCTAAAATTACATCTTGCATTCAGAAACATACGGAAGATATACAAGATTTCGAAGACAGATTTTTATATGTCTGGAGAGAACATTCAGGAATGAAACGCCAAAATGAGACTGACACTTGGGATACAAGCACTTTAGGGCCAATTAAAATGGCTTTTGTAGCCGGTATTAAACCTGAAATATCTAATGCTTTGAATCTGATTTTACCAAATTAGGCCACAGCTGGTACGTATTGCGATGCATTCAGATAGATCGCGTTATGCATAGCCAGACAAACTATAACACTGCGGCTGCTCAAATTCAGCCTGTGTTACCTGCTGCTCCAGCCCCTGCAGGGATATCAGCAGTAACTACAACCTCCCCAGAAGCATCGGGTTCCGCATGCACCCTTGCTCCATTAAAATCACAAAAGAAACTTCCACGCTGTCTTTTTTGTGGTAAACTAGAGCATTGGATGGTGTCATGTTATAAACAACGACTCGAGTCAAGAAATGATAGTGAGGTGTCCAATGACTCCTTCAATACTTTTCCGCCCGTGGCCAGACTGGCCAATCACGTAACACGCACAGACCAGACACACCTGGAGTTACGTTCCAACAAGACACACCCAGACTTGCGTACAGGGATTCTAGACCCTCTCAGCCGTTCCCACGTAGGGATGCATGCGATGACGACAATGACCTGAATGAAATGTTGAACAGCTTAACTCCAGCTCAAAGGCATTCTATGTTTGATTCTTCAAAAAACTAATGGACCCCACTCTTGGTGATTCTTTCCATATTTCTCTACTTGCGTTTTTGGAACAGAAAAAAGATGGACTATATATTTCGCTAAGAGTGGGAGGTTTTCATATTGATTTTCTTTTTGACACTGGAGCGGAACTTACCTGTGTTACTCAAACCTATGCTGCTTTATTTCCCCTAACTGCAGGAAAAATTAATGCTTTTACTGTAGGAGGAGATTCTTTTACCCTCTGACAGACCGATCTACTGCTGTTAGAATTTGGACCACATCAGCTGGTGGCATCAATTTGGGTAGGTCCGGTAACACAAGCACTTCCAGGTATGGACATCTTATCTCAACTAAATTCTTCACTTAATTTCGATAATGGAAAAATCACCTGGTCCATTAGACACATCAAAAATGACGAGATACAAAATCACCCAATTTGGGCAAAAGACAAAAATGATTGTGGCCTTTTAAAAATGGAACCAGTCACTTTCATTGGATCCACTCCACCTTGTATCAAACAATACCCCATTAACAAAACTTCAATTCAAGGTATTCGACCTATAATAAAACAACTTGAAGAAAGGCGTATTTTAGTGCGCATTCACAGCTCATCAAACAGCCCTGTATGGCCTGCAAAAAAGGCTAATGGCACATGGCACCTTACTATAGAAAAGCAAATCAATTCATTGTCAGAAAAGCTCCTTTAGTGGCAGACCCATCTACGATCTTTAACTCTTTAACACCTGACCTTCAATGGTTTTCAGTCATTGACGTGGCAAATGGTTTCTGGTCCGTGCCACTAGCTGAGGATGTACAACCATGGTTTACGTTTACCATTAATCAGCAACCGTACACATGGACTAGACTACCGCAAGGTTTTCACAATAGCCCAACTGTTTAACACATGGCTCTACAGAATCATCTCAGGCAACTGCCTGATCTGCCTTCCACCATTATCCAGTATGTAGATGACGTTCTGATAGCCTCCATCAATAAAGATGATCACAAAAAAGACCTACAAGTGGTCCTGAACCACCTCAGTGAAAATGGTCTCAAAGCTAGCTTTGCCAAAGCCCAGATTTCCCAGGAAGAAGTTATCTACTTAGGTCAGAAAATATCCAGAGGCAAAAGGGAGCTTAGTCAGAACAGAACGGCTGCCATCAAAGGCGCTAAAGAACCCTCAACTGTTCAGGAAGTGAGATCTTTTTTGGGACTGTAATTTTAACAGAAATTGGATTGATTCTTACACTCAGTTAGCTCAGCCATTGAATGATCTTTTAAAAGGAAACTGGAAATCAAAAGACGCAGTTAAACTCAATTCAGAACAGTAAGAAGTCTTACAACACCAGGTTAAAGTCCACCATGTTTTTTTTTTAAACACTAGCTTTCGGAGCACTGCTCCTTCCTCAGGTGAATGAAGAAGCAGTGCTCCGAAAGCTAGTGTTTGAAACCAACATGTTGGACTTTAACCTGGTGTTGTAAGACTTCTTACTGTGCTCGCCCCAGTCCAACGCCTGCATCTCCACATCAATTCAGAACAAAAGCAATCATTCCTAAATTTGAGAACAGCCCTGTGTTCAGCACTTAGGTATTCCAAACAACAGAAAACCTTTTACCATGTTTGTTCATGAAAAAGATGGTTACTTGACTGCAGTACTAGCCCAGGAACATGGTGATCAGTTAAGACCAGTTGGATACTACCCCATTAAACTTGACAATGTGGCATTGGCAGGCAGCTGTTTACGAACCATGGAAGCCACATGTCGAGCTGTAATGGCAACATCAGGCCTTGTCCTAGACCAAAAGTTAACCATTAAATGTACACATTCAGTCCATTCTCTCCTATCCATGAACAGAGTATCGCAAGTTACATCAGCTAGATGGACAGCAATTTTGGAAGCTCCCAACCTATATTTTCACAGAGCCAGTCCTGTAAACCCATCATCTTTGCTCCCGCTTCTCGAGGAACAAAAGGGAGGAGAGGGAGAAGGGCATGACTGTGTGAAGATAATAGAGGAAATGGAAGAAGTACGCTGAGTAGAAGAAGAGCCACTACAGAACACAGTTTTAGCCCTATTCACTGATGGTTCCTCTTTTATTGACAAGGGTATCAGGCAAGCTGGATGGGGAGTCACAAACCCATATGAAGTATTAGCTGAAGGAAGTTTGCCCCCAGGTACATCAACTCAGCAGGCTGAATTAAAAGCACTAGCAGAAGCATGTCATGTGGCAAGAGATAAAACTGCTAACATCTATACTGACTCCAGATATGGTTTTGGAGTAGCACATGATTTTGGCCATCTGTGGAGAAAAAGAGGATTTCTCACAACAGCAGGTACACCTATCCAAAATGGAAAGGAAGTACGAGATCTTCTAGAAGCTATGGCCTTGCCAAAAGAAGTATCAGTTCTAAAATGTAAAGCCCATACTCATGAGGACACTATGGAAGCAAGAGGAAATGATCTTGCGGACCAAGCAGCAAGGGAAGCTGCCTCCCAATGGCATAAGGAATTCAATCACATTTACAAATTGGGAGTAACCACCTTATGACAGGATTTACCTGAAATGCAACATGATTGTACAAAGGAAGAAAAATGGACATGGTTAGAATCAGGTATTCAGCTGTATGATGACAATATTTCGAGACAAGTTCAAACTAATAAACCAGTGGCACCACAATCACTAATGTCCTTCTTAGCTCAACAAATTCATTCAACAAATGAAGGATCGATTCCATAGAAGTTGGTGTGGTAAAGGATTCAAAAAACAGGCACAATTAATATCAAACCGTTGTGTAACCTGTCAAAAGAATAACTTGGGACCTATAACATCAATGCCTCAATTAAGAGCTCCTGCTCCTGCAGGGTCATTCCAGGATATACAGGTAGATAACATCACCCTTCCTACATGCCAAAAATACACTGACGTCCTTGTATTAGTGGATAAATTCTCTAGATGGGTGGAAGCTGCTCCAGCTAGAAAAGCGACAGCTGCCCATACAGCCAAAGTGCTATGCAAAGACTTTATCCCCAGATGGGGAATACCAGCTAGCATTGACTCAGACAATGGAACCCACTTTACACGTGCTGTTTGTAAGGAAGTCTGTAGACTATTAAACATTGGCTGGAATTTACACTGTCCTTATCATTCACAATCATCAGGACAAGTGGAATATATGAATCGAACTTTGAAAGAAAGACTGTCTAAATACAACCAGGAAGGCATGAATTGGGTTCAAGCTTTGCCAATAGTATTATGCAGTATTAGAGCTACACCAAACAGAACAACAGGTCTGAGTCCATTTGAAATCATCACAGGCAGTCTAATGTCTCTGCCAGGAACTATTGATTTGCGGAAAGCAGATCGTAATTTAATGAGTGATACTTTGCTGACATATGTATGCTGTTAGTTCTGCCTCTCAACAGGTGTTAGGTGCGTGGAGAGATCCTCCAGAAAGTGGGCACGACCTGGTGCCCGGTGAAGAAGTGTATGTCAAAAAGCTGCAGAAAGACAGGGTGCATATGACTGGGGCAAGGCTGAACCGGTTCTTTGGGAGTGAGGATAGGTGTGTGAGATGTTCGGGGGGGTTCTGCAAACCATACCCACATGTTCTGGGCATGCCCAGCGTTAGAGGAGTTCTGGAGGGGTGTAGCGAGGACGCTATCAAAGGTGGTGAACTCCAGGGTTAAGCCGGGCTGGGGGCTTGCAATATTTGGGGTGTCAGATGAGCTGGGAGTGCAGGAGGCAAAAGAGGCCGGTATCCTGGCCTTTGCGTCCCTGGTAGCCAGGCAAAGGATTCTGCTTCAGTGGAAGGATGCGAGACCCCCAAGCGTGGAATCCTGGATTAATGACATGGCCGGGTTTATTAAATTGGAGAAGATGAAATTTGCCTTAAGAGGATCTGTGCAGTGGTTCTTCAGGCGGTGGCAACCGTTCCTAGACTTCCTGACGGAGCGTTAGGGGTGGTGGGTAGCAGCAGCAACCCGGGGGGGGGGAGGGGTTTGTTTATGTTTGGTTGGGGATCTATTATTGTTTATTGGTTATGGTTCATTGTACATTACATTATTTAGTTTATTTTTGCTGTTTCACTGTTCTGTTCGGGGGGGGGGGGGGGTTTGTTTTTTCTTCTATTTCTATTTTTCTTTTCTGTTATTTATGATGTAAAAATTTTGAATAAAAATATTTTTTTAAAAAGCTGCAGAAAGAACCCTTAGCATCGAAGTGGGAAGGACCATTCGTAATCCTTCTCACCACCCAATCCGCTGTAAAATTAAAAGGAAAAAAAAGTTGGATTCACGCATCACATGTGAAGCACACATTTAAATATTAAGATCTGTAAAATGTTTATCATAATATTCATTTTCAGTTATTTGATTGGCTTTGGAAATGTTGTACCAGAACTGAACGAGAACACATTATATATGCTATAAATTTCAACATTTCTAATTGTTGGGTATGCATTGCAACCCCTACTAACTCAGGAGAGGGTAGTCCCTTCTTAACTATTCCCTTTAATGCTTCAGAAACAGCAGAATGGTACATCTAACAAAGTGTTCCTCGCTCTCTAGTGGCCCGTTCTGGAGCATATTCATGTGAAAAAGGAAGGTACAAGATTTATTTAAAGAAATTTATTAACTTATGGAAATCTGCAGGCTATCCACTGAACACCTTTTCAGGATGGCACCAGCTTAAATATAACCCAAACAAAAATCCTCAATATATTAGCCTCCCAACTAATATTAAACAAAAAGGATCAATATGCCTCATTAGTAATCACTCTAAAGCAATGAAAAGGGACAATAGTGTTTGTACTAATTATTTGGATGTTAACAAAGCTTATAAATGTACGCAAAATTTATTACAAAGAACTGAACGGTCTTCAACAATAACAGGCATACATAACATCACAAATAGCAAAACATTCTCAGCTCATTGGTACTTTGAAGATATTTACTTATACTCTGCTTATAATGGGACTTGTTTTATTTGTAATGACAAAGCATATTCCTGGCTCCCAAAATACTGGTCAGGATCTTGCTTTTTAGGATACATAGTACCTGCCATCCGTCATCTTCCTCATCTCCCTTATGTTTCAGAACCAGCCACTCGAAGAAATAAACGTGCCTTGACATTACAAGATGCAATTTATGCTAGAGTTATTCCTTTCTATTGGGAATTAAGGGTGGCCAATGAATTGAATAAAATAACACCCATCATACAAAACATAGCCGATTACACCGCCACTGCAGTAGATAAAATCTCTGCCGAAATGAGAGCAATTCGTACCATAGCATTACAAAATCGAATGGCACTTGACTATGTGCTAGCCGAAAAAGGTGGCACCTGCGCCATGATTGGTGCGGAATGTTGCACTTTCATTCCAGATAACTCACAGGAAGTTAAAGATCTGGCATCACATATCCAAAAGGAAATCAAGAAACTTGATCCGCCCCCAGATATCTTTATCTGCGAGAAACCTTGTGGGTGGTTGGGACACACTCGAATGTCCACAGTAAGAATAATCTTTTTCTCCTGTGTAGCAGGATTCATCATTTACATAACATACCAGTGTATTGTGTGCATTAAACAACTATTCACTAAACGCAAGGGCCCAACAGTCAGAATGATTCACACTCACCCCACTGCACCACCATTAGATGAAATAGAAATGCAATATTATTGTTGAAATGTCACTGATCAATCAATTATTTGACTATTATTAACATATTGCTAATAGATTAATACAGAATCGAAAGATCAAGTGAGATATATCACAATAAGATAAATGATACAACAAATGCAATAGGATAGGTAAAAGCGCAAAGAAGAACTCATTCGTATTGTCACTGCAGTTTTAAACAATAGAGTAGGGCAAGCATAGAATCAAATTTGACTAATTGTTATTTTATAATAATGATTCTTTAAGAATTATAATAATTTTTGCTGAATGCTTGTAGTGCAATGCTTGCCCTACTCTATTGTTTAAAACTGCAGTGACAATACGAATGAGTTCTTCTTTGCGCTTTTACCTATCCTATTGCATTTGTTGTATTGTTTATCTTATTGTGATATATCTCACTTGATCTTTCGATATATCAAAAGCGCAGACTGATAATAATCAATTATTTCCTGATAGATCTGATAAATAAAAGAAGGCTATTTAGTGTAAATATTAAGCGCTAGATTTAATACCCATTTTAAAATGAGGATTTCGGCACTCATAACCTCAGGTCATGATGACACACATAGCTTCAACACAGACACAAAAAGCCTAACACATGCATAAACTAATTGGAGATTGAAACAACATTTTCACGAAGCAAGATGAAAAAGCTATTGTTCTAATAAACATATTTTCAAAGACAGTTTGACATTAAGAAATGAGCTGTACCAGTAATCTTGATCAAGGGCGAAGCAGGCACCATAGCAACATGAAGGCATCATTGTTCATAATCTGGATAAATCAAAGTCAGCGGAAAACCAGTAGAAACTAGTCTTGATAATAGCACAGAATCGCATTCCATAACGTACACAAATATTCAAACATGAAACATTCAGAACTTATGTTGCACATTTAGGATTGACAGCTAGCCATCAAATCAAATACATTTGATTCTAACCCAAACCAATTAGGACGACATAGAGGTGTAGATAGATGACTCAAGACTGATAAGATTTCCTTTAAACATGATGGTCCGTAAGGCCATCTTTATTCCGGGATCATCCTATACTTTGACCTAACTATTCACTATCTCTATTTTCATATTTTCACTTTTCCACTCTAACTCTTGAAGTAAATGCAAGCTGTTTTGCCGTAAGCAAGAAACTATTTCTATATTATTTTGAAAGTTAAATTGTATACAAGTTACTTCTCTTTAAGTCCTTTTGCTAGCCACACTTGATTGAGAATAGATTTAAGTTTCTCCTAATTGTAATCAAATAGAGGCAGTAAAGATTCTTGTTTGCATCCTAGAAGTTTAATTCAAATTTCTACTGAGTTTTAGTGTCGCAAGACCTCACATAATTCCGCATGGTAGATCTCTTCACTCCCATAAGTGCTGTTCTGCCTGGTCCCCGTTTGTGGAGACCAGCACTGAACAGCGCTCACCCAAGGTCCCCGAGGTGAAAGGGATAGATCCGAATGCCTCGGGTGGCTCAAAAAACTGCATATTAAAGTGATACGAGCTGTCTTGCTCTAATATGCAGATTTGACTAAAAGTGATCCCTCCCACAATGGGCGGGATTCACATCACAACATTTTGCGCGATCGCGTTAGATCTTGCGAGGCCTTGAAGCCGGGTCAATCCATGGAGCGGGGTCTCCCAGCTTCTATTGACCACATTGTGCTGCGGTGCTCTGCCTTTCAGGTGCAACATGGCTGTTCAATGGTGGCCATTAAATGAAAAGAAACACAATATTAGATAGCTGGATATTTATACTTCAGCATCCTTGAGTTCTGTGGAGTCACTCCTTCTGAGTGACAACGGTATGGCCTTCCTCCTCTCCACCATCACCAATTTCCCCAGCTTCCACATTGCTTACAATCAACTCTTCGTGATTCACCCAGTACTGTCCAAATTCTGTGCCCAAGTTCAGATTTGCCAATATCAAAATTGATCAATATACAAGTTGGAAAGTAAAATTATTCACAGGTCATGATGCAAGTCACACATATATATCAGTCTACAACATCTGCTAATTTAATTTAGGTTACGCACTCTGTTCTGTTTTGGAATGCAGCAATTGCTAGCAATAATTAACTTGGCAATGTTACTGAAGAAAGCATTTGCGGCAGCAAAGCAATTATTCCCAATTGTATTTTGCGAAACGCACGATGGAAATAAAATACATTAGGTGTTATGGGAGCGGTGTCTTCAGAACCCCAAAATGTATCATGGAGTTCAATGATCTCCCTTTAATGGATTGTTGCTTTTGAAGCACCCGGCTTGTTCTCCAGGTGTGGTATTACAATTATGGACACATGGGTTTTCAAACACAAAGCAATGTTTATTCCGTGAACTCAACTTGACCTTTTAAAATAAATATTGGATCTCTTAACACCCCTTACTTCAAAGATAACCCCGAAAATAATACAACACTAAATAATCCCTCAAAATGTTCCCTCAAACCTCCAAAAGACTTCACCTTTAACAACAGAAACACATCAGGCTAAAGACATTACTATTATGAGTTTAAATCACCCAAATGATTCAGAGATAGTCTTTCATAGCAGAGATCACAGCAGATCCAGCTCACTGCAAACACAGACACACTCAAGCTCCTTTTCTCCATGCAGCTCTCAGCAAACCAGCCAGGCACTTTTCAGCTACTCTCTCAAACTGAAACTAAAAGCAGATGTGAGCTCAGCTCGGCTCCCTCCACCCTCTGACACCACTTGAGTAATATGAGCTACTTCATTTCTTAAAGGTACATTGCTTAAAAATCCATTTCTTAAAGGTACTCTCACATGACATAAGACATATCAATAAATTATCCAGTGTTTTGGTAGTTTGGCGGCCATAGGCATTTATACAGATAGCAATGAAATAAATTTGTAATTTACTTGATATCCACAGCTGCCTGAAGGATGGGGTAACTTACTTTTCATCTTTTTAACGCCGACACAGAAAATGTATGGGGCTGGATTCTCCCATTTTCAGGCTATGTCCTGAAGCCAGCGGGGGAACGGTAATGCTTTACGATGAAAAATCTTGCACAAAACGGCCACCCATCCTCCATTTGGTGGAGGGCTATCAGGCAGGCAGTGAGGAGCACCTGGCTCTAGCTGCTGATACGGCAGGAGAATTGCCAGGTCCGTGGCCGCGCATGCGCACAGCGGTGGCCTTTAGCGCCTGCGCCTTACAACATGGCGCCGGCCACGCACGTACCCGGCCTGCAAAATAGTGCCCCCTCCTTGGCCAGCTCGTGACCCCTGGACCATTCCCCAACAGTGCCCCCAGCCAAAGTCCCACCTGCCCGTGGATCGGCTCTGGCCCGACTGTGGCAATGCTGGACTCAGTCCACAGCCGCTACGCCAAGTTCCCGGCAAATAATAGCACACGCAACCAATGTCGCCGGGCACTCGGCCGGTCGGGGGCGGAGCATTGGGGGAAGGCCTCAGGCAACACCCTGAGGCTGTCGATATGATGTGTGGTGTACGCCTAGAATACACCACTTTGGAGGGGGCGGAACATTGCGAAAGCGGCGCCGCCCCCCATTTCGGCATGAATGTTGATTCTCCGGCTGATCGCCGAATGCGATTTTGGCATCGGCAACCGGAGAATCCCACCCATGTTGCGGCGCTATGACATGCGATTTATTTCCCACAGGTGTTGAGAGTGCTATCAAAGTAAGTTTTGATTAGCAAGAATGTCATATAAATTGCATGTAACATACTGCTCATATATTCTGTTTGAATCGCAAGTCAGGCACATAATTTATACCTGGTACTCTCTGCTCAATGTTTTATGACATTTTGATGAGGATTCACAGTGCCTGACTAAATCCCATTCCCTTTTGTGAACTCGAAAGGCAAAGTGGATAAATGGAAATGAGATGTAAATTAGCCATAATCTAATTGAATTTTGGGAAAGCTTGAGGCGCTCAATAATGGATTCTTCTCTCTACATGGCAAGAGATTTGGTAGCGCTGTAGGTCAAACACTGGTGGGACGTTATCCGCCCCCCACTGTAGCATGTTTTGTGATGATTGAGGTGGGCGGCGGCGGGATCTTCCAGTCCTTCCAGTGTCAAGCGTTTTTTTTGCACCCTTTGCCACTGGGAAACCTACCGTGGGCCGGCACAGTGGTTAGCATTGCTGCCTGACAGCAGCAGGGACGTAGGTTCAATTCCGTCCTTGGGTGACGGTGCAAAGTCTGCATGTTCCTCCCGTGTCTGCGTGGGTTTCCTCCGGGTGCTCCGTTTCCTCCCACAATCAAAATCAGCTCGAAGCAAGTTCAGGTCAGCATGAGCAGGAAATCCACAACAAAAAGCCATTGGCATCTCCAGGCACAGCTGCTGAAATTCTCCACTCTCAAACCCCTCACATCTGCCTGCCTCAGCAGATCCTGGTAACAGCAGTACCTTACAATTCTGAGTTTAATTTACCCCAAGAGCTGTGTGAATGATTGTGCATGAAATGCAAGTACCAGTGACACTGCTTGGCTCTTACAATTTATTTAAACTAACTTGGGACATAGGGGGCATATCAGGGAAGATTCCAAAACGCACATAAAATAGAAGTCTAAATTTTCTGTAACATCTTCTAACAGTTTTAAAGCATACACAGAAATTAATTAATTTCTCTATGTGGTCGCCTATGTGCCAACCTAGCCTCTTAATCTGCTACTTTTATGAGATGCTCCCTGAGTCATGTGCATCCAGAGGTAGGAAGCTTCCAATGGAGTCTTGCAGGCCTGTGATCACTCCCAATCCCAGGGAAGCAGCTATGGAGCCCTTTCTCTTGCAGTGTCCACAGATGCTGTCCACAGCTGCAGGCATTGGAGTGGGTGTCAGGGATGCAGGCACATTGCTAATCCTTGGAGAGTAAGAAATAGAAAGAAACATAGTCAGAAAATGGGTTTCAACATGCAACTGGTTGGTGTCCCTTTGGACTGCCCAAAGCATCTACTGAAGCAGTGATAGCTTAGATTCCAGAAATTATCCCCATGGTATCTGCTCCTGAAAATTACTGCTGAAATATTTTGGACGGTTACTCTTGTTGGTGGTGTGGGGGGGGGGGGGGGGGGGGGGGGGGAGGTTTCTACATAGCCTGAAAACTGCACTGTTTTGGAAATGTTGGGAGTAGACTTACCTTGCTTCTCTGGGTAAAGATAGGTAAAGTTGCTATAGTCCCAGATGAACATCGGCTGCTTTCTCCTTTGAGGGGGAGAGTTGACTGTGGGTGATTTAGCCTGAGGGTCACTACACCTCAGGCGAGCGGAAAGGTTGAGAAGGTGGGGCTTTCATGAATAACCTCAGCCGATACAGGAATTACACCCATGCTGCTGGCGTCGCTCTGCATCACTAACCAGCTAAACCGGCCCCCTTGCTTATCGAGCCCCTCAGCCATATGTATGGAAAGAATCTCATCCTGCACATGACACAGCTCTTTTAATGGTTGGGTACATGAGAACTCTCTTGCTTGGCTCCTTAGCCAAGGTCATTTGCTTCTCCACTCTCCACGAAGTTTATATGCTTGCAGAGGCTTTCCTTTGTATGTTAAGTTTTCCTGACAAAAGAAAAGTATGAGAGGTAAGGAGGTGAGTGAAGGTTGTATCAGTCATGCACCATGTGAATTAGCATCGGTGCCTTGACTTACCTTGGCCACCGTTGAGCTTGCTGCATTGTATGGCAGCTCTTTGAATGCTCAATGTTGAACTGTCAGCTTTGCAACCTTCCTCCAAACAAGCTGACCATTTCATATGAGTTTGCCTACCCTCAATACCTAATGGCTCTTCTTGCCTTGACTTCAATCAGAAATATTTCCACAGACATGTCACATATCTTGGCCAGAACACTGCTGATTTCCTCCCTTGAGGCCCATGCTCCTTCAAATATCTTGAACTCTTTACTGTTGAAAAGTTATTCTCTTGAGTTTGGCAGTAGCCTATTAAAGGATCTATCAGCACAGAATTTCCCTCCCTCCCAGTGGCAGTAACCTTATCATGAACAGTAGTACTGCTCAACCCCTGCCCTATTTAGCAAATCAGGGGCATTGAGGAAAGGTTTAATGGGTTAGTGGCAGAGTCACATGGCCAAGCAGTAGTCCCTCTCTATTGCTAACCTGCCAATAAGAGAGGAATGCATTGAGTTGTGAAATTAATCCTGGAAGGGAAAACTTTTAACTCGGAAGTTCCAGATGTCTGGTAAATTGGCAACCCAATGACTTTTAATGCAATTTCCCAGTTGAGTAAAAATAAGTGGAAAATACTTTGTATAAACTGTGCTTTAAAAAACACACTAAATCAGTCTGTACAATATCTGATATACGCGTATGAAGTATAATATTCTACAGCTGAAATTCACCTGCATTCACTTGAAAAGGTAATTGTTCAACTTGATCTCATTCACTGCATTCTGTAGTGTGTGATTCCATGATACAAAGTTTTGACTTGCAGAACATTATTTAACAAAAGTATACAATGGGAAACATTTTCAGATGTAACAATGTTCTTCAGCCTTAATGATTTAGCATTCAGAACTACCTTTAACTTGGAAACCCATTACCTGTGTGCGATTTTCTCTTTGCTGACTTAACACACCAGTGCCCTTATATTATTTCCTCTTCTGTTCACTTTTCAGTTTTATTACAACTTAACAGCAAACCACTGCAGGAACTGAAACAGCGGAGGTAGCAGAACTGTAACAAGTATCCACTAGTTAATGAAATTTGGCAAGAGTAACTTTGTTTGCTAAAGTTTTCCTTCCCTTACATTTCCTCTCCAGGGATTTTTGCTCTTTTCTCCCCCATTCATTGACTCATTCATTCATCCCCCAATTTGATACTGTGGGCTGAGATGAAACTTAACCTCAGATGAGGTTACCTAAGAATCAATGTGCAGCTTCCTGTGTCAAGTGTAACCTATGTGATTGTAATTGATAGATGAATGAGTAAGGCCCATGATAAATTCCCGATCTATGCTTTTTTTTCAACCACCTTCTTTCCTTTGATGCTAACCCTGGTCTATGGCCACACACATTACTCCCAGAAAGGCCATAGCTAAGTCTTGGTAAAATAATCCACGGTTTTGATTATTTGTGTACAGACAGGATGGAGAGGGGGGGGGGGGGGGGGGGGGGTGGGGAAGAGCGGGTTAATTTAAACAGCCCTGAAATCTCCTCCACTATCCTCCTGTAAACAGAAAGGTTTTTTTTATTTTTTATTTCCCCCCTGGTGTTTCCCCCAACCGTTAATTTTGGTGTGTTCCAATCCTCTATGAATAACTTGCACAGCAAACACGAGGGAGGATAAAATAATGGGGTTGATTTATTTTTATACACACACATACGAGACAGGGGTTTTGCAATGTCTGTCCCTTTTTGCACATATACAATACAAAGAGGGGTAAGGGAAAGGAAAGAGATTCATGGCAAGACAACGGTAAAAAGACAAGTTAGGATTTACATGTGTCCAGAGTCCCGAATCAAAAGACTCATGGAATGTTTTCTTCAGAGGAGAAGTTGAAGAGAATTTATCATGGGCCTCACTCATTCATCTGTCAATTACAATCACATAGGTTACACTTGACACAGGAAGCTGAGTGTTGCAGGGTGATCAATCTTTCCAGAAGTGAGACTTCCACCAGGGGAAACAGCATGTAGAGTTAAGTTAGTCTTGAAAGCACAAGTTCCAATGCTCCAGTAGTTTGGAGTTTTATGAGGGCTGAGTTCTTCCTGCTGCTTGATGATAAGATGCTGGGCAACGAAGGCTGCTTGCCTAGCGATACTGGGTTGGATTTTGCAGCCCCATTAGCCGCGGATGCAAATCCCATATTGGCTACTAAATCTTACAAAAGGCTGGGATTTTCACCGGTGAGATTTCTGATCGCAATCTCCGATTCCCCCCAGGAAGGGCATGTACCTGATTTGCATGGATTTGAATGCATTATAAGAACATAAGAACATAAGAACAAGGAGCAGGAGTAGACCATCTGGCCCTTCGAGCCTTCCCGGCCATTCAATGAGATCATGGCTGATCTTTTATGGTCTCAGCTCTACTTTCCCGCCCGAACACCATAACCCTTTATTCCTTTATTCTTCAAAAAACTATCCATCTTTATCTTGAAAACATTTAATGAAGGAGCCAAAACTGCTTCACTTGGCAGGGAATTACATGATTCACAACCCTTTGGGTGAAGAAGTTCCTCCTAAGCTCAGTCCTAAATTTACTTCCCCTTATTTTGAGACTATGCCCCCTAGTTCTGCATTCAACCACCACAATATACTTAGAGAGCTTAACATCACATACACCTCCCTCAATAAACCTTCCCACCCACCAGACATGACATCACGCAAGCGTCAATGACGACTGCTCCTTAAAAATGAGAATCAGGTACCTCAGCTAGGGAGGAAGGAGGTAAGCATCACTGTCTCCACTGAGCAGCAAGGAGTCCAAGGGGCTCAAGGCCACAGGGCAGCCATGGGCCGGCGGAGGGGGAGAGAATAGGAGAAAGAGGAGGGCAGCTGTCGGGGGCCAGTGGCTTTACTCACAGGGGCATTATTTGATTTGATTTATTGTCAAATGTACCGAAGTACAGTGAAAAGTATTTTCCTGCGGCTGAGGGAACATACACAGTACATACATAGTAGATAAAAAGAATTATCAACAGAGAGCATTGACAAATGGTACATCGACAAACAGTGATTGGTTACAGTGCGGAACAAGTGGCCAAACAAAGCAAACAAAGCAAATACATGAGCAAGAGCAGCATAGGGCATCATGAATAGTGTTCTTATAGGGAACAGATCAGTCCGAGGGAGTGTCGTCGAGGAGTCTTGTAGCTGTGGGCAAGAAGCTGTCCTTATGTCTGGATGTGTGGGTCTTCAGACTTCTGTATCTTCTGCCTGATGGAAGAGTCTGGAAGAAGGCAATGCCTGGATAGGAGGGGTCTCTGATAATTAATATCGCAGTTGATGGATTGTGGCCGGGATTCTACGAGCTTGCGCCGGGTCGGAGAATCACCGGGGGGCGGTGAGAATCCTGCCATGCCGCACCGATGCCGGGCCACCGATTCTCGGGCGACCAGAGAATCAGCGTCAATCGGCCCGCGCGGTTGCCGGGGCACTGGTCGGGCTGTTGAATGTGGCCCTGTGGCGATTCTCCACGCTCGATGGGTGGAGTGCCCACTGAGTCCCGCCAGCGTGGTTTACATATGGTCCCACCCGGCGGGACCATGGTGCACATGCGTGGACCTGCACCAGCCATTTAGGGCCGGCTTTCAGCGCCGGAGCAGCGCACAGCACTCTGGCGCCATTCTAGCCCCTGATGAAGGGGAGAATTATTGGGACTGGAGGCCCATTGTTGCCGGTGTCGCTCGCGCCGGTTTTGATGCCGGTGTCAACACTTGGCCGCGATATTGGTGAATCCCCGACTATGAGCCCGTTGTCGGTGTTCTTGGAGTCTACCTGGCAGAAATGTTCCGTTCCTGTCGGGGAACACTTCAGCGGTCAAGGGCATTGAGCCTGTGATCGTCGGGTATGCGTTCTTCAAGGCAGCCTTCAGGACGCGCGACAGCACAGAATCGCCGAGCAGAACCTGATAGCCAAGTTCCGCACATATGAGGACAGCCTCAACCAGGACCTTGGATTCATGTCTCATTACATTCATCCCCCACTATCTGGCCTGGGCTTGCGAAATCCTACCAACTGTCCTGGCTTGAGACAATTCACATCTCTTTAACCTGTGATTATCCCTCTTTCTAGTAGCTCCATCTGGACCTGTAAAGACTTAATGACCTGCAAAGACTCGCGCTCAAACTTACCTCTTCACTCAGCTGATTAAGGAGCTATGCTCCGAAAGCTAGTGAATCCAAAAAACCTGTTGGACTTTAACCTGATCTTAATCATGGCATTTGAGGAGGAGAGACTCCGGCAGCAACATACAACGGCACTAATGATGAAACTTCCACATCAAGTCCAGAGGGCCACAGTCCATGATCAGCGGCCATAGGCCGCACCAGCCAAGGAAGGAGCTTGAAGGTAATGAAATCGCTCCAGAGTATATTGCACTTGGCTCTTCTTCATGGAGCTTTCTGATAGCGATTGCTGCCAGAGCTCACGAAGGAGATGGTGCGGCATCTTTGTCATGTCCTGGTGGACTTGGTGCCACGTGGCGCAGGAGGACACCTGCTCCCCATGGCCGTCGAGGGCACGGCAGTTTTGAGTTTCTTTGCCTCTGGATCCTTTCAAGGCTCCACCTCGAACCTGTGTGGCATCTCACAGGCATCCGCCGTAAGTGCATCCATCAGGTCACGGATCCACTGTATGCAAGGGCCAGTGACTACATTCATTTCGACCTGGACCAGGTAAGACAGAATGAGAGATCTACGGGGTTCGGACAGATTGTGGGTTTGCCACAGGTGCGGGGGGGGGGGGGGGGGGGGGGGGCGCAATTGACTGCACCCATATGGCTCTCCGTACTCCTTGGCACCAGGGATCCCTTCATCAATAGGAAGGGGTTCCACTCCCTAATTGGGCACCTGGTCTGCGACGACATGATGTGAATAAAGCATGTGCATGCCCATTTTCCAGTGTGCATACATGGCAGCTTCATCCTTGACCAGTCCCAAATCCCTGGATGTTTCGACAAACACTCCAGACTACAGGGTTGGCTCCGAGGGCACAAGGGTTATACCCTCAGGTCATGGCTAATGATGCCATTGCGGAGGCCACAGAATGGGTGGAGAACCAATACAACAAGTCACATAATGCGACTCGCTCATTGATCTTGCAGCGCATACGACTTCTGAAGATCCGTTTTCGCTGTCTAGACAGGTCCGATGGGGCTCTACAGTACAGCCCCCAGAGGGTCTCCTGCTGTTGAGGCTGTTTACTGAACCCTCCACAGTCTTGGCCTGCAACGGGGTGAGGAGCTGCCAGAGGAGGACCTGGAGGAGCGGCACATATCCTCACATGAGGAGGAAGAGCAGGAGATGCTGAGGAGGAGGCTGCTGAGGAGTTCAAGGATGGAGGCTAGGCAGGTGCGAGGGTGCGCATGGGCAGGAGGGCTAGATATGCCCTCATCACCTCACAATTCATGGAGGATGACAGGTCGGGTGGACAACTGTGTGCCTCCTCAGGACATCATAAATTCTATGATTCTATGATTGCCAACCCCATGTGATCAAGGAGTGAAGGGGGTGACGGCTTGCTATTCAGGGAGCTGGGGAGTCCATGAGTGCCCGCTGACCAGTCAATGCAGAAGGATGATGATGACTTACAGTGAGGAAAGGTCTGTTATTCCCCTCACATGTACTGCCAATGTCTGGCTCCTGTCTGTCTGATGCCAGCATGCTGACTCCCTGGCTCATGTCAGAGGGAGGATACATGCATACATTCTTCTATCCTTATGCCCTAGAGGAGGATTTGGGGCAAAGGTCTTGGACTCCCTGAATCATGACTGAGTCCTGTCAATGCGAATGAAACAGTAGCAGTGAGAATCTTGGAGAGCATGTAGGCCCTGTTGAGGGCTGGTTGGGAGCTGGTTCGTGATGCAGATCGAGGCCAGCAGTGTGGGTTCAATCCCTGTACCAGTTGAGGTTATTCATGAAGTCCCCACCTTCTCAACATGGCCCCTCGTCTCTCGTCTGAGGTGTGGTGATCCTCAGATTAAATCACCACCAGTCAGCTCTCCCCCTCAAAGAGGAAAGCAGCCTATGGTCATCTGCGACAATGGCGACTTTACCTTTACTTTTATGTACGCCCTGTGAGATCAGGTGTGTTCCGATGGTGAGAAGCCCCAATTGAGTGAGGAAGCAACTTAAACTTGTGAATCCTTAAAGTGGTGAGCATCAATAATATTTAATATGCTGACAAATCAAAATTAGACAGGGGACAGTGACCCAGAGTTTAAGGTGCCTCAATTCACCCGTGCCCAAGTTATGCATCCACATTTTATTAACCTTATGTATCCTCCCATTGTGTCCCTAGGATCCACATCTGAGGCAGAGGCGGTATGATGTCTCCCACCCTTGATGCCTGAGATGCCCTTTGTGGGTGTCCTCTGGAGGGCCAGGACCCTACTTTTGGGTGGCACTGGTTTTATAATGCCACACTGTTCTTTCTGCTGAAACTGAGGTATGCCAGTCTCTGGAAGGGAGGAGGCATATGGGTAGGACACTCTTGGGGTCTTCTGGGTGGAAGGCCCCAGGCTGTGCACCAGTGGATCCTCTGGTGCTGGCACTGTGGATGTCCACCAGTTTCTGCACCATGCAGTTGATGCCCTCAGCCATGGAACTCATGGATTGAGTCATGCTTCCAACATCTCCCGCCATGGATCTCACTTCAAGCCCCAGGCTCTCCACTGCGGATGCCAACATTGCAGTGTTGGCCTGGGTGCTACGCATTGCCGACACAATCTCCTGCGACAGAAGGCTTTGGAACTCCTTTATTTGGCCTCACAGGAGTGTTGCTGACATCCATTCCTAGTATTCCTGGCTCTGCTGTTGCATCTCAAGCAGCTGAGGGATGAATGACGCCAAAGGCACGGAACATGCCTGGGGAACAACTGAGTCCTGGTATCCAGTAGACCTCAGACTGGGACATTCCTGCCTTCGTCTGATGTGCATCACAAGCTGTGCGGTGCTCACCAGTTGGTGACCCAGAAACCTGCTGGCTAAGTCCATCTACTAATGGGTGTGCCTCTGCGCTGGTGGAAGGTGCAGGTGACAGTTGTGACTCATCTTCTGTGTCTTCCTCTGACATCTCCTCTGAACTGGTGTGGAGAGTTGACGCAGGATCCCTGCTGGTGGATGGGCCAGGCTGCTCAGCTGATTTCCCTGCAACGAAGGGGACAGTGTTAGAACATAAATGTCTGGGACACACAGAACTCAGGGAAATTTGATCTGCTGGATGAAAGTGCAGTGGCTCCTCACTTTTCGCTCTCAGTACAAACCCGCTTCTGCACCTCCCCTGCTAACTCCAGTGCTCTCTCCTCAACTGGAGTAAGAATCAGCAACTCTGCCATGCCAACAACCCCCCCCCCCCCCCCCCCCCCCCCCATTTGCTTGCTCGTGAGGTTGTGAGTGAGCTTATCATGTCGAGAGACAAATGGGGACCTTGTGAGCTGCCAGCCAGGTGAGATGGCCATGATAACTGGCATGAGCGGGGATGACTTGTAAGGAGGGGAGTACTGGGGAGATGAGGAAGCTTGGGTGGGGTCAGGTGGTGGGGCCGAGCGAGGGTGGCAATATTTCGGGTTCACGTGGCATGGTGAGGGGTGACTGAAAGGGAGAGTGGCGAGAGAAGCTGAGAAGCACTTACTCTGACCGAATGAAGGGGTCATTCATTTTTTGCAGCACCGAACCCTGTTGTCTTGTGGTGGGTGCTGGCACTCACCAGTGCGGCTGCGGTCCCCCAGGTTGGGTTCATGACCTTGCTGGAGGCTCTCCTGCCAGCTTGTGGGTTGATGACTGATCGTCTCTCCTCCACAGCATCAAGCATATGGGTGAAGCCCCCTCCGTAAAGTGGGGAGCAGACTTCTGAGCTATCCTCCTGACAAGTGCTGTGCAGCCGTTTAAAGCAGCGTCCTCTTGATGGAACTGCTCAGATGACCCCAGGGCACGCGAATCAGAAGGCTCATGCCACAAGTGTGACATTTTTCATGGAGGGAAATCTTTTTTTCTAAGTGTTGAGAAATTACATTCTGGTTCTGACCTTGTGGGTATTGCACCCATTTTCACAGTGGAAATGCCACTTAGTCTAATTTTGGGGAAAATTCCGCCCACTGTTTCTCTTCAGAGGTCAGAGCTACTATTGTAGCTGCCCACAGGGAAATATTATACGTTTTAGTAGCTTGGGAAGGTCATCATCAAAAATCTGTCCTGGTCCACCTACGTCGACACTACCACCAAGAAAGCAGAACAGCGCATTTACTTCCTCAGGAAACTAAGGAAATTCGGCATATCCACTTTGATTCTTACCAACTTTTACAGATGCACCATAGAAAGCATCCTATCTGGCTGCATGACTGGTATGGCAACTGCTCGGCCCAAGACCGCAAGAAACTTCAGACTCGTGAATACTGCCCAGTCCATCGCAGGAACCTGCCTCCCATTCATTGGCTCCATCTACACCTCCCGCTGCCTGGGGAAAGCAGGCAGCGTAATTTAAGACCCCTCCCACCCGACCTACTCACTCTTCCAACTTTTTCCATCGGGCAGGGGATACAAAAGTCTGAGAACACGCACAAACAGATTCAACAACAGCCATCGGGATTCTGCGACCCCCCCGCCGGGTCGGAGAATCCCCAGGGGCGTCGGGAATCCCACCCTGCCGCCTTGATGCCGGCTGCTGTATTCTACGGTGCCGGTTTTCAGGCGGGGGCGGGGTTCACACCCCGCTAGTCAGGGGCCGTTGGTAGCGGTCCCCCCGGCAATTCTCCAGGCCCCGATGGGCCGAGCGGATGTCCGTTTTTGGCCAGTCCCGCCGGCGTGGATTAGACATGGACCCACATGCAGGACCTGGCAGGTAAGTCGGCTGGTGCAGTCCTCGGGGGGGGGGGGGGGGGGGGGGGGGGCGGAGGGATCGAGCGGCCCCCACAGTGGCCTGGTCCGCGATCGGGGCCCACCAAGCCTCAGGCCGGCCTGTGCCATGGGGGCACTCCTTCCTTCTGCGCCGGACCCTATAGGGCTCCGCCATGGCTGGCGCGGAAAAGACAACCCCCTGCACATGCGCCAGAATACGTCGGCGGTTCCACGCGTGCATGGGATCATGCCGGCCCTTTGGCACATGCGCAGACTTGCGCAGTCCCTTCGGCGCCGGCTAGTGCGGCGCCAACCCCTCCAGCATCCACTTAGCCCCCGGAAGTGCGGAGAATTACGCACTTTCTACGCCGGAGTGGTTCACGCCGGTTTCCCGCCGGCGTGGGGACTTAGTCCCGCGAAAGGAAAATCCCGCCCAACTTCTTCCCCGCTGTTACCAGACTCCTAAACGACCCTCTTATGGACTGACCTGATTAATACTACACTCCTGTATGCTTCACTCTATGCTGGTGTTTATGTATTTACATTGTGTACTTTGTGTTGCCCTATCGTGTATTTTCCATTTATTTTCTTTTATTTTTATGTACTTAATGATCTGTTTGAGCTGCTTGCAGAAAAGTATATTTCATTGTACTTTGGTATCCAAATCCAAATGTGATGTACCTCCCACCACGTCTCCTAGATGTTGGACAAAGGATGTATTTTTCTAGGGCTGGAACCTTGAGTTGTTTAATGGGAACCAGGATTCTTTTGTTCTTGGAGACACCCGTTTCAGGTTGACTAATCTAAATCTCTGGTTGAATGCCATTGTGTACTTGAACAGGTGAAATTTGATCCATTAGCTCCAGATTAGAGACTAGGAGTTGCACATAGTTGCCTCTGCGCATATGGCACAGTGGTTTGCATTGCAGCCTCACAGCTGCAGGGTCCCAGGTTCAATTCCGGGCTCGGGTGACCGTTTGTGTGGAATTTTCACTTTCTCCCTGTGTCTGTGTGGGTTTTCTATGTAAAAGAAAAGCCAGCATATGAGCAGCCGGAGCTGTCTTGTCAGCTCAGCAATTGTCCATTTTGAAAAGCAGAGAGAGAAAATAGATATAATTTTTCCTTCTTCCTGTCTCGATCGAGACATTTGTTCACCTCTGGGTATTTTCACTAACAACCGCACAGAGATGACTAAAACAGTCAATGCTGGTGACACATTTTATATGTAGAAATTGTTTATTGATTGTATTTTTAAATGTTCTGGTGGAGTAAAAGATCTTTCTGTGGAGTGTGTATTTAACTTAACAGCTAATTTTCACGCACAATTATTCAAAGGTGACCAGTTCCCACAAATGTCTAAAATTGGTCAAAAATATATTTTTCGCTTACATATTAGTACCATTTGCTCTTTGTGTTATGTGTTACAAGGTCATCTACTTGCTGCGATTATAACCTACTGCTGTTTAACTTCCAAATTCCTGAAATCAGGGGTCAGCAACCTCCAACTCGAGAGCTGTCTGTGGCTCATGAGGATTAATGTGCACCTCCTGACCTTGATCAACTGAACCCATCTTTTCTCTATCGATCTTTAGAAAACAGTTACCTAAAAGTGTTTCTAATTGAAAAAGAATATTGAATATTTAAAAAATCTTCTTGGTGATGGATACTTTGAACAGATAACAGCTAGAATTTGTGAAATGTGTAATCATAAAAATATGAAATTCTAGCGATAACGGCTTTGGCTAAAAGTCAAAACAAGGTTCCAGCTGTACTGTTTTACCAAGCACAATGATGTCATGTGCCATTGCCTTAATTGTTTACATATCGTCCGTGAGCTGATTGTATATGTCACTCACAGGTAGTAATTAAATTACTTCTTTTTATTTTTAAACTATGATTTGCATTTTACTTACGAGGCAGCGTCCCTATGTATTGGTCTGGAGTCCTGGGTCGGAATTCACCATGGCGGATGGTGAAATTTGATTTCAATTAAAATCTGGAGTGAAAAGTCTAATAATGACCACGGGTGGGATTTAGGGGTCCCATTAGCCGCAAGCATAAATCCGGTAATGGCTGCTAAATCCCGCAAGAGGCCAAAAACCAAATTCAAGCCGGCCACATTTTGGAACACCATCTTCCTGGACCCTCCCCGAAAGTGTGAGCATGTTGACACCCAGGAAGGGCATGAACCTGATTTGTATGGATTTGAATCCATTATTATGTACTTAGTTTGGTTAACATCGCACCTTCAGCCCCCATTCAATCTTCCAACTCACCAGGCGTGACGTCACAGTGATGCAAAGTACTACTGCTATTTCAAAATGGGAACCATGCACCATGAACTCCGAGCAGGAGGAAGGAGGTGAGCATATCTGTCTCCACCTAACACTGGAGAGTCCAAGGGGACAGAGTCCACTGGCAAGCTCTGGAGGGGGGAGGGTGGCCTTTGGCATGTGCAGGGTGGGCAGAAGTTGGGGTTTCCGGGATGGGGGGTCACGGTTGGTGTGGGTGGTCCTGAAATCTGCTGGATAATTGGGGCTCATTCTGGGGTTTTTGTGAGATTCCCCAAGAGGTCCAGTTCCACCACATGACTACAGAAATGGCTAATTACATAATAGCCCTCACTAATGTATTAAAGAGTCTCCACTTGCGAGTACGTGCCACGCAAGAGGAAGTGCCACCCTTAGCGAGCTCCGATATTGTACAACCGGGAGATCATGTGATGATCCGCAACTGGACACGGAAGGGGTTGGAACCACGTTGGGAAGGACCGTTCCAAGTTCTCCTAACCACCCCCACGGCAGTCAAAGTTGAAGGACGCAATGTGTGGATTCACACCCACCACTGTAAGCTAGTGAAGTTTTCGTGATTATTAACTCTCGTTTTAAAGTTTTAGGTACATACGACCTTACTCGGAATAGAAGCAGGACCCCACGATGAAGCTACTCTTTTTACTAGTGATCCTCGCCAGTGCCATCCAGTTTACATTCACTAGCGGCCGGCGATGTAGACCTGGCGGACAAATTCTGCACCTTTGTCGTGAGGACACCTTTAGCTGTGCCAACAGCACCACAGATGAGACCTTGTGGGCGGCGAACCCGGTAGATACCTGCACCACCATCATTCATCAAGAAGAGCAGAAGCCTTGGTTCCTGACTACCCGCGGATCCCTGACCTGCGATCGCTACGCTTGCCGGTGGGACTACCGGTGTACGAGGGAAAGGCAAGCCACGAGTTCCTGAATGCAAGACTATTCATACTCACCCGCCTACCAGGAGGAAGCGGGCAACGCACCATGTGACTGCAAATTCATTCCTGTTTATGTCTTATACTTATGCAAAGAAATTGAATGTCTCCTCTTGTTGGGTATGTATGCATGTTCCTAGCCATGCCCATGGGGGTATTCCTTTGGTCCCTCTTTCCTATTTGATCGAGGAGGTCGCAGAATGGGCTCTGCGACGTAATCGCACCGATCCTGATAATGATACACAAGATATGATAGATTGGCGATCGGCCGGGGTCAATATGAGCAGATTTAAAGGATGGTGGTGGCCGAAGTTTAATGTAACCCGTCAGCCGCCTTACCTGATCCTCTCCAAGTATGCTAAATTTCCAAAAGGTAGTATATGTTTTAAAAAGGATCATGCCAATGGGACCCACCCGGTAGGTACGAGCCAATGTAACCAGACCCCGATTTGGCAACCACCCATAACTAATCTTACACAAAAAGGCTAGTTCACCTTTAATTGGTCAGCAATAGAAAACCATACAAGTGGCGGCCCCTGGAGGGGGGAGCCGACTAGAATCATGATGACGGATGCCAAGGGGAACTTGACCTCGTACAATGATACCTATTTTATATGCGGACATAAAGCATATCCCTGGTTGCCGTAAAATTGGTTGGGTTCTTGCTATATGGGCTTTGTAGTCCCTGGCATCACCCATTATACAGATCTATCCAAACATCCCCATGCCCGAACCACTAGGTCCCTTGTGCCTTGGGAGGTGATAGCTACTGTCCTTTGGCCGCAGGTCGGCAGTATTAGATCTCTCCAAAAAGTCACCAAGCTCCGGGATATATTGGAGCAGGTGGCTAATGATACCGCGGAAGGACTCAGTGAGCTCAACATAGAGTTAGTAGCTGTTCGGGCGGTTGCCTTACAGAACCGCATGGCTCTAGACTACCTCATCGCCAGTTAGGGAGGTACGTGTGCTGTAGTGGGTTCCGAGTGCTGTACTTATATCCCTGATAGCTCGGAGAACATTACTCACCTAGTGGACCACATTAGGGATGGGGTAAAGAGACTCCGCCAGTCTTCCTCGGACGACTGGTGGGGATGGCTGTGGTCTAGCTCCTGGCTATCTTCTAGCTATCTGTTTCATGGATTTATTATCTTTATCGCTATTTGCATTTTGCTGTGTATTATTGTAACCTGTGTTAAATGCTTTTGTAATCGTTTAGGCGCCTCTGTGATGCCACAGATGCTGCAGCGGCTTACCCAGTTAGACAAGCAGGACTTAGTAAGTGCCGAAAATGTGTATGAGGACGTAGGTCCAAAGGATGATTTCCCGGAGGAATTCCTCAGACTCTCAAGGATAAGTCCCTGAGGGCTGTGTGATCATGGAATGATCAAAGGGGGGGAATGAGAATGTGAAGCAAGGGTTAATAGCTAGAAAGAGCCAGAATGACCGGGATACATTAGTGGAAAATCACAAAGTAGAGGAATATGTTATTGAAGCCATTGAAGGAGAATGAATTTGCTCAGATAAGGGAGTGATATTTGAAGTCGTGAGCCGACTCATGACTATAAGCCAAACAGCCTTGAGAAACAAGGCGCGTGGCCGGATGACAGGATATGAAATGTGGGAGCCGCTTGCAACTATAGCTAACACCTGTTAATTAAGCTAAGACTGCTACATACTCATGTGCCAATAGATAACCTCAAAGTCTGTAAAATCATGTACTGGAACTATTGCAATAACAAATCTATGCTTTGTAATGTGGGCAAGCTCAAGTGAATGTAAGAGATAGCCCCTTAAAAAACATATAAAGACAGGATGTTTTGAGCAAGACTTTGCCACTCTCAGAGGTGTTTCTTCGGAATACCTAGAGGGCTGCCCCGATCGCAATAAAGAATATTCTGAAGTACAAACGTGTTCGAGACTGTTTCCTCTGGACTGAGAGACAAGTGAATTAGAGACGCATTCACAGGGTTAGTGGGACCTCTACAAATGGGATGGTCTACACCTGGACCAAAGGGGTACCACTATCCTGGGGAGGGTTTAAACTATTGCTAATGCTCCTGGGGAGGGTTTAAACTAGTTCAGCAGGGGATTGGGAACCTGAATTGTAGCTCCAGTATACAGGAGGTTGAGAGTAGTGAGGTCATGAGTAAGGTTTCAAAGTTGCAGGAGTGTACCGGCAGGCAGGGAGGTGGCTTAAAGTGTGTCTACTTCAATGCCAGGAGCATCCGGAATAAGGTGGGTGAACTTGCAGCATGGGTTGGTACCTGGAACTTCGATGTTGTGGCCATTTCAGAGACATGGACAGAGCAGGGACAGGAATGGTTGTTGCAGGTGCCAGGGTTTAGATATTTCAGTAAGCTCAGGGAAGGTGGCAAAAGAGGGGGAGGGGTGGCATTGTTAGTCAAGGACAGTATTACGGTGGCAGGAAGGACGTTTGATTATAACTCATCTATTGAGGTAGTATGGGCTGAGGTTAGAAACAGGAAATAAGAGGTCACCCTGTTAGGGATTTTCTATAGGCCTCCGAAAAGTTCCAGAAATGTAGAGGGAATGATTGCAAAGATGATTCTGGATAAGAGCGAAAGTAACAGGGTAGTTGTTATGGGGGACTTTAACTTTCCAAATATTGACTGGAAACGCTATAGTTTGAGTACTTTAGATGGGTCAGTTTTTGTCCAATGTGTGCAGGAGGGTTTCCTGACACAGTATGTAGATAGGCCAACGAGAGGAGAGGCCATATTGGATTTGGTACTGGGTAATGAACCAGGGCAGGCGTTAGATTTGGAGGTATGTGAGCACTTTGGTGATAGTGACCACAATTTGATTATGTTTACTTTAGTGATGGAAAGGGATAGGTACATACCGCAGGGCAAGAGTTATGTCTGGGGGAAAGGCTATTATGATGCGATGAGGCAAGACGTAGGATGCATCGGATGGGGAGGGAAATTGCAGAGGATGGGCACAATGGACATGTGGAGCTTGTTGAAGGAACAGCTACTGTGTGTCCTTGGTAAGTATGTACCTGTCAGGCAGGGAGGAAGTGGTCGAGCGAGGGAACCATGGTTTACTAAAGTAGTTGAATCACTTGTCAAGAGGAAGAAGGAGGCTTATGTAAAGATGAGACGTGAAGGTTCAGTTAGGGCGCTCGAGAGTTACAAGTTAGCTAGGAAGGCTCTAAAGAGAGAGCTAAGAAGAACCAGAAGGGGATATGAGAAGTCTTTGGCAGGTAGGATCAAGGATAACCCTAAAGATCGGGTAAAGATAGGGGATAAAAATATGTCAGGAATAAAAGAATGACTAAGGTAAGAGTAGGGCCAGTCAAGGACAGTAGAGGGAAGTTGTGCGTGGAGTCCGAGGAGACTGGAGAGGTGCTAAATGAATATTGTTCATCAGTATTCACGCAGGAAAAAGACAGTGTTGTCGAGGAGAATACTGAGATACAGGCTACTAGACTAGAAGGGCTTGAGGTTCATAAGGAGGAGGTGTTAGCAATTCTGGAAAGTGTGAAAATAGATAAGTCCCCTGGGCCGGATGGGATTTATCCTAGGATTCTTTGGGAAGCCAGGGAGGAGATTGCTGAGCCTTTGGCTTTGATCTTTAAGTCATCTTTGTCTACAGGAATAGTGCCAGAAGACTGGAGAATAGCAAATGTTGTCCCCTTGTTCAAGTAGGGGAGTAGAGACAACCCCGGTAACTATAGACCAGTGAGCCTTACTTCTGTTGTGGGCAAAGTCTTGGAAAGGTTTATAAGAGATAGAACGTATAATCATCTGGAAAGGAATAATTTGATTAGCGATAGTAAACACGGTTTTGTGAAGGGTAGGTCGTGCCTCACAAACCTTATTGAGTTCTTTGAGAAGGTGACCAAACAGGTGGATGAGGGTAAAGCAGTTGATGTGGTGTATATGGATTTCAGTAAAGCGTTTGATAAGGTTCCCCATGGTAGGCTATTGCAGAAAATATGGAGGTATGGGATTCAGGGTGATTTAGCAGTTTGGATCAGAAATTGGCTAGCTGGAAGAAGACAAAGGGTGGTGGTTGATGGGAAATGTTCAGACTGGAGTCCAGTTACTAGTAGTGTACCACAAGGATCTGTTTTGGGGCCACTGCTGATTGTCATTTTTATAAATGACCTGGAGGAGGGCGTAGAAGGATGGGTGAGTAAATTTGCAGATGACACTAAAATCGGTGGAGTTGTGGACAGTGCGGAAGGATGTTACAAGTTGCAGAGGGACATAGATAAGCTGCAGAGCTGGGCTGAGAGGTGGCAAATGGAGTTTAATGCAGAAAAGTGTGAGGTGATTCATTTTGGAAGGAATAACAGAAAGACAGAGTACTGGGCTAATGGGAAGATTCTTGGTAGTGTGGATGAGCAGAGAGATCTCGGTGTCCATGTACATAGATCCCTGAAAGTTTCCACCCAGGTTAAGAGGGTTGTTAAGAAGGCATACGGTGTGTTAGCTTTTATTGGTAGAGGGATTGAGTTTCGGAGCCATGAGGTCATGTTGCAGCTGTATAAAACTCTGGTGCGGCCGCATTTGGAGTATTGTGTGCAATTCTGGTCGCCGCATTATAGGAAGGATGTGGAAGCATTGGAAAGGGTGCAGAGGAGATTTACCAGAATGTTACCTGGTATGGAGGGAAGATCTTATTTGGGAAGGCTGAGGGACTTGAGGCTGTTTTCGTTAGAGAGAGGAAGGTTAAGAGGTGACTTAATTGAGGCATCCAAGATGATCAGAGGATTAGATAGGGTGGACAGTGAGAGCCTTTTTCCTCGGATAGTGATGGCTAACACGAGGGGACATAGCTTTAAATTGAGGGGAGATAGATACAGGACAGATGTCAGAGGTAGGTTCTTTACTCGGTGAGTAGTAAGGGCGTGGAATGCCCTGCCTGCAACAGTAGTGGACTCGCCAACACTAAGGGCATTCAAATGGTCATTGGATAGGCATATGGATGATAAGGGAATAGTGTAGATGGGCTTTAGAGGGGTTTCACAGGTCGGCGCAACATCGAGGGCCAAAGGACCTGTACTGCGCTGTAATGTTCTATGTTCTATGGGCTGTTGTTTAAAAGTTTTTAGTGGGCTGTGTTAGTCTGCTAGTCTGCTGCTTGTGCTGTTCAAAAGTTTCAGCGAAAATAGGAGGAGTAAGCCATTCGGCCCTTCCAACCTGCTCCACCATTCATTATGACAATGGCTGATTATCAAATTCAATACCCTGATCCCGCCTTCCACCCCATATCCCTTGATTCCTTTAGCCCAAGAGCCATATCTAATTCCTTCTTGAAATCACACATTGTTTTGGCCTCAACTACTGTCTGTGGCAGTGAATTCCACAAATTCACCACTCTCTGGGTGAAGAGATTTTTTCCTCACCTCAGTTCTCAAAGGTTTACCCTTATCCTCAAATTATGACCCCTAGTTCTGGACTTCCCCCACCATCGGGAACATTCTTTCTGAATCTACCCTGTCTAATCCTGTTAGAATTTCATAAGTTTCTATAAGGGTCCCTCTCACTCTTCTAAAGTCCAATGAATATAATTCTAACTGACTTAGTCTCTCCTCATATGACAGTCCCACCATCCCAAGAATCAGCCTGGTAAACCTTTGCTGCACTCCCTCCATAGAAAGAACATCCTTCCTCAGATAGACACCAAAACTGCACACAGTATTCCAGGTTTGGCCTCACTAATACAATTGTAGTACTACATCCCTATTCCTGTACTCAAATCCTCTTGCTATGAAGGCCAACATACCATTTGCCTTCTTTACTGCCTGCTGTACCTGTGCGCTTAAATTCAGCAACTGATGCACGAGGACACCAAGGTCACGCTGAGTATCCACCTCTCTCAATTTACACCCATTCAAATAATAATTTGCCTTCCTATTTTAGCTATTAAAGTGGATAACCTCACATTTATCCACATTATACTGCATCTGTCATGCATATGCCCACTCACTCAACCTGTCCAAATCACACTGAAGCATCTTTGCATCCTCCTCACAGCTCACCCTCCCACCCAACTTTGTATCATCTGGAAATTTGGAGATAATACATTTAGTGCCTTCGTCCAAATCGTTGATATATAATGTGGCCAGTTGGATCCGAGCACAGATCCCTGTGGTACTCCACTAATCACTGCTTGTCAGTCGGAAAAAGAGCCATTGATTCCAACTCTTTGCTTCCTGTCTGCTAACCATCTCAAGACACTACCTGCAATCCCATACACTTTAACTTTACATAGTAATCTGCTATGTGAGACCTTGTCAAAAGCCTTCTGTAAGTCTAATTAAATATATCCACCAGGTTCCGGTTGATAGGGTGGAGGCGAAGGGTGCTCTTTCCAAGGGCTGGTGAAGACTTGATGGGCTGAATGGCCTCCTTCTGCACTGTAAATTCTATGTTAAAAAAAAGCCAACATGTGAGCAGCCAGAGCCATCTTGTCAGCTCAGCAATTGTACATTTTAAAAAACAGCTAGAAAAAAATATTATATTTTTTCCTTCTTTCTGTCTCGACTGAGAACCTGTTCAACTCTACTAGTTATATTTTCAAAGAATTTCAGTAGATTTGTCAAGCATGATTTCCCTTTCGTAAGTCCATGCTGACATTGTCTGATTACACCACTGTTTTCCAAATGCTGTGCTATGAAATCATTGATAATTGTCTCTTGCAACTCCCCTACTACCGATGTTAGAGTCACTCATCTATAGTTCCCTGTTTTCTCTCTACCTCCCTTTTTGAATAGCTTACATTAGCTTCCAATCTGTAGGAACCAGAGTCCAAAGAATTTTGGAAAATGACCACCAATGGATCTATTATGTCTCGGCCACTTCCTTAAGTACTCTGTGATGAAGATTATCGGGCCTGGAGATTCATCCTCCTTCAATCACACTAATTTCCCAAAACCATTTCTGTACTACTACTGATTCGCTTCATCTCCTCACTAAAACCTGTGTTTCTCAGAACTTCCGGTACATTATTTATGGATTCCATTGTGAAGACGATGCAATGTATAAATTTAGTTCCTCAGCCATTTCATTGTTCCCTGTTATGAATTCTCCTGTTTCAGGGCAGCACGGTGGCACAGTGGTTAGCATTGCTGCCTACAGTGCTGAAGACCCGTGTTCGAATCCCGGGTCTGGTTCACTGTCTGTGTAGAGTTTGCACATTCTCTCCATGTATGCGTGGGTTTTACCCCCACAACCCAAAAGATGTGCAGGATAGGTGGATTGGCCATGTTAAATTGCCCCTTAATTGGAACAAATAATTGGGTACTCTAAATTTATATTAAAAAAAAGAATTCTCCTGTTTCTGACTGTAAGGGGCCTACATTCGATTTTGTCAATCTTTTTCTCTTTACTTACCTATAGAAAATTGAACAGTCACTTTTTATGCTCCTGATTAGCTTACTTTCATGCTCTATTTCCCCTTCTTAAATCAAACCTTTGGCCCACTTTGCTGAATTTTAAACTGCTCCAAATCCTCAGGACTATTGCTTTTTCTTGCTAAATTCAATGTCCCTTCTTTGAATCAAATCGATCTAATGAAAAAAAAGAGTCCATTCTGGTTGGGAATGGAGGGATTGTCCCTGGAACTGGCTCCCACGTGACACTGCCAGTCCACTAGGTATATTCTATTGTATCACATTATGTCTACTAGGTATCTTACAATTTGTCTGTAGCACAAATCATTCAGCTGGTCTATGCCTGTTTTATGTTCCACATGAGCGCCAGCCAATCCTTCTTCAAGTGCTTTTCTCCATCAAGTGCTTATCTAACTTCCCTTGAAATGCACCATTAATATTTGACTCAAGTACACATTGCAACATGAATTACAGACTACCTACTGTGCAGAAGGAGGCCATTCAGCCCATCGTGTCTGCACTGACCCTCCAAAAGAGCACCCTACCTGGGCCCACTACCCCACCCTATCCCCGCCATCCCGCAACCTAACCCATACACATTTGGACACTAAGGGGTAATTTATCATGGCCTATCCACCTAACCTGCACATCTTTGTACCGTGGGTGAAAACCGGAGCACCCGGAGTAAACACAGGCAGACACGAGGAGAACGGGCAAATTCCACACAGTCACCCAAGGTCGGAATTTAACCTGTCCCTGGCACTGTGAGGCAGCAGTGCTAACCACTGTGCCACTGTGCTGTTCACGTTCATAGCTTACCACTCTTTTGAACAGAATTTTCCTACATTTTGTATTAGATTTATTAGTTTGTATCTTATATTTCTGGCTCCTGGTTTTGGACTCTCCCACATTTGGAAACATTTTCTCGACATCTACCCATCAACCTCTTTCATGAGCTTCAAGGTATCTATTAAGTCAACCTCAGCTTTCTCTTTTCTTGAAAAAAAGAGCTCTAAGCTTGGTCTTTTCTGATAAGAATATCTTCCCAGTTCTGGTATAAACCCTGTGAATTATTTTTCCAACCTCCCCAGTGCCTCTGTGTCATTTTCAATATATGGAGACAGAACAATGCACAGTACGCCAAGGTGCTATACAAGTTTAAATTATTTCTCACTTTTCAATTTTATCCCTCTAGAAACGAGCCTCAGTGCTTGGTTTGCTATTTTTTTATTGCCTTATTAACTTCCATTGCTACTTTTATTGATTTGTGAATGTGATTTTCTCTGTATGGTGCAGTTATTTTTGCTTCATCCAAATGTGGAATTACACTGCATAAGTGTTACTATTCTTGGAAGCCATCAGTTTATGTTCCGTCATTAACATTGTACAAAATGTACCTTCTGCTTTCTATTCAGTGTTTAGCACACATAATGAACAATATTCAGTAATAACGTTTGTGATTCAAAGTGTGACTCATACTCCAGTGACCTTATTTTTCAGCCATTTGGCTCCTATAAATGTAATTGCAAAACCAAGTTGTGACTGCAATACTCACAGCGAGCTCCCATTAATTTCAGTATAAAACACCGCCAGGCTTCCTCATGGTGCCAGCAGTAATGGTCCTTGGAGCCTAATTTTTTTTATATAATAGATTTTAAACTGCACTCTTGGTAATCCAAAATAATTTCCAAATCATCCAGTAACGCTGCTAGCAACACCCAGCAATGCTGAATTGGAGAAAAAAGGTTTGTACATCTGTGCAAAATGAATGTCCTTTGCTCCACATAATTACATTTCTAAAACAAAATAAACAAGTTGGTTGATAACTGAACTTGAGCAAATGAACATAACTAGATAAGCAGCTAACAATGACACATAATTAAGATGGGCGAGTTTACACAATCATAGAATTTACAGTGCAGAAGGAGGCCATTCAGCCCATCGAGTCTGCACCGGCCCTTGGAAAGAGCACCCCACTTAGTCTTGCGCCTCCACCCTATCCCCATAACCCCACCCAACCTTTTTGGACACTAAGGGCAATTTATCATGGCCAATCCACCTAACCTGCACATCCTTGGACTGTGGGAGGAAACCGGAGTATCAGGAGAAAACCAAGAAATGAGAAGTACGAACTTACTGTTGGTGGTACAATAGAATGAGACCAGAATTAGTCAATAAGACATTTCTCCTATCCAATTGAGCAGAGACATAACCTATTTATACCGGCATTAAAAATTAAAGAATGGAAGATCATATGGATGAGTTAAGAAATCGCCTATCAATGTTGAATGGAGCATGAAAGTGCAAAAATCCCTGACGCAACCATCAATTCACATGAGACAGAGAATAGAAGTGAACAGTGGCTTTAATCAACTAGAACAGTGCCTGCCTGCGACTGCTCTTCAATGAGAGCCGCCTACAGGGCAGCTTCTCTTTATACCTCACCTCAAGGGGAGGAGCCGGGGCGGAGCCCACAAGGGCACCAACATGATACAATCAGTGTAGTACAGTACAATGGTCCATAGGTGGAGCCCACATGGGCAACAGCGTGGTACAATGTAGTACAGTGGTGAATGGTTACCATAATACGTTCACCACACGTCCCTAATAAGAAGAGGAAAAGAGACAATGAAGAAGAGAGGAGGGAAAGGAGCCCAAGAACAGCACTTGGCAGATGTTCAGTGAGAATGACATCAGTGTGAACTGTGTGACAAGTCAGACTGAGGAGGGAGAGGTAGCTGAATTAGGTGGGGTTGGAGGGGAGAGAATGGGGCTAAACTCGATCACCCCAAAAATGGGCGCATAGATTGTGATGCGGGATTAGTCTGCAACTGTTGCGTCCAATGCAGATAGCAAGGCAAATTCATGATTGTAGCATGCAGTCAGAACTAACTGCACTGTTGATTGGATGCTAGCCTCAACACAGGAACCAAAATTCTGGGGATAGCAGCACTCCCAAGTTATTGACACCCATATGTCACAGCTTACAAACACTGACACCTGTTCAAACATGGTAGCCACATCAACAAGACACATTGCACCATACTCTGACACACTTTCTCCTGCAGGTCAAAGTGGCGCACAACAGGAGGCAGCAGATGGTAACTGCTGGGAGGTGGGCATATCTGTGTGTCCATAGCCCCAGAGAGACGATGTTGCTTGCCACTGTTGGAGTGGCCAGGGCCGTAACAATCGATGCTAGATTCTTAATTCTTCTTCTCACATCGCACTTCCTCCTCATCCCACAATTTGTTCTGATTTTAAAGCTGTATATGGCATAAACATACCTCTTTTGCTTTTTCCAACTCCCTTTACCCAACCCCAACCCATTCCCATTATATGGATAAGACGCCTGTTAACCCCTATGCCCTTAGGCCTATTGAGGCTCCTAACTTCCCAATTCAAGCACAATTAAAAGTCTAATTCGACCTTCACGTCCATAATACCTGCAATTGCCAATTCTGCTGAAAAACTGTAAAGAAAGGGGTGTATCTTGTTTGGGGAGTGTCCTGCGCGCATTGGTGCAACTTCCCAAGATGGTACCCCTGGGGCCACTCTCTACTCTTCTCTTCTCCTCTTGAACCCAACACCCCTTGGCCCTTCCCCCCCAACCCTGGGTGTAAAATTCACCCCTACACTGGGGCGCAGCCATTCACCATATTTATTCACAACTTAGGTGATGGGGGAGAAAACCACATACCCAAATTTCCTGAAGACACAAAAATAGACGACTTTGTAAGCAGCATTAGTGGACATGTAACATTACAAGGAAACATTGATAGATTAATTGAATGGACAAAATTGTGGCAAATGGATTTCAATGTAGGCAAATATAGGGCCATCCAATCTGGACCCAAAACGCATGGAACATTGTACTTTCTAAAGGGTGAAAAGCGAGAAAGAATGGAGGTTTAAAGCAACTTGGGAGTCTAGGTGCCTATATTATTAAAATGCTATTGGGCAGCACGGTAGCATAGTGGTTATCATTGTTGCTTCACAGCACCAGAGTCCTGGATTCAATTCCCAGCTTGGGTCACTGTCTGTGCGGAGTCTGCACGTTCTCCCTTTATCTGCATGGGTTTCTTCCGGATGCTTCGGTTTCCTCCTACAAGTCCCGAAAGATGTGCTGTTAGGTGAATTGGACATTCTGAATTCTCTCTCAGTGTACCCGAACAGGTGCCGGAGTGTGGCGACTAGGGGATCGTTTGAGGTCAAGGTCTTCGAATACTATGTTCCTCAGGCATCCGAAGACTGCACTGGTGTATTGGTGTCGATATTGAATTTCATCGCCAATGTCTGTTCGCACCGAGACGTGGCTCCCGAGGTATGGGAAATTATCCACATTGTCCAAGGGCTCACATATATCTTGATGGTTGGGGGGCAGTTTTGTGTGGCAGGAGCGGGCTGATAAAGAAACTTTGTTTTCCAGATGTTTAGTGTGAGGCCCGTTCTCTCATATGCCTCAATGAATGTGCTGCCGAGGGTTTGTAGCTCGATCTCTGGATGTGCGCACACACAGGCGTCGTTTGCGTACAGAGGTTGGGGTGGTCTGGGTTCTGGCCTGGAGGCATTGGAGTTTGAAGTTTTCCGCTTGCCAGGTGCCCTCTTGTCTAATGCCCTCCTGAGAAAGACTTTTGATGGATGCCCCCCGAGTTGTGGCAGAAGCTGAACCCTATATGCTACCATCACGTAAATTAGGCAGCAGCATCCAAAATATGCGCTGCTGAGTGCCATTGGAACAGATGCAAGGTAAACACAAATCACGATCCAATTTTTAATCCTAAAAGTCTTGGAGGCTGCACAGCATGAATTTTCCACTGCTTCCACTTTTACTATCCTATAAACTCAGACAGGCCTTCAGTAGCACTCAAAAATCATTTCCTCAAGTTCTGACGCTATGAAATTTTTTTTCTCAATATTCCTCAAGAGATAATAATATCCCTACTGTTGGAAATTGTAAATATATAGCGAAGATATTCTGATATACATATTGTTTGCATAATTTATGGGGAAATTATGAATTGTATGGCATCCCCCCCCATCTACATCAATGGCTCCGAAGTAGAGATGGTCGATAGCTTTAAGTTTCTGAGGGTCACCATCACCAACAGTCTGTCCTGGTCCACTCATGTTGATGCAACAATCAAGAAAGCCCAACAACATCTCTACTTCCTACAGAAGCTAAAGAAATTCGGCATGTCTGCATCGACTCTTGCAAACTTCTACAGATGTGCCATAGAGAGCATCCTATCCGGCTGCATTACAGCTTGGTATGGCAACTGCTTGGCTCAGGATCGCAAAAAACTGCAGAGTGTGGTAAACTCGGCCCAAAGCATCACACAATGTTGCCATCCTCCCATTGATTCTGTATACACCTCCCGCTGCCTCAGAAAGACAGACAGTATTGTCAGAGACCCCTCACACCCAGGCTTTGCCCTCTTCCAGACCCTTCCATCAGGCAGAAGATACAGAAGTCTGAAGACCTGCACATCCAGATATAGGAACAGCTTCTTCCCCACAGCGGCTAGACTCCTCAACAACTCTCCCTTGGACTGATCTGTTTCCCTGTAAGAACACTATTCATGACACCCTATGCTGCTATTGCTTGGCCCTTGTTTCACACTGTAACCAATCACTATTTGTTGATGTACCATTGTCAATGTACTCTGTCGATTATTCTTTTGTCTACTATGTACGTACTGTGTACATAGTTCCCTTGGCTGCAGAAAAATACTTTTCACTTTACTTCGGTACATGTGACAATAAATATTAATCAATCAATCAATATAATTGTGCTGTTTGCAGCTATGAGAAAACTAAAGCGTTAATGATAATGCTTACTTGCCACAGAAAGCTGCTGATTGCTTTTCAGGCGCCAGACACAAACCTCGATGTCCGTGGATGGCAAATGGCATGAAAATATTGCTGGTGAGCTTGGGGTTAGATTGCCAGGCCATACGTAGGCAGGTTTTATGTGGAAAACTGCACTTAGATAGACCTGGGCAAGTTATACAAGAAGGAATCTCGAACACCTTGATGCACAAGGAGGAGCCAGAGATGACCTTGGGGAGAATCAAAGCCATCAATTGTGTCCAGGCAGCTTCGAGGAGTAAAGATCACAAGCAGCTTGTCTGCCATCGTCTTTTCTTATATATGTTTGTTCAGTCATTTACTTAATACATTTGGTTAACTATTTTCACTGAAATTATTGTCTGTTGCCTTTATATTTCATCCTGGGAACTTGGTTAAGGTTAGGGAACCTTGTCAGAAATACATTTCATTGCACGAGAGCTTGAAGAAACTATTGTTGAGTGCTACTGATGATTATTGTACTAAATTCCAATTGTTTTCAAACTTTCTGATGCAGTTTCTGATAAATGTAAAAATTGTTTTATATTACATTTTATATTCTGTTGTAGTAATGTTGTTAAAATCCCTAGTTTAAAATACATTCAGGCAATGTGTCTGTTAAAGCTGTGATCAAGGAGTCGTAAAATGTGTGGTTGTCATTGATTTTAACCATTTACTTGTTTACAGAAAGTAGGCTAATGGAATATTGCTTATGTTTTTGGACATTCTCTGGGATATAGACAGTTAATGAGGGACCGTGTTTAGTCCTAGCTAAGCAGATTATGAAACATTTTAGTGGGTTACAAATTATGTAATTAATGGGAGGAGCCAGGTCTGTCTGTAGATTTTGGCAGCTTTTGCCATAGAATTTGAGTCTGACCAAACAGAAAGATTTTCAGGTTGTTCTGAAAGGGTCTCTCTCCAAAGGTTTTCACAGGGAACAGCAAGCAACCATGATTGTTAACTTTATTTTTGAGTGGATTTTGAACTGTATTGGGTTGTTTTGCTAGTAGTGGCAGGTATAGATAGTGAGTTAAAGTCTTTCCTTTTATTTAAGAACTGTTTAACTGTTAATTGTGAAGCTATTTCTTTGATGTTAATGTGATTAATTCTGTGTTTAAATTAAAGTTTGTTTTAATATAAAATATGTTAAAGGTGAAGTATCCTTTCCTCGCAGCTTTGCAAATTGCAAATAGTTTGGGGTTTCTCTGTATCCTAACAAGTTCCCTTGAACAATTGAAGATCAATATTTCACCTGATTCCATCAACTAATTGCGAAATCAATATACGCTTGTTCATTGTGTCGACTAACAAGTTAACATCCTTGCTACTGCAGTTTTTCTGCAGCCTTTCTTGCCCTTCTGACTAATTGCCTGCTTAAAAAACATAAATTTTGAGTTCTTCCCCATAAATCAAAAGTGAAAGAGGCCAGTTGGCTGGATCTGAAGGATTGTCTTGGCAATATCTATAAAGTGCAAGCAGCATATCTGTTGCCAAGGTAAATGCAATAAAAACTTAGCTTTCTCTAGCTCAACATCTTTGTCGTAAGAGATTTAAAAAAAGGTTTGAAAGTTAGAGGAATTAAATGTATTAATAAGTCATTGGTTAGTCTGATGTAAAATACTATATTGTTATATTGGTTAAGGAAGATTTTTCTCAAGCGTCGTATATAGCAAGCATTTATTTTAAAGCACTTCTAAATGCTTATATTTTACATAATTGCTTGTGTGAACAAGGAAAAGCATTTACTTTGCCACGCAATTAGTTGTTGCCTGTAAAAGCCAATGGGAGAAAAGCATACAACTTGCAGTAATGGGCATGGGCATCGTGATGCACAGTAAATATGCTTCCCATTCATTGCCATGTAGGCAGCACACAAACCTTGGTCATAAGTTCATAACTTCATAAGATATAGGAGCAGAATTAGGCCATTCAGCCCATTGAGTCTACTCTGCTATTCTATCATGGCTGATATGTTCCTCATCTGCTACCTACAATGTTCCAGGCCAAGTGTTGGATTGCAAAATCAGCCAGAGCATCACCTCCCTAGAACACATTACCAGGAGTGGGAGTAGGCAATTTAGCCTCCTGAGCCTAAATACCCTTAATGTGATCATGGCTGATCCCATCCTGGCCTCAACTCCACAGTCCTGCTCGTTCTCCATAACTCTTCAACCATTACTAATTAAAAATCTATCTAACGCCTCCCTAAATTCACTCACTGTCCCTGCATCCACCACCCTCTGGGGTAGTGAATTGCACAGATTCACAATCCTTTGGGAGAAGTAGTTTCCCCTCAAATCAGTTTTAAATTTGCTCTCTCTTATTCTAAGATTAAGACCTTCGTTTTAGAATGTCCCACAAGAGGAAGCATCAGCTCCTCGTCTACTTTATCCATACCTTTTGGCATCTTGTACACCTCAACTAGATCTCCACTCATTCTTCTGAACTCTAGAGAGCATAGGCCTATACCGTTCAATCTCTCTTCACAATGACAAACCTCTCATCTCTGGAATCAATCGAGTGAACCTCCTCTGAACTGCCTCCAATGCCACTACATCTTGCCGGCTAATTTAAATGGTAGTATCACACAGCGCAGTGCCATGTGTCCTGCGCTCAAAGATTACAGTCTTTCTCAGTATGAAGTCCTTATTGAACTGATTGTAAGATGATGTGGAGATGCCGGCGTTGGACTGGGGTGAGCACAGTAAGAAGTCTTACAACACCAGGTTAAAGTCCAACAGGTTTGTTTCAAACACGAGCTTTCGGAGCACGGCTCCTTCTTCAGGTGAATGATTGTAAGATGGCTGCTTTCAGAGAGTGCTCCTCATGACAGGGGGTCATGACAGAACTACAGCAAGCCAGATAGGATATGCAGTAAAGTTGCATTTCTAAACCTAAACTTTCCTTTTTTCATAATGAACAGAAGACACAAATGTCCCCTTTTCCTAACTAACAAAAGATCCAATCATCCCCCTTTTCCAAATGAACAGAAGACATATTTGCATGCACAATCATGTGTAACTGTGAGTTACCCATATTACCCCTATACACCTCTATACCGTTCTCTTACAGGATCCTGTTATTTGCAGAGAGAAAGAATATGCACACACATTGCACTTGCTTCAGTGAAACAAAATAAGTGACCAAATATGGTCAGGTTGTCTGGTTTAAATATCAAACAATGCTTAGCAGTTATCTGTAAATCACCATCAACTCTTGCATTCTCGGTGACAATGCCTCTACTGATCAGAATCCACTTTCTAACTGTTGAAGTCAGATTTAGAAAGAAGGTTTTTAGACAAAAGGTACCCATTGGCTTAGGTGCCCGTATAAGAGGCAATTTGTAGGAATAGATAGTGTATAAACAAATCATGTGATTTTATAACCTAAGAATTACTAATATCAGAAAGGACAGACATACAATTAAAAGAAGTTACACAAAATGGCTTTTCGCTGAATTAGCCACATTCCTGAACAACCATTAGGTGGGTTAAGTTGCAAACTGGTATAAATAACATAATTTAATTACAGACAGCAGAGTTAGTCAGGGAGACAAGAATTATTGAAACAGGCATGGAAGGCCAGGGAGGCATCACAGAGGAGTGATAAACAGTGTCCACAAGACAAGGAGCATTATATATCCTCGCCAGCCCAAGATAGGGGCTGGTAAGATACCAACCTACTTTACATAATGTCAAATTGAATTGGATATATAACTAATGGATGTAATGTATAACCAATATTATTGGACAAGGTCCAGCCGAAATGGGCTGTGTCGCTGTGTTGAAAAATGTATAAGAATGGATGTTTTCCTTTGCTCGGTGGAGAGACAGCCTGGAACTTTAGCTGACACCATCTCCCCACTGGTGAAATAAACCATTTGATGTGAGGACCAGAAGCTCTGGGCGATGAGTGACTTCTTTGTGATCCTATCCCGCTAACACTAACCATTTGGCATTCTTATCTCATACAGTGTAACTTGTTGATTTCCCTTATACTGGTATTCTTGTGAAGTGTCTGATGAGTGCAAGACAAAAAGCATCAACATTTCTCTTTATTCAGCAAGACGTTATTTCCCCTGTACAAGATGTTTATTTATCTCAGTATGCCCAATATGCTTTTGAGACCACAGGTATGTCTCAGGCCATCCCTTCATCACCAATTCTTGCAGCACTTAGAGAGTTGCACCTTCTTGGGAAGTTCACTTGATTTGAGCAAGGCGTTTGTCAGATTCAATGGGCAGGATTTTCCAGCTGTTGCCACCGGTGGGATGTTCTGGTCCAACTGAAGGTGACCCCCCTTTGCCATGGGATTCCCGGCAGCAGAGCGTGCGAACAACTGAAAACACTGTCGACAACAAAGGGGCTGGAAGATCCCGCCACTGACCAATGGCGGCCGCAAATCACGCTGAAGGTTGCGTGGAAGACTCCACCCAATGTTTCTGCTGGGTTTCTGACTTGCAGAGCATGTTGAGCTGCTGCTTCATGTTGAACCTGGAAGATTTCACATTCTGTTATAACATCCTCAACTTTCTTCATGGGAAGTGCTGTTCTTGACAGCATGTCAGCGATGTATATCTGTTTCACTTGCTTGTATGTCACATCCAGATTATATCTCTGCAAACAAAATAACATTCTTTGGAGGATCTTGGGAGATGATAGGAGAAAAATGTTTGGAAGGCACTTGTGATTGGATCCATTGTCACTTTGTTTTCCCAAGCAGGTACTGTTGAAAATGTTCACAAGCAAAATCAATAGCTAGGCACTCTTTCTCAACCAGTGCTGAATTACTTTAATGTTGATGATGAAGTTACCGTGCAGTGCGACGCCAGCGAGACAGGTCTTGGAGCAACCTTAATGCAGCAAGGACAACCAGTTGTATTTTTTATCCAGGACGCTAATACATAGCGCTCACAATTATGTTCATTTAGGGTCTGAAGCATGTTTCAAAGCTTTCAAAATCTGTTGACTGTTTCCACTGTTGGATAGATTTAGGGTAGAATACAATTTGTATCAGTCTCTCCCCGGTAGTGTTATAAATGTGGCTACATCTTGTTAATTAATTCTACTGCAATATTGTAGTTTTTCCATTGCAAGTGTTTAGAGCTTTTCTCCTCCCCACCGCACCACCCATTTTCCAGTATCATAGTATCATAGAATTTACAGTGCAGAAGGAGGCCATTCGGCCCATTGAGTCTGTACCGGCTCCTGGAACGAGCACCCTACCCAAGGTTAACACCTCCACCCTATCCCCATAACCCAGTAACCCCACCCAACACTAAGGGCAATTTTGGACACTAAGGGCAATTTTGCATGGCCAATCCACCTAACCTGCACATCTTTGGACTGTGGGAGGAAACCGGAGCACCCGGAGGAAACCCACGCACACACGGGGAGGATGTGCGGACTCCGCACAGACAGTGACCCAAGCCGGAATCGAACCTGGGACCCTGGAGCTGTGAAGCGATTGTGCTATCCACAATGCTACTGTGCTGCCCCTTCACTTTGTTCAATCGCTCTGTCATGATGCAGGCCAAGGGGAGTGGTAACAGCAGCATCCATGTTGCATTCATGTCTAGGAGAAATGGTCTATCTCAGAATCAAGGCCTTCGCGATGTGTAGCACCCTGTCGACTTCAACTTTAAAAGGCTGTGGAAAACTCACAGCACTTCCACGAACTCAGAAAGAGCTAGTACAATTAATCTACAGGAGTTCCTCAGGATAGTGTCCTTGGCGCAACCATCTTCAGCTGCTTCACCAATGACCTCCTTTCCATCAGAAGGTCAGAAGTGGGGACGTTCACAGATGACTGCGCAATGTTCAGCACCATTCGCAACTCCTCAGATAATGAAGCAGTCTGTGTCCAAATGCAGCAAGACTTGGACAATATCCAGGCCTGGGATGACAAGTGGCAAGTTACATTCGTGCCACATAAGTGACAGACAATGACCATCTCCTACAAGAGAGGATGTAACTATCGTCTCTTGACTTTCAATGAATCTCCCGCAATCAACATCCTGGGGGTTACCATTGATCAGAAACTAAACTGGACTAGCCACATTAATACTGTGGCTACAGGACAGGTCAAAGGCTAGGAATCCGATACGAGTAACTCACCTCCTGACTTTAAAAAGCCTGTCCCTGTCCACCATCTACAAAGCACAAGTTAGGAGTTTAATGGAATATTCCCCACTTGCCTGGATGAGTGCAGCTCCAACAATACTCAAGATGCTCGACACCATCCAGGAGAAAGCAGCCCGCTTGATTGAATTCCCTTTCACAAACATCAAACCCTCCACCACCAATGATCGACAGTGGCATTCACAAGATGCACTGCAGTAACTCACCAAGGTTCCTTATGCAGCACCTTCCAACCCCATGACCACTACCTTCTAGAAGGACGAGCAGCAGATACATGAGAATCACTCCATCTGGAGGTTCCCCTCCAAGTCACTCACCACCCTGACTTGGAAATATATTGCCGTTCCTTCACTGTTGCTGGGTCAAAATCCTAGCTCCATCCCTAACAGCACAGTGGGTGTACTTACACCTCAAGGACTGCAGTGGTTCAAGAAGGCAACTCATCACCACCTTCTGAAGGACAACTAGCGATGGACAATAAATTTTGGCCTAACCAGCGATGCCCACATCCTGTAAATTAATAAAGAAAGTTGAAATCTCTGCAAATAGCATTGGCGGAAAGAGGGGTGGGTGGAATGTGAGGGGGGAGCTGATTTGTGGGTTCAACCTACTGCTGAATGCATATTCAGCCATGTGTGTTTTATCATAGAATCCTTACAGTTTAGAAAGAGGCCATTTGGCCCATCGAGTCTGCACCACCATCCGAAAGAGTACCCCACCTAGGACCAATCCCCCACCCTATCCCCACAACCCCACCCAATCTGCTCATTGTCGGACATGAAGGGACAATTTAGCATGGCCAATCCACCTAACCTGCACATCTTGGGAATGCGGGAGGAAACCAAAGCACCCAGAGGAAATCTACGCAAACACAGGGTAATCTGCAAATTCCATACAGACAGTTGCCCAAGGCTGGAATTGAACCTGGGTCCCTGGTGCCGTGAGGCAGCAGTGTTAACCACTCTGCCACCGTACCATCTTTAAGACAGGCATCAGGCTATTAGATGGGCAGCACGGTAGCATAGTGGCTAGCACAGTCACTTCACAGCTCCAGAGTCCCAGGTTCAATTCCCGGCTTGGATCACTGTCTGTGAGGAGTCTGCACGTTCTCCCGTGTCTGTGTGGTTTTCCTCTGGGTGCTCCGGTTTCCTCCCGCAGTCCAACGGTGTGCAGGTTAGGTGGATTGGCCTTTCTAATTTGCCCTTAGTGTCCAAAAAGGTTGGGTGGGGTTACAGGGATAGGGTGGAGGCATGGGCTTAAGTGGGGTGCTCTTTCCAAGGGCCAGTGCAGTCTCGATGGGCCAAATGGCCTCTTCTGCAGTCTATAGTCTATGAAATCTATTCTTATCTATGGATTGGCAAGGTCGGAAATGGCAGTCCCAGTGTCAAATGAATGCTGCATACTTCCGGCACAAGCTCCTAACCTTGGCACTAACGCTCTCACCAAAATCACACTACAAGCAGGCTGTGCTGAAATTATATGAGCATGGATGCCATTTTAGCACCAGAATGGCACCTGTAATGCCAAAGGGGTATGGGCGCTATGGAGCTGAACTTTGTGTGAAATATTTCTCATAATTACTTTAGCAACATTAGATAGAAGCACATTATTGATTCAGAATGCACATACAGTACATTGACTGATATTTTTTACTGGGGAATAAGGTTGCATCTTTCAGGTCTATATTCTGATTAAATTTGTCATTTCAACCCATTATTAAAATATAGTCTCTTGCAAATGATTTCAGGATCGTGGTTTTAATGGGCACACAGATTTCCAATGTATACTAAAGTTGTGCTCATACGGTCAGAATACTGCATATGTACTAACTAGTGATATCCTACATTTTGCTTGTGGGCTAAACAGAACAGAGTTCAATTTGCAGGGCTAAAGAACTTTCCTCTCATTCTTTCCTCGGAAGTGTCGGACGATCTTCTGGCTACACTGAGATGAACCAAATTCTCTGCACAGCTGTGCTGGCAGAAAGTTGCTGAAACACAGTAAGATAAACAGGGAACCAATGAAAAAGTGACCTTTCCCTCCTTGGAATGACCTGGTACAGCCTCATCTGTCCACAATACAATGAGCAAGAGTGACTACTGCTCAGTCATTATGAAGACAGATGCTCTGATATTAACGGTGTGGGGGTTGAACAGGCAAGGGCCAAGGTGGGCAGCAAACATCTTGACCGTGGCAATATGAAGCAAGATTTTAACATCCAGCCTTCATCTGGGGGATGCCAGGCAGTTTTCTGCCTTACTCTGGTGGATAGTGGCAGCGGGTCAGAGGGCAGAGCAGGTACTGTTGAGCAGCTGGGGATCACCCTGGGGATCAAAGGTATGGAACCCCACCCTTCGGTAAGGCAATTGGGGTGGGAGTGGGGAATGAGAGTGCAGCCTAAGGCAGGGGAACATAGAACATATAAAATACAGCACAGAACAGGCCCTTCGGCCCACGATGTTGTGCTGAACGCTTGTCCTAGATGAAGAACAAATCAATCTGCACCCCAGCATTCTACAGTAATCCATGTACCTATCCAATAGCCGCTTGAAGGTCCCTAAGTTTTCTGACTCAACTACTTCCACATGCAGTGCATTCCATTCCCCCACTACTCTCTGGGTAAAGAACCTACCTCTGACATCCCCCCTATATCTTCCACCATTCACCTTAAATTTATGTCCCTTTGTAATGGTTTGTTCCACCCAGGGAAAACGTCTGACTGTCTACTCTACCTATTTCCCTGATCATCTTATAAACCTCTATCAAGTCGCCCCTCATCCTTCTCCGTTCTAATGAGAAAAGGCCTAGCACCCTCAACCTTTCCTCGTAAGACCTATTCTCCATTCCAGGCAACATCCTGGTAAATCTCCCCCACACCCCTTCCAAAGCCTCCACATCCTTCCTAAAATGAGGCGACCAGAACGGCACACAGTACTCCAAATGTGGCCTAGGTCTAAGCTTTCCTTGTGGGGTCAGTTTGAACAACCCTGCTCCTCTAGATTTCATTTTTCTCTACTCAAGTTGGTTCGCTGAGAAACTCACAACTGGTTCCCCTTTTAGGCCTCTATTTAAAATGACAGTTGAGTTTGTAATATATGGCAGGACTTGAAAATTATCCTCTCAGAATCTAATCCAACAGAGAAACAAATGCCAAGATGCGGCAGGTCCGGCCTAGCTAAGAAGATAACTGCAAAGCAGTAGAGAGCTGGTCAGCTATTAATGGTCCTGAAATTCTGGGAGGTTCTGCGGGTCTGCTGCCATCCCATGACTAGACACCAGCAGTATCCCCGGAGAAATAATATCAATGATTGAGTTATGTTGGGAACCCTTGCAGAATTTTAAAACTCATTGGGAATCAGAAACCATCCTTCACTGAGCTCTAACCTGTTGCCATTTGGAATTACATAACCAGAATAAACCTGCCAATTTATCTGCATCAAATTGTTTAGATGCTTGTGTCTGTTGTAAGGAACCAACAGTTCGGCAGGTGTGAAGAAGTCTTTGCAGCCATGCATAGGTTAATTGTAAGTCATTATTGACCATGAATATGGAGTAAAAGGGACAAGCAAGGAACTTTCTCTGTGCTCGTTGCTACACATGGTTCTGCCCAACATTTGACTGGCCCTGTGTGTGGGTCACGTGCTCACTCTGCAGGTGGGACTATACTCAGTCCCTCTGTAACCCTATATGTGCCAGACTCTTACACTACACCTCCTCCAACTCTTTATCCAAGGCATTTTAAGTGATTGTAGTTGAGCTCAAGTCTTACAGTGTTAGGACTATCATATATTTATATCGTCTTTATTACATTATCACTACCCTAGCTCTCCCTTTCAGGTCCTTGAATTCAAATGCTCAGGCGGTCTTGAGGCCTTATAATTCTTCCATATCACATTCACACTATTGTCGGAGGAGTGCTAGGCTCTGTTGGCTGCTGGTTCTTTCAGTTGGTTTGGAGGATGCTCCTGCATCAGTGTATGTTTTCATGCTTTTCTTCCGTTCTTTTGTGTTGACCTGTTTTTGATCAGTCCGGTTGTTGCGCTGATTATTGGTTGATACTCTAACTACAAAATACTAATGTATTTTGCGGGATGGATGAACATCGTGCTCACCACCTTGTTGCTTTTTTTGCTTCTTCTGTTCCCATGTGGATCATTGCAACATAGGTGGACGTTTACCTTTCAAAAATGGAGTCCTTCTTCCCACTTGTTTCATAATTCTACCCAAATTTGAGTACTTTCTTCACATCCAATTGGTGTGAGAACTGTCTTCCTTTCAGAGCTATCTATGGAACTATAAGACTGTAAGATGGAGGAGAAGGAGTAGACCATTTGGAACCTGGAGACTGCTCCACCATTGATTGAGATACAGATCGATCTGATGCATTAATCTTCAACTCCATTTTCCTGCATTATCCCCATAACCAAGGGATAATACCCCCATAAGAGGGCAGCACGGTAGCACAGTGGTTAGCACAGTTGCTTCACAGCTCTATAGTCCCAGGTTCGATTCCCGGCTTGGGTCACTGTCTGTGCAGAGTCTGCACGTTCTCCCCGTGTGTGCGTGGGTTTCCTCTGGGTGCTGCGGTTTCCTCCCACAGTCCAAAGATGTGCAGGTTAGGTGGATTGGCCATGATAAATTGCCCTTAGTGTCCAAAAAGGTGAGGTGGGTTTACTGGTTCATTGGGATAGGGTGCAGGCGGGGGCTTGAGTAGGGTGCTCTTTCCAAGGGCTGGTGCAGACTTGATGGGCCGAATGGCCTCCTTCTGCACTGTAAATTCTATGATTCTATGAACCCTTGATCCCCTTACTGATTAAAAATCTATCGATCTCTGCCTTGAACATACATAACAATTCAACCCCTACAGCTCTCTGTGGTAAAGAATTCCACAGATTCACTACCCTCTAAGAGAAGAAATTCCCCCTCATCCCTGTCTTAAATGGGCAACCAATTACTCAGATTATGCCATCTAGTCCCAGACCCTCCCACAAGTGGAAACAACCAAACTTTACCTTGTCAAGAGCAACTGAAATCCAAGAAGAAAATGACACTGACATCACTCTTGGAGCTTCAGTATGTGGATGACATTGCCACCTCCACTCTCTCAGAAGAGAATCTCCAAGCCATGCTTGGCACCTTCGTGAAAATGTACCAAAGAATTGGTCTCAGTCTCAACCTCAAGCTCAAGAAGCCTCAAGTCCTTTACCAACCCACCCCAGAGCAAGATATGGTCTCTCCCTCCTTCAAGATCAATGAAGAAACCCTCCCAAATGTGGGACATTTCCCATACCTGCGAAACCATCTCTCCTCAAAGGCTACCATCGATGCGGAGATCTAACATTGTATGCAATCCATGAGTGCTTCCTTCGGGTGCCTAAGGGCCAGTCTTTGACGACTGAGACATCTGTGCTGACACCAAGATCCTTGTTTACAAGGCGGTCGTGCTCCCAACACTTCTATATGACTCAGAAACTACGCTCAGATGTTACCTCAAGGCACTTGAGAGGTACCATCAATGCTGTCTGAGACGGATTCTCCGCATTATTTGGGAGGACAGGTGTACTGACACCTGTGTCCTTGAAGGAACCAAGAGCACCAGTACCATGATCATCCAAAACTAACTCCGCTGGGCCGGCCATGTGCTTAAGATGTCAGAGTCCTGACAGGCAAAGTCAATCTTCTTCGCCCAGCTCAAGTAAAGCCTGTGATTAACAGGAGGACAAAGGAAGTGTTTCAAAGACACCCTGATGGCTTACGTCAAGAAATGCAACATTAACATCAGCTGGGAGACCCTTGCTCAGAAGAGACCTACTTGGAAGAACCTCATGATTGAAGGGACACAATTCTTTGAGGAAACCCGACGGCAAGAGGAGGCCCGGAAATGGAACTTGAGAAAGGAATACCAGCGATCGAACAATCAGAGTCCAAGGACCGATCCCACCTCCTGGAGTAACCTGCCAAGTGTATGGTTAAAGATGCGGCTCTACGAACGGGTTCATCAACCATGTAAGAACCCACAGACCAGTAACACAGAGTTTCTTAGGTCAGCAATCATACTCCTTAGCGAGAGATCACTGAAGAAGACTGTCAAGCCCCCTGGGAATCCCATATGCCTCACTCTTCTAAACTACAATGGGTACAGACCCAGTCTACTCAACCTCTCCTCATAATAAACTCCCTCCATACCCGGGGTCAACCTTCTCTGGACTGCCTCCAACACCAGTATATCTTTCCTTAGATAAGGGGACCAAAACTGTTCACAATATTTCATGTGTAGTCTAACTAGTGCCTTGTATAGTTTTAACAAGACTTCCCTATTTTTATACTCCATTCTCATACTCCATTCGCTTTGAAATGAAGGCCAGCATTCTGTTACGTTCTGGTGCTTGGCTGTTTGGAATGAATTCACTTTAGAATGTCTAGCTCTTAGACTAGTTAAAGTTTTATTATTTAACAAATGTGTGGTAAAGATAACTATAAAATATCATCAAAAACTACTAACAATAATAAATTAGTTACGAGCTACTACAAATTATGATTATCCACTACGAAGACTCTCTATCAACTCCCTGAGATAGCAATGTCACTTGGTTGTTCTCCCGCCACCTGTTGGCCGGAGGTCTTGTCTGTCACTATATACGTAACTGCTTATGCATATCATCACACGTTCCACGTGCCTTCCCTACTACCTGCTGAACTTGCATTCTAGCTCTCTGTGATTTATGCACAAGGACTCCAAAATTCCTCTGCGCTGCAGCTTTCTGAAGTCTTTCCCCACTTAAATAATATTTAGCTCCTTTATTCTTCCTACTAACATGCATAACATTTTCTGCATTATATTCCATCTGCCAAGTTTTGCCCACTCATGTAACCTGTCTATATCTCTCTTTGTGTCATCCTCACCACTTGCCTTCTTGCCTAATTTTGTGTCATTTGGCAATAGTACATTCATTTTCCACGTCCAAGCCATTAATATGTATTGTAAATAATTGTAGCTCCTACACTGATCCCTGTGACTCCACTAGTTACAGGTTGGCACCTGAAAATTCCCCTCTTAACCCAACTCTGTCTTCTATCAGTTAGCTAATCTTCTACTCATGCCAATATACTAACCCCAACACCATGGGTTCTTATCTCATTATGTAGCCTTTTGTGCAGAAATGAAAATCGCTTATTGTCACGAGTAGGCTTCAATGAAGTTACTGTGAAAAGCCCCTAGTCGCCACATTCCGGCGCCTGGTACCGGAATTGAACCGTGCTGCTGGCCTGCTTGGTCTGCTTTAAAAGCCAGGGATTTAGCCGAGTGAGCTAAACCAGCCCCAGCAAGTGTGCCCTGGCTTCCAGCATGTATCCAACCATTTCTCTCAGAGATCGCCTGGCTCCCCTTGTAGCTGCCGCTTGAATGCTGCTCTCAAAATCTGCTCTTTTCCCAACAGCTGCTGGGTGCGAACCTGCCACTCTCCCCACTCCTCCCTCAGTTAGCATGGCAACAGACTCTCAAGACCATTGTGATTCCAGATTTCTTTACACATTGATCTGAGGGTAGACAACTCACCTTTGTTTTAATTGGGAATGGAACTGCATATGATTAATAAAGTAACAAACTGTGTTTTTCTCTGGCCCACAGCTTAAGCGTGTGTCAGGGCTGTGGTTTGTTAAAAAAATTATTTTGTTTTATGAATTAGAAAGAAAGGTTTTCAGGGCAATGGAAGGCCATTATGCGATTTAAGTGAATGCACATGACCCTCTTCCCATGCTCCAAGGCGTGAAACAGTTCAACATTTCACTCTCTGGCTGACTGCTTGCAACTTATCTTTAGCCACAGCTATCAGCCCCCATTTAGAAACCTGCTGTCTCAATAGGGATGCAGCTACCGATTTTGTACTGCACTTCCAACTGTGTTCGTGAACACCATCTGTATTACCTGCGCCAGTCTCAGTCTGATTGGCACCCTCTGACAGGTCTTGTTAAAAAGGAGACTTAATTACCATAGATTTAACCAGTACCCGCTGCAGAAACGTACAGCATCCTCTAAATAGGATTATCAGTATTTGCGGCATTAGGCTGTATAGGTGGGTGACACAGCACTTTCTAAATTGTTTTCTAAGTTCAATTAAATATTACATTTGTGTTGTTGATTCTAATTTGCAAGAATGTATTGCTGTTTTATTCATGCTGTTCAAGCTGCAAGTTATGCAAGATGTATTTTAACAGTCAGAGTAGGGCGGTGCAACAAAAGCAAAATATTGCAGTTGCTGAAAGTCTGAAATAAAGAAAATCCCAGAAAATGTTGCCAAATTTCAGCAGACCAGGTGGCATCTGTGGAGGTTGCAGACAAGATGGGTTTGATTTTAACTTGGAAACGGGTTGGGGTGGGTGTAGGAAGAGCAGAATACAGGGTGGCAGGGATAACTCCCCTCCTTTTCCTTGGGTAATGCCACTTGCCCTTTTTTGCTTTACTGGGGTTTTCAATCCCTCTTTTTAAGCTATGCGCACTCTTCAATTTGAAGGTTAAATAATTTGTCAAAGGCTTTTAAAGTTTTATCGAAGTTGGTTGAGGATTCATCAATGCATCACTGCATTTGGATTATTTCATCAATAAGTCCATCAAAATAGTATAAAAAATATTAATCCGGATTTTTCTGACTTTCTACTGACATACTCCAATAGTTTAGAAATTCTCTTTGCCAGGATGCCCAGTTTATTTATTAAGTTTGGCCCTTGGATAAGTCCAAATATTTCTGGAAGAGTGGAATCCTAATCCATACTGAAAAATGTGAAAGTTTAAGCACTGCCTCAACACATATCTGAATTTCAAGATGGTGTCGCTGTTTACTTGGAGACAAAAGGCTTTCCCGCGCTTGCTAGTTTTGGCTTAGCACTTTAAAGTCAATTTCTGGCTTTTGTTTGCTCACTGCTGAGTTTTGACATTGCAAATCTCTCTGCTTTTTAAATCAATTAATTTTATATTTTCCATTTCAGGCAAGCCTGTATGACACACATTCAGGTGCTGACTCCGGTTTAGGGTTTGAATGAGGGGTTTTTCCAAACTGCATTTCTGACTCTAAATTATTTAAAGATTTTTCAGCATTTTCTGTAACCTGGAGTTTTATAACATTTAGCCACCCCTGCTTGGCCTGCTGAGTCTGCACTTTGGAATTTGAAGCTGGATTTCCAAAGAAGATTCAATGGAGTCTTCTGCTGTAGTAAGGATTTTTTAATTTCTGCCTTCAGCTTCCAAGACTTTCTTTGGAGCATTTCACCGGTGATTTTCATTGCTTCTATGCTTCTGGAGCTTCTTTTCAGGACAGAATGCTTTGTTAAATGTTTTCTCAGTCTTCTTGCATTTATGTTTTACTCTTCAAGTTTTTAGGTTTTCCTACAAGATGCCACCATGTTGTAGGCTCTTGGATGCAGTTAGGTAGGTCTGAAGAAGTCTTCATTGTCATATCTATTTAACTGTAAGTCCATTGTGACTCTTTGAAATATTTAAAAATGCACAGCAAAGGGTACAAACTAAGAGCTGGCTCCATGCTTGCTGGTACATACAGCTCTGCCCAACACTTGACTGACCCTAGGTGCAGTACTTGTTCTGTCTCACATCACTGTATATACGGTACTGTACTCGGTTTCATATTAACCCCATATGTGCCTGACCATTGTAGGACAGTGCCAATATAATTATTTCTAACTATTTACTATGAATGGTGTACACAGTGATGAAAGTTGGAAAGCTTTTGTATCTGTCCTACATAAAACAATTACAATGGCCTATTTATGAAAAGAAGATCAAGGACATAAGCTCTGTTAATTAAATTCAATTAGTGTCTGTAAGTGGATTGCTCTATCTAACTACAGGGCATTCACAATAATTGCGATCATATTAAAGCCTCATTAGACAGACTAATATTCCATTAACCTAATTCTTAATATAGCAGGTAGCATTGCGGTGCCAAATAATTACCATTTTACTTTGTATGAAATATAAGCATATATTGATGACACATGATTGGTTGTTGAAAAATATTGTGACTGATTTAGGCAAGTTTTTGGAAGGATTTCAATGCTGAAAAGATGTGGAAAGCAGGGTTTAAAAGTAGGTAGATGAATAACTAGTATCATGAACAACTCATAAAGAGGATTTGTGGATCAAAATCTGGATGGATGGATGAAAAGATAAATTAACCATGAAAGTCAATGCAACACACGGGACAGAACTTTTAGAATAACAGGGTTTTCTTTCACACCATCCGTAGAGCTGGCAGTGTTTTCCCTGTAGCGATTTCATGCTTCGACGATTCTTAATTGGCTGGAGGTGGGACATCTGTACCTCACTCAGGGGGAGGTCCTGTCTATAGTACCTGCAATGCCAGAAACTGCAGTGGATAGGGCAGGGACCGTGTGCACTTCCCTGATCCTAAGTCCTAAGATTCCAAGAAGGGTTAAGTTTTGGGGATCTTGAGGGCAGCGCGGTGGCGCAGTGGGTTAGTCTCACGGCGTCGAGGTCCCAGGTTCGATCCCGGCTCTGGGTCACTGTCCGTGTGGAGTTTGAACATTCTCCTCGTGTTTGCGTGGGTTTCATCCCCAAAACCCAAAGATTAGCAAGATGTGCATGTTAAATTGGCCCTTAATTGGAAAAAATGAATTGGGTGCTCTAAATTTATTTAAAAAAATAATAATAAAAAATGTTTTGGGGATCTCAGGGCAGGGAGGTAGGGGAAGTCTGGGGGTTTGGAGGGGTGGGGCCGGATAGCAGGTGGTCGGTGTGTCGGTGGAGAGGTTGGGGCGGTATGGATTTTAAGGGGGGGGGGTGCCCAATGTTAAAAGGGGGCTGCTGATGGATGACACCTCCCTTTCACCCGAGTCCTGAACCTAATTATTTTTGGGCTACCATCATACCTTGAAACCCTTCCCACCAGTCTAAAACATTAGGCTGGGTGGGAAATGACCCTCAATTATTGGCCAATTGAGGCAAGGCTGGGCCGGGGCCAAGGTCTCACCCCACACCCGCCCCAGCGTGAAATTCCGGAGAGGTCGGGGCGGCGAGAACACAGCGGGAAACCTATCCAAGAAATGTTATGGTCACGCCACCCACCCACTACCCCCATCCAACTAACCTGACATACAAACCAGCCAGCGCTGGAGACCTTTGGTCCCAGCTGGATCACAACTTGTCTCATCTCTTGTTTCTTTTCCATCAAAACACATAATACACCTTTAAACTATACCAGCTGATTCTGGATCAGTTTCTCTTTCAATGCTAAGGGCAATTGACATACATTTTAGTCAGAGCTCAGTATCATTAATGAATTCAGAATACATGCAGAAAAAAAACTATTTGCATGCCTGCATGGGTTCATGCAATTGCTGCATTTACATGAAGATGGGGCTGTAGAGTTTTCAACTGTGATTTAATGTATTCCTGGAGGCTTCATCACATGATTTTCCCCTGCAACTCACTTGCCATTCGTCGTCTAGCACATCCATTCTTGTGATGCACTGTTTTCCTACCTCAATCGGAAAGCAAAAAGTCTCATTATCCAATTGGATGATCTTTGACTTTCAGCCACACAATCTTTCTTTACCCACTTTCAATATTTTTATATCTGATAAAGAGAAAAGTTCAAAGAAAATGACAAAAAACAAAATTATGCCAGGATACTTTTTCTCCAAGATTTCACACAGCAGGTGTCTTGGAGATGGATCTTCAATTCCTGGATACGCCAGGCCTACCCTGGAGAGTTGGCAACTCGACTGAGCTACACTATCCATTATACAAAAAAATTGAATCCAAGGAAAGGCATTATTTGTTTTCCAAGAACATTTATGCTTGGGCCAGGATTTTAGGTTATTGGGCTGGACTTTAGAAGCCACCAGAGGTGTGAACTGAGGCGGGCGATCCTGGAATATTCTGGCACTGCCGGCATGCCAGAATGCTGGCATTCTCCCAGAAACTGCAGCAGAAACACCAGTTACAGTGGCTGATTCTGGTTGGGACTGAGACAATTTCTTTTAAAAAAAATAATTTTTATTCAAATTTTCACAGAATATCAATAACAAAAAATACTAAGAAAAGAAAGAACAAACCCCCCCCCCCCACCCCGTGTATACAAAAAGGAAGAAATAAATAAATGCCCGTCATTAGCCCAAAACAGAGAGACAACCCGCCCCCCCCCCCCCTCCTCCCTGGGTTGCTGCTGCTGCTGCTGGCCTTTTTCTATCGTTCTGCCAGGAAATCTAGGAATGGTTGCCACCTCCTGAAGAACCCCTGCACTGATCCCCTTAGGGCAAATTTCACCCTCTCCAATTTAATAAACCCCGCCTTAGCGTTGATCCAGGTCTCCACGCTTGGGGGCCTCGCATCCTTCCACTGAAGAAGAATCCTCCGCCGGGCTACTGGGGACGCAAAGGCCAGAACACCGGCATCTTTTGCCTCCTGCACTCCCGGCTCCTCTGCAACCCCAAATATTGCGAGCCCCCAGCCCGGTTTGACCCTGGATCCTACCACCCTCGACACTGTCCTTGCTACCCCCTTCCAAAATTCCCCCAGCGCTGGGCATGCCCAGAACATATGGGCATGGTTTGCTGGGTTCCCCGAGCACCTAATACACCTGTCCTCGCTCCCAAAGAACCGGCTCATCCTTGTCCCGGTCATGTGAGCCCTATGCAGCACCTTAAACTGTATGAGGCTAAGCCTCGCACAAGAAGAGGAGGAGTTCACCCTTCCTCGGGCGTCCGCCCACGTCCCCTCCTCAATCTCCTCATGCAGCTCCTCCTCCCATTTATCCTTCAGCTCCTCCATGAGGCCTCGTCTACCTCCTGCATCACTTGGTACGTTGCTGAGATCCTCCCCTCTCCAACCCACACCCAGGGCCGGCTCAAGGCACCGGCAACTCGGGCTGTTGCCCGGGGCGCCATGTGCTCGGGGGCGCCAGACTCGGGTCCCGCGCATGCGCAGTTGGTCCGGTGCCAACCAGCGCATGCGCGGTGGCCGCCAGCCCCCAGGGCGGCCCCCCGGCTCGGTCCGCCCCCACCCGCTCGGTCCCCCCCCCGCCCCCCTCGGGTCCGCCCCCCTCGGGTCCGCCCCCCCGCCCCACCCTCGGGTCCGCCCGCCCCCCGCCCCCGCCCGCCCCCCCCGTGTGTTTGCCCCCCCGCCCCCCTCGGGTCCGCCCCTCCTCGGCCCCGCCCCCCCGCCCCCCTCGGGTCCGCCCCTCCTCGGCCCCGCCCCCCCGCCCCCCTCGGGTCCGCCCCTCCTCGGCCACCCCACACCGCCCCCCTCCTCGGCCCCCTCGGCCTCGGCCCCCGCCCCCCTCGGCCTCGGCCCCCCCCCCTCGGCCTCGGCCCCGCCCCCCCCCTCGGCCCCCCCCCCCTCGGCCCCGCCCCCCCCCTCGGCCCCGCCCCCCCCCGGCCCCCGCCCCCCCCGGCCCCGCCCCCCGCCCCCGCCCCCCGCCCCCCCCCCCGGCCCCCCCCCGGCCCCCGCCCCCCCCAAGGGCGCCGAAGTTCAGCTTGCCCGGGGCACCAGCAACCCTAGAGCCGGCGCTGCCCACACCCCCGAGAGCACCCTGTCCTGGACCCCCCGCGGCGGCACAGAGGGAACTCCGCCACCTGCCGCCTGACAAACGCCGTTACCTGCATGTACATAAAGGTGTTACCCGGGGGGAGCCCGAACATCCCTTACAGCTCACCCAGGCTCGCAAACTTTCCGTCTACAAACAGGTCCCTCAACCCCCTAACACCTGCCCTGTGCCAACTCAGGAACCCACCGTCCATTCTCCCCGGGACAAACCGGTGGCTCCCCCGTATCGGGGATCCCATCGAGGCCCCCACCTCCCCCCTGTGCTGTCTCCATTGCCCCCAAATTCTGAGGGTAGCCGCCACTACCGGGCTCGTGGTATACCTCATTGGAGGGAGCGGCAGCGGCGCCGTTACCAACTCCTCCAGGCTCGTGCCCACACAGGACGCCATCCCCATCCTCTTCCATGCTGCCCCTTCCCCGTCCATCACCCACTTACGCACCATCGCTGCTTTGGCAGCCCAATAATACCCACAGAGGTTGGGCAGCGGCAGCCCCCCCCATCCCTGCCCCATTCCAGGAACACCCTTCTCACCCTCGGGGTCCCGTGCGCCCACACAAACCCCGTAATGCTCCTGTTAACCCGCCTGAAAAAGGCCTTCGGGATAAGGATGGAGAGGCACTGGAACAGGAACAGAAATCTCGGGAGCACCGTCATCTTGACTGATTGCCCCCTACCCGCCAGAGACAGCGGCAACATGTTCCATCTCTTAAACTCCTCCTCCATTTGATCCACCAGCCTTGTGAGGTTAAGCTTATGCAAGGCCCCCGAGCTCCTGGCCACCTGCTCCCCCAAGTACCTGAAGCTCCTCTCCGCCCTTTTTAGTGGGAGCCTACCAATCCCCCCCTCCTGGTCCCCCGGGTGTACAACGAACAGCTCGCTCTTCCCCAAGTTGAGCTTGTAGCCTGAGAAATCCCCAAATTCCCTGAGAATCCTCATCACCTCCGGCATTCCCCCCACCGGGTCCACCACATATGGCAATAGGTAATCCGCATAGAGCAACATTCAGTGCTCCTCCCCAACCCGCACCAGCCCCCTCCAGTTCCTCGGCTCCCTCAGCGCCATGGCCAGGTCTTCAATTGCCAGCGCAAAATGCAGGGGGGACAAGGGACACCCCTGCCTCGTCCCCCGGTATAACCGAAAATACTCCGACCTCCTCCCATTCGTGGCCACGCTCGCCATTGGGGCCTCATATAACAGCCTCACCCACCTGACAAACCCCTCCCCAAACCCGAACCTTTCCAGCACCTCCCACAAGTACTACCACTCAACCCTATCAAAGGCCTTCTCCGCGTCCAATGCCACCACTATCTCCTCCTCCCCTTCCAGCGCCGGCATCATTATAACATTCAAGAGCATCCGTATGTTAGTATTCAGCTGCCTCCCTTTCACGAACCCCGTTTGATCCTCGTGGATAACCTGCGGCACACAGTCCTCTATCCTCGTGGCTAAAATCTTCGCCAACAGCTTGGCGTCTACATTTAAGAGTGAGATCGGCCTGTATGACCCACACTGCAGGGGATCCTTGTCCCGCTTAAGGATCAAGGAAATCAGCGCCCGAGACATCGTCGGAGGCAGAGCCCCCCCCTCCCTTGCCTCGTTGAAGGTCCTAACCAACAGGGGGCCCAACAGGTCTGCATACAGCTTATAGAATTTGACCGGGAACCCATCCGGCCCCGGCGCCTTCCCCGACTGCATGCTCCCTATCCCTTTGACCAGCTCCTCCAGCTCAACCGGCGCCCCCAGTCCCTCCACCTGTCCCTCCTCCACCCTTGGGAATCTCAGCCGGTCCAAAAAGCGCCCCATCCCCCCCTCCTCCGCTGGGGGTTCGGACCGATACAGTTTCTCATAAAAGTCCCTGAAGACCCCATTAATGTCTACCCCCCCTTCGCACCACATTCCCTCCCCTATCCTTAACTCCACCAATCTCCCTGGACACATTCCGCTTATGGAGCGGGTGCGCCAGCATCCTGCTCGCCTTCTCCCCATATTCATACACCGCTCCCTGTGCCTTCCTCCACTGAGCTTCCACCTTTCTGGTGGTCAACAAGTCGAACTCAGCCTGGAGACTACGCCGCTCCCTCAGCCGGAGCCTCCGCGTATCTCCTGTCCACCCTCACCATCTCCACCACCAGTCTCTCCCTCTCTCTCTGCTCTCTCCTCTCCCTGTGGGCTCGAATGGAGATCAACTCCCCCCTGACCACCGCCTTCAGCGCCTCCCAGACCATCCCCACTCGGACCTCCCCATTGTCATTGGCCTCCAGGTACCTCTCGATACATCCTCGAACCCGCCCGCCCACCTCCTCGTCCGCCAGCAACCCCACCTCTAATCGGCAAAGCGGGCGCTGGTCTCTCTCCTCAGCTCGAGGTCCACCCAGTGCGGGGCATGGTCAGAAATGGCTATCGCCGAATACTCAGCATCCTCCACCCTCGCAATCAGCGCTCTTCTCATAACGAAAAAATCAATCCGGGAATAGGCCTTATGCACATGGGAGAAGTATGAAAATTCCCTGGCTCTGGGCCTCGCAAACCTCCATGGATCCACCCCTCCCATCAGTTCCATAAACCCCCTCAACACCTTAGCTGCCGCAGGCCTCCTACCCGTCCTGGATCTAGATCGATCCAGTGCCGGATCCAGCACTGTGTTGAAGTCCCCACCATGATCAGGCCCCCCGCCTCCAAATCTGGAATCCGGCCCAAAATGCGCCGCATGAAAATCGAATCGTCCCAATTCGGGGCATATACATTGACCAGCACCACCCGCTCCCCCTGCAGCTTGCCAACCGCCGCTGTCTGCCACCACAATCGACGCCTCAAGCGACACCCTCTTCCCCACCAGGATCGCCACCCCCCGATTTTTTGCCTCCAGCCCCGAATGAAACACCTGGCCTACCCATCCCTTCCTCAATCTAACCTGATCCGCCACCTTCAGGTGCGTCTCCTGAAGCATGGCCACATCCGCCTTCAGCCCCTTCAGGTGCGCAAATACCCGGGCTCGTTCGACTGGCCCATTCAGTCCCCTCACATTCCAGGTTATCAGCCGGATCAGGGGGCTACCTACCCCCCTCCCCCGCTGACTAGCCATTGCCTTTCCTCAGCCCGCCACGTGCCCGTGCCCCCCGGGGGGGGGGGGGGGGGGGGGAGGGGTCTTTACGCTTGGGGCCAATGTGAAATTCCGCTTGAGCATGAATTTGCTCAAATGGGAGTCTTTTGTGCACCTGCACGTACTCGAGAGAACGAGTGCCTCCTGGTCCAAACACAACTGTTTTGTGGTCATAAATTGTATTGGCCATGAGCTGGACAACTTGCGCAGCACGACATGCCAAATTGTGGGGTGTCATCCAGGCTACTTGCCTGAAAATGGAGGTTAGCTTGTTAACATGATTAAAAGGCCTATTAAGGTAAATGAATAGAGGACGACTGGAATTTTCCAGCTAGCATGTGTGTCCCCTGCAGCCTCTGGAGCCCAGCATGGAAGCCACCTTGTGGCGGAAGAGAAAGATGTTTAGAACTCCAAAATCATTTTGAGGGCCCTCCATCCTGCAACTGCGAGGTGGCAGCTCTGGCCACAGGATCGCCCCCCCCCCATGGATGCTCTCCTCCTCCACAATGGTGGATGACAACTGTGGCCATTTGTTTTTTGAAAGTTAGCAAAGTGTGCTCAGTGGCCTTTGCCTTGAGGCATCCCTATTTCTCCTACTTGCATTTACAGGCTGCTGCGTTCCTGAATGCTGGAGGGCCCGCTATTGGCTCTCTTGGGTTAGAGGCCACCTGCCATCCATAATTGGACAACAGGTGCCCGCTGATCATTAATAGGCCATTCCTTTGAAAATAATGTTGGATGACTGTTCTTGACATGGTGCAAGGAAGGGACTTGGGTTTGATCCCGACATCAATGTGCCCACCTCAAAATACAAATCCAGCCTATTGTGTTATTGACGGTTTTTGTTCTTCTTTAGCTTTTCTCATAGTTCCGGTGAGACTCTGCATGGAATACTAGAATGATGCAACATAGAAAGAAGCTATTCAGCTCATTTGATCTGTTATGTCTGTGCCAGCTCTCTGAAAGAGCTACCCAATTAGCTCTAAACCCCTGTCCTTTGCCTGTTCCTTTGCAGATACAAACGTATTCCGATCAATTTGATTTTGGGACTCCATTTTCCACACTGATCATGAAGCAATGAAATATATTGTTGCCAAACCCCCAGTACCATTACTTTCCAGTTTCTGGTGGTGGCATTACATTAATTATTTTGTGATGAGATAATGATGGAACATCATAAAAGCCCCAGGAATTAGCTGGTGGTATCATGATGCCCTAAGTTACTCTCTCTCAAGCTTTCTGCAAACTGATAGTGCATAATTCAGACTGTTTCTGTAGCTACGTATTCCTGGAACAGGTCGCTAGTCTGCTGCCAGAGGCTAGAAGCCTGAAATGCATTGCACCATGTCAAGCATTACCACACTCACACAGGCAAACTAAGGGACAATTTAGCGTAGCCGATTCACCTAACCTTTGGACTGTGGGAAGAAACCGGAGCACCTGCCGAAAACTCATGCAGACATGGGAAGAACGTACAAACTCAACACAGGCAGAACCTAGAGCAGAATCGAACCTGGGTGTGTGGCACTGTGAGGCAGCAATGCAAACCACCGTGCTGCCCCCTATAAGTTACTAATTCCATAATTTCCTGGAGCCTGCGAGCTGCTGTGACATAGATACGCAAATACAATGAGGTCTCCAGGACATTCATGCTAACATAAGCCTGGATGAATGCAACTCCAACAACACTGAAGAATTTCACCACCATGTTTGGTCAAAGTAGCCTGTTTAATTGGCATTCATCCATTAAATTTAACATTCACTCCCACAAGCTCTACATCTAAAATGAAAAGGGCAGCAGATGCATGTGAACACCAGCATTTGCAGGTTTCTCTCCAAGTCACATAACATCCTGATGTGGAAATATATCACCGTTCCTTACCTGTCGCTGGATCAAAATCCCAGAACTCCAACACCCATATAGACCACAAAGCAGCTCATCGCCACCATCTCAAGGGCAATAAGAGATGGGAAAGAAATGCTAGTCTAGTTAAGAGACGCTCACATACCATGAATGAATAAAAGTGGATCTCTTTAAATAATACTACAGGAAGTGTGGGGAGAGGGATGGGTCATTCCTGCTGCTGAATCCATCTTCAGATGTGTATGTTTAAGAGAGTGCATTAGCTGGATTGGAAAGGTTGAAAATGGCAGTTCTGGTATCAATTGAGTGCTTCACATTGACTGATATCATGATCTATGCCATCAGCTGCGTACCTCTGGTGCACGCTCCTAATGTCGGCGCTAACACCTTTGCCAAAAACACACTCCATTCAGGCTGTGCGAAAGTATAGACATGGATGCCATTTTTGAGCCAACATGGCACCTGTAACGCCAAAACTATGTGGGCTATGGAGTCAGATTTTGTGCCCAATATTTCTTTTTTTTTTAAAATAATTTTTATTCAAGTTTTTCAATAACAAATTTTCTCCCCACAATTTTAAAACAAACAAGGCGTGTTTCCACACAAACACAAGAAAAGGACTCACCCCCCCAAAATAAATAATAACAAAAAACCAACAGCAATACAAGAAAGAAGAAAGTAACAACATCGCAAACCCACCGCCGCAAAAACAAACCCCCTAACCATCCCCAAACCCCCCACCCCCCACCGCCCAGCACCCCCCCCCCCCCCCCACCAAGTTGCTGCTGAGACCGACCACCCTCTACCCCTTCAGCAGGAAGTCGAGAAAGGGCTGCCATCGCCGAAAGAACCCCTGTACCGACCCCCTCAGGGCAAACTTCATCCTCTCCAACTTGATGAACCCAGCCATGTCGTTGATCCAGGCCTCCGAACTCGGGGGCCACGTATCCCTCCACTGTAACAGAATCCTGCGCCGGGCTACTAGAGACGCAAAGGCCAGAATGCCGGCCTCTCTCGCCTCCTGCACTCCCGGCTGTGCCCAATATTTCTAATAGTTGCTGCAGCAACATTAAATAAAAGTGCATTGTTTGCCAGGAAGCAATGTTGTATAAAAACGCTCAAGGGCCAGATTTCAGATTTGGGGCGGGACCGCAGATTCCCATGCAGTCAAAGAATGTATGGCTGATTCTCTGAATTTTCTATCCCGGCTGTGACAGATCCTGCCATGGGTGCGACTAGAAAATCTCATCCAAGGTGTCCACTATTCTTGGAATTTTAACTCGAGAATAAGTTTGCATCTTTCAGGCATATGTTTTGATTAAATTTGCCATTTTAACCCATTATAAAAATAAATTAACAACAAATTCATTGCAAATGATCCCAGGATCTGGAATTTAATGGGTGTACAGATTTCCAATGGATACTAAAATTTTGCTCATATTGGGAGCTGATCTGATTAAAACATAAAATTCGGGGACAGGCAGTTCAGACGGTGAAATCCAGATCACAAGATCATAGAGCAGAGTTGTCTTGTTTCAGCAGGTAAATCATGCGCATCCTGAAAAAGTGGCAAGACACCCGTAGTGACTCTTCGAAGGAAAGTCCGCTGTATCTTCTGCCCATCACGCAGTTAAGAGGATAATGACAGGCCTTCCTCCTGACTGAGGACCCCAGGAAACACTGCCAAGAGCTGTCAGTCAATCAGAGGCTGGCAGTTCTTATACTTGACAGCGGAACGGAGAAGGCCATGGCTGCTGTCAGAAAAACACCAACTGCTGTCCTAGGGTCGCGATACAACCTGCAGACAAGGTAAGTGCTGGTAGGGGGCGGCTTGTGGGTGAGGGGGCACTGGGACTTGGCAGCAAGAGCAATGGGTTGGGTATCAGTGGCCACCCCCTATCCTCAAGTCCAAGCCCTTGATAATGCACAGATTAGTATGCATCAAGGGACACCCACCTTACCACACTACACCCCAGCTGACAAGCAGCCTGCACAGTTTAAGGAGTCATACAGGCTGCAGGTTGGCAGGCCCACGTGGAGCTGGGAAGATCACAGTAGAGTAAGGTAGAAGCCCTTAAGGTGTCATAAATGGCCACTTAAGGGACTTGATTGATGGTAGGGATGGATGTTTGACCCTGGGCCTTCCCACTCAGAACTTACATCTCGTGGATGCGGGAAGGTGTCAGCTATTGGTCCATTGCTAACCCATCAAATTCAGTCATTTTTTTTTTTTTATAAATGTTTTTATTCAGTTTTCATATTTTATATTGAACAAATTACAAATTGTTAGGAGAGAAAAAGAACAAAAAAAAAACAAACAAACACGCAAAAATTAACATACATATTTACAGGTAAGCATCTTCGTAGTGGTAACTGCGCCCCCCCCCCCCCCCCCCCCCCCCCTCTCAACATGTTTATTTAGTTTGGTTTTGGGCCTTAGCTAGCCATCGAACCCCCGTACCGAACCTGTAGCCCCCCCCCCCTCCCGCCACCTTCCCCCGACTATTCTTCCTCTTGTACATTGGCCACAAATAGGTCCCGGAACAGTTGCATGAATGGCTCCCACGTTCTGTGGAAGCCGTCGTCCGACCCTCGGATGGCAAATTTGATTTTCTCCATTTGGAGAGATTCCGAGAGGTCGGACAGCCAGTCCGCAGCTCTGGGCGGTGCTGCTGACCGCCAGCCAAACAGGATTCTACGGCGGGCGATCAGGGAGGCAAAGGCAAGGGCGTCCGCCCTCCTCCCCAGGAATAGATCTGGCTGTTCTGAAACCCCGAAGACCGCCACTATCGGGCATGGCTCCACCCTCACTCCCACCACTTTGGACATAACCTCGAAGAAGGCTGTCCAGTACTCCACGAGTCTGGGGCAAGACCAGAACATGTGGGCGTGGTTGGCCGGGCCTCTTTGGCACCGTTCACATCTGTCTTCCACCTCCGGGAAGAACCTACTCATACGGGTTCTTGTTAAGTGGGCTCTATGTACCACTTTTAGTTGCGTCAGGCTGAGCCTTGCGCACGTGGAGGTGGAGTTGACCCTATGCAGTGCTTCGCTCCAGAGTCCCCACCCTATCTCCGTCCCCAGGTCGTCCTCCCATTTCCTCCTTGTTGCGTCCAGTACGGTGTCGTCCCTATCTACCAGTCGGTCATACATGTCACTACAGTTCCCTTTCTCTAGGATACTTGCGTCCAGTAGGTCTTCCAGTAGTGTCTGTCGTGGCGGTTGTGGGTACGTCCTTGTCTCCTTTCGTAGGAAGTTTTTGAGCTGCAGGTACCGTAGCTCGTTCCCCCCAGCTAGCTGAAATTTCTCTGTCAGTTCGTCCAGTGTTGCGATCCTGTCGTCCGTGTATAGGTCCCTGACTGTCAGTGTCCCCCCGTCCTGCCTCCACCTTTTGAAGGTGGCGTCAGTCAGTGCTGGTGTGAACCTATGGTTGTTGCAGATGGGAGCCCTGTTCGACATTTTGGTCAGGCCAAGTTGCTGCCGCAGTTGGTTCCAGGATTGGAGGGTGGCTGTCACCACTGGGCTGCTGGAGTGTTTTTTGGGTGGGGATGGGAGTGCTGCCGTGGCGAGGGCCCGGAGGGAGGTTCCCATGCAGGAGGCCTCCTCCGCACGCACCCACTCAGCCTCTGGCTCCTGGATCCATCCCCTTACTCGCTCGGCTGTTGCTGCCCAGTGGTAGAATTGTAGATTCGGGAGGGCTAGCCCTCCCCTGGTTTTTGTTTTTTGTAAGACCTTCTTTGGGATCCTAGCATTTTTACCCCCCCATACGAACGCCATGATGAGTTTGTCCAGCGCTTTGAAAAAGGCCTTGGGGATGTAGATCGGAATGGATCTAAACAGGAAGAGGAACCTGGGCAGTACGTTCATTTTGATCGTCTGAACTCTCCCCGCGAGGGAGAGCGGGAGTGTGTTCCATCTTTGCAGGTCCTTTTTAACTTCCTCCGTCAGGCTGGTGAGGTTCCATTTGTGGATCCCTTTCCAGTCATGGGCTATTTGGATCCCCAGGTAGCGGAATTTATGTCGGGCTTGATTGAACGGCAGCCCCTTTAGTGCTGCCCCCCCCCCCCCCTTGCGGGTGTACTGGGAAGATCTCACTTTTGCTCATGTTGAGTTTGTAGCCCGAGAAGGCTCCAAACTCTTTCAGGAGCGCGATGATTCCATCCATGCTGCTTTGTGGGTCCGAGATATAGAGGAGCAGATCATCCGCATAGAGTGAGACTCTGTGCTCTCTACCTCCCCTTCGGATCCCCCTCCAATTTTTTGCTGCCCTGAGCGCGATTGCTAGCGGTTCAATTGCTAGTGCGAACAGCAGCGGGGACAGTGGGCATCCTTGTCTGGTGCCCCTGTGCAGCTGGAAGTATTGGGAGTTGGTATTGTTGGTCTGTACACTCGCCATGGGAGCGTTGTACAGGAGCTTTACCCAAGCGGTGAACCCTGTTCCAAGCCCGAACCGCTCCAGTACCTCTATGAGGTATTTCCACTCGACTCTGTCGAAGGCCTTTTCTGCGTCCAGGGAGACGATCACCTCTTGTGTTCTCTCCCCGGAGGGGGTCATTATCACGTTCAGCAGGCGCCTGATGTTCGCGGTAAGCTGTCTACCTTTGACAAAGCCCGTCTGGTCCTCTGTGACCACCTCAGGTACACAGTCTTCTAGCCTCTTGGCTAGGATTTTGGCCAGTATTTTGGCGTCTGCATTCAGCAGAGATATGGGTCTGTATGACCCACATTCCGTTGGGTCTTTGTCTTTCTTAGGTATCAGCGAGATTGAGGCCTGTGCTAACGTGGGTGGCAATGTGCCCCTAGCTAGCGAGTCTGTGAACATCTCCCGCAGGTGCGGGGCCAGCGCTGTCGCAAATTTTTTGTAGAAGTCCGCCGGGAATCCGTCCGGTCCCGGCGCCTTCCCCGCCTGCATGGAGCTAATGCTCTCCATGATCTCTCCCAGTGCTAGTGGTGCTTCCAGATCCCGTTTTCTGCCCTCTCCCACAACTGGTATGTCCAGTCCGTCAAGAAACCGGTTCATCCCAGCCTTCCCCGTTGGGGGCTCTGAGGTGTACAGCTCTTGGTAGAAGGCCTTGAAGGTTTTGTTAATCCTCTCTGGTTCTGTTTCCAACGTGCCTCTGGTATCTCTGATTTGCGCAATTTCTCTGCTGGCTGCCTGCTTTCTCAGCTGGTGGGCCAACAGGCGGCTGGCTTTGTCTCCGTGTTCGTATAGGGCCCCGCGTGCCTGGCGGAGTTGGTGTACTGCTTTCCTGGTGGAGAGCAGGTCAAAGTTCCTTTGTAATTCTTTCCTCTCCACCAGGAGTTCTACGGTCGGGGCCTCGGAGTATTTATGGTCTACCTCCAGTATGGAGTCGACCAGCTTCTGCCTAGCCACCCTTTCCTCCCTATCTCTTTGCGCTTTGTAGGCTATGATTTCCCCTCTTAGTACGGCCTTAAGCGCTTCCCAGAACGTGGAGGGTGAGACCTCCCCGTTTTGGTTGTTCTCCGTGTATTCCGCTATGGCCCGCGCTATCCTTTCGCTGAAGGCCTTGTCAGCTAGTAAGGCACCGTCCAACCTCCATTTGGGGCGCTGGGCCCTTCCCGTCTCTAGCCGCACATCCATGTAGTGTGGAGCGTGGTCTGATATCACAATTGCGGAGTATTCCACCTTGTCTATCTCTGGAAGCACCGTTTTCCCCACCACAAAGAAGTCAATTCTGGTGTACACGTTGTGTACTGGGGAGAAGAAAGAGAATTCTTTCTCCCCCGGGTGGGCGAATCTCCAGGGGTCTACTGCTCCCATCTGCTCCATATAGTGACTGAGTTCCCTTGCCATGTTTGAGGTTTTCCCCGTTCTGGGGTTTGATCTGTCCGTCGTTGGGTCCTGTACACAGTTGAAGTCTCCCCCCATGATTAGTCGGTGCGTCGCTATGTCCGGGATTTCTGCCATGGTCTTTTGGATGAAGCTCGTGTCGTCCCAGTTGGGCGCATACACGTTAACTAGGACTACCGGCGCCCCATCCAGGGCCCCGCTGACCATGACATACCGTCCCCCTGGGTCCGTAACCGTCTTTGTCGCCCTAAACATTGTCCTCTTGCCAATCAGGATCGCCACCCCCCTGGCCCTTGCCCCATAACAGGAATGATAGGTTTGTCCCACCCAGCCCTTTCTTACCCGCAGTTGGTCCTGCTCCCTCAAGTGCGTCTCTTGGAGGAAGACTATGTCGGCCCTCATGTTTCTAAGGTGGGTGAGGACTCTAGATCTCTTCACTGGGCCATTAAGTCCCCTTACGTTCCAGGTGACTATTCTGGTGGGGGGCTTCTGCCCCCTTGCTCCTGTGGGGTTAACCATATTTGTCCGGTGGACGCGCCCCTGCCCTCTGGGGTTTCCCTTTGTTAGGGGGCCGTCCAGGATGTCCACTATCACTGCTCTCCCCATGCGGTCGGGTCCCTGCGCTCCGGGGTTCCCCCTTGTCCCGGGGACACCCGCCATGGCCGTCCACTGTGTGTCCGCCACGCGGGTAGTCCCCTGCACTCCGGGGGGCCCCTTCACCCACAGACCGTACTGGGTGGGTGTTTGCAGCAGTTCCCTGTTTCGAGCCCTTGTCTGTGGCACTTTGTGGCCCTATTCCCTTTCTGGCCTCTTTTGTCCCTTCGTCCCTGCATTTCCCCTCCCTGGTCTCTCGCCCCCCGAGTGCCCCCCCCCCCCCGCTCTATCCCTTTCGGGGATACCCCTGTGTACCCCTCCAATGCCCCTCTCTCCCCCATTCCTGTCCCCATTTGCTCTCCCACCTTTGATGGGTGATCCCCCCCCTCCCCTGCCTGGCGCCTTCCCCCCTGTTGGGGGTGCGCTGCGGCTCTGCTCTGTTGCGCGCCCCCTTCGCTAGCTTTCCCGCTAGCACGGTGGCTCCCCGCTCGGAGGTTGCTGTCCCCCTTCCCCTCTCCCCTCTCCAGTACTCCCGTTCCCTCGTGCCGGGGCCTGGCCTCCCACCTGGAGCGGGCCCTTGGGCATTGGGTTGTTTTTCCTGGGTGTTCCTGCCAGGGGGGAGGGGGCTGGCTTTGCCTCGCCCCTCCCCACCCCCCCGTCGGCATGACGTATCTCCTTGCCATGGGCCCCTCGTCCCTACTTCCCATGGCGTTTTTCCAGCCCGTGCTCCTCAACGAATCTATTCGCCTCGGCAGGGGCTGTAAAGAAATATTCCTTGTGTTGGTATGTGACCCAGAGTTTTGCTGGGTACAGCATACCAAAACGTACTTTGTTCTTATAGAGAGCTGCTTTCGCTCTGTTGAACTCCGCCCGTCTCTTAGCTATGTCCGCTCCAAAATCCTCGTAGATTCGGATGGCGTGCCCGTCCCAATTGCAGGCTCTATTCTCCTTGGCCCAGCGCAGGATTGTCTCCCTATCCCGGTACCGGTGCAGTCTGGCTATAACTGCTCTCGGTTTTTCCCCTTCCTTGGGCTTCGGGCGCAGTGACCGATGAGCTCTGTCCATTTCCGGTTGGGTGGGAAAAGTTTCCCGCCCCACTAAGGAGCCCAGCATCGCAGCCACGAATGTTGTGGGATTTCTACCCTCTATCCCCTCTGGCAGGCCCACTATCTTAATGTTTTGCCTTCTCGAGCTGATCTCCTGGTCGTCTACCCTGCCCTTCAGGCTCCCCTGTGTTGCACTCAGTTTCGCCATTTCCCTCTCCAGGGACATGACCCGGTCGCTCACGTCAGTCGCTGCCTTCTCCAGCTCTTTAATGGTTGCCCCTTGGGCTTCCAGTATCTTCCCTTGGGCATCCACTTTCTCCTCCATTCTGGTCAGAGCCTGCTGCACCCCTGACATGGCCCTGGTCACTGCTGCCTGTGCTGCGGCCTCTGTGTCTGCTTTTAACTCTGCCTTGATTGCCTGCAGCTGCTCCCTCACCACCTCGGCAATGGCTTCCTTCCAATTCACGCCCCCCTCTAACCCCAGGGGAGAGGTTGCCCGCCCGTCCAGCTCTTTTGGATGCGGCGATACATTCTTCCCGCTGCTTCGCGTGTTGACTCGTTCGCCCAAGCTGGTTTGCCCTTTGCCCCGTCTACCTCCGGTGCCCCCTTTCTCTTGGGTCCCTTCTAGCATTTTTTTCTCCCCCTTCCCCTTCATCGTTTCTTCTCTCCTTGTTCTTCTTTTCCCCCTTTTCCGCACCCTATTTTAATTTTATTTATTAATATATATATATATATATATATAAAAATATATGTATATATTTTTTTTTTTTAAATGAAAAATTTATTTCCCCCCTTCTTTCCTTTACCCCTTTATTTCACCCCTTTTCTCTTTACCAGTTTTCTTTTGGGTTTTTATTTTAAAAAAGAACAGAAATATAAGTCTCTTTTTTCTTTTGTTTTCTCTCTCCACTCGCCCAGGAGAGAGAGAGAGAGTCCCTTTGTCCTTGCCACGTGGTGGTCACTGCAGTTGGGGGGAGGGGGAGGGGCGAGTGGGCCGGGGCCCGCTGCTGGTTGGGGGGGGGGGGGGGGTTGGTGTCCCCGCTGCTGGTTGGGGGGGGGGTTGGTGTCCCCGCTGCTGGTTGGGGGGGGGGGTTGGTGTCCCCGCTGCTGGTTGGGGGGGGGGGGGGGTTGGTGTCCCCGCTGCTGGTTGGGGGGGGGGGTTTGGTGTCCCCGCTGCTGGGTGGGGGTTGGTGTCCCCGCCGCTGGTTGGGGGGGGGGGGGGTTGGTGTCCCCGCTGCTGGTTGGGGGGGGGGGGGGGTTGGTGTCCCCGCTGCTGGTTGGGGGGGGGGGGTTGGTGTCCCCGCTGCTGGTTGGGGGGGGGGGATGGTGTCCCCGCTGCTGGTGTCCCCGCTGCTGGTTGGGGGGGGGGGGTGGTGTCCCGCTGCTGGTTGGGGGGTGGGTCCCCGCTGCTGGTTTGGGGGGGGGGGGGAAAGAGGGCCCGCCGCTGCCGCTCCGTTCCCGGCCCGCGTGGGGGGGGGGGGGGGGAGAGGGGTTGGACCTGCCGCTGCTGGGCCTCCCTGTCGCCGTTGCTCCTCGCCTCCGCCTTCCGCCGCCGCCCGCTCCTCCTCAGCTGCCGCCCGCTCCTCCTCCGCTTCTCCTCCGCTGCCGCCCGCCGCTGCCGCCCGCTCCTCCTCCGTTGTCGCCCGCTCCTCCGCCGTTGCCGCCCGCTCCTCCTCCGCCGTTGCCGCCCGCTCCTCCTCCGCCGTTGCCGCCCGCTCCTCCTCCGCCGTCCGGCCTGTCGGGGGGGTTCCTTCCTGGCGCTTGCGGGAGCCCCTCTCCTTGCGACCTCCTCGCTCGCCGCCCGGAAGTCGAGTCAAATTCAGTCATTCCCACCTCCTCTGAACACAGCATGTTCTGCCCATTATCACAGAATATGGAATTGACCTTTTTATACTCCCTACCTTTGAGTGCTGAAGATGGTCAGTCGTTGGGTACGGTAAAGACAGAGGTCAATAGATTTTTGGGGACTATGGGGATTAAAGTATTTGGGCGGCACGGCAGCACAGTGGTTAGCACTGTTGTTATACAGTTCCAGGCTCACAGGTTCGATTCCCGGCTTGGGTCACTGTCTGTGCGGAGTTTGCACGTTCTCCCCATGTCTGCATTGGTTTCCTCTGGATGCTCCGGTTTCCTCCCACAGTCCAAAGATGTGCAGGTTAGGAGGATTGGCCATGCAAAATTGCCCTTAGTGTCCAAAAGTGTTAGGTGGGGCTCTGGGGTATGGAGATAGGGTGGAGTGTGGGCTTAAGTGGGGTGCTTTTTCCAAGGGCCAGTGCAGACTCGATGTGCTGAATGGCCTCCTTCTGCACTGTAAATTCTATGATTCTATGAGATAGTGCAGGAAGGTTGACTTGAGGTCGAAGATCAGCCATGACCTAATTGAATGACAGAACAGGCGAGAAGGGCCAAATGGTCTATTCAAGTTCCAATTTCTTATATTCTTACACGATAGTCATGTCTCAGCTTCCATTGAAACACAACAGAAACCAGCCTACTCATGGGTGCAACTGTAGAATCACAAATTTACAGTTTGCAAGGCCAACTTGCTACCATACAAGCTTATTTGCTGCCATCATTAGCTATGGTTACCTGCGTTTGAAGGAACTTTCAGAGTGTCTGCAATATATCCTTAAAGAAGTACTCATATTCCTGAGGGGCCACGCTGGGTAATGCCAGTGGCTTCGTGGAACACAAAGCTGCAGTGTTCTCTTATTCTAACAAACATTCGTCCTCCCACCACTGCCACCACTCTGTCAGAGTACCTGTTAGAGTCCTGTCAGGCAGCCAGCCCAGACTACTGCTGACTGAGCTGAGATGGTGCAGTATGAACTCAGGCCTTCAAGGAAGGATATCTTGCAAGGCCATATGCTGTCCCCCCCATTGAAAGCCAGCAACCTTTCACCAACCATGCTGCAACCACTAGGGTAGCACTATGTAAGAACATGAGGATAAGCAAGGGCACCGACAAGACAGATGTGACGTTGTGTCCAAGGATGAATAGTTTGATGTTGCTTGTATGTTAGGTGTGCTGCTTGGCAAACATGTTACAGAAAGGTTTTTGTTAGTGGGTTTTATTTCAGGGTTTTGACCAAGACCACATGGTGATTGGACTTTGCAGATGAATGGGAATGTGAGGAAGAGTGGGATAATAAGACTATAAGACCATAAGACATAGAACTAAATCCAGCAATCACCACAATAACTCCCAAAACACTTCACAGCACTCCCTTAAAATTTGCAACAGCACATGTTCGTCAAAATTTCCAAACCAGCCAGAATAGCTGTTTGATGTCACAATGGGCTTTCTGGGATATTTCTTGTCTGAGCACTGCCCACCCATCTGTTATGGGCCAGGGTTTAGAGAATACCAAAGTATATCATGGAGTTCACCTGACCCACAACTTTGAATAGATTTTGGTTATGGGAAGCACAAGGGCCCAATTTACAGGTGTGATGCAACAGAGATTTAAAATATTTTTAAAACAAAACAATGTTTATTCTATGAATCCAGTTCACATTTTCTAAACACACAGTAAACATCTTACCAACGACCAACACTGATAACCCCTCCAAAAGATACAGTACTCTATAGGTAACCCTTAGTAACTTTCCTAACAACATCCATAAGCCAAAACACTTTTTAACAAAGATAGTAGGTTTGAATTCTCTACAGAGAACAGTTATCAATTTTAAATTATCAAGTGATCTTGTTAAACAATCTTGTTATGGTAAACCTTGTTTAACATACAGAGAGAGACCAGTACACATCTGTTTGGTTTGAATGCAACCCTCCAACTGAAAGCGAAACTAAAACACAGAGCCAAAAAGAGCTTCCAGCTTAAAACAAAAGTAAAAAGTAGAATCACATTCCAGTTTCACCCACACAATGACATCACTGCAGCTATTTGATAAAACACATTTTTCTTAAAGGGACTATCACATGATACATCCGAGTGTCCTTTCTGGCATGTGATGCTGCATAAGTCCTGCTGAAGAAATCCACACACCGTTCTAAGGGATTCCTGCTTCAATAGCTCTGGCTGCAGTGGCATGACAGAGCCCACTTTCTGTCTAAGGTGTCCTTGAACCCATTTTTATTTGACATGATTAGTTCATAAATTCAGGAGATATAGGAGCAGAATTAGGCCATTTGGCCCATTGAGTGTGCTCCGCCATTCAATCATGGATAATCTCACCCTGGCCTTAGCTCCATCGTCCTGCCCATTCTCCAAAACCCTTCAACCCATTGCCAATTAAAAATCTGTCCAACTCCTCCTTAAATTTACTGTCCCAGCATCCACTGAACTCTGGGGTAGTGAATTCCACAGATTCAGAACCTTTGGGAGAAGTAGATTCTCCTCAACTCCGTTTTAAATTTGCTACCTCTTATCCTAAGACTATGACCTCTTGATCCCGATTGCCTCACAAGAGGATGCATCTGCTCCACGTCTACTTTATCCATACCTTTTATCATCTTATATACCTCAATTTGGTCTCCCCCATTCTTCTAAACTCTAGAGAGTATAAGCCGAAACTGTTCAATCTCTCTTCATACAACAAGCCTCTCACTGCTGGAATCAACCTAATGAACCTCCTCTTAACCGCGTCCAATGCCTCTACATCTTTCATCAAATAAGGGGACGAAAACTGTGCACAATACTCAAGGTGTGGTCTCACCAATGCCTTGTAAAGTTGCCACAACACTTCCTTACCTTTATACTCTATTCCTTTTGCTATAAATGCCAACATTCCATTTGCTTGTTTTATTATCTGCTGTACTTGCATGCTAGTTTTCTGTGATTCATGATGAAGACCCCCAGATCCCTGTGCAACGGAGCACCCCAAAATCTATCCCCATTTAGAGAAGTTGCCTTCCTATTTTTCTGACCAAAATGCATGACTCACATTATCCATGTTAAACTTGATCTGCCACATTTTAGCCAACTTTCCTAACCAACTTATATCCATTTGTAACATTCTTATTTCCTCATTGCTACTTACAGTCCCCCCTATTTTTGTGTCATCGACAAATTTGATTGTAGAACTTTCCATCCCTGTATCCAAGTTGTTTATAGAGATTGTAAAGAGCTGGAGCCCAAGGACCGAACCCTGTGGCACCCCACTATTTACATCGTGCCATCCAGAAAAATACCTATTTATCCCAACTCTCCAAGAGCCAATCTTCTACCCAAGCTAATAAATTACCCCCAATCCCCTGTGATCTAATCTTGTGAATTAACCTCCTATGGCGGCACCTTATCAAACGCCTTCTGGAAGTCCAGATATACTGCATCTACAGGATTCCCAATATCCACTTTGCTTGTTACATCTTCGAAGAACTCTAGTAAATTAGTCAAACATGATTTGCCCTTCATAAAACCATGCTGACTCTGATGGAAAGCATTTTGACATTCCAAATGTCCTGATATTAAGTCCTTGATAATTGATTGTAACAATTTCTCAACAACAGATGTTAAACCGGTCTGTAATCCCCCCCCCCCCCCCACCCCCACCTTTTTGAACAAGGGTGTTACGTTAGTATTTTTCCAATCCACTGGAACCTTTCCCATGTTTAGGGAATTTTGGAATATTAGAACATAGAACAGTACTGCACAGTACAGGCCTTTCAGCCCATGATGTTGTGCTGACCATTTATCCTAATCTAAGATCAACCTAACCTACACCCCTTCAATTTACTGCTGTCCATGTGCCTGTCTAAGAGTCGCTTAAATGACCCGAATGACTCCGATTCCGCCACCTCTGCTGGCAGTGCATTTCACACACCCACCACTCTCTGTGTAAAGAACCTACCTCTGACATCGCCCCTATACCTTCCTCCAATCCCCTTAAAATTATGTCCCCTCGTGACATCCATTTCCACTCTAGGGAAAAGTCTTTGGCTAGCCACTCTATCCATGCCTCTCATCACCTTGTACACCTCTATCAAGTCATCTCTCTGCCTTCTTCGCTCCAGTGAGAAAAGCCCTAGCTCCCTCAAACTTTCTTCATAAGACATCCCCTCCAGTCCAGGCAGCATCCTGGAAAATCTCCTCTGTACCCTCGCCAAAGCATCCACATCCTTCCTATAATGAGGCAACCAGAGCTGTACACAATATTCCAAGGGTGGTCTAACCAGGGTTTTACAAAGCTGCAGCAAAACCTCACGGCTCTTAAACTCAATCCCCCTGTTAATGAAAGCCAACACACCATACGTCTTCTTAACAACCCTATCAGCCTGGGTGGCAACTTTGAGAGATCTATGTACGTGGACCCCAAGATCCCTCTGTTCCTCCACACTTCCAAGAATCCTGCCTTTAACCCTGTATTCAACATTCAAATTCGACCTTCCAAAATGAATCACTTCACATTTATCAAGGTTGAACTCCATCTGCCGCTTCTCAGCCCGGCTCTGCATCCTGTCAATGTCCTGTTGTAACCTGCAACAACCCTCAACACTATCTACAACTCCACCAACCTTTGTGTCATCAGCAAACTTACTAACGCACCCTTCCACTTCCTCATCCAAGTCATTTATAAAAATCACAAAGAGCAGAGGTCCCAGAACAGATCCTTGCGGGACACCACTGGTCACCAACCTCCAGGCGGAATACTTTCCATCCACTACCACTCGCTGTCTTCTTTCGGCCAGCCAATTCTGTATCCAGACAGCCAAATTTCCCTGTATCCCATGCCCCCTAACTGTCTGAATGAGCCTACCATGGGGAACCTTATCAAATGCCTTACTGAAATTTCATGAAATATCTTTGGCTAACAGGGTTAAGGAAAATCCCAAAGCCTTTTATTCGTATATAAGGAGCAAAAGGGTAACTAGAGAAAGGATTGGCCCACTCAAAGACAAAAGAGGGAATTTATGCGTGGAGTCAGAGAAAATGGGTGAGATTCTTAATGAGTACTTTGCATCGGTATTCACCAAGGAGAGGGACATGACGGATGTTGAGGCTAGGGATGGATGTTTAAATACTCTAGGTCAAGTCATCATAAGGAAGGGGAAAGTTTTGGGTATTCTAAAAGGCATTAAGGTGGACAAGTCCCCAGGACCGGATGGGATCTATCCCAGGTTACTGAGGGAAGCGAGGGATTAAATAGCTGGGGCCTTAACAGATATCTTTGCAGCATCCTTGAGCATGGGTGAGGTCCCGGAGGACTGGAGAATTGGTAATGTTGTCCCTTTGTTTAAGAAGGGTAGCAGGGATAATCCATGGAATTATAGACCTGTGAGCTTGACGTCAGTGGTAGGCAAACTGTTGGAGAAGATGCTGGGGGATAGGATCTATTCACATTTGGAAGAAAATAGACTTATCAGTGATAGGCAGCATGGTTTTGTGCACGGAAGGTCCTGTCTTACAAACCTAATAGAATTCTTTGAGGAAGTGATAAAGTTAATTGATGAGGGAAGGGCTGTAGATGTCATATACATGGACTTCAGTAAGGCGTTTGATAATGTTTCCCATGGCAGGTTGATGGAAAAAGTGAAGTCGTATGGGGTTCAGGGTGTACTAGCTAGAGGGATAAAGAACTGGCTGGGCAACAGGAGACAGAGAGTAGTGGTGGAAGGGAGTGTTTCAAAATGGAGAAAGGTGACTAGTGGCGTTCCACAGGGATCCGTGCTCGGACCACTGTTGTTTGTGATATACATAACTGATCTGGACGAAGGAATAGGTGTTCTGATTAGCAAGTTTGCAGATGATACTAAGATTGGTGGAGTTGCAGATAGCGAGGAGGACTGTCAGAGAATACAGCAAAATATAGATAGATTGGAGAATTGGGCAGAGAAATGTCAGATGGAGTTCAATCCAGGCAAATGCGAGGTGATGCATTTTGGAAGATCTAATTCAAGAGCGGACTATACGGTCAATGGAAGAGTCCTGGGGAAAATTAATGTACAGAGAGATCTGGGAGTTCAGGTCCATTGTACCCTGAAGGTGGCAACGCAGGTTGATAGAGTGGTCAAGAAGGCATACAGCATGCTTGCCTTCATCGGAGGGGTATTGAGTACAAGAGTCGGCAGGTCATGTTACAGTTGTATAGGACTTTGGTTAGGCCACATTTGGAATACTGCGTGCAGTTCTGGTCGCCACATTACCAGAAGGATGTGGATGCTTTAGAGAGGGTGCAGAGGAGGTTCACCAGGCTGTTGCCTGGTATGGAGGCTGCTAGCTATGAAGAAAGGTTGAGTAGATTAAGATTGTTTTCGTTGGAAAGACGGAGGTTGAGGGGGGAACCTGATTGAGGTCTACAAAATTATGAGAGGTATGGACAGGGTGGATAGCAACAAGCTTTTTCCAAGAGTGGGTCAATTACAATGGGTCACGATTTCAAGGTGAGAGGGGGAAAGTTTAAGGGAGATGTGCGTGGAAAGTTTTTTACGCAGAGGGTGGTGGGTGTCTAGAACACTTTACCAGCGGGCACGATACCATAATTTAAGATGCGCCTAGACAGATATATGAATGGGTGGGGAACAGAGGGAAGTAGATCCTTTGAAAATAGGCGACAGGTTTAGATAAAGGATCTGGATCGGCACAGGCTGGGAGGGCCGAAGGGCCTGTTCCTGTGCTATAATTTTCTTTGTTCTTTGTATATACACCACATCCACTGCCCGACCTTCATGAATGTGTCTCGTTACATCCTCAAAGAATTTAATGAGGCTTGTGAGGCTTGTCCTGCCCCTCACAAAGCAATGCTGACTAGCTTTAATCAAACTATGTTTTTCCAAATAATCATAAATTCTATCTCCCAGAATCCTTTCTAATACTTTGCTCACCACAGACGTAAGACTGATGGGTCTGTAATTCCCAGGGATTTCCCTATTCCCTTTCTTGAACAGGGGAACAACATTCGCCTCCCTCCAATCATCCAGTACTGCTTCAGTGGAGAGTGCAGAGGCAATGACCATCGCCAACGGTGCAGCAATCTCCTCCCTCGCTTCCAATAGTAACCTTGGGTATATCCCGTCAGGCCCAGGGGACTTATCTATCCTGATGCTTTTCCAAATTTCCAACACATCCTCCTTCTTAATATCAACCTGTTTGAGTCTATTAACCTGGTTCACACTGTTCTCATGGGCAACAAGGTCCCTCTCTCTAGTGAATACTGAAGCAAAGGATTGATTTAGGGCCTCCCCCATCTCTTCAGATTCTAGGCACAAGTTCCCTCCACTACCCCTGATCGGCCCTACTCTCACTCTGATCATCCTCTCATTTCCCACATAAGTGTAGAACGCCTTAGGGTTTTCCATAATCCTTCCCGCCAGGGCTTGTTCATGCCCCCTTCTAGCTCTCCTCAGTCCATTTTTGAGTTCCATCCTGGCTACCTTGTAACCCTGCAGAGCCGAGTCAGATCCTTGCTTCCTCAACCTTACGTAAGCTTCCTTCTTCCTCTTGATTAGAAGCTCCACTTCTCTTGTCATCCAAGGCTCCTTCACCTTCCCATTCCTTCCTCGTCTCAGTGGGACAAAACTATTGAGCACTCGCAGCAAGTGCTCCTAAAACAATCCCCACATTACTGCTGTGGATTTCCCCAGGAACAATTGTTCCCACTTCATGCTCCTCAGCTCCTGTCTAATAGCAGTATAATTTCCCCTCCCCCAATTAAATACCTTCCCATACTGTGTGTTCCTATCCCTCTCCATGACTGTGGTAAAGGTCAAGGAGTTGTGGTCACTTTCACCGAAATGCTCTCCCACAGAGACATCTGACACCTGGTCTGGTTCGTTGCCGAGCACCACGTTCAATATAGCCTCCCCCTTAGTTGGCCTATCTAGATATTGAGTCAGGATTCCTTCCTGTACACACCTGACAGAATCTGCTCCATCCAAACCATTTGCACTAAGGAGGTTCCAGTCAAAATTAGGGAAGTTGAAGTCACCCATGACAACAACTCTGTTACTTCTGCACTTTTCCAAGATCTGCTGCCCAATCTGTCCCTCTATCTCTCTGCTGCTATTGGGGGGGGGGGGGGGTGGCTGAGAGAAAACTCCCAATAAAATGACTGCTCCTTTCTTGTTTCTGACTTCCACCCATACTGACTGGGTAGACAAACCCTCCTCAACTACCTCCTTTTCTGCAGCTGCGATGCACTCCCTAATTAACAGTGTCACTCCCCCTCCTCTTTTACCTCCCCCACTATTCTTCTTAAAACATCTAAACCCCGGAACATGTAACAACCATTCCTGCCCCTGTGAAATCCATGTCTCCATAATGGCCACAACATCGTTGTTCCAAGTACTGATCCATGCTCTATGTTCATCTCCCTTATTCCTAACACTCCTTGCATTGAACCCATTCCACTGAGTGCAACCTTGCCCTACCAACAGTCTATCATTCCTCACAGACTTGCTGTATACTATTTCTACCTGTTCAACAGCTACTCTATCATCTGATCCATAGCTCTGGTTCCCATCCCCCTGCCAAACTAGATTAAACCCTCCTGAAGAGCTCGAGCAAACCTCTCACACAGGATATTGGTGCCCCTCCAGTTTAGGTGCAATCCGTCCTTCATGTACAGGTCCCACCTTCCCCAGAAGATATCCCAATGATCCACATATCTGACACCTTCCCTCCTGCACCAGCCCTGTAGCCACGTATTCAGCTGCACTCACTCTCTCTTCCTTGCCTTACTTGCAAGTGGCACCGGCAGCAATCCTGAGATCACTGCCCTGCTCTTTAGCTTTCAACCTAACTCCAAAAAAAATCACTTTTTAGATCCTCATCCCTTTTCATAGCTATGTGGTTGGTGCCTATGTGCACCACGACTTCTGGCTGCACCCTCCCCTGCACTGCACTAAGAATCCTGCAGACTCGATCCGAGGCATCCCTGGCCCTGGCACCCGGGAGGCAACATACCTTCCGGGAGTCTCGCTCACGACCACAGAATCTCCAATTTATTCCCCTAACCATTGAGTCTCCTATCACTATTGCTTTTCTATTCTTCCCCTTCCCTTCTGAGCCACAGAGCCAGACTCAGTGCTAGAGACCTGGCCGCTAGGGCCTTCCCCCGGTTGGTCATCCCTCCCAACAGCATCCAAAACGGTATTCTTGTTTTGAAGGGGAATGGCCACGAGGGATCCCTGCACTGTCTGCTCGTTTGTTTTCCTTCCCCTGACTGTAACTCAGCTACTCTTGTCCTGTACCTTGGGTGTGGCTATCTCCCTGTAACTCTTCTCTATTACCCCCTCTGCCACCCTGATGATCCGAGTTTGGTCCAGCTCCAGCTCTAGTTCCCTAAAACGGTCTCTGAGGATCTGGAGTTGGGTGCAATTCCAGCAGGTATAGTCAGCGGGAACACCGGTGTTATCCCTCACCACCCACATCCTACAGGCGGAGCATGCACTGCCCTTGCCTCCATCCCCTCTTACCTTACGGAATATAGCTGCCCTGTGGACCAACTGGAACTTCGCCCTCCGACTCTGCTCCCAGTCAGCTGCACTCTCTGTAAACTCCCGGCTCCCTTCACGCTCTTTGAGGAAATATAGGAAATGAAATGAAAGGAGAGGAGCACCTTGCTCCCTCCTCACCTAACGACCTCAGTCACCAAACTCTGACTATAGCACTCAAATGCACCCAAATTCAGCACTCCCTCAGTCACCAAATTCTCACTATAGCACTCAAATGCACCCAAATTCAGTACTCAGTGCAAACAAAGTCTGCACTGTAACTGGCTCACCTTTATATTGTGACTCTAACCTCTGAAAACTGGCCTAATCCAATTAACTAATTAACAAGCTCCAGCTGCAAGTGGCTCCAAGTAGAACCTTTGTTTAAAGCTGACTGAAAATTCACCTTCTTCGAAACCAAAAGCAACTTTTAAGTTTCATAGAATTTACAGTTTACAGTGCAGAAGGAGGCCATTCGGCCCATCGAGTCTGCACCAGCTCTTGGAAAGAGCACCCTACCCAAGGTCAACAACTCCATCCTATCCCCATAACCAGTAACCCCACCCAACACTAAGGGCAATTTTGGACACTAAGGGCAATTTAGCATGGACAATCCACCTAACCTGCACATCTTTGGACTGTGGGAGGAAACCGGAGCACCCGGCGGAAACCCACGCAGACACAGGGAGAACATGCAGACTCCACACAGACAGTGACCCAAGCCGGGAATCGAACCTTGGACCCTGGAGCTGTGAAGCAATTGTGCTAACCACTATGCTACTGTGCTGCCCCTATGCTACCGTGCTGCCCCTTTAAAGTTTAAAGTTAATTAACTAAATAAAAGAAAGACTAGACTTTAGATAAAAATGAACCCTTAATATCGCTCAGTCACCAATCTCTCACTATAGAACTCAAATGCACCAAATTCAGCACTCAGTGCAAACAAAATTATAACCAATGGATCCACGATCTCTGCTGCCACTTCCTTTAATACCTAGGATGTAGGCCATGAGGCCCAGGGGACCTTTCTGCCCTCAATCCTAAGAGTTTATTGAGTATTGTTTCCCTATTGATGCTGAATGTTCTCAGTTCCTCCTTTTCTATTACTTTTAGAATTGCCTGTTCCTATAGGAATGGCACTTGTGTCCTTCAGCATGAAAACTGAGGCAAAGTATTGATTTAACATCTTTGCCATTTCTGTGATCCCCACTATTAACTCACCAGTTTCATCTTCCAAGGGGTCAAATTCACCATAATGACACTCTTCCATCTTATGTGCTTCAAGAGCTTTTGCTATCCTTTTTGATATTTTGCACTTAGCTCTTTTTATTACTTTTTTTAGTATCCCATTGTTTATGTATGAAAGCTTCCCAATCTTCCAGCCTGCCACTGGCCTTTGCAACATGATATACCTTGGGTGAGGTTCCCATTTCTGAGATTAAGTGCTGGCGCCAACACAGAATCCGTGGACTTTTAAGACAGAAAAATCGACTCCGCACCTGGACCATTGAGGGTCTAGCACCGGTGCCACGTGAAACACAATCAATTCCAATGAAAAACGGTGCGGGATTCGCCAGGTCCGTGATTGACACTCAGGAGGCTGACAAGTTGCAGCCGCACATTCCCATTACAATATCCACATGCACTCATCTCAGCCAACAAGATGGCACTGGTTGCACTGGAGCGTGCCCACACAGCTGATGGGCCGGCTGGGGCATGAGGTCAATCGGGGGGGGGGGGGGGGGGAGTGCCATGGGGGGGGGGGGGGGGCATGGCACAAAGTTCAACGTGGGCTGTTAACGGTGTGCGCAACTGCATGGCTGCCTTACCGGCTGCGGCAATGGTGTTCCCTGCCCATCCACCCCACCCCATAGCTCACCCCCTGGCCACCCCCCCCCCCCCCTCCCCACTACTCCCCCTGGCCCTGGCAGAAGCTCCCCGGCCAGAGGCACAACTGTCAGCAAACTATAGCGAAGTTGGACACTGTCCATATGCCCTCTCTCCCTCAGCAGCCGCCATGCCGGTTTCACTATTTTTAAAAGCACAAGAGTACCACGACTTTGGGAACTCAGTCCATTGGAGGGGAGACTCACAGAGGCCCCAGAGAATACCGGGTCGGGCCCGCCAATGATATGCATACGATGTCTACTGTATACATTCCGAAACGCATTGACGCTGCTGGACCATTGCAATTTGGCGTCAAATCGGCTCTTGCCGCAATTTCTGTGTCGGAAACAATTCTCCGCCCAATCACTTTTCCCAATTTTGGCGTCGGCTAACGGAGAATCCCGCCCTTCAGTTTTTGTCTTTATATTGTACTTGACCTCCTTGTTTAGCCATGGATATTTTATACCCCTCTTATCATCTTTCTTCCTCACTGGGATATATTTTACTTGTGAGGAATTGAGTATCTCCTTAAACCATTGCCACTGCTCATCAGCTGACCTTTCAGCCTTCCTTCCCACTCTACTCAGATCAAATCTGTCCTCTTGTCTATGTAATTTCCTTTGTTTAATTCCAGAACGCAAGTGTGGAACTCCACTTTCTCGCCCCCAAACTGAATTTTGTCATTACTCCCTGGAGGATCCTCAACTATGAGGTCATTAGTTACTTCCTCCTCATTACAAAATACCAAATCGAGAGTAGCCTGCTGCCTGGTTGGATCCCCAACTTACTGTTCCAAGAAACAATCTCTAATACATTCAATGAACTCTACCTCCAGGCTACCCTTGCCAATGTAATTCATACAACACAATTTCAAGATCAAGTTAATACAACATAAGGTGTTGCATTGTAGGGTGACACACATCAAAGCAAAACATTTGTTGGGGAATGCAATTTGGAGTTACTGTATATTAAGTTAATAATTCATATGATGTTAAATAAACCCTGCAAATACTGACCGTCTATTTCTGTTGATTAATTACACCTGAGATGTTCGAAGTTGATTGATCTATGCACTTCCAGAATTTACCGTTCTTATTTAGATTTGTGTAAAATGCAATTGGAGGAGTAAGTGGAAACATATTTTCAGCAGAGAAAAAATAGTATTCAATTCTGAAGTGGGGCAGAATTCATTCCATTCATGATTTATTTCCGTTGGCACATTTACAGTGTCAGGTGCACAGGTGAGAACTTTAAAGAACAATTTATGTTTGTGCCTTCTTCGTGGGACACAAGAGGAAGTGACCAATAAAGCATTGGGACCTCCAGAGAGGACCTATAATCACCTGCCAAAACCACTTTGTATGCTTTGTACATACCTTCATTTCAAAAATCTAGTACAAATATTTGTGATGCTGAACTTTCCTCTTCCTTAATAATAATAAATAGTCTCATGATTGGAAACAGTTACTCTCCATTGAATCAGCTGCAACTCAGGTATTTGAGTGGAGTTTGTGTGTGTATAAATGAACTGCTTTCATGTTTTATTATACCTTGCCAACTGTTTATTTTTTCCAATGATTACTAATTATTGGAGGTGTAGGTAACTGGACAAATGCTTTCAAGAATAATTAGGGTTTCCCTTTCCGGGGACGTCATTCCCCTGGTTTATATATGACAGAGTAGAACCCTCCACCCATTCTGTCCCTGGGGTGGGACTCCATCGCAAGCACCAGGGACAGGGCCATCTGCATGGCTGAGCCAGGCTTCCTGTATCTGATGGAGGAATGACAGTGTCATTTTAATGTCACCCTGATAGTGGAGGTCCAAAAGCACTGTCCTCTTTGGTTGCTTTGCTCCTGATGGAGATGGAGGGCTTCCTGATAATTGAGAGAGGATATTATCTTTTCCTTGTGAAGGTCTGGGACTTTTATTTCACTGGCATGTGCGACCGATACCAGATCTCAGATGGCATGCTTTCTGTTGAATTCAAGGCCTCTGACGGTGAAAGTCTTTGGCAAAGCTGGATTAGTCTCAGACACTCCCACTTGATGTAGAATGGACAAACAGGTGATCGACCTGTACGAAGAATAACTACAGTGCAGAAGGAGGCCATTTGGCCCATCGCGTCTGCATTGATCATCCGAAAGTGCACCTTACCCAGGCCCACTCCACCACCCTATCCCGATAACCCCGCACATTGACCATCGCCAATCCACCTAACCTGCACATCTTTGGACATTCTTACCAACAGAAACTGACAGAATGAAAGAACATTGAAACCATTTTTCAGCTCCTTTCTAGAGTTCAATCGAAATTTCACCATGATCTGGTCAAAAATTTGGGAGCTTTAAGTTTTCTCATTTGTCCTAAAGCTGAAGAAGGACATACTAATATTGTAGCTGAATTCTCCATTTAGGATACTGTATGGCACAATTCAGCAACACCATTGGGAGATGGGCGGAATGGATAAATTGCGGGAGGGCTCCAAAGCGGGGCTTCTGGTCGATCGTGAGTCACCAGACTCACTCCTGGATCTGGAGCTCCCCCTTTCTGGGCGAATGAGCCTAATGACTCATTTAAATACCCAGACACTGGATTCACCCAGCCGTGCCCAGGAGACCTCGCCAAGGCACAGTCTAGTACTGGTACACACAAATGTGGACAGGTGTAACGGCACCTCAGGGGGTCCCGCAGGCCATTTTTGACCCTCAGATGGTTGCCAACAGGGCAGGGTGCTACCCTAGCACCCCCCAAAGCACCTTGGCACAGCCAAACGGGCACCCTGGCAGTGCCATCTGGGCACCCTGGCAGTGGCATTCTATCCCTCTCTTATGGGCGGGTCTCTGTGAGGGTTTCTCTTATGGAGTGGGCTCTGGTGGGGGTTTCTCTTATGGAGGGGTTTACAGTGGGGGTTGATCTTATGGGGGTCTCTAATGGTGGTCTTTCTTATGGGGTATCTCTGGCGGGGGGTCTGGTGGGGGTGGGATGGGCAGGATTTGCATTGTGCAGGAGAGAGGGGTAACTACCAATGGACTGGGGGTAATCCCTTAAAGGGTTACCCCCGTGGCCCATCGCAAGCTCCACTGCACCAGGGCAATGCTGGCAAATAGCTGCACTAATTCTCACCTATGTAAACCCGGCCTAGAAGACCGGATAATGACACAGGCTTGGAGAATCCGGTGACCAGTCTGTTAATAGGACACAAATGGGTCATTTTGATCTGGCGCAGGGCGTGAACCTTGATGCTTTCACCAGTGGGGGAACCAGAGCGTCGGAATGGGGTCTGCACCTGGCGCTGATCCGTTTTTTGGTCGACACTGGATTCTCCGCTCCATTGGGAACACCTCGACCAGCGGTGGCCTGGGAAGAATTGAGCCCAGCAAGTTTAAAAGAACGTCCAGAAGATGCCTTCATTCTGTACCAAAGCTGCATTCTGCATTCACAATATGTGATGCAGCATTTGCTAAATGAATTAAAATCAAAAGCAGTAAACTATTCTGCATCAACATCCCATTCATTGATAGTAGGTAGCATAAGGCAACTGAGCTGAGCTTAGCTGGCAGTTCTGTTGTCTCGGAGTTACAAGACTGCATATATATGTCCCACTCCAGGAGCTGATAACATAATTTGATGGCATTTATAATAATAATCTTTATTAGTGTCAAGTAGGCTTATATTAACACTGCAATGAAGTTACTGTGAAAAGCCCCTAATTGCCATAGTCCGGTACATGTTCAGGTATACTGAGGGAGAATTCAGAATGTCCAATTCACCTAACAAGTACGTCTTTCGGGATTGGAGTGTACTTCTGAAGGAATACTCTATTATCAGAGTAAGAAGTCTTACAACACCAGGTTAAAGTCCAACTGAAGAAGGAGCCGTGCTCCGAAAGCTCGTGTTTGAAACAAACCTGTTGGACTTTAACCTGGTGTTGTAAGACTTCTTACTGTGCTCACCCCAGTCCAACGCCGGCATCTCCACATCATGTCTATTATCAGAGACAAGGGGCAGAACCTTACCAAAAAATGGCAAAGCGTCAGTTTTAGTGAGGGAAACAGTGTGAATCCTGCAATGGCGTCAATGGGAAATCTCATGGAATTCAGACCTTCTCAAGCCAATGCTTTTTTCTTCATGTGAATCACGCTCTTGGCGGCCTACCACTGATTTGCTTGCCCCGGAGAAACCTCAATCACTGCAGTCAGTGGAGAGCTCCATATAAGCGCCTCCCCAGCACTCCCCAGCACTTGTTCCAGATCCATTTGAAGGGAAGACAGCCAGAAAGCCAGCCCTATGACTCCTGGAGGGAGCCCTGACCAGACTACTGGATGGAGTTCAGCAGAGGCGGAACCTCCTATACCCGCATTCCAGAAGGTAACCCTCCAGCAAGGTGAGCACCCCCACTTGGGAAGCAGTGGTTCCATTAATTTGTGCAGCTCCCTCCAGAAGAGGACAGGGCAGCAGTGCCGGAAGAAAATGAATGACCTTTGCACAGCCAGGGTACGTCTGCCACCTCCAGTCTCTTGCTGCACCCACTTACCCACCCCTCGTACCTCCAAGGCAATCTCTCACCCAGCCACCTTGCAGGTTGTCCACCTGTCACAAGGCCCTGTTCCCCCCTCCCAATCCCCATGGTGCCCCCAGTCTCTACTCCACTCCTCATATCCCTGCTCCCACTCCAGTCATATGTATGCCACTCCTCTACCATTTGAACTGGCAGGATTTCCGCCTACACTCTCCCCATCTATGTCTCCGCAGGACAAACTCAAGGCAACAGGCGTGAGCAGACACAACCACCTGGCGAGATGAGCAAGCTCCGATGCCTCATTCCAGGGGCTGGTTTAGCTCACTCGGCTAAATCGCTGGCTTTTAAAGCAGACCAAGCAGGCCAGCAGCACGGTTCGATTCCTGTACCAGCCTCCCCGGACAGGCGCCAGAATGTGGCGACTAGGGGCTTTTCACAGTAACTTCATTGAAGCCTACTCGTGACAATAAGCGATTTTCATTTCATTTCATTCCATGTGAGGAAAGAGCCATTGTGCTGGCCAGGGAAGAGCCTGACTGTGCCTGTGCAGAGGGTGAAGTGGGGGCAGTGAGCAAAAGTGAGAATCCGAAGGATACAGAGTATTTCCTCAAACCTCATGTGAGTAAACATCTTCCATCATTTATCCCCCATGATGTCCTGATGACATCTCCCTTCCATTACAGGGCAATCAGGAGAGCAGCCAGGACCATCCTCGTGCCCCCAGGCTACCACTGACCTGAGCAGCTCAGAGGGGCAATTCTCAGACATCACCATTGAAGAGGTGTCACATCTGTCACTCGCACCCTCCACCAGTGCAGATACTCACACCTCGGTGGGATTACGTAGTAGACAGGCTTCTGGGTCACTCACTGATGGGAGCCTCACAGTTGATAATCCACAGCACGTGGAGGCAGGGGCGTCCAAGGGACTGGGCACTCAGAGGGATGCCAGAACCCAGGACACTGCTGACCACCTTGGCCAATGGCATGCCCCTGTGTTCAGTCGTCCCAGAGCTGATGGCATTGCAAAGGTGATTTTCACTGCAAAGGAGCATCAGGAAGTGATGATAGCATCCCTCCTCGGACTGCAAGGCTGACTGGAGGAGTTTCATCGTCTTCTATCTGAGGAGATGGTACCATCATCTCTACACAACGAGGCCAACACTGTAAGGGTGACGTCCGCAGTGGAGACCTTTTTGCAGGATGTAAACTCCATGCCGGATGTCTGCTCCATGGTTCAGCTTCTGACCTCCATCGATGAGGACATGAGCTCAATGCTGCAGGTCTTCAACTGCATGGTTCAGCCACTAGTGGGAATCCATGAGTATCAGTGCCAGAGGACAGTGGACCTTCTGGATTTCACTCCAGCTGCTCCTCAATCCTGTGGAGGAGCACAGGAGCCTCTGGGCACCCAAAGGGAAGAGGATTTGCAGGAGCGCAGCCCAGGACCCTCCACCTAGGGGGTGTCCAGCCCATCTGACAACCGCCTCCCTGTGAGCGCCAGGCCTCCAGCCCATCACACCAGGGAGGGAAGCACTGCCACACCAGTGCTGACTGAAAGTGGGCCTAAAGCGACCAGATCAAGGCCCCCAGAGGACGCCCACCAAGGTAATCTCAGGCAACAAGGTGTGGAAGGCAACAGACCACCTCAATCTCAGCTGTTGATTCTGGGATAAACTTCCACACAGCGGGAGGGTGAGGAAGAGTAAGAAATTGTAGACGCCTTGTGGGCACGAATGAACACAGGCACTTGTTAAGATAGGTCACCACTGTAATATAGCCCTTGTAAATAAATATCACTTTATTCACCAGCAGATCTGCCACGCTGTCATTTCAAGGCGCCAAGCACGCAAACGTCTGTGCACACTTGGTGTTTCATTCTTGTGCAGTGTGAGAATGGCATCACAATGTCTCTCTCACCTCCCTCACTGATGACTCAGTAAAGACGCGCTGCTGTTGGCAGGTCACCACCCCCGCCCCCACCCTGGCATCGCCTCTCATTTCTGCCACTCTTCTCCAGTGATGAGGATGCCATGGGATGACAAAGTGGAGAGAGGCTGTTCCATCATGGAGGCTAGTTGGAGGAACGCACCAGGACCCCTGACCTCAAAGGAGGCAGCAGCAGATGAGAGCTCATCCCGCATCTCAAGACTCCATGATAAACACAAAGATGCGTTCAGCTTCCTGTCTGGCAGGAGTCAAACATATCGCTGAGGATGAGTGGAGCATTGTTTGATCCTTAATACGTGTCATCATCATTCTTCCACAGCGTCCTGCCCATGAACTTGGGCACCATCACAGAAACCTACCTCTGGCACCACAGTTGCGATGAGATGTCACTCCCCAAGGTGGGAGAGCTCCTCACTTCCTAGTCCTGATTATCCACAAACCAAAAGGCTATGAGCATGTCCCTAACTCATCGGCCCATGTAAGCCCTGGTCATGGCTGGTTGATCCTACCTCCTCCTCCTCCTTCGTGGGTGCATCTCACCAGCCTCCTCCTCAACTGAGGAGATGTGATGTCCCTCCGTCTCCTCCTGGACTAGCTGGCCTCCCCTCTGCAGCCCCAAGTTGTGGACAGCACAGCAGAACACAATTAAGCAGGCTACCCTCTGGAGGTTGTATTTCAGGGCAACCTCCTGTTAAATGTACTAGATGCTGTGGTATGAAGAGGCAAGAGTTCAGCTCCTTTTCCACCAACACACCTTTAATGGTTCAAACTCACTCTGCACAGAACTCTACAGATCATCAAAAGCTTCAGAGTCCACCTGAAGCCCCTTTACATATCAGTGCCAATCATTGAACACTTAACATAAATGAGACAATCATTGAACACTTAACATAAATGAGACAACTAATTGCAATGTCTCTTAACCCATTACTTAAGACCTCCGACTAGTCCAGGCACTGGAACCGTATCTTGAGCTGTCAAATTGTCTGCTCGACCAGCACGGGCTTTGATGCATGAGCCTCATTGTTGCAAGTTTCCACAGGTATGTGTTGCCTCTGCACAGGCATCATCAACCATCTCCTGTGGGATACCCTTTGTCCCTACAAAGAGACATCCCTGCATCCACTCTTGTCCCTCAAAAACATCTGGGATCTGAAAGTGCCCCAAGATTTAGCTGTTTTGGATGCTCACTGGGTAACGGGCATACATCTGCATGATGCGCATTGTTGGTCACAAACGAATTGGACATTGAGGGAGTGGAATGCCTGGTGATTCATGAGTGGTGCTGCATGATGCCATGGAGACCACAGGGCCACATGAGTGCAGTCAATGATACCCTGCACTTGAGGCACTGCCTGCTAAGCAGGCAAAGCCCATGACCCTGGTGACCTGACTTGCTTGGTCCTGGTCCAAGTTTATATACATGTCGGCCCTCACATAAAGGGCATCCATTGCCTCCCTAATGCATTTGTGTGTGGCAGATTGGGAGATGCTACACAGATCTGTGCTGAACAAGCCACCAGCATTGATGTTCAAAGCAAGCTCCGACATCTTCAAGTAGGATGTCCGATTTTGGAAGACCCTTTGCCGGTAATGTCTCCTACGGGGCTCCACCATCTATGGTGCTGCTCCTGAAACAGCTCTGTGCCCAGACTTCCCCTCCTTTGCAGGGCACTGATCCTGGCCACCTGCAGCTACATGTCAGTGTCACTGCTGCTACTCGATCGCTACGAATAGAATGGCCAACTTAACAGGCTCCACGATTCTCCAGAATCATGCACTGAAAAGAAGAATACACTAAAGTGAGCGGCGAGAATTCCTGACAGAGCCCTGACCCTCAACCCTCCACTCCTCTGGGACCTCCAGCAGTGCATTTCCTTCCTTAGTGAGTGCCTCTCCTCAAAGCCTCACACCCTACCCTCTCACACTGGCAAACCCCGACACTTGTGCATCTCAACACCAACAGGATTAGTGGCCTGGATCCTCAAGAGTCTCAGTGGCAACTTCCCCTGACCTTTTCCAATTCCTCCCTCCCAATTCTTGCATTTGTTGACAGGGCAGTTGAGTGGATGCATGGGATCAGCACCTGCATCCCCTCACAGGGCACCTCAAAGATACTCCCATCATGACCTAGAACGGTGTGAGTGATGATTAGCATCACCATGAACCTTGCATTGGGGTTCACATCAGTGCATCCTGTGTGATATAAACTCTTGTAGGAGCACTGGAGTTCAATGCTTGGGACTCCAGCTATTTTTATTCAACCAAATAAACAAAATTAAATAAACTGAGGGACAAATTAAAAGAGGTAGCTCCTTAAAGAGATACTTTCTTGAACTAAAACAAATTACAGGTGAAACATAAAACATCAAACTAAAATGTGATTATAGGGTAGATAATATAGCATTGTGGATAGCACAATCGCTTCTCAGCTCCAGGGTCCCAGGTTCGATTCCTGCTTGGGTCACTGTCTGTGCGGAGACTGCACATCCTCCCCATATGTGCGTGGGTTTCCTCCGGGTGCTCCGGTTTCCTCCCACAGTCCAAAGATGTGCAGGTTAGGTGGATTGACCATGATAAATTGCCCTTAGTGTCCAAAATTGCCCTTAGTGTTGGGTGGGGTTACTGGGTTATGGGGATAGGGTGGAGGTGTTAACCTTGGGTGGGGTGCTCTTTCCAGGAGCCGGTGCAGACTCGATGGGCCGAATGGCCTCCTTCTGCACTGTAAATTCTATGATGATGCACCCCTGTCCCTGTTATGCCCAACGGCCAGGGAAGGCCTCAATGGTGCCCATGGATTTCACATGGTCTCTCTCTAGGGTTACCCGGCCGCAAATGTAGCAGAAAAGGGACAGACAGTCGGGTTGAATGACCCCCTCGGTCGCCCGCTGCCTGAACCTGGTTATGGCAAGTTTTACCAGCCCAGGAGCATGTTCATGAGGTGGCCCTCCTCCCTTCCTGTCCCTCTCTGCATGATGATTGGGACTGCAACTATTTTAATTGAACAAAGTAACCTAAATTAAACAAATTGAAGGACAAATTAAAAGCGGCAGACCCTTAAAGGGATACTGCCTTAAACAGAAACAAACAGCAAATTAAATTTAAAACGTCAAATCATAATGTGATTAAAAGGGTTGATAGAACACTCAACACCCTCTCTAGGGACAATAGTTGGGTTGGACAACCTACTCAGTCACCCGCTTCCTGGACCAGTTGATGGCTAGTTTTGCCAGGCCCAGGAGCAGGTTCATGAGGAGGTCCTCCTCCCTCCCTGACCCTCTCCACACCGGATGATGCTTGGGACTCCAACCAGTCATACTGATGTTTAGCTCTTCAGATTTCATTGACACAATTTACTCGTCAATGAAGGGTGAGGTGGCGTAGCAGGGGAAGCTAAAATGTGAAAATAGCAAATGAGTGCATGAATAATACAAATAATAAACAACTTAGGTTCTGATAGTCCACACTGTGGCTCACATTAGGGGATATTATACTTGCTTCATGTGGTTTAACATTATTTGTATTTCTGAACATCTGTTAAAATTGGCCCTAATCCTTCACTTCCCATGAAAATTCTGCTCTATGCCAACCAACAAAACAACAACCTACTGTTACTGTGTGGGTGGAATTGGCAAGGACTCTTTCGAAGACCTTTTAATTGAATATCTTGACTATAGAGAGGAAAGGCTGCTCTAAGCACCTGCAGCAACATATCTTATTACCAAAAGAAATGAAAGTTTAACAGTCAGTGTGCAGGTAAAAAGGATTTCTTGTAATCCCAAGTAAATCAGGATTTTGATTTTGTTTTAACCAATTGTGGTTGTTACCGAATAAATACATGAAAAGTTAGCGCTTTTATTACCTGGGTTAACATTTCAAGATCATAACTGCAAAATATATAATACAATATAATCTTTATTAATGTCACAAGTAGGCTTACATTAACACTGCAATGAAGTTACTGAAAACCCCCTAGTTGCCACACACCGGTGCCTGTTCGGGTACATTGAGGGAAAATTCTGAGCGTCCAATTCACCTAACAAGCACGTCGTTCGGGACTTGTGGGAGGAAACCAGAGCACCCGGAGGAAACCCACACAGACACGGGGAGAATGTGCAAACTCCGCATAGATAGTGACCCAAGCAGGAAACGAACCTGGGACCCTGGCGCTGTGAAGCAACAGTGCTAACCACTGTGGTACTGATGAATAGGAAAAGTGACAAATTTTTCAGTGATATAAGTTCCATCGGACACAAAATTCTGGACTAAAAGCTTATTTTCATCTGTTAGTACGCACATAGTTGAATTTTTTCACTTAGATTTATTTTGATAATAACATTTAGCCTTACAGAGTAATGAATAGCTAGATAATAATACTTTACTTGAACAGAAGGAATGTTCCTTTAAGTATTATGAGATTTGAAGATAAAAAGAAGTCAAAATTTTTTCTCAAAGTCAACTAACATGTCTTGCAATTTTTGTGATTTTGTCAGTGTAGTGTTGCAGGAGTGATATCTCAGTTGACCTGTGTTTTGTTTGTGGGAAGGGCTTGACAATGCTTCGTATGATATATATGACAAGGTAGGACTAAATTTCCTGTTTGAACTTATTTTGAACATTATAGGATTGAAATTCCTTGCAATTTTTGGCAGCAACACTGTAGTGCCTGAAGCATAAATCACATTTGCGATTCAGCATATTATGCCATTTATATGTAGTTATTCTGCAAACCTCAAATTGTGTAAGAAAAGGAATTGTTGAAAACTTTAAGCAGAGTGAAGTACTAAGGGATGGTAGTGTGGATGTTGCTTTGAGAGGGTCAATGTCTCCTGCTTCTGCTTGCTGATTCTAGAAGAAATAAAATTGCAAATAAGCAGGCGTAAAAACTTACCTAACACGGGGAAAGCAGGCCAAGTTAAGGCTGTCCCATTAATTAATATTAGCTAGTTCTATACAGCATTTCAATGAAAACACTTCTTAGTTTAAAAAGGGTCGTGAATTTGAACGTGGTGTGCTTTCAGTACGCCATCCATGCGCCGGAATTCTGCATAGTCCTGACGCGCATGGGCATTTCAACGTACCAGGATTTATCCAATTAAGGATGGTTTTCAAGACTGACTGGCCCAATCAGAGGGCCACATTTCAACAATCGCAGCAGCGCCACCACTAAAAGTGATCATTGCAAGGGATTCATCTCCAGGGAGAGTAGTGAGGTGAGCTTCAGGGGTGAGGCACCCTCAAAGAAGTGATAGCTATCTGTGGAGAAGCTGGGGCCTGACAACCAGATCTCAGTGATTGAAAGTGTGAATTATAGAACACTAGTACGCTAGTGCCGTGAGGGCAGCCATCATCGCCATGGGTCACCTAGTGTTCAAAAATGAAGCCACCTAGTAACCTGCTGGAAGGCTACCAGATTTCACCCGTCCATATCCCCATGGGGCGGGAGTTCATCTGACATGAGCAAAATGTCTGCAGATGTGGAAAGTGGCCATTAACTGTTCATTTAAGTGGTTCATTTGACAGGCCGGTCTGTAGCCAAATCATCAAGTTTTCCCATTGCTAGTGTTTTGTCATGCTGCCATATTACAAGACAGGCTCCGACCCGAACGTCTTCCTCCATTATTGTGCCAAGCCTGTTAACTCCCAATCTATCACCAAAGGGCCAAGAAAAGTCAGCTCAATGTTATTACAGATATTGGGGAAATTTTGGCTACATGGGCAGGATTTTCCAGTGCCATTATATCCCTGACATTGGGCTTTTATGGCAGTTCCAAGCTCATCCATGTTGCCAGTGGAGTCACCAGCCTGACCTATCAGGCAGCAGCCTCCTAATTGGCTGCCTCATGCTCACCACCCATGAGCTCCCAATGCTGTGGCTCAATCAGAAGGTTGGCTGCTCTAGAGCATTGGCATCCAGGATGTTGGTGAATCATCTGGTTCATTGCAACAGCCGCTAGTGCGAGTTACTGGTGGCGTACTTCAAATGGAGGATCGAGGTTTTCAGTGCGCTTACCGTTGTAGTAGGTAAAGCTGCAGAGACTGTGCATGAGGCACTGAAATGGGCTGTGAGAATGCGAACCGACGGGACAGGCGACTCTGCCACTGCCCGGGAATCGATAGCGGGTCACAGAAACAGCTAGTCTGCTTGTGCGCTGCAGGTTCGTCTATTTACACAGAAAGAAAATAAATGGCAGGGAAGACAGGCTAAAGGCTGAAGTTGCAGATCAGGGAGCTGCAATCCAAAAATGGCGGGAAGAAAAGACTCCATGGACCCGTTTGATGAGGAGAATGAGACATGGAACTCTTATGAGAAAAGGTTCCAGTTGTTCCTCCAACCCAATCAGACACCAGCAGACCTGCGTACTGCGACCAATCTCAACTCAGTTGGGATGAAAACATTCATGTTACTACAGGATTCAGTACACCCAGCTAAACCTGGAGACAAGTCATTGATGAGTTAATAATAATATAATAATAATAATAATGACTGACTTGCAAGAACATTTCTCTCCCCGTCCACTATTAATAGCTGAAAGATTCCACTGTCACCATTGTGCACAGGAAGAAGGGGGTAAACATTTCACAATTTGTTGCATCATTGGGGAGCACGGTAGCATGGTGGCTAGCATCAATGCTTCACAGCTCCAGGGTCCCAGGTTCGATTCCCGGATGGGTCACTGTCTGTGCGGAGTCTGCACGTCCTCCCCGTGTGTGCGTGGGTTTCCTCCGGGTGCTCCGGTTTCCTCCCACAGTCCAAAGATGTGCGGGTTAGGTGGATTGGCCAGGCTAAATTGCCCTTAGTGTCCTAAAAAAAAAAAAAAATAATGTTAATGGGGGTTGTTGGGTTACTGGTATAGGGTAGATACGTGGGCTTGAGTAGGGTGATCATTGCTCGGCACAACATTGAGGGCCGAAGGGCCTGTTCTGTGCTGTACTGTTCTAATTCTAATTGCGAAAGCTAACAAAGTACTGCGAATTTGGCCAGATGATGGATGATACACTTCGTGACTGATTAGTTTGTGTCCTCAGGAATGAAGGAATCCAAAGGAAATTGTTGACTGAAGGTGCATTAACCCCAAAATCTGCTATCTGCTATAGAAATCACAGCATCCATGGAACTTGCTGAGAGAGAAGCTTCGCTGATTCAAGCTAAAGTCCACAAGATGGAGTCTGTAGAAGCAGGTCCACCAAAATGTTACCTTGTCATAGCTGCATCAAGTGGGTCATATGGCTGGAGATTGTTGGAGCAAGGAGAACAAGTACAAAAATTCTGCTAAAGTTGGTCACATTGCCATGGCATGTTGGTCACACCACCCTCCATCAGCATAAAAGAAGTGTGCCAAGAAAAATACCGCAATGTCTACAGGGTGAGTTTACCAGTTAAAAGATTCAATTGAAGACACATCGAGTTTTAAAGTGTCAAGTCAGCTTAAGGAATTTAAGCTCGGCGTTCTAGCAGTACAAGGAGACCAGCAACAATTTTGGGTCGATCCAAAACTAAATGTGAACACTATTAAGATGGAAGTGGATATGCATGCTGAAGTATTACTTATACCTGCATGGATATATTGTCAGAAATTGAAGTATCTGCCTTGCAATCATCGGATGTATCCTGAGGAGGTTGTGCTGTTGAAGAGCTTCAGCTCTTGTGGAAGTTAACAAGTAGAAAGTGGAGTTGCCTCTTCACATTGTTAAAGAAAACGTTCTGGCATTGTTTAGGAGATTTTGGTTAAGGAAATTTAAACAAAACTGGGCCATGGTGAACCAACTTGTTGATTCTACGAATGATCTTCAACCACTTCCAAGAAAGTATACAATGGTATTCTATGAGTCAGTTGGATCCATGACTGGGCTCAAAGTGAAATTCAAGATAAAGCCAGACAGCCTGCCTAAGTGTTTGAAAGCCCGTACTGCATCCTATGCTATTTGACCTAAGAGGTTACTGAAGACAAAAGTAATTGAACCTGTTACCACCAGTGATTGGGCAATCCCAATCATCCCAGTCTTTGGCAGCACGGTAGCACAAGTGGATAGCATTGTGCTGTCATTGACCCGCTGGGTCACTGTCTGTGTGGAGTCTGCACGTTCTCCCCATGTCTGGTTGGGTTTCCTCCAGGTGCTCCGGTTTCCTCCCACAGTCCAAAGACATGCAGGTTAGGTGGATTGGCCATGATAAATTGCCCTTAGTGACCAAAAAGGTTAGGAGGGATTATTGGGTTATGGGGATAGTGTGGAAGTGAGGGCTGAAGTGGGTCGGTGCAGACACGATGGGCCAAGTGGCCTCCTTCTGCACTGTATGTTCTATGTTCTATGTTTTTAAAGAAGGATGGTTCAGTCCAAATATGCAGGGATTTCAAAACGACTATCACCCCTGTATTATGTGCTGATCAGTACCCTCTCCCACATATTGAGGGCCTCTCATGTGGCCAAAGGTTCCGCGAGATTGATCTCTCCCAAATTTATCTGCAAATCTGCAAATGAATGTTGCTGTTGAGCGTCAACCGTTACTGACCATAGTTACGCACAAGAGTCCGTTTCAGTATCGGAGGCTTCCATTCAGGATAAACAGCACCGGCTCCCTTCAAACAATCTATGGATCAGATCTTGGTGGGCTATTGAGTATGTAATGTTACCTGGATGGCAGTTTGATCACAGGTTCAGAGCATGTAAAGAACCTAGAAGTTACTCTTGCAAGGCTGCAACTACATAATCTCAGAGTCAAGAAAGAGAAGTGTGAATTTTTAAAATCTTCTATTCACTATCTTGGACATATCGACGAAGACAGTCTTCACAAAGAACCTGAGAAGTTGTTGAAGATCCTCGATGCTCCACGACCACAGAACATGACTGAGTTAAGGTCATTTTTAGGATTATTAAATTACTAAGGGAAGTTCATGCTGTGCTTAACAACAAGGTTGAAGCTTTTACACATGTCGTTTTGTAACAAACACGTTTGGCTTTGGATGAAAGATGTGAGTGTACTGACCAAAATGTAAAAAATAAATTACAGCAATCGGAGTTATTGGTCCATTATAACACGAACCTGAAGCTGCAGCTTGCTTGCAACACATCACCCTATGGGGTTGCAGCAGTTGTCTCACATATAATGCCTTCAGACAAAGAACGGTCAATAACATTTGCTTCCAGAACATTGACTAGCGCTGAGTCTAACTATGCTCAACTTGAGAAAGAAGCTCTCAGCATTATTTTTGGTATTCAAAGGTTCCACCATTATTTATTTGCTGTCAATTTACTCCATTGACTGACAATCATCCCTTGACAATAATCTTTGGGCTTTATAATTGAATCCCTTTGCTCACTGCTCATCGATTACAATGCTGGGCGTCAGGGCCGGCTCAAGGCACCGGCAACTCGGGCAGTCGCCCGGGGCGCCATGTGCTAGGGGGCGCCAGAGACTCGGGTACCGCGCATGCGCAGTTGGGCCGGTGCCAACCAGCGCATGCGCGGTGGCCGCCCTCCCCCGCTTGTGGCCGCCCTCCCCCAGGGCGGCCCCCCCCGGTCCGCCCCCTCGGTCCGCCCCCCCCCCTCGGTCCGCTCCCCCCGCCCCCCCCCCTCGGGTCCGCCCCCCTCAGCCCCGCCCCCCCTCGGCCCCACCCCCCCCCCCCCCACTCCCCAAGGGCGCCGAAGTTCAGCTTGCCTAGGGCCGGCGCTGCTGGGCGTTAATCTTGTCGGCACACGATTATGTCATTGAATATCGTAGGTCTGAACAGCATGCATGCGCTTTGTCTAGACGGGCGCTGCAAGATCAACAAGACCAAAATGATAAGCACCAATCTGATTAACACTTCAACAACATATTCTATCTGTCTCATGTGAAAAATGTTCCGATAACATCTTCTCAGGTGTGGGAATTTACCCAAACATATCCAGTGATGGGGAAGGTGTTGAACATGATTCAAAAAAGCACTTTAACACAAGAGCAAAGAAAGAATCTTGACCTTAAACCCTACTTTACCAGGCATCTTGAGTTGACAGTACAAAATGGAATACTATTGTGGGGTATTACAGAGTAATCATTCCGCTGTGTCTATGAAGCAGAATACTGGAACACGAGGGCCATCCTGGTGTAGTTAGAATGAAGGAGTTGGTGAGAACCTACTTCTGGTGGCCAGCGTTGAATAGAGGAGAAAGTGGAGTTCTGCCAATCCTGCACTGTGCTGAGAAATGTACCTGCATTCCAACCTTAGCATCCATGGGAATGGCCTATCAGGTCATTGCAGACAATCAATTATGCAAGGCCAGTCAAAGGACACACATTTCTGGTCATGGGTGATGCACATTAGAAGTGGCCGGAGGTTGTCATCCTGAAATTGAAAACTATGGAGTCGACCATCGAAAGGCTTGACGAGGTATTTGAGGTTCGGGCGATCTGAACAACTCTTGAACAATAATGGTACTCAGTTCACATCACTGAATTCGAAGACTACCTGCAGGATGTGCCCTGAGCCTGACTACCCATGGGCCCCCGATCACCTGGGAGACCCCACAAGTGCCAGTATGTCTGGCCCACGTTTGTGGAAAGAAGTGCTAAATGGCTCCTGCTCCGGGTCCCCGAGGTGAGGCCGTAAGGTCTCGGAGGCTGGGGCGATCCGGCATAGACATATTCAACTGAGACTAACTGCTCACTTGAATATGCAAATTTGGGTCTGACCTCAATGGGCCAAGTTCCTGAACTTTGTGTTCTGCCGAAATGAGGCAGCGTCCACCCCAGTGACTGTCTTACTAATGTAACTCCAGGACATGACTCCAGGTGTTCCTCAGAGTAGTATCCTCGGCCCAAACATCTTCAGCTGCTCCATCAATGAACCTTCTTCCATCATAAAGTCAGAAGTGGGCATGTTTGTGGATGACTGCACAATGTTCAGCACCATTCATGACCCTTCAGATAATAAAGCAGTCCATGTCCAAATGCAGCAAGACCTGAACAATATCCAGGCTTGGGCTGACAAGTGGCAAGTTACATTCGTGCCAACAAGTGACAGGCATTAACCATCTCCTACAAGAGAGGGTTTAACCACCGCCCCTTGACATTCAATGGCATTATCATCGCTGAATCCCCCAACAATCAACATCCTGGGCTTACCATTGATCAGAAACTGAACTGGACTAATCATATTAATACTTGTAGAGGGCAGGTCAAATTCTAGGAATCCTACAGCAAACAACTCACCTTGTGACCTCCAAAGCCTGTCCGCCATCTACAAGGCACAAGTAAGGAGATTATTGGAATACTTCTCCACTTGCCAGGATGAGTGCAGCTCCAACAACACTCAAGAAGCTCAACACTCTCGAGGACAAAGCAGCCCGCTTGATTGCTCCCCCTTCCACAAATATTCAAACCCGCCACCACTGACGAATAGTGGCAGCTGTGTGTACTATCTACAAGATGCACTGCAATAACTCACCAAGGTTCCTTAGAGAGCACCTTCCAAACCACTACCATCTAGAAGGACAAGAGGATCAGATGCCTGGGAACCCCAACACCTGGAGGTTCCCCTCCAAGTCACTCACCACCCAGACTTGGAAATATATCATCGTTCCTTCACTGTCGCTGGGTTAAAATCCTGGAACTCCCCCCCCAACAACACAGTGGGTTGTACCTACACCTCAAGGACTGCAGTGGTTCAAGCAGGCAACTCAACACCACCATCTGGAGGGCAACTAGGGATGGGCAATGCTGGCCTAACCAGCAAATGAATAAAAATCAAAGACATATGTATCTGTAACATAACAATGTTAGTTATGGCATAATATGTTGATTCTGTGTTAAAGAGTTTGATTAACTGTCCGTGTGGAGTTTGCACATTCTCCCCGTGTCTGCGTAGGTCTCACCCCCACAACACAAAGGTGTACAGGGTAGGTGAATTGGCTACGCTAAATTGCCGCTGAATTGGAAAAAAATAATTGGTCTGCTGGAAGGGAAACACCTTGATGGAGCTAGCGGCATCTGCACAGATGCCTCACTGATGGCCAAATACCAGCACCGGCGGAAAGTTTTTAATGGAACTAATTGGCTGCATGCCTCCAACAGCCTGATTCCCAGTCTGTCCCTGGAGTTGGGAATACACCGAGGAGCTTTCCCAATGCAACTCCCTAAACATTCTTAGTTACTCCCACACTTACAATTGAGTCTCCTTGGGGACAGGGAAATCCAACTCCATGTTTTTCCTTCAGATTCACTTATTGATGCACAAGTACTGCAGGCACTTCCCAATCCCTGACAAGTCATGAATTCAGAGTTGGGCAGGGGGACACCGTTTTGAAATTCAGCCAATTCAAATCATTCAGCTCATAGGGAATTAAATGGAAAGCAGTCTGCATGGTGTCGAAAGTAAATCTAATCTAAGACTCAGTGCAATGATTTTACTGTGCCTAAAGCTTTCCACCATGTACAGAAGTTAGATCGGCTCCGAGTACATTTAAAACTAACAAGTCAGAGAAAAATATAATTTATGAGTGTAGAAGTCAAAGTAAGGGAGTTACGTTAAATTTGCATAGGGCCCTGGTCAGGCCGCAGAAAACACAGAAAAAATGTACAGATACGTATAGGTGAGAACTTTCTTAGTAGGACTGGATGGCCTCATTGTGCAAGCTTGACTGAGACCGCAGTCTAATAAAAGGAATTCCTCAACAGGTGTTCTTTCTGGACAGTTGGCGAGAACAGTTGACTTTGCTTGATTGACATCTTGAAATGCTGGAAATATATTGTTCCTTCTGTGATCTCTTTTGTCAATGTTGCAATGCTTATTTTCACAAGATTAAGAGATGTGAAGTACTTGACCAAATCGGGGGCGTCGCCACTTTTGCGAAGCTCCACCCCTCCAAAGCGGCATACTCGGAGAAAATGGGGCAACTATTTCACGGGCCGGGTCCACTAACGGGCTCCACCTTGCAGCATGGCGCGGTCGCTGCCGTGCGCAAATGCGGCCATGGAATGGGCAATTCTCTGGTACATATCGGCAGCTAGAGCCGGGTACGCCGCCGGCATGCTAGCCCCCCGCAAAATGGGGAATTGTTGGCCGATGTACGCCATTTTTTTCTGGCATCACCGTTCCCAAGCCAGCACGGGAACATAGCCCCAGAATCGGCCAATCTAGCCCGTGGATTTCCATGGCAGCAAAATCGGTACCTCACCTGGACCGATTCAGCTACTGTTGAGGGGCTGCACCAATGCCATGTGGAACACAATTGATTCCAATGAGAAATGGTGATAGATTCGCTAGTTTTGTGATCGACAAGCAGGAAGCTGACAAGCTGCAACCGCATATACACACTTCACTCGCCACACGCACCATCCCAGCCAACAAGATGGCAGTGAGGAGAGCAGATCCGTGATTCACCGACGGCGAGCTGGAGACCCTCCTGGACACGGTGGAGGAGGGGTAGATGAACCTGTACACCGGCCCGGGAAGGAGGCTGCCAATCGCAGCCATTCGCGTGCCTGGGTGCAGGTGGCAGAGGCGGTCAGCAGCGTGGCAACACCGTCCTGACCGGCCAGCAGTGCCAGAAGAAACTGCACGCCCTCTTCAGAGTGGCCAGACACCCATAACCCTACATTCCCCCAAACCCAGAGGGCAATGGAACCCCACCCTACACCACATGCCGGCATTCATACCCGCCACCATGGCCGGGTGCCCTGGACACTGAGGCCACCAGTTGCCCACCCCCTGGGCTGCATGTGTCAGACCTTCAAACACTGTGAAGGTCGCCTAGAACCACCGGGAGCGGGAGAAGCCTGGAGGGGGACTGCTGGACCTACACCCACATACCCTGGCAGAGCAAAGGGTCCTGAGCGTACACGGAAGAAAGGGACGTCGGCTGCATGAAAGAAATGGAGGTCGCCGGAGTGGAGACCAGCTGTGGGTGAGAAAGTGAGACCCTGCTGAGTTGCGGTTCTCCGTGACACGTGTGTCAATACCCCCCCACCACCCTCACACCATCCTCACCCATACACAACCCTCCCACAACCCTCCCCATCACCTCCACCCTCACCATCACCCCAAACCTCCTCACCCCCAACCTCACCCCCCAACCCTCACCATCACCCCCACCCTCATCATCACACCCACCCTCACCATCACCCCAACCCTCCTCACCCCCAACCTCACCCCCAACCCTCACCATCACCCCCACCCTCACCATAAGCCCCCACCCTCCTCACCCCCAACCTCACCATCACCCCCACCCTCACCATCACCCCCACCCTCCCAACCCCCAACCTCACCCCTCCAACCCTCACTATCACCCCCACCCTCACCATCACCCCCACCCTCCTCACCCCCAACCTCACCCCCCCAACCCTCACCATCAACCCCACCCTCACCATAACCCCCCACCCTCCTCACCCCCAACCTCACCATCACCCCCACCCTCATCATCACACCCACCCTCACCATCACCCCCACCCTCACCCCCCAACCCTCACCATCACCCCCACCCTCACCATCACCCCCACCCTCCTCACCCCCAACCTCACCCCCCCAACCCTCACCATCACCCCCCAACCTCACACCCCAACCCTCACCATCACCCCCCAAACTCACCATCACCCCCCCAACCCTCACCATCACCCCCCAACCTCACCCCCCAACCCTCACCATCACCCCCACCCTCATCATCACACCCACCCTTACCATCACCCCCACCCTCACCCCCCAACCCTCACCATCACCCCCACCCTCACCATCACCCCCACCCTCCTCACCCCCAACCTCACCCCCCCAACCCTCACCATCACCCCCCAACCTCACACCCCAACCCTCACCATCACCCCCCAACCTCACCATCACCCCCCCCAACCCTCACCATCACGCCCAGACCACCCTCACTCCCACACCACCCTCACCGTCACCGTCAGCCTCACCCCCACCCTCATCACCCCCTCACCACCACCCTCAACACCCCTCACCACCCCTTCACCCACCTCAACACTCCCTCACCTCACCCCAAACCTCACCCCTAACTTCAGCACCCCCACTCCCCCTGGCTCGTGGTCTAATCATGCATCTTGCCTCGTGTCTTGCAGGAGATGGGCAGGTCCATCTGGTGTCCCCCGTCCCGGCAGTGCCACAGCTGGAGCCCCCCCCCCCCATGGGCCGAGCAGGGATGAGGAGAGCAGCTCGGACGGCAGCCCTCGACCCAAGACGCAGTAGGCCCTGGAGCCCGTCACAGCTGTCTCCCACACCCTCCACCATCGCAGAGACACTCACCTCACCTGGGCACTTCAAGGAAGAAGGTCCTGGGACACTATCAGGTGCGAACCCAGCACTGATCCCTGTGGTACACCGCTGGTAACTGGTGTCCAGTCTGAAAATTTTCCATCCACCACCACCATCTGCCAAATTTGAATGCGGATTACAGGGTCAACGGCAGGATTCTGAGGAATGTGGAGGAACAGAAAGATCTTGGGGTTCACGTTCACAGATCTCTGAAGGTTGCCACTCAAGTGGATAGAGCCGTGAAGAAGGCCTATAGTGTGTTAGAGTTTATTAACAGGGGGTTTGAGTTTAAGAGCTGTGGGGTTATGCTGCAACTGTACAGGACCCTGGTGAGACAACCACACAGCTGCTCCGAAACATCAGGTGTGGGACGGATGGTTCTGAGGGCAGGTGGATCCCAGGAACTAGCTGCCGGCCAGATGGGTTTTGGGTTTCTGGAAAGGACAGTCCCATCAATTGTGGTGATGCAGTCATGGACTGCATTAGGGGATTACGGGGAGCATCGCTTGCAGGAGCAGGAGGTGGTGCTGACCATGCATGCCACCCAGGCCAAAACCGCATCAGTGGCGTCCACAGTTGTGACATTGGGGGTGACGGTGTTGGCTATGGATCAGTATGTCCAAGGCCTGGGGGATTCTATGCAGGCGCTGACCGAGACCCAGGACTAGGCTGCCCTCTCACAGGCAGCCACCTGGAGAGCCACCTGAAAATCGCAGTGGAATTCCTGAGCGTGGCCCAGTCACAGGAGGCCTATGGCTGGGAGCGTCAGTGGCATTGCCCAGGCACTGGCCAACATGGCGCAGACACAGAGGGAGGTGGCCCAGTCCCAGAGGGAGATGGTGCAGTCACTGATGTGACTCAGAAAATGCAGAAGGTGGTGGTACAGTCAATGCATGATGTGGCACAGTCCCAGACGGAGATGGTCCACTCCCTGTGCGTGCTCCATTGTCGCGAGCATGCAGAACCTGGTTGAGACCAGAGTGTGCCTCCAGGTGGCAGGGAGCCTTAGTGGATAACTCTGCTCGCACTCACATCCCATGGAGTAGCGCGGGGGCCATCAAGCACCCCGAGGGAGCAGGAGGTGATGGGGCCCAAGTCGGTGACTCCCGCAGGGGAGATGCGGAACACCCCAGCATTGCAGACTAGCCCCCTCCTGTCCCTGGCGCATCTGGTGAGCAATGGGCAGAACAGGGAGGCACCACGCCACCTGGGACACCCGAGCAGCAGCCGGGCCCATCCAGGCCTGGTCGCTCCAGAAGACGGCCACCAACATCAGGAGTCACAGCAAGCCACCTCCACTGCTGCTGTACCATCTGAGGATCCACCAAGATGAAGCATTGGAGACCGTAAGGCCAGGAAGTTAGACACTATTTTAAGTTGGCACAGGTGCAGGGTACAGTTTAGTTATAGGGGCTTGGGCACAAATCTGTATACACTTTGTCACATTAAACACCTGTTCACACTGTTCCAACCTGCCTCAGTTCACTGCCAGATGGGTGTGAGAGGTGGCTGGTCCGGGCTGGCCAGAGGGGGGGGGGGGGGGGGGGCTGGGGAATGGGCGGATGCTGTGGGTGGCCTGGGCTTCCCCCCCCCCCCCCTTCCCCCACCCCCCTGCCTGACCTTACCCACCATCGTCACCCCAGAAATTCAATGGCACGGTGTGATGGAATGGCCGGCTTGCATGCAGGGGTCACTCAGATGGATGGTGGAAAGTGCTACCGTGGGCAGGAGTCAGGCATTGTCAAACGATGTGGAGCACCAGAGCTCATCATAGAGCGGATTGTCATCATCCTCTATTGCATGGACCGGACCCGATGTTACTGCCAACCCAGGGCCTGCATCCTGTTGTGCGGCAGATATGTATCATGGAGGGAGTTACAGGCAGGGGGGTGGTCCGGGTAGGGGGGGTGGGATGCGTTGTCCGTGCCCCAGGTCAGTGTCCACTCCCCAGGTCGGTGAACCTGGAGGCGATCAGAGCGTCTCCGTGCGATGGCCCTGACGCACACATCATGCAGCCCTCCTTGCCTGCCTGGGCTCCATGTCCATGTCCTGCCCATCCTCGCCCTATTCCGCATTCTCCCCTTTCAGTTTGTGTAGAGCGGCCTGTCATCTTCAGGTGCTTGGAGGGGGGCATGGATCCTGGCAAACACCGCTGGACCCGGGACATATCGGTAATGGTGGCAGACCCCGCTGCCTGGGCATCCTGGTTGACTTGGTCCTCTTTGAAGTGGATATATTGAGCCGCCTGGGAATATAGGGCCTCCGTGACAGCTCGGATGCACCTGTGTACCGAGGTCTGTGGTTTCCCGGACAGATCCCCACCCGGCGGAAGGAAAGACTCCATCGCGTAAAAGTTCAGAGGCGGCCGTCACCTTGACGGTCACCGGAAGTGGATGTCCTCCCCCATTCCCCTACAATGCCAGGTGTGCCATAATCTAGCAGATGTGGAGCACTGTCTCTCTGCTCATCCAGAGGTTTCGATGGTATGGCCAGTCCGGCAGGTCTTCGAATGAGAGGCGGCGGTATACGTGAAGCCTCATAGGGCACCTCCTCCTCCTCGGCCTGTTGGGCAGCCATACCTCCAGCCTGTGCGGCCGTCACCTGTCCCTCTCTAGCCTGTTCCTCAGCAGCCCGGTCTGCAGCCCATCCTCTGCAGCCCGTTCCTCTGCAGGCAGTTTCTCTACTGGCCGCCCTGTTGCTGCCTGCACCACTGCTGCAGCTTCCCTCGCCGCTCTGAGCAGCTCCCCCTCACGTGGCCGCAGGGCATCCCACAGAGCTGCGACCATCAGCAGGGCGGCCTCCATTGCTGGTTAAATGCCAAACGCCATTGTCTGCAGGGGGTGAAAGGCCAACATATTAGCATGGTGCGTACTCTCGTGCCCAACCAGGTTCGATGGTCTACACGGTGTCCCCGGTTGGCAGTGTGGGCTCCGCCCCCTGCATGTCCCTCCCCCACCCCTCACCTCTGCCCCATCGGTGCCTCTGGTCCTGGTGCCCGTCCCTGCTGCCAGGGGTGCCATTAGCTGGCACTGCTCTCACTGGGGGCTGCTGTGTGTGGCCCCAGGTGGTCGGCCGGTAGGTGCCGCCGGTTGGGCGGGATGTTTGGGGCCCGGGGAGAGGGGCTGTGTGCCGGGGGGGGGGGCATACACCCTGGCCCCTGTTTCTATACAGTGACATGTATGGGGGGGGGTCAGTGGTTGCGCTGCAAGATGGCCACCGTAATGGCGGTTGGCCCCTGTCCTACGGGGGGGGGCACCCCAGCTGTTCGGCCCGTTTCCCCCCCCCCCCCCCCCCCCCCCCCCCCCCCCTTCCCCGGCCCCGGCAGTTGCAGTCATTCCACTCTGTATCTTACCTCCTCTCTCTCTCTCGCTCAGCAGCCATGACGACAGGTTCATGATTTTTGAGACCACAAGTGAACCACGCCGTCGGGAACTCAGCCCATCGGAGGCGGTGAATATCAGAGGCTCCGGAGAATAGGGGCCGCGATTCTCCCAAAGGGAGACAAAGTGCCGAGGCCGGAGTGGAAACCGGAGTGTTTCACTCCGGCGTCGGAGGCCGCTCCTCGCCCCCTATTCTCTCCCCCCCCCGGGGGCTAGGAGCGGTGGCGCGTCAATCTGGCGCGCCGGGCCTTGGTGCCCATGTCAAAGCGGCGTCGCCTGAATGACGCGGCATCGCCTAAATGACGTCACCCGCGCATGCGCGGTTGCCGTCCTCCCCTCCGCCGCCCCACAATACATGGAGGATTGATCTTGCGGGGCGGCGGAGGGAAAAGAGTGCGTCTTTCAGAGACGCCGGCCCGATGATCGGTGGGCACCGATTGCGGGCCAGACCCCTCCTAAGCACCTCCCTGGTGCTCGATCCTCCCTCCGCCCCCCACAGGCCCCACACGCAGCGGTCAAGCGTTGTTCACGCTGGCAGCGACCAGGTGTGGTTGGCGCCGGCGTGAACCGGTCGGATTAGGCAGGCTGCTGTGCCCATCCGGGCTGGAGAATCGCCGCTCGACTGGAGCGGCGATTCTCCGAGCGGCCTGTCGCAAAACGCGACACGCCGTTTTGGGGGGTTGGGAGAATCGAGTGCCAGGGCGGCGTGGCGTGAATTGCCCGGCACTCCCGCGATTCTCCCACCCGGTGTGGGGGTCGGAGAATCGCGCCCAAGGTGTCTGGTACCGCTAATGATATGCCTACTGTACGTAATCGCCGCGTGGCGAGCGACGCATTTACGCCATTTTCGGGGTGCCGGAGCATCCCAATTTGGCGTCAAACTGATGCCTTCCGCGATTTTGGCGTCGGAGGCTATTCTCCGCCCAATCGCGTTTCGCGTTTTGGGCATCGGCAAGCGGAGAATCACGCCCATGGTTTGAATGCTTTCAAATGGAAACTAGATGGCGACATGAAAGGGAAGAGAGAGATGGGCTGAAAGGCAGAAATGAGGCAGAGGGAATAGGAGAAGATTGATGTGGAATATAAACACCAACATAGACTAGCTGATAGAATGACTGGTGTCTGCTGTATGTACCCTGTAATCGGAAATATATTAATCAATTTTGTCACTTAATGCATTGTGCAACATTCATTTGGACTTCAATTACTTGCATGTGTAAACCAAAGACTTGGCTATACTTGTATTGATTGCTGAAGTTTTAAATTTATACAGAAAGAGCATAAATGCAAAATCTGCTTTTAAGAATGCATCATGATGGGAAATGATGAATATGCATTTGTGAATCACAACCTACATGCTACGTTAATGTGCAAGGCCCACAAAGTAAAAGGTGGCCCCATGGGACTGATGGTCCTCCAATCTTTCCAGGAACCACACCTAAAGTTTCACTGCCAGAGATCCCGGGCAACCCTTTGATGAAATGTGAAGGAAACGCCGTCATAGCCAAGAAAAAGAGAAGCAAAAACAAAGAAGCAATTGATCAAAAAAATAACTTTTATAGTACGTGGAAAAATATTTGGATTGTAAACATAATGAATGTTAAACGATGGGAAGATAAATGATGTGTTCTCTGCATAACTGGTGACCTTAAAGTATATGTGAAAATTCCCAAAAAGTAATTGAATGTTGCAATATTATTTCTGAATGCTCAAATGCACCATTAAAAAAAACCCTCTATAAATGAGTGCATATTCCAGTTAAATATATATGACATTAAACATGATGGCAAATCGGGAACTTTGAGGTGAAATAAAAAAACATTTAAAAAATAAGGTTACAGCCACACTATGGCTCCGCACTCACTCCGGTTCGGAGAATAGCGGGCCGCGCAAATTTTCACGGCGACGCAGGTCCGACGCCCTCCCGCTATTCTCCGAACCCCACACAAACTACACGTCGGGATTCCCGGCAAAGGCCTCGAAGGCGCCCCCGACACGACCAGAATCGCTACTTATTGGCCCCCCGCTATTCTCCGGCCCGGATGGGCCGAAGTCCCGACGTCATCACGCAATGTTTTCACACCGGCCAACACACCTGCTTTTCAAGTTCGTCAACCAGTCGGGCTGGCTGACGAGAGCTTCGAGTAGGTGAGCGCACCGCTCAGCGCACAGCTCAGCGCACTGCTGCAGTCTGGCCACAACGGGGAAGGCATCCCTGAGAACGGGAGGGGGGTCCAGAGCAGGGGGCAGTGGGGGAGACGGAGGGGGGGAGTGGGGGAGACGGAGGGGGGAGTGGGGGAGATGGAGGGGGGAGTGGGGGACACAGAGGGGTGAGTGGGGGAGACGGAGGGGGGAGTGGGGGAGACGGAGGGGGGAGTGGGGGAGACGGAGGGGGGGAGTGGGGGAGACGGAGGGGGGAGTGGGGGACACTGAGGGGGAGTGGGGGAGATGGAGGGGGGAGTGGGGACACTGAAGTGGGGGCGTAGTGGTGGAGACGGATGGGGGGAGTGGGGGAGACTGAGGGGCGGAGAGTGGGGGAGGACGGCGGGGTGGAAGTGGGGGAGACGGAGGGGGAGTGGGGGAGACTGAGGGGGGGGGAGTCCGTGTGGGAGAACGGTGAGGTGAGGGGAGTGGGGGAGGACTGAGGGGAGAGTGGGGGAGCCGGAGGGGGGCGTGTGGGACACCTGAGGGGGGTGGGGAGACGGAGGGGGAGATGGGGCGAGATGGAGGGGGAGTGGGGAGCCGGAGGTGCGGGAATGGGGGACACTGAGGTGGGAGTGGGGAGGACGGAGGGGGGTTGTGGGGGAGACAGAGGGGGAGTGGGGACATGAGGGGGAGTGGGGGAGACGGAGGGGGGAGTGGGACGACGGAGGGGGGAAGTGGGGAGACTGAGGGGGGAGTGGGGGACACTGAGGGGGGAAATGGGGGAGACGGGGGAATGGGGGAGACTGAGGGGGGAGTGGGGGAGACGGAGGGGGGAATGGGGGACACTGAGGGGGGGAGTGGGGGAGACGGAGGGGGGGAGTGGGGGAGATGGAGGAGGAGTGGGGGACACTGAGGGGGGGCAGTGGGGGAGACGGAGGGGGGAGTGGGGGAGACGGAGGGGGGAGTGGGGGAGACGGAGGGGGGAGTGGGGGAGACGGAGGAGGAGTGGGGGACATGAGGGGGGGAGTGGGGGAGATGGAGTGGGGAGTGGGGGAGACTGAGGGGGGAGTGGGGAGACTGAGGGGGGGAGTGGGGGAGACGGAGGGGGGAGTGGGGACACTGAGGGGGGAGTGGGGGAGACGGATGGGGGAGTGGGGGAGATGGAGGGGGCAGTGGGGGAGACGGAGGGGGGGAGTGGGGGAGATGGAGGGGGGAGTGGGGGAGACTGAGGGGGGAGTGGGGGAGACGGAGGGGGAGTGGGGGACACTGAGGGGGGAGTGGGGGAGACTGAGGGGGGAGTGGGGGAGACGGAGGGGGGAGTGGGGGAGACGGAGGGGGGTGAGTGGGGTTGGGGGGGGGTAGGGAGAGAGTGACCCGTCCAACCCCGGTTACAAAATGTCTGCCACCATGCCATGGTGTGCCAGGTCACGAGGACACGGCCGCTGGTTCCCCTGTGGCTTACAGCCACAGGCCACTGACGCACTGGTGAAGGATGTAGTTTACTGCCCGTTGGATGCAGGAAAGTGACATGGGGTTAGGCTGCCCGCGTGTCAGCAGCGCGACCAGGCCACCGGGACACACAGGTATCCCGTGGCAGGCCGGCTGCCGAGGTGTCGACTAACGTCCGTCTAACATGTCCCGTTTCTCTGCCCCCACCACCCTTCTGTAGGTTAGCACAATGTCTGCTGAACAGAACGGCTATGTTCTGCGCAGTGGTTGGGGCCGCTGCACTGCATTTGGAGATAGCAGCAGCATCCACAGCCACAACCCGCAGTGGATGCAGGGCCAGCTGCAGCAGCAGAGGAGAAGGGCCGAGGAGTTGCCAGTCGTCGAGCAGCATGGGGGGGAGGAGGAGGAGAGGAGGAGAGGAGAGAGTGAGGGTGCAGCCACGGCGCCAGAGGCGACGACCAAGGCCGAGGGTGTACCGTGCCCGGATCTCTTTCCTAACAATAACGAACATCACCTGCAGGAGGAGACTCCGGCTGAGTAGGCGGACGGTGATACATATCGTCTCACCTCGTGGCGCACCTCGCCCCACGTGGAACGGGGGGAGGACACGCGATCCCGGTTGCCATCAAGGTGACGGTCGCTCTGAACTTCTATGCGACCGGCTCCTTCCAGTCTCCGAGCGGGGACCTCTCCGGGATCTCCCAGTCATCGGTGCACAGGTGCATCCGGGATGTGACCGACACCCTCTATGCCATCGCGGACCGCTACATTACCTTTCCCGAGGACCAAGCAAGTCAAGACTCACGAGCTCATGGATTTGCCAGCGTGGCCGGGATACCGATGGTGCAGGGGACAATCGATTTTGTTCACGTCCCCATGCGCCCGCCTGCAGGGGACAGGGAGGTCTTCACAAACAGGAAGGGGACATACTCCATGAATATCCAGGTGGTATGCGACCCCCACATGAGGATCATGAATGTCTGTGCAAGGTTCCCAGGGAGTGTGCATGACTCCTACACTGGCGCAGTCGTTCATCCCTGCGATGTTTGAGGGACGTCCCCCCCGGCTGAGGGCTGGTTGCTAGGCGACAGGGGTTATCCGCTGAGGTCTTGGCTGATGACGCCTATATGGAGGCCTCAGACCAATGCGGAAACCCGATACAACGAGGCCCATGCAGCAACTAGGGGTGTGGTGGAGCGTTGCCTTGGCCTCCTGAAGATGAGATTCAGGTGCCTGGACCGCTCCGGAGGGGCCCTGCAGTACCAACCCGACAGGGTCGCTCGCATTGTTGTGGTCTGCTGTGCGCTGCACAACATCGCGATGCAGATGGGAGATGACCTGCTGCAGGAGGCGGAGGGAGAAGCCAGTGGCAGTGGTGCCAGCACAGAGGAGGAGGAGGAGGAGGGAGGAGGAGGAGGAGGGAGGAGAGGGAGGAGGAGGAGGCTGGCGGAGTGGCGGGCGCAGCACGCAGACACGACCCTGGTGCTGGTGATGTCCAGGAGGCGGCACAACGGACCCGGCGAGGACGGCGGGCACGCGACGCCTTGGTGGCAGCACGGTTCACGCGTCGTATGCGACGTCCCCGCTGAACACCAAACCACCACCTGCATCGCTAGTCGTGCAGAGGGTCAACACACAACTGCCACCACCACAACCCCCCCCCCCCCCCCCCCCCCACCCCCTCTCAGTGTACACTGCTCCACTTCGACATCACCCTTACCACTGGGTCCAGACGGTATGGCACAACATTGATGGCTGTGTCAGCGGGTGTGATCAGTGCCATGTGGAATGATGACAGCCCGCTTTGCGAAGAGCTGTGAGCTCAGAATCGTTAGAGAGAGTCTGACACATGGCAATAGCTGAACACATACCTTGGTGGCCGCTGAGATCATCACGGACACTCCATCACGTGCCCGCGTGGGCTAGCTGTGGGAGGGGGTGGGGGGGAAGGGACTGCACACCCGGCACCGAAGTTTCATCGCTCGTCAACCCCAGCGACACTCGGTCACCATCACGATTCCTGTGGCTGTGGAACAATCACACGGTATTACAAGTAAGGTGTGCGTTTAATGTGAACAAAAATTTACAGGTGCCCTAAACCCCTACAACTAAACTGTGCCCTTCACCCGTGCCAACTTACTCAGTGTCTCTCTTTGTTGCCTTACGGGCCCTACCACTACGTCTAAGTGATTCCCCAGATGATACAGCAGGAGTGGAGGAGGACTGTTGCGAATCGTCCTCTTCGACTTGTTTCTCCTTCGGCAAGCGTTTCCTGGGGCGACCCGGCCTTGATGGGCCAGGCTGCTCTGCGGGCATCTTGGGTGACGTTGTGCCACCCTGCTCTGCCTGCTGCCCACCCGATGCACCAGGAATGGGACGGAGGGAGGCCGAGAATTCCGGGACGTCCCGTGATGGAATTAATGGGCCGGGCCCCGAAACCTCCTCTTCCCTCGGGGAGTCCGGTGGTCCCCGGGCCTCACTTTGGGACAGAGGTGCGAGCGGGGAGGTGCCCCGTCGCGCCACCGACACCTGGCACTGCCAGTCCTGGAGGCATGCAACGGTATCCACCAGGATCCGAAGGTTTGCAGAGACGGAGTCCAGGGAGTTAGACATTCCCGCCAGGGACTGTGCGATCTCAACCTGTGAGTGCACGACACCATCCAGCACATGTGTCAGGCGGTTGATGCTCTCCATGACTGACTGCTGTGACTGTGCCATGGCGTGCTGAGACTCGGCCAAGGCCCGCAGGGCGCCGGCAATGTCGTTTTGGCTCTGGCGCATTGCTGCCTGTGAGAGGGCAACCCTGTCCAGGGCCGAGGATGACGCGTGCACGTTAAGCCCAACGCCTTGCATAACCTGACCCATTGCCTCCACCGCGGATGCCACCCGTGCGGTGTCGGCCTGGGTTGCTGCCATGAGCAGCACCATTCCCTGCTCGTGGATGCGGTTTGACTCCTCTAACAGCGTCTGCAGAGTCTGGAAGACAGCCCTCATCCCGTCATTGTTTCCCTGGGTTTCGTGATGCATTGGCTGTGCGGGTGGGTTGAGAAACTCCAGGAACTCGGAAAACGTCTGGGATCCAGCTGCATGCTGGGCCTAGCCTGGCCTCCGCCAGTCCGGGCCCTCGGCTGCTCCGACCTCCACCTGCTGTACCTGCTCAGCTGTGATGTGCGACCCAGACTGTGACCCAGGAGCCTCATCACTAAATAGCCCAACCGGGGTGAGTGTCTCTGGGTTGGTGGATGGTGTGGGAGATAGCTGTGCCGCAAGCTCGAGGTCGTCTTGGGTTGACGCCTCCTCTGTGTCATCGGCCCGCTGAGAGGCCGCAGGGCGTTCACGGGCCATTTCTCTCTCTTGCCTCTGGGCGTCCTGCTCCACGAGTCGGTTGGGGAGGATGGGACTCCCCGCTGATCGGGCACCCTATGTCGTGCGGCCCTGGGTGAGGTGGGGGTAGATGCCTGTGTCTGCCTGGAGGCAGACGGCCCTGGTCGTTCGGCATCACGTCCTAGGGAAGAGAATGAAACGGGTTATTTAGATTCGCTCGGCCGGGCGCTGGACGGTCCCAGTGGGCAGGTTGTGAAGGGACAGAGGATGGGGGAGGTGTCCAAGTGGGCAGAGTTTGTGAAGGGACAGAGGATGGGGGAGGTGTCCAAGTGGGCAGGGTGTGTGAAGGGACAGAGGATGGGGGAGGTGTCCAAGTGGGCAGGGTGTGTGAAGGGACAGAGGATGGGGGAGGTGTCCAAGTGGGCAGAGTGTGTGAAGGGACAGAGGATGGGGGAGATGTGCAAGTGGGCAGGGTGTGTGAAGGGACAGAGGATGGGGGAGGGGGGGGTTGTTTGTCATGCAGGATTGTCTCACTTGTTGCAGCTCCGCCAACCTCGCATTGCGCGATCTCCCGGGTGGCAGATTCCACAACAAGGTCCAGTGCCCTCTGCTCAAACATGGTGAGGGGGCGCAGGATGGGCGAACCCCCTCCAGTCTTGTTCCGCTCACGGGTGTTGTGAGCGGTCTTGTCCTGTTGGGGGAGGGGGCATAGGTAGATCATTACAATACGGCAGGTATCAGCAGGCCGTTCAGATACTGGCACAGTTTGGGGGTCAAGTTGTAATAAGACCATTGCATCTCTCCACGGGGGCCAGAGCGCTGGGTCTGTGACTACTTTGTGAACCACCCTCAACTCACTCTGCCCCAATCCCCCTCCACCCCCCGTGCTGGGGGGGGGGGGGGGGGGGGGGGGGGGGGGGGGAGGGTGATTAAGTAAAGGGGGGGAGGGATGGTTGTCGCCCGGGGGCACCCTCTTGGTACTTACCCTGGCAGCCCTGGTGAGGTCGTGCATCTTCTTGTGACATTGGTCTGCAGAGCGAGGGGTCTGCCCCACAGCACTGACGGCAGCAGCCACCTCACGCCAGGCCTGGCGCACCGTGCTGGCAGGGTGGCGATGCCCTCTAATGATGATGCCCCTCCTCTGCTTGATTGATTCGAGCAGCATCTCCACGTCAGCCTCAACGAATCGCGGGGCTGCTCTCCTTTGCTCTGACATCCTGGCCTAGTTTCTGTGCTCGCCCGCGCCCTTTTACAGCGTCGGGCGGCGTCACGTGGGCGTGTTAGTTGCGCGCCGCGTTCCGGCGTCATCGCGCACGTGATTGACGCGGCCCCGATCCTAGCCCATTTCCCGGACGTGAATACCTCGGGAAATGGGCCGTGTCGGGCCGTCGCAAAAGTCGGCCGTTTTCACGGCCAACTTCGCGATTTTCCGCGGGCGCGGAGAATCGTGCCCATGATGTATTGGTACAGTCTCATGCTATTATCATCCCAGGAATTGAACTGTTCCTCCCAGGATTACTCTCAGAATGCAATGGCACATGAGCTTATTCCAGCCCACCGTTGTTCCTGTTAATAGTGAACGGACAGGAGATATGCAAAGGGGGGTTCCCATGGACAGTCCTGGGAACAGACTGCTGGTCCTACTTTCTCAGCAAGTTAAATAAATTATAGGTCCAATATTGCATGATACTGTGAATCACTTTCAAATATCGCCTGCTGGATTCTCCGTCGGCGGGATCCGTAGGTTTCCCGAAGGAGTGGGTCGGCCACAATGGGAAACCTCATTGGCCGGCTGCCGGAACGGATGGATCCGCTGCCGGTGGATGAGTGCCGCACCGGAAAACGGGGCTGGCTGGGAAGGAGACTCCCGCCCCACATCTGAGGCCTGAATAATGACTTCAGGTATGCTACAAAGAATCTCGTAAGTGTGTGTTTGTCATAATTACCAGAAAGCCAAACACTGGAACAATTGGGCTTCACATTGATTTGCAATACTGATGCACTGACACAAGGCCGCATGTGGCTATACCACATTGCAGTGTTCACAAATTCTGACATATTAGGGACATTTTGGGAAGTGTTCCACTCAGTATAGGGCCTTGCTTGATGGGTTCATGGATCAGAGAATTAACTTTCACATGGTCAGTGACTGAATAGTTCGAAGTGTTGTGAAAGTGAGCCACACTGCTCTTCTGACTCAAATCTGGGGCGGAATTCTCCGCTCCCGCGCGGCATCGGGAAGGCCGTCGTGAACTCGGCCGAGTTTCACGACGGCTCTACACGGCCTGTTTCCCGAACGATTCTGGCCCCAGAAATGGGCTAGGAGCGGGGCCCAGGGAAACACTTGGGGAATGACGGCAAAAGCCTGCTAACCCCGAATGACGCCAGAATGGCGCCCGAGTGACGCCGCTCCGCATCTTAAAAAGGCGCGAGCGACCAAAACAAGTGAGGGCCTGACAATGACGGAGCCACGGAGTGCTGCGCTGAGGTTCGGGGAGACTGACCTCGAGACCCTCCTCGATGAGGTGGAGCAACGGAGGGGCATCATCTGCCCTAGAAGAGGGCATCGCCACCCTGCCAGCATTGTGCGACGGGCCTGGCGTGAGGTGGGCACGGCAGTCAGTGCTGTGGGGCAGACCCCTCGGTCCGGGGAGCAGTGCCGGAAGAAGCTCCACAACCTCACCAGGGCTGCCAGGGTAAGTGCCAAGAGGGTGCCGCCGGGTCACAAACCCCCCCCCCCCCCCAATGTCCCTCATCACCCACCTCCCCCCTGGGCACGAGGGGAAGGGGGAGGGGGGGCCAGAGTGAGTGGAGGGTGGTTAACAAAGTTGTCACAGACGCACATGAGCCCTGCGACCCCCTGGAGAGATGCCATGGTGTAGCTACAACTTCCCCCCCACTCTGTGCCAATATCTGAATGCCCTGATGTTCCCTGCCGAATTGTGATGATCTATCCATGCCCCCCCCCCACCAACAGGACAAGACTGCTCACAACAACCGGGAGCGGAACAGGACCGGAAGGGGTTCACCCATCATGCACCCCCTGACATTCTTTGAAGAGGGGGCACTGGACCTCGCTGGGGGACCTGGCACCCAGGAGGTCACGCAATGCGAGGTTGGAGGTGCAGAACTAAGTGAGACAACCCTGCATGACAACCCCCCCCAGCCCATCCTCTGTCCCCTCACACTCTACCCACTGGACCCCCCATCCTCTGTCCCCTCACACTCTACCCACTGGACCCCCCATCCTCTGTCCCCTCACACTCTACCCATTGGACCCCCCATCCTCTGTCCCCTCACACTCTACCCACTGGACCCCCCATCTTCTGTCCCCTCACACTCTACCCACTGGACCCCCCATCCTCTGTCCCCTCACACTCTACCCACTGGACCCCCCATCCTCTGTCCCCTCACACTCTACCCACTGGACCATCCTACGCCCGGCCGAGCGTGTCTAACTAACCCCGTATTATTCTGTTCCCTAGGGCGTGCTGATGAACGTCCAGGGCTGTCTGCTGCCACACACAGGCGCCCATCTGCCACGACCACCGCACCCAGAGCCGCACGCCAGAGGGTGGCAGGAGGTCAGCCAGGAGTGCCATCCACCCAACCCCGGACCCCCGAGCAGGACGCACAAAGGACGGCGACACACTCAACAGAGTCACCTGAGGGAGAACCAGACTTGGGCCGCGTGCAGCCTGTGCTCGAATATGACTGGAACGAGGACACAGCTGATTTTATGACGGACGAGGACCTACAGCTTGCAGCACTGCTGTCTCCCACACCATCCACCATCACAGAGACACTCACCTTGGTTGAAAATTAAGTGATGAGGCTCCTGGGTCACGGTTTGGTGTGCACCACATAGCCGGGCCGGTACAGCAGGTGGAGATCGGAGCAGCCGAGGGGCTGGACGGTCGGAGGGCAGCCCAGGCCCAGCATTCAGCTGGCTCCCAGATGTTTCCCGCGCTCCTGGATTTACTCGACCCACGTGGACAGCCGATGCATTTCGAAACCCAGGGACACAATGACGGGATGAGGGCTGTCTTTCAGCAGCTGCAGACGCAGTTAGAGTAGTCAAACCGCGTCCAGGAGCAGGGAGTGGTGCCGCTCATGGCAGCCACCCAGGCCGACACAGCACGGGTGGCGTCCGCGGTCGAGGCAATTGGTGAAACGGCCATGGGTCAGGTTCTGCAAGGTGTTGGGCTTAATGTGCATGCGTCATCCTCGGCCCTGGACAGGGTTGCCCTCTTGATGAACCATCAATTGGACGGGATACACGATGAAGATCCAAACTGTGGCTTTAATCAGCTAGTTGTTAGCCCGGTGGTCGACTACAGAGAAAGGCCGACCGCCGGGAAACCTGGGAACTTATACCCCGCCTCGGAGGCGGGGTCTACTTGCCTCTCGACCAATTGGTGAGCAGTCACATGACTAGTCCCAGCCAATCAGACGAGAGGCACATGACCAGCCAGAGCCAATGGGAAACCAATGCTCTGCACCAATGGCAGTGCTCCCACTCATATCACCACATTCACCTCTTGTGGAGAAAGAAGGCGGAAGGGGTTGCGAGAGGAAGAGAGAGAGGGGGGGGTCTGAGGACTGGTGGTATGAGTAGAGATAATCGAGAAGATATGGCTGCCCACTGGCTCGTGGCAAAATAAACAATACTACATACTACATTAGGATGCAAAAAAAATTACAATAGAGTCCAATAAAGTCCCATGGTTGCATCAGATGGTCATGATCAGCCTGTCGGGTGCCCGTGGTGTTCTGGTGGACCGTTGCAGTGGAGCCGGTGACGTTGGGCCGATGGTCGTCCTTGCCTCAGGAAACGTCGGTCGTAGATGTCTGTCCGTACCCCGGGCCGGTGGTGGAGATGCTGTAATTGGGGAAGAGGGGGTATACGCGCTGGGTCGTGGGGGCGCGGGGGGCGCTGGGGGGAATTGGGGTTGGGGGGGAGGTGTAAGGTTTTGGTCTCCTTACTTGAGAAAGGACATACTGGCACTGGAGGGTGTGCAGAGGAGATTCACTCGGCTAATCCCAGAACTGAAGGGGTTGGATTATGAGGCGAGGTTTAGTAAACTGGGACTGTACTCGTTGGAATTTAGAAGGATGAGGGGGGATCTTATAGAAACATTTAAAATTATGAAGGGAATAGAAAGGATAGATGCGGGCAGGTTGTTTCCACTGGCGGGTGAAAGCCGAACTAGGGGACATAGCCTCAAAATAAGGGGAAGTAGATTTAGGACTGAGTTTAGGAGGAACTTCTTCACCCAAAGGGTTGTGAATCTATGGAATTCCTTGCCCAGTGAAGCAGTTGAGGCTCCTTCATTACATGTTTTTAAGGTAAAGATAGATAGTTTTTTGCAGAATAAAGGGATTAAGGGTTATGGTGTTCGGGCCGGAAAGTGGAGCTGAGTCCACAAAAGATCAGCCATGATCTAATTGAATGGCGGAGCAGGCTCGAGGGGCCAGATGGCCTACTCCTGCTCCTAGTTCTTATGTTCTTATGACAGTAAGGGGGGGAACAGGACCGCCGAATTGGAAGGTTAAGCTCTGCAGGTTGCACTGGAGCGCAAAGACGGGGGAGAATGAGGAGTTTGAAGTTTTTGAAAACCCTCCCCT